>NC_135884.1:10817732-11417732 GCF_964194155.1 Cetorhinus maximus | reverse complement strand
ATTGTCACTAATATCCTTCAGGGAAGGAAACCTTATGACTGTTCCCCAATCTGACCTACATGTGACTCCAGCCCCACAATGCATGGGTTGACTCTTGCTGCCCTCTGAAGTGGCCCAGCAAGCCACATACATCACTCTCAGGACAGGCAATAAATTCAGCACTGCCTACGCTGTCCCCATCTGAAGAACAAATTTTCAATTTTTTACCTCGAGTCACCCCAAGTCTCACCTCCAACTACTGACGTCAGGCTAGGGGCATTTGAGACCTGCTGGAGAAGCCCAATGGCTTGGTTTACCAATATATTAACAAGTGGGTTTCTTTGAACTCATCTTAGCAAGTGCTGATCTCTGCCAATTCTGTTGGAAGTAGACAAGGAATCTAAGATGGGTGTCATTCTTGGGCACAGTGGAAAATTGGTGGAGTCACACCCATCCTGTATTTACTCATAGCTTGCTGGTCAGTTTCAAAACAATATGGGCATCATGGTTAGTTAATGATGTGAATCCAAAGGAAGGCAGAAACCTGGAGTGAACAAGAAGTATTTGGAAGAGAAAGTTGAGAGAGAACAGAGAAGAGACCATTAGATTAAATTTCTGCTCTTTTATTGATACAAAAATAAAAATACACTTATCCGAAGCTCCTATTTAAAAGTTGCCAACTATCCATCCTAATCCAGTTGTATTCCTTTCCCTTATCCCAGGTCAGTATTGGTGGCTCATCAAGTGTTCCAGATTGAGACGAAGGAATAGTCAACAGTATCTTCGATTTCTGTAATGCAATTCATGATCTCCATGTAAATATGCCAAAAAAGTCTGGTGACGCCCAGGAAAGAGAATTTGCCAAATCACTTAAATAGAAAACGAGTCAACGTGGAGAACTAATATAATTGTAAAATAATATAATGCAGTATGAAAGGGGCTGCAATTCCTATAGTACATTTTTATGTTTATAATGCTATATTGCTGTTTTCTCCACATACTTTTTTTTCTTATACCTCTGTTTAAAGCATTTTACATTTTTTTAAGTCACTCATACTGGTGCCATCAATTTCATGTTTGAAATTTGAATTTAACAACACAGTCCTTTGGAGCACTGTGACAAAGTGAGCAGAACACAGGCCATGGGGAACAGAGTACCAGTGCACTTTTCTATGGGGAGCACGGCACCATGAATTGGTAAAGTATGTATTCCAGTCCACCATTCTTCATACTGATCTCTCAACTCTCTTATTATGGACAATAGCCAGTGAATGCCAGGCATTCCCACAAAGGAAATAATAATTGAAAGGAAAGCCAACCCTATTTCTTTGTTCACACACCACTTACCTGTTCCCTTCAGGGAGAGAGCAGGTTGCTTGCCTATCCTTTCTAACATGGATGGTGAGGCAGTATCGTTGAAATAAACCTGATTTAATCAGTGAACTCACTAACTTGCCATCTCCCAGGATCTCCTAAAACAACATTATTTTACAAAATTGATAATTCATCTCAGTTTGGGACATTTGGAGCTGCTGCTGATTTGTCTCAGCCAGAACACCTTACTTAGCACTAATGCCCAATGACTTTGAACTGTGGAATGAGCAGTCGAAGGTATTAGCATTAGGTGGCTGTTTTGTGACCTAAATAGCACACTTCATATTAACTTATACCACTTGTGACCTGACCTCATGCCATGTAAGATGGATGAGCACAAACCTGTAGACTTTTAGGCTGAGCTACTCGTGAAATGTTTTCTGCACCCTGACCTGGATTGTTAATTATATGAAGTAATATCATAGAATTTTACACAAGGTGTAGCCATTCTTACTTAAAGTTTACAAAAAAAAGGTCTTGGGAGACTCGGGGTGATTTAAGTATGACCAGGGTGTGTCTTGCTTGCGTCCCTTAATTTTCTACTCTTAATTTAAAGTCAGTTAATTTCAAATTATTTGACTTAATTCAAAATTTTGGCACAAAATTCCACTTAGTTGTGTTATTTACAATGCTTAATTCAAAGTTATTGGATAATTAGCATTTTCTTAGCACACAAACAATTGGTATCAGTAGACTAAGGATACAGTGTGATGACATGTCTTTGGTGAAGTCACATTGCTGCCATCTCGTCACCAGATAGTGTATCTGATTTTGCTGTTGAGAGTTACTTTCCTAGAATTTAAAACATTCATTTAATTTGAATTGGAGATCAGAGGTCAAATTAGGCAGGCATATTACAGGGAGGATACTTAAGGGAGTTGAAGAACATTTTTTAAGATGAAGGATTCCAATGTAGTACATTGGAGCTGCATTGCATGCCAACGCAATGTTGTCCTTGGGATTAGGTTTGACTATGTACTTAGATGGAAATTGCTGTCAAATTTCACAGCACTGCCCTCTGTACTTCATCAGGATGTGCCACTGTCATACAGAACAATTACTTTTGATAGATAAGGTCCTGCAGTCCCTTTTATGATGTACAACAAGGTGTCTTTGCTTCTGATTGTATGGGCCTTACAATTGTAAACTAATTTTTTTGTTAACAAGTTATGCTGCTATATAAAAATTAATAAAAGTTATAATTTAATTGACAATTTTTAACTTAGATCTTTTTTATGGGACATCCCTGTTACATCATTGGTTTGAACATTATCTGATGTTCTTTACTGGAAAAATTACTCCCAAAAGAACTCCTATTTGCTCATTTGCCCTCATTGCCAAGTCTTTTCAGTCGTGAAGTAGTACCACCCGTTATCTAACTATTGACTGCCTAAGAGAAGAGATCAAAGATGACTTACTTCCACTCCAGTTCGATGTGGCTGATAGGTCCAATGTGTGATCTATTTATTATTCGTTCATGGGATGTGGGCGTCGCTGGCTGGGCCAACATTTATTGCCCATCCCTAATTATCCTTATTCAGAGGGCATTTAAGAGTCAACCACATTGGTCTGGAGTCACATGTAGGCCAGACCAGGTAAGGACGCCACATTTCCTTCCCTAAAGGAAGGACATTAGTGAACCAGATGGGTTTTTATGACAATCGACAATGGTTTCATGGTCATTTAATTCCAGATTTTTATTGAATTCAAATTCCGCTATCTGCCATAGCGAGATTCAAACCTGGGTCCCCAGAGCATTACCCTGGATCTCAGGATTACCAGCCCAGTGACGATACCACTATGCCACCACCTACCCTGTCTGCAGACTCTGCCACGTGTGCGGCAACTGTGCTTGAAGCATTGAAGAGTTGTTTGGAAGTTCGTGCGCTCTCTCTGACACCTCTGCACATGCCCGACAAAGTCTCTTGATGTGTTTGCTGCATTCCTAAATGAACTTTCTCCATTTTGATCAGTCATAAGCCAAGGTCTCACATGAATCTGTGGTGATGTTTAACCTCTTCAGGAATGCTTTGAGGACATCCCTAAAGTGTTTCTGCTGTCCTCCTGCAGTGACCAAGTTCCCAGTAGAGTAGTTGCCTCGGGATTCTGGTGTCAGCTCGGCAAAGTCAGTTTTGAGTGATTAATGCCTTAATGAGGCATGTTGGCTTGGGAGAGGACACTGCTGTTGGACTGCCTTTCTTGCCACTGGATTTGGAGGCTGTGGTACTTCACTAGTGCTTTGAGGTGCCTACTGTAGGTTGTCCATATCTCTGAGGCATATAGGAGCATGGGGATCACTGCTGGCATGGTAAGCATTGACCCATTATACAGTGCAGGGACTATTTGGGATTGATCTGTCCTCCCCCCCCATGGCCTGATAGACTTGTCTGTATGTGTGCCTTGAGAATGGTTAGCCATTGCCTCTTGACGTTCAATGGCATTACCATCATGAATTCCCCACAGTCAACATCCTGGGGGTTATCATTGACCAGAAACTGAACTGGACTAGCCATGTAAATAGGCGCCTGCGGCTAAGGGCGGTGCGTCCCACAAGGTGTCAAAGCAGTCGCTGATTAAAGTCACCAAGAAGCCGCACAAGAAGCAGAGGAAATCTCACAAGCAGAGCTATTTCACTTACATGTACAGGGTGCTGACCCAGGTCCACCCTTCCACCAGGACCTCGTCCAAGGCCATGAGTGTTGTAAACTCCTTCGTTGTCAACATTTTCGAGAGCATCACCTCCGAGGCCTCGCACCTCATTCACTACAACAAGCGCCGCACCATCTCAGCCAGGGAGATCCAGAACGCCGTCTACCTCATGTTGCCGGGGGAACTGGCCAAACACGCCACCTCTGAAGGCATGAAAGGTCACCAAATACACCTACTCCGTTTAGGTCGATCATTCTAAAGATTATAAATAGACAACTGCAGAAGCTTTTATGCTTTCCTTTGCTCAGAAGTGCCTAGGCCCCAAACCTGGTAGCTGCCCACAGTGGAGGGAGATTGTGCTTGGCATTCTGGCATAAGCAAAAGTTAATAACAAAGAATAAAGAAAAGTACAGCAGAGGAACAGGCCCTTCAGCCCTCCAAGCCTGCGCTGATCATATTGCCTGTCAAACTAAAACATTTTGCACTCCCGGGGTCCGTATCCCTCTATTCCCATCCTATTCATGTATTTGTCAAGCTGCCTCTTAAACACCACTATCGTACCTGCTTCCACCACCTCCTCTGGCAGCAAATTCCAGACACTCACTACCCTCTGCGTAAAAAACTTGCCCCGCACATCTCCTCTAAAGTTTTCTCCTCTCACCCTAAATCTATGTCCCCTAGTAATTGACTCTTCCACCCTGGGAAAAAGCTTCTGACTATCTACTCTGTCCATGCTACTCATAATTTTGTAAACTTCTATCAAGTCGACCCTCAATCTCTGTCACTCTAGTGAGAACAATCCGAGTTTCTCCAACCTCTCCTCATAGCTAATAACCTCCAGACCAGGCAGCATCCTGGTAAACCTCCTCTGCACCCTCTCCAATGCCTCCATATCCTTCTGATAATGTGGCGACCAGAATTGCATGCAATATTCCAAGTGTGGCCTAACCAAGGTTCTATACAGCTGCAGCAAGACTTCCCAGCTTTTATACTCAATACCCCTGCCGATGAAGGCAAGCATGCCATATGCCTTCCTGACTACCTTATCCACCTGTATTGCCATTTTCAGTGACCTGTGGACCTGTACACCCAGATCCCTCTGCCCGTCGATGCACTCAAGGGTTTTACCATTTACTGTATAATTCCTACCTGTATTAGACCTTCCATAATGCATTACCTCACATTTGTCCGGATTAAACTCCATCTGCCATTTCTCCGCCCAAGTCTCCAACTGATCTATATCCCATTGTATCCTTTGACAATCCTCTTCACTATCTGCAACTCCTCCAACCTTAGTGTCATCTGCAAATTTACTAATTAGCCCAATTACATTTTCCTCCAAATCATTTACGTATACTACAAACAGCAAAGGTCCCAGCATTGATCCCTGCGGAACACCACTAGTCAAAACTCTCCTTTCAGAAAAGCACCCTTCCACTGCTACCCTCTGACTTCTATGACCAAGCCAATTCTGTATCAATCTTGCCAGCTCACCTGTGATCCCATGTGACTTTACCTTCTGTACCAGTCTGCTATGAGGGACCTTGTCAAAGGCCTTACTGAAATCCATGTAGATAACATCCACTGCCCTTCCATCGTCGATCATCTTTGTCACTTCCTCGAAAAACTCGATCAAGTTAGTGAGACACGACCTCCCCTTCACAAAACTATGCTGCCTCTCACTAATACGCCCATTTGCTTCCAAATGGAAGTAAATCCTGTCACGAAGAATCTTCTCCAATAATTTCCCTACCACTGACGTAAGGCTCATCGGCCTGTAATTTCCTGGATTATCCCTGCTACCCTTCTTAAACAATGGAACAACATTGGCCATTCTCCAGTCCTCTGGGACCTCACCCATAGCCAGTGAGGATACAAAGATTTCTGTCAAGGCCCCAGCAATCTCCCCCCTTGCCTCCCTCAGTACTCTGGGATAGATCCCATCTGGCCCTGGGGACTTATCCACCTTGATATTCTTCAAGATGCCTAACACCTCTTTTTTGATCTGAACATGATCCAGGCTATCTACACACTCTTCCCTAGACAAATCGACTGCTAAGTCCTTCTCTTTGGTGAATACTGATGAGAAGCACTTATTTAGTATCTCTCCCATTTCTTCTGGCTCCACACACAGAGTCCCACCTCTGTCCCTGAGTGGGCCTACTCTTTCCCTGGCTACCCTCTTGCTTTTTACATATGTATAAAAAGCCTTGGGATTTTCCTTAATCCTGGTTGCCAATGACTTTTCACGACCCCTTTTAGCCCTCCTGACTCCTTGCTTAAGTTTCTTCCTACTTTATTTATATTCTCCACGGGCTTCATCTGTTCCCAGCCTTCTAGCCCTTACGAATGCTTCCCTTCTCTTTTTGACTAATCTCACAATATCCTTCGTTATCCAAGGTTCCTGAAACTTGCCTTACTTATCCTTCATCCTAGCAGGAACATGCCGGTCCTGAATGCTTATCAACTGACGTTTGAAAGCCCCCCACATGTCAGTTGTTGATTTGCCCTCAAACATCCGCTTCCAGTCTAGATTCCTCAGTTCCTGCCTAATATTGTTATAATTAGCCTTCCCCCAATTAAGCACCTTAACCCGAGGACTCCTGTTAATCCTTATCCACCAGTACCTTGAAACTTACTGAATTATGGTCCCTTTTCCCAAAATGCCCCCCTACTGAAACTTCGACCACCTGGCTGGGCTCATTCCCTAATACCAGGCCCTGTATTGCCTCTTCCCTAGTTGGACTATCTACATATTGTCTCAGGAAGCCCTCCTGGATGCACCTTACAAATTCTGCACCATCCAAACCCCTGGCACTAAGTGATTCCCAGTCAATATAGGGAAAGTTAAAATCACCCACCACAACAACCCTATTACTTTTACATCTTTCCAAAATCTGCCTACATAACTGTTCCTCAATCTCCTGCCGGCAATTGGGTGGCCTATAGTAAACCCCCAACATTGTGACTGCACCCTTCCTATTCCGGAGCTCTACCCATATTGCCTCGCTGCATAAGCCCTCTGAGGTGTCCTCCTGTTGTACAGCTGTGATATTCTCCTTAACCAGCAGTGCAACTCCCCCACCTCTTCTACATCCCTCTCTATCCTGCCTGAAACATCTAAATCCTGGAACATTTATCTGCCAATCCTGTCCATCCTTCAACCAAGTCTCTGTAATAGCAATAACATCATAGTCCCAAGTACTAATCCAAGCTCCACGCTCATCTGCCTTGCCTGTTAAACTTCTCGCATTGAAACAAATGCATGTCAGACCCCAAGTCCCACTGTGTTCAGTAATTTCTCCCTGCCTGCCCTTCCTCTTAGTCCTACTGGCCATATTCACTAGTTCCCAGTCATTTATTTCACCTGCTGACCTATTGCTCTGGTTCCCACCGCCCTGCCATACTAGTTTAAACCCTCCCAAGTGACACTAGCAAACCTCGCAGCCAGGATATTGGTTTAGATGCAACCCGTCCTTCTTGTACAGGTCCCACCTGCCCCGGAAGAGATCCCAATGATCCAGATATCGGAAACCCTCCCTCCTACACCATCTGTTCAGCCACATGCTTAGCTGTACTATCTTCCTATTTCTACCCTCATTGGCATGTGGCACAGGGAGTAATCCTGAGATTACAACCCTAGAGGTCCTATTTTTTACCTTTCTGCCTAGCTCCCTGAACTCCCGCTGCAGGACCTCGTCACTCTTCCTGCCTATGTCGTTAGTACCAATGTGTACCACGACCTCTGGCTGTTCTCCCTCCCCCTTCAGAATGTCCCGTACCCAATCAGAGACACCCTGGACCTTGGCACCAGGGAGGCAACATACCATCCTGGTGTCTCTTTCACAGCCACAGAAGTGCCTATCTGAGCCCTTGACTATAGAGTCCCCTGTGACAATTGCTCTTCTGTGCTTTGACTCCACCCTGCTGAACAACAGAGCCAGCCGTGGTGCCACTGCTCTGGCTACTGCTGTCGTTTTCCCCTGATAGGCTATCCCCCCCAACAGTATCCAAAATGGTATACCTGTTAGAGAGGGGGACAGCCACAGGGGATTTCTGCACTGACTGCCTGCCCCTTCTAGCAGTCACCCATCTATCTGTCTGTACCTTGGGTGTGACCACGTCTGCAAAACTCCTGTCAATGACGCTTTCCGCCACCTGAATGCTCCTAAGTGCATCCAACTGCTGCTCCAACCGATCCATGCGGCCTGTGAGGAGCTGCAATTTGGGTACACTTCCAGAAGATGTAGTTGTCTGGGACACTTGAAGCGTCACAGATTTCCCACATCCCACAGGTGAAGCACTTCACCCCAGCAACTGCCATTGCTAGAACTATTTAATAAATTAATTTAAATCTAATAACTGCTTATTGACTCCTTATTAACCATACGTTCCCTAGGGCTAGATTTCTACTATAAATGCTAACGGTTACTTTTCAACTGTGGCTCAATCCCACTGTCTTGGAATAATGTGTGAATAAACGTAAAAACCACCACAAAGAGTGAGCAATAAAAAAGGCCAGTTTTATTTTGATTGTTTCTGAAGTCTGTTTTCTTTAAAACTTGATTTTTTAAATTGTCTTATATAAAATAGTTTGTTGAATTTTACCCTATTTGACTGTGTTTTGTCTGAGTAAAGACAGTTGTCATTACACCCGAGCATGGCTTAGGGTTGTTGATCAATTCTAGGAGACAAAGGAATGACTGAAATTACACAATTCATCCTGTTCCTCATGTAACTTTCCCTGAACACACAAAGCAAGGGGGTAGCAACTTAATGTTAAGCCACTCCTTGCCCGGTGCATGATTTTTTTTTCGAAGGAACGTGCTTAAAAGGACAAGGCCAAAACCGTTATGATGCCTCGCAAGCTCGTACCTCTAAGAGAAAAGACAGCCATATCCTACCCAGTAACTTCGGTGCAGAAAAGGCCAGCCTGTGTTCTGCCCTGCCTGAAGGGATCAATAGAGAGTTGCAGTGGCAGTTAAAGAATACTTCGTTTTAAGTTTGGGAAAAAAAAAGTCTTTTAAGAAACATGTTTTGCAAGTATCAAATTTGATGTTGTAACATGTAAAAACATTTCTGGTAAGCTGTGTAAATCAAGGTGACGACCCTTAATAATTGTCTGTAAATCATCACGATAAAGTTAATTTTATACCGTGCAGTTAAAGTGGGGATGGGGGAACTGACGCTGATCTCGGTGAAGGCTGAACCTTCTGAAGCATGGAAGCCCCCCGCTAGTTTTGGTGCTCTGCTGGTGATGGCTCTCCCAAATACTGCATCAACAGAGCTGAGTTTGATGGGGTGAGGTTTATGTATGACTACAGTAGTGTCGTAGTCAGTTTCTGAAGTGTAACACATCTCGTGAGTGACTTTCCCAGTTTCCCCAAGAAGGTCCAAGAGATTCCAGTCATCGGTTTCAACGTCATCTTGCAGGTAGAGGGCTACCTCCTGGTCTGACGGTGAGGGCATCTGTATTGTCTCTGCTCCGTCTAGTTTCCCAAGGGAATCCGTACTGTATCCAACCCACTGAAAATTCTCATCAAATGGAGACCAAGGATCCCACAGCTGAAATGCCATCATCTTCAGTTGTAAAGATCATGAAAGATCAGGTCTGCGAAAAGAAGGGAAAAAAATATCAATCACCAGCTTATTGCTTGTGATGAGAAAAATAATCCAATTGCATTAATTACATTTGAAAGGTACATTTGATAAGGTGCCGCATCAAAGATTATTACGGAAAATAAAAGTGCATGGTGTAGTGGGTAACATATTAGAATGGATAGAAGATTGGCTGGCAGAAAGCAGAGAGTATGGATAAATGGGTCTTTTTCTGATTGTCAGGATGTGATGAGTGGAGTCCCACAGGGGATGGTACTGGGGCCTCAACTTTTTACGATTTACATCAATGACTTAGATGAGAGGAATCAGGAGATGGTAGCTAAATTTGCAGATGACACAAAGATAGGTGGGAAAGTATGTTGTGAAGAGGACATGAGGTTGCGAATGGACAAAGATAGGTTGAGTGAGTGAGCAAAGATCTGGCAAATGGAGTTTAATGTGGGAAAATGTGAAGTTGTTCACTTTGGCAAGAAGAACAAAAAAAAGAACATTTTTAAATGGAGAATGGCTGCATAATTCTGAGGTTTAGAGGGATCTAGGTGTTCTAGTACGAGTCACAAAATGTTAGTGTGCAGGTACAGCAAGTACTTAAGAAGGCTAATAGAATATTATCCATTATTACAAGAGGGATTAACATAAAAGTAAGGATGTTATGCTTCAGTGATAAAGGGCATTGGTGAGACCACACCTCGAATACTGTGTGCAGTTTTGGTCTCCTTATTTAAGAAAGGATGTAAATGCATTGGAAGCAGTTCAGAGGAGGTTTACTAGATTGATACCTGGAAATAGTGGGTTGTCTTATGAGGAAAGGTTGGACAGACTGGGCTTCTTTCCACTGGAATTTTGAAGAGTGAGAGGTGATTTGATTGAAGTATACAAGATCCTGAATGGCCTTGACAAGGTGGATGTCGAAAGGATGTGGGTGAGTCCAGAACTAGGGGCACCCTTTTAGGACAGAGATAAAGAGAAATTTTTTTCTCTCAGAGGGTTGTCGACTTTGCGACTCTCTGTCTCAAAATGGGGTGGAGGCGGGGTCATTGAATATTTTTAAGGCAGAGGTAGATAGATTCTTGTTAGGCAAGGGAATCAAAGTTTATTGGGGTTAAATGGGAATGTGGAAATCGAAACACAAGAAGATCAGCCATAATCTTATTGAATGGCGGAGCAGGCTCGAGGGGCCGAATGGTCTACTTTCCTAATTCTTATGTTCTCATGAAAAATATTTTTGATTTTATGCTCTTTTTCTCTTGATATATGTAATATATATACATAGTATACATTTAAAAATAGTTAAGCAGAATATATTATAATGTAACCTTTTGTTAAACTCATAATACAACGCCTATCATATGTGATAGTTGGCAGAATAGTGCACTCCTGGGCACCACATTATAAGAAGCCTCAATTAAAAAAATTCTCATCCTTATTTTCAAATCCCTCCATGGCCTTTCCCCTCCCTACCTCTAACCTCCTCCACCCCTACAACTCTCAGACCTCTGCATCTTCCAATTCTGGCCTCCCTGTTTTCAATCGCTCTAACGTTGGCAGCTACGCTTTCAGCTGCCTAGACCCTATGCTCTGGAATTCCCTCCCTAAACCTCTCTTATTTTCTCTCTTCCTTTAAGGCGCTCTTTAAAACCTACTTCTTTGAATGAGGTTTTGGCCACCAGTCCCAAATCTCCTTATGTGACTCACTGTCAGAATTGGTTTGATATCATTCATGTGAAGCTTTTGTTTTTGGGATGTTTTACAATATTCAAGGTGTGATATAAATGCGAGTTGTTGATGCATTAGTGCAGTGGAAAAGACCCAATGAAATCATATGACAGCTGGCGTAAGAAGTTCCAGTTATGAAGAAAGATGTTTCACACACAAAGGATGAGGCAGGATCTAAGACATTTTCAAAACAACAAAAAAAAGAGTGGCTGTTTGGTGACATTGTTTCCATTGAGTGGTGAATTGGTAACAAACCTGAAATGTATGAGGGTTGACATTACAAGTAACAATACAGGATTAGAGGGAGGAAAATCAGTCAGAATTCTTGCTTTTGATTATTGTCCAGTACTCCCTGCTGGAAGTACGTGAATGTGTTAACAGTGAAGATAAGGCACGATACCTAAATGAATAACTTAACCCTTCTCTCCGCAGATGCTGCCTGACGTGCTGACTGTTATTCCGCCAACATTAAGACAGGTAGTGCTAGCTAAACCAGGTATCACCTGCGAGGTGGTAGTCTTGATAACGAAAGCTTTTAAATGAAAATAATCTAAAGATGGGTCTTGAAGATTTCAAGTGATGGGGCTGTGACTATTTTCTTTGGCAACTTATTCCATTGTGGGATTGCCCTTGGGGAGAAAGATTGTTGATGCACTGTCTTGGAAACAAATGGTTTGTGTAGTTTGTGTGCATGGCTACCTTGTGTTTTATTACAAAACATTACTGAATGTGGCTGTGATGCTACCCTGGGTTGAAAAGACTGCTGATATTTGGGTGAAACTCTAACCAGTGGAATTAAAACCAAAACGAATGAATGCCATGGGGGTGGGGGGGGGGTACTTGGAAAAATCTCAACCAATTAAATATTTTTCAAATGTAATGTTAAAGTCAGAACTTGCATTTCTATAGCACCTTTCATCACCTCAGGTTGTCCTAAAGTGTTTTACAGCCAATAAAGCACCTTCTGAAGGTGGTTGCAATGCTATGAATCTCTGCAGCCCAGTCGCATGCAGCAAAATCCCACAAACAGCAATGAAACCATGTGCTCTTTGCGGATGTAGGTTGAGCGATGCATATTGGTCAGTACACCAAGGAGAACTTCTAAGGGAAAGCCAGGACAACTATAAGTATCTCCTACATTCTTTGCCCCACAATTTGGCACCCATACCTTCAGCTTCCAGGGCCTTGAGCTCTGGAATTCCCTCCCCAAAACCTCTCTGCCTCGCCACCTCTCTCTCCCCTTCTTTAAGATGCTGCAAAAAAAAATGTACAACCTTAACCCAGAGTTTTGTCGTCTCTTCTCATGACAGCTTTTGGTTAGATATCAATTTTTGACTGATTACACCTCTACTTTTAAAAGTGATAGGTTGTTGTATAAAGCAAACCTACAAAAAGCAAAATTGGAAAGCCTAGGAGGGAGTATGAGAGAAAATTAGAAAAAAAATTAGAAAAATAGAGTGAGAAGGGGAACTCACTCAGGATCTTGCATACCTCCCACCAACTGTTTATTCAGCAGCATTAGCAAAGGGCTGGGAGCAAGTAAGTCAGTAGGTTAAACTAGAGTATTTTGTGTATTGTGGAGAGATCTAATAGCAATTGGGAAAGGGATAATGCACAGGATAATGTACTTTTTTGCTACAGGTCGTTTTTATTTAAATGTATTGATAAATCCAAATAAAGAGAGACATGGTCAGTATTTCAGAATACCATGATAATAAAAGCTAAATACAGCGGATGCTGGAAAGCTGAAATAAAAACAAAGTGCTGGAAAAACTCAGCAAGTCTGGCAGCATCAGTGGAGAGAGAAACAGAGTTAATGTTTCGAGCCCAATATGACTTCTTCGGAACACAAAAGAGTTCCAAAGAAGTCATAATCGACTCGAAATGTTAACTCTGTTTCAGCAAAATTGCTGCGAGACCTGATGAATTTTTCCAACATATTGTTTTTATTTCAGAATACCATTATTGTATATGTGAAATTAATATAAAAGAAACTATAAATAACTTTCTAATAAAATGTTAACTCTGTTTCTTTGTCCACAGATGTTGTCAGACCTGTTGGATATTTCTAGCATTTTTATTTTTAATTATGGTAAATGAAGTGATCTTTTGACCTTTAGGTCCAAGTCTTCTGGAATTCTCAATGGAAACCTTTTGCCTCAATATCTCTCCCTCTCTTCCCAAAAATTCTTTAAAATTCTGTCTCCTTATGTGTGTCAGCTGTGACTCGATAGCACTTTTGCCTCCAAGTCATAAGGCTCTGGGTTCTTCAGGGCTTGAGCACAAATTAAAAATCTATGCTAACACTACCATACAGAGGGAGGAGTGCTTCCCTCAGAGATGTGCCTTTTGGATGAGACATTAAACCAAGTCCCCATCTGCCTGTTCGATGGATATAAAAGAATCCCATGCACAATTTTGAAGTTATTCCCAGTGTTGTGGCCAATATTTATCCCACAATCAATATCACCAAAAACAGATGAGCTGGTCATTATCATATTGCAGTTTATGGGAGGTTACTGTGCACTAGTTAGCCACATTACAACAGTGACTACAGTTCAAAAAGTATTTAAGTGGCTGTAAAGGGCTTTGTGACGTTCTGCGGTAGTGAAAGGCGCTATATTAAATATATTAAATGCAAGCCTTTCTTTTAGCCATGTTTCTGTTCCTCTTCCGCAAATGGCCACTCCTTGTTTGTTGTCTAACTCTGTCTCTTGTTTTATTATTAGGGAAATTGGTGACGTGATTGGGGGCTGATGGTGCGCTGGGATTTTCGTAATCTCTGGATTAGGAGAGGGAAGGAACAGTTTTGGGGTCCGAGAGAGAGAAAGTAGAGATAGGTCACACCGAATCGTGCCCTGTCTTCACAAAATGACCTGATATTTTAGTTAACACTCACCTCTGTGATCCAAGGGTCAAGATGAGCAAAAATAATGCCGGAAGGTGGGGGGCCAATTTTGAAATCCCACTTGCTACCACTCTTGATATGATTTGTGTAATTGGGTGAGCCATAACAAGTATGTTAGGTTGCTTAGTTACCTGGAATGTAAATGTGTTAATATTTGGCGACGTAACAATAATTCGACACACTGACAGCGACGTCACAATGGATGGAGCATTACGAGTTGTAACATTCTGGAACGTTAATACACCGCGTTTCGGAAACTGAACGTTCCCGGGTGGGGGCTGGAGGTTTTACTATTGCCATGTTTATGAATGAACTTGCGACCAATCAGTTACGTCCCCCTCCCGCCCTCTTACCAATCAATAACTTCTGCTTTAATCATAGATCTTTATTCGCCTTCATCATCATCGTTGCCCTCATAACATCGAAGTTAAGCCAATCACACCTCTCGCTGTTTCTTCAATGAAACCAATGGGAATCCAGATGTTACCACTTGTCAATCAGTTAACCAATCAGATCCTTCCTTTTCCCCAAAGGCGGCGCCCTGTTTCGCATTTAGCCTATAGGAGCTCTCGTTTCATCAGTTGTCTCAATCCACGCCCCTCTTGACCAATGATCTTTTCGTAACTCGCATTTCTGGGTTAGATATGACCAATCGGGCTGCTCGAGGCTTTGGTTTCGCATCACCCGTCCAATCAGCGCAGCGATTACAATATTTTTTGGGGGGGGAGGGGGGTGGGTTGTCTGGTCCAGGGGACGTATTCGTTCTTCAGCCATGGCGGGGCAGGGTGATCCGGTTCAGAGAGAGATCCACCAGGACTGGGCCAACAGGGAGTACATTGAGGTGATCACCAGCAGCATCAAAAAGATCGCAGATTTCCTCAATTCCTTCGGTAAGAAGCAGCAGCAGCCAGTGAATAATACAGTGACAGTAAGGCTACCAAAGGGAGAGCTTCCTCTTTGAGTATAACTCACTGGGTGCCAGTGATGCTGGGATTTAGGGCCTGGTTCAGCTCATATCCCGTCTTAGTTTGCGTCTCATATGAAGGTATTTGGGAAACTGCATTTAATTCCCAGTTATCGTTTCGGAGACTAGGGTTATAACGTGATGAGGGAGAGGCAGAGATAATTCCAAGGCGCTGACTTCCTGCCCTGTTATGCTCCCTTGGATATCAGTCGCCCTCTGAAACCTCACCGTGTGCGAATCTAGCCAATGAGTGTTAGCAGCTATTCGACCATGGCAGCATTGCAGTTCTCAGCTGGTCTTCAGTCAGGGTTTGCTGAGGCAAATCATATTATCCCAGCTGCCAGCCATCAGGTTGAGATCAACTCACTTAATGCAGTCTAGACATTGAATGTGTTTAAACCAGCTGTGTAATAGACTTAATGGCTGTGTGTATGTGTTAGAAGTCGTTCTGTTCATTCAGAGAAATAGCTCTGAATAAGCATAGTTAGATTCTTTCCCACTTATGACCAGCTGGGTCTCTCTTTTCTCAGGGAGGGGGGAAAGAAGGCTGAGGGTGACTTAATCAAGGTCTTTTAAAATTATGAAAGTTCTTTCTAGAGTGGATAGAGAGGGGAAGAGTATAACTAGAGGCCATCAATATAAGATAGTTACCAAGAAATCCAATAGGGAATTCAGAAGAAACTGCTTCACCCAAAGAGTGGTGAGAATGTGGAACTCGCTACCACAGGGAGCGGTTGGAGCAAATAGTACAGCTGTGTTTAAGGGGAAACTAGACAAGCATTTGAGGGAGAAGGGAACAAAGGGCGATGATGGTAGATTTAGATGAGGAAAGATGGGAGAAGGCTCAGGTAAAGCATAAATGCCAACATGGACTGGTTGGGCCATATATCCTATATCATGAAAAACCTTGTTGAATACCCCAATGCTGATGGTTTAAAGATTGTTTCTTGGATTCCCTGCTACCTTAGGTTAATCAAACCCAATGTCAAAGCAATGCATTGAAATCCACTAGACTGAGTAGCTGTAAAGAGGAACAACTCTGAACAGTATGTATTAAGGAGTGCTTTTATAGGACATCCTTTGGCACACAAGCTCATTACTCACTTCTTACCTCTTGTTTTCAACCTCCCTCAATGCAGCACTCACTCAGTACTGACCTGGAGATTGTGAGCAATCATCCAGTGAACTCTTAGCCTTCTGGAACTGAGGTGAAAGTGCTATCAACTGATGCCAAATTGAGCATGCGTATTAGGTTAATGGTGTATAAGTGTCTCAAGCTCTGAATTTTATATTTGAATGGAAGTCTGGTAGTTGTATGAAGGTAGGACATAGGAAAACCAGCATTGTAAAGAATGTCTTGGAATAAGGTTGACCTTCTAGTTGCACCACAGTATCTTTACAGTGCAGAAGGAGGCCATTCGGCCCATTGCGTCTGCACTGGCTCTCTGAAAGAGCCTTCCACGTAGTCCCACTCCCCTGCCTTATCCCCGTAACCTTGCACGTTCTCTCTTTTCAGGTAGCAATCCAATTCCCTTTTTGAAAAAAATTTTTCCTCACATCACTTTTACTCTTTTGCGTCAATTTTACTCTTTTTGCCAATTACTTTGAATCTGTGTCCACTAGCTCTTGATGTTCTCTTCGATCGGAACAGCTTCTCACCATTTACCCTGTCCATACCCCTCAGGATCTTGAATACCTCTACCAAGTCTCCACTCAACCTTCTTTTCTCCAAAGAAAACAGTCTTGACCCTTCCAATCTATCCTCATAGCTATCATTCTTCAACCCGGGAATCATTCTTGTGAATCTCCTCTGTACTCTCTCCAATGCTTTCGCATCCTTCCTCAGTATGGCGTCCAGATCTGGACGCAGTACTCCAGATGAGGCCTAACTAATGTAATGAGATTTCCAATTTGATTGTGTTTTGAAGTGTTCTCTGCCCAAGCTTTCCTGCAGCATGCAGTTTGGATATTTATGAAAATCACTTATTGCCCTCTGATTTCTAAGTCTCCCTGTCCTCCTCTCTCCCCTCGCCATAAACATGTCTGAGATGAGGAACTCACTGAGCCATGAGGTGAACTTAATGGGGACCCACAACTTGCCAACCTGAGCTCTTGTCACATGTAAATAAGTGCTGTTGCTCTGTGACCAGAGAGAGGAATGATTCCAGTCAAGCAATTCGTTTTACATTATCTCATAAAACATTATGGGTCAGTTCCTCATAGCTGTGTTGAGGACTGACTCCGGAAAGCAGATGCAACTAGCAAGCAGCCCTGTGTTTCAAACTTGCAGACAGGGCATAAATCCTGTTATTTTAACAGTAGCACCATCTTGCTGTCTTTTTCAATAAATATTGATGTCGTCGTCTTCATTCCTACAGTTTTTAGGAAAGGTTTAATCAGATATTATAAAGGAAGGGCATTTTAATTCAGTAAGAAAAATTCAAATAATTTCAAATTTGAAATTTACTCTTTCAATTCCCTTCTAGCCCCAAAGATTGACCCCCCAGTCTTCCCACTCTCTCATTTTTACCCCCCCCCCCCCCCCCCGCCTCAAAAATGAGATGTCTTCTGTGATTCTCCCTTTTAGATTTTGGTATGAAAAAGAACATCTGGATAGAATGCTGTTTGAGATTATGGGCTCAAAGGAAGTTAACTTTTTATTTTTATTTGCTCATGGGATGTGGGCGTTTCCCTAATTGCCCTTGTTCATAGTCAACCACATCGCTGTGGATTTGGAGTCACATGTAGGCCAGACCAGGTAAGGACAGCAGATTTCATTCCCTAAAGGGCATTAGTGAACCAGATGGGTTTTTACAACAATCGGCAATGGTTTCATGGTCATCATTAGATTTTAAATTCCAGATTTTTATTGAATTCAAATTTCACTATCTGCTTTGGTGTCGTTTGAGCCAGAGATCCCAGAGCATTACCCTGAGTCTCTGGAATACTAGTCCAGTGACAACACCACTATGCCACTGCACCCCCCCCCCATATTTATGGTAGAATATTTCTGACGGAGGAGCTGAAAGAAGGATGGGCGCTCTATAAAGTACCCTCAAGCCCCCTTGTATTATCAAAAGGATATGGAGGCACTGGAGAATGTGCAAAATAGATTTGTAAAGATGATGATGATGACCATCTTCAGTTCTCTGTCCGAAGGCAGGTCCAACCCACAGCATGCAACCTCCACCAATGGGTAGAGCGAGGAGGAAAGTTCCGAATCCACCCCACCAGAATGGGGATCGAATCCTGTGCTGTTGGCACCAATCTGCTCCACACTGACCGTGGCTAGCTCACTAAATTGCTGAGACAACATGCGCTTTTACATGCATGTTGTGGTCCGAAGTAACCGATAGTGATAATAGAAGCTCCAATTTTCTTTCCACCGCGCGACTGACCAGGAATCTTTCCCACTCTTACCTCCTGTATGTTGGAAGAATTTGCAGATTGATACTCTAACCTGTTTGGCTGCATTATGAATGCACCTCCCTTGGCCATCAAAGTCCTGGAGTGAGACTCGAACCCAGAGCTTCTTGCTCAGAAGCAGGGACATTACCCATTGCACCGCAAGAGCTCCTGTAAGCATGATACAAAAACTGAATGGTATAAGCTGAACAGGCAGGGATTCTTTGGACTAGAAAAGTTGAGGAGCGACCTGAATGAGATCATTGTGGCTGTCCTGTCAGATCCTTTCATTATGTTTCCACTTGTGGGGGAAATCAGAAGTAGGGGCTGTCGATATAAGATAGTCACTAATAAATCCAATAGAGAATTCAGGAGATACTACTTTACCCAGAGAGTGATTAGAATGTGGAATTTGCTACCACAAGGAGTAGTTGAAGTGACTAGGTGATGCTTTTAAAGGGAAACAAGATAAACACCAGGGAGATGGGAGGTTATACTGATAAGATTAGATGAAGAGGAATGGGAGGGGGCTTGTTTGGAGCATGAACACTATTTACCAGTTTGGCCAAATGATTTGGTTCTATGATGTATGTTCCATATATGTAAGTGATCGTGGGAGGCTCAGTGATAGAGGTGTAGTTAGTTTTTGGAGTACTGTTTTCCTTCTGCATCTCTTAAAAGTGCAGATTCTTATAATTCCAATTTTTATGCTGCTCTGTTTCACCTTGCCCATGATTGATTTGTAGCCAGTAGTTGAAACGTTCAAATTCAGTAGAAACATCAAGAAGCAGGTTGGCCATGTTTTTAAAAAAATAAATAAATAAATTCATTCACTGGATATGGACACCACTGGTAAGGTCAGTATTTATTGCCCATCCATAATTACACTTGGGAAAGTGGTGATGAGCCACCATCTTGATACTGAGTGTCTTGCCAGATCATTTCAGAGGGCGGGTAAGAGTCAACCACGTTGCTGTGGGTCTGGAGTCACATATAGGCCGGACCAGGTAAAGAGAGCAGATTTCCTTCCCTAAAGGACAGCAGTAAACCAGGTGGGTTTTTACAATGATTGATGGTAGTTGTCATGGTCAGCATTAGACTAGATGAGCTTTTAATTCCAGGTTTGTTAATTGACTTTAAATTCCACCAGCTGCAGTGGTGGGATTTGCACCCATGTCCCCAGAGAATTAGCCTGGGCCTCTGGGTTATTAGTCCAGTGACATCA
The DNA here is from genome assembly GCF_964194155.1 of Cetorhinus maximus. Taxonomy (NCBI): domain Eukaryota; kingdom Metazoa; phylum Chordata; class Chondrichthyes; order Lamniformes; family Cetorhinidae; genus Cetorhinus; species Cetorhinus maximus. Next base: position 11,397,893 of record NC_135884.1, on the reverse strand, counting down.
CAATACGCCTCCATCTCCCTTAAACATAAGTAATATACAAATCGTGCCCCATTTATGTATATGCCCCAGGGGTTTGGCTCCACCACAGAATTTGCTTTCTATGGACTTCAGTGAAAGGGAAGTCAGGAGGGGCTGTTGTTGTGTATAATGGGTGGTGAGTTCACTACTGCATCATGTGATACCCTTGCCAAGGTTGAAAGTTCCTTCCAGTGAGTAGCCTTTGGGGATGTCAGAAACCACAGCAAATGCTGTCCTCGCCTGATGTCCATGCAAAAGCATTTACTGGCAAGAGGCATTTGTTGGCAATCGAGAGCAGAAGCCCTGGCTGATTTACTTACCCTGTCAAGCTAAGGACACTGACATGCCCCTGGCTCCTGTCCTGACTTAAGATCAGCTAACCCAGTATAAATTAGCAATTCAGTCTAACGTTTTCCCAGCTGGTTTCATTCAATATCGTACAAGCTCACTGAGTTAAGAGGAATTTTTTTTTAAGGAACTTTATTTTGTTTCCCCAGTAATTACGTACAAAGCAATCCCAGCGATAAGCAACAGTCAACTCTTCTTGAGGACAGTTAGGGATGGGCAATAAATGCTGGCCTAGCCAGTGACGGCCACGTCCCATGAAAGAATAAAAGAAAAATTGCAGCTGTTCACAGCTTGTTCTGGGAGTAGGAACATGAGTGGGCCCCTCAAGCCTGTATGTTAGATCAAAGTTGGCCTGCACCTCAACTCTGTTTACCTGCCTCAGTTCTGTATCCTTTGATATCCTTGCCTGACAAAAAATCTATCTCCCTCAGCCTTGCAAACTCTAATTGTTCACAGCCTTTTAGAGAAGCGTGTTCTCCAACAGAACTGGGGGAGAGGAAATAAGATTAAAAATTGAAACCAATTTTATTAAGTCACCCTTCTGTGGTCTTGCACAGAGGGAGGCGAGACCAAATTTCATCATCACATGAAGTGGGTTTAGCATTATTCAGATCAAGGCTCTTGGGTGTTATTCCATCCCCATTCTAAAGCCATATGTTGTCTTCTATTTTTATATAGTACTTCAGTATTTCTAGTTAAACCGTGAGCATTGGAGTTGGTTGGAGCAAAGGAGTTTCTCTGCAGCACTGGCTGAGGATGTTCGGCTGCAGAGTGCAGTAGGGACAGAGATTACGGTTAATGATTTGCGGAAGGGTTTTGATTGACTATGTCACTGAACGCCTAACTGCAAAGCTTATTGAAAATAAAATATGCATACAATTAAAGGTAACAAATTAACAGTGAGGAAGGTTTTACACTAGAAGAGTGAAGAGATGGACATCAGTTTGTCCAAAGTAAAGGTTGGGCCATAGTTTGCTGTGTAGTTTTTGACACTATATTCAGAAAGGACATTAATTTAGTGTGCATACAATTATAGGTAGCAAATTAACAGAGTGAGGATGCTTTTACACCAGAAGAGTGCAGTGTAAACTCGCTGGATGATGCCAGTGTTGATAAACTAGTTAAGAGGAAAGAAGTGGATTATTTCCACTGGAGCAGAGAAGGCTGAGATATAGCAGGGGAATGGGATTGCTCTGTGGAGAGCAAGCATGGACTTGGTGGGCTGAATGGTCTTCTTCAGTGCTGTAATTACTTGGTATAGAAAAAGTCCTGGTAGTACTTAAATATTGGCAGCTGCTATGAAAGAAAAGACCTCCGCTATGAACATGTGTAGCTGGCTGGCTGAGCATTAGATAACGGCAAAGTGCTCTCAAAAGAACATCTGTTTCCAGAAGTTCCATTTTACTGAAAGATTTGTATTTCTTTGCATGGGTTAATATAAAACTCTTACTTGATTTAATAAAGTTTAGAGACTTGGCCTGGTAAGAGCGCAGAATGAGGAACCTGTTAGATGTAAATAAGTCCATGAAACACCAGCTTGCATTTATATCGTGCCTTTAACATAGTAAGTGCTTCACAGAAGATTATCAAACAAAATTTTTATCACTGAGCCGCGTAAGAGATATTAGGACAGGTAAAGCTTGGTTAAAGGGAGAGGTTTTAAGGGGTGTCTTTTTAAGGAGGAGAATGAATGGGAGATGTTTAAGGAGGGAAATCCTGAGCTTGGGGACCTAGGCATGCTGAAGGCACAGCCACCGATGTTGGAGTGATGAAAACCAGCCCAGCCGGGCAAGAATCCACAATTGGAAGAGCGCAAAGAGCTCGGAAGCATGGAGGATTGGAGAAGGTTACAGAGACGGGGAGAGGCAGGATCGGGGATTTGAATGAAAATAAGTTGTCTTTAGATAAAACTGCCATGTGCAGTGGATTCAGAAGGTCACAAGGGATGTGAAAGGATGGAGGATTACATGAAAAGCCATGTTGAACAGACTCGTGCCTGATTGCACGTGGTGAATTTCTACAGCATAATTAACATGGAGGTGGGGGGTGGAAATACCAATGTTAGCAATCTGAATCAAAAATATAAAGTTGCTAGAGGTAAGGAGCTGATTGTCTATTCTCTTCCCAGAAAGCAACCAGATTAGCATTCATCAGGGTCTAGCCCTGTCCACTCGGCCCCTCGAGCCTGCTCCGCCATTCAATAAGATCATGGCTGATCTGAATGTAACCTCAACCCCACATTCTTGCCTACGCCCGACTAACCTTTCACCCCCTTGTTTATCGAGCTCTGCTTTAAAAAATATTCAAAGGCTCTGCTTCCCCCACCTTTTGAGGAAGAGAGTTCCAAACACTCACAACCCCCCACCCCCCACCGAGAGAAAAAAATCCTCCTCATCTCTGTCTTGAGGTTTAATACCAAACAGCAGTTCAGAGGGATGGAGCTAACAATCCTCGGCACAGATGCAGACTGGCCAGCTGTGTGTTTGCAACATTTGGTTTTTAACCCTGGCCACAAGTGCAGTTGCTGATATAAAGAGTTCTCAAAAGCTATGAAATTGTTAAAAGATCAAGATGAATGGATTATTTTGGCACTTTCAAATTGATGCTTCTGTTGAGCCGGGAGCTTGGGGGGTGCAGGGGGAGGAGCGCGTTAGGGTTAGAATGAAGGTTTAAATGTTTAATGTTCCAGACAGATGCCTGAATTAATCCTAGACATTTATTTTGCCATCTTCCAGTTCCGCTATGAGAAGCGGAGACAGCTAATTCCTGTTTTTCCCCCCTCGCACCACAGTATGTTCTAGACCTTAGACTGGCTGAAGTGTCCAAGAAGCGGGCAGCCAAGGGGGTCCTTCGGCCCGACTGCCCCCTCTCCCAAGGCTGGGTATGTGTCTTGCTGTCCCTGGGGAAGGGCGCACGGTGTCCGGTGAAAGCTCGACTCCTTCCGCAATTGGGGGGGGTCATTGTAGGGACTGGAGTGCCTTGCCAACACAAGGAACAACATTGTGCTTTAATTTGATAAGTTTCCTTTTCTTTTGCTTATAATTTGTAGTTTATTGTTTGTGCCTGTTTGAAAAATTGCCACTTTTGATTTCTTCTGTTGCTCGAGTCATCTGAGTTGGCATTTTATAGGCATATGTTGCTATGCAACCTGACATGAGAATGCTAGGGATGTACATGATTTATCCAAGGGCTTTTTCCCCCTCCATTACTGAATGAAGTTTCTGCTCCCCGCTCTTACAATTCCCCCTCTTACAATTCAACTTGGCAGCAGCTACCAGTGTTGTTACAAAGTAACAACTCCCCTTCCCTTCCTTGACACCTCTGTCTCCATTTCAGGTGATAGACTGTCCACCAATATTCATTACATGCCCACTGACTCCCACAGCTACCTCGACTACAGCTCCTCACACTCCACTTCCTGTAAGGACTCCATCCCATTCTGAGTTCCTTCATCTGTCACATTTGTCCCCATGATGCCACTTTCCAAAACGGTGCTTCTGGCATGTCTTCCTTCTCCCTTAACTGAGGTTTCCCACCCACGGTGGTTGACAGGGCATTCAGCCCTGTGTCTGACCCATCTCCTGCACCTCTGCCCTCATATCTTCCCCTCCTTCCCAGAACCATGATAGGGTCCCCCTTGTCCTCACTTTTCACCCCACCAGCCTCCACATTCAAAGGATCATCCTTCGCCATTTCCGCCAACTCCAGCATGATGCCACCACCAAACACATCTTCCCCTCACCCCCCCCCCCCTCCAAATTCCCATCAGTATTCTGTAGGGACCGTTCCCTCCGGCACACCCTGGTCCACTCCTCCATCACCCCCAACACCTCATTCCCTTCGCACGGCACCTTCCCATGCAAATTACAGAAGATGTAACACCTGCCCCTTTACCTCCTCACATCCAAGGCCCCAAACACTCCTTTCAGTCGAAGCAGTGCTTCACTTGCACTTCCCTCAATTTAGTCTACTGCATCCGCCGCTCTCAGTGTGGTCTCCTCTACATTGGGGAGACCAAACGCAGACCGGGTGACAGCTTTGCAGAACACCTTTGGTCTGTCCGCAAGCATGACCCAGATCTCCCTGTTGCTTGCCATTTCAACACTCCACCCTGCTCTCATGCCCACATGTCCGTCCTTGGCCTGCTGCAATGTTCCAGTGAAGCTCAACGCAAACTGGAGGAACAGCACCTCATCTTCCGACTAGGCACCTTACAGCCTTCTGGACTTAACATGAGTTCAGCAACTTCAGACCATGAACTCTCCTCCGTCCTCGCCCCTTTTTTTAACCCCCTTTTTTATACATTCATTTTTATTCTTTATCCACTTATTTTTATTCATTTTATCTGTGGTTTTATCCCCTTTTTTTTTTTTATCCCATTTTCTAAACCCCCGCCTGCCCATCCCCTACAGGGCCATCTGTTACTTGTTCTTTCACACAATGTTATCCTTGTTCTGCTATAATCACACTCTGCTTTCTTATCTTTATGCCACTATTAGCACCTTTTTTTAGCACTAACCACTACCATTAACACTCTCTTTATCCTTCAGTTTATGACATCTTTGTCAATCCCTCCTCTGTCCCTGCCTATCACTGGCCTTCTATCCAGCTTCACCTGCCCCACCCCCTCTTAAACAGTATAAATTGCATCACATTTGCACTTCTCTTCAGCTCTGAAGAAGTTTACACCGACTCGAAACGTTAACTCTGTTTCTCTCTCCACAGCTGCTGCCAGACCTGCTGAGTTTTCCCAGCATTTCCTGTTTTTGTTACAAAGTATATTTAGTACATCGGTGCCAATATTCAATGAGGAAAGTCCTATCTAAGCTAACGCATTGTGTCATTATGCTTCAAGTGTGATGCTGTTACTTCATCATCTCAAATTAACTTCCCTGCCACCACCAGCCCCAGTTCTTTCACAATACAAATGAACGTTGCATGCAAATTTCATACACGCATCACTGCATTTAACTGAAATTCTAACGATGCTGCTGATTATTGATGCAAAATTTCAAGTAACCTGTGCTACGTATTTTGCCTGTCTTGTAAAATTGAATCCCACATAGTGCACGCCCCATAAGCAGTTGGTGTGTGCAGCCAGCATGGAAATGAGCTGTAGTGTATCTAAGCAAATTGCATTCCTGCAGTGACTGGCCTCGAGCTGTTTTTGCAGCACCCCAGTGCTGGTGCTGGTTTCACCAATAGAACGGCAGCACGAAATAAACCTGCCGGATTCTCCTCTTTTAGTATCGGTGGTACCGTCTTTTGGGTGGGATGTCAAACTGAGGCCCCGGCTGCCCCCTCGGGCAATGTCCCCTTTAAGTTGTGTGGCTGCACAGCAACCTGAAAGTCCCTGCGCAGGTCATGCACAAAAAAAAAAATTAAAGGGGCCATGCACTTAAACAAATCGCCTGTGCACTTTAGCTAAAAAAAATTGGAGAGAGTCTTGCTCTCAGATGGATGTGAAAGATCCTATTTTCAAAGAAGAGCAGGGCAGTTCTCCCTGGTGTCCTAACCAATTCCTCAACCAACATCTTTAAAGCAAATTAGCTAGCTGTTATGTCACTGCTGCTGAATGCAGATTGCATGCCCGGTTTCTTGTATTACTAAAGCGACTACATTTCAAAAGTATTTGATTTACTGCAAAATGCTTTGGGTCATCCTGAGGTTGTGAAAGGCACTATATAAATGCAAGCCTTTGTTTCTTCATACTGAAATCTCTTGGTCTTTTGCTTTAAAGTATTCAGTTAAGTTTGCTGTGGTATTGCTTGTGTATCTGGCACAAAATATAGACAACTTTGGGTTAGTATTGGTGTTAATTTTGTGCCGTCCAAATGAATACTACACGTACACTGGAAGGTAAAGTGTGATATTTTCTTGTAGACATGTCCTGCCGTTCCCGGTTAGCTACACTGAATGAAAAACTGACAGCACTAGAGCGAAGGATTGAATACATCGAAGCAAGGGTAAGAGGGACCTAGTTGGATTTATTGTGCATTGGAAAATTTATATTGAGAGAAAATGTTTAATTCTTTGGTAAATTTAACCTTTCAGCAGTTGTTTCTTCCCATGTTGCACCAATCAGTCGGGTGTCCGGTCGTATAAAATTAATTCTGATAAATCGGGGAGGCTTGTGAATGTGTTCGACTGACATGGTGGTGGACATCTCATTGTCGCATATTAAGGACTTCAGGATATTGAGTTTGTGATTCAATATAATTCCATATAATAATTATTTTTACCTTTTTTTGTGCGACACTCTGAACCTAAGAAATAGGAGTACGTCCCATGGCTCCTTGCCTGCTGCACTATTCAATAAGATCGTGGCTGCCCTTCGAACTCAACTTTGCTTTCCCACCCATTCCTCAAATCCCTGATTCCCTTAAGAGTCCAAAAACCTATCGATCTCAGCCTTCGATATACTCATTGACTGAACATGTAAAACCTTCTGGACTAGAGAATTCCAAAGATACACACCCCTCGGTGAGGAAACGAAATTCTCCTCCTCAGTCTGAAATGGATGACCCCTAATCCTGAGGCTATGCCCCATGCCCCTTCCACCCACCTACAAACCCACTGCCCCACCTCCACCCTCCCTCAGTTCTAGATTTTCTAGCCACTGATAGCAGCCCCTGAGTATCTACCCTGTCAAGCCTTTCAGAATCTTGTAACCTGTTTTACCTTGAAATTTGGACTGAGAAATGAAACGTTTCATGTGGACGCCTAGTATCGGCATCAAACACTTTCAGGTAAAGTCCTGCATCCATAGCCCCCAATGTGTCTTGATTCCACCCTCTGAAGAGCACCCTCTCCCACACCATGTGCAATTCTTCATTTCCAGCGCTGGTTACCCTGTCAGCCCTGTCTCTGTCAGGACAGCTTTATGCTTTTCCAGTAACAACTACTCAAAGCTCATTCCACAACAGCCCCCCTGACCCTGGTCTGCAATAGATGAAAGAGACTTTCAACTCCTGTACTCTGAGTTGGCCTCAAACCCCAATCCCAGAAGTGAGAGAATTTCATTTTGAAGATCATCACTGCCAATAAATGCTCCGCTTCAAGCTCACTTTAACAGCCTGAAAGAGTGATTGGCATTTGGCACTTGTGTTTGAACTTGTGGGGAGGCAGGGCCAATTTCATGAGCCTATTTACGCAATATTAGTGCACTTTATTCTGACAAATCACCTTGAAGTGTTATCTGGCTTAAAATATACTGTTGGACATGGGACTTGCAAGATGAGAAAAATACATCTAGTTCACCTTCTACCATCCTTGTAGTCAAATGTTATAATTGGCTAATTATAGCAAAAGTTTAACCAAGTACTATAGGTTTTAAAGAAAGATAACTTGGCACATTTTAAACTTGGCGCCGTATAGGTGTAAACACGTGTGTAAGTGTAACTTTCACCTGTTTTAACGTTCTGTGCATGTGACGTTCAGTATTGGATTCCTGGACATGCCCGTTCACTGCTTTATAACATGCTATTCCTTGGCTCATTTCCCCATCTAAAACTTCAAATGATCCAGATCGCTGTTGGGAACATGGCAGATTACTTTACAGTCAGAGCATTGACCATTGCTCAGAGACTCTCGATGTGACTCTTGCATGCGGAGGATGCAATAAGCATTTCTGAAGCTTGTCTAAACTGAAGCTGATTCTATTCAGTGTATAAACATAGGAAAGTGGTGCACTAACGGCTGCTGTTTCAAGGCCCAGGAACCTCTCTTTTCCCCCCCCCCCACCCCCAACTGCCAAAACAAAAGGTAAAGGCTTCTGTGGTAAACATTGTATTGTGTGTCCCACAGCTCCATAACCACCCAAGGAATGGAGCCAGGCTGCATTAGTGCTGTAACAGAGTCTGACATGTAGGCGTGTAGCAATAACGTGAGCCCCATAGCACAAGTGATATTCTGTAGGGGAAGAATTATTTATTTTTTTTATGTGATTTTTGTTTTTGGACAGAATAAGACGATTGGCTATGTGGCTTTTTTCAGTTTTCTTCATCCTTTTTGATAGCGTTGGTTTTACACACTTCACCTTAGTGGCCATTCTTTGGGTGTAAGTTGGAGAGTGTCCCTGGAGGAACCGAGTGCAACAAGGTAGTAATATTGTTTGTGATGAGGACCTGGTGCTAATTGTACACTCTCTTGGTTTTGTTTTACAGGTAACCAAGGGGGAGACCCTGACTTAAAAAAGGTGTGTCTCAAGAACTGCTTGGAGTGTGGACTTGATGTAATCATGTCAGTGATGAACCAATACCATCACAAGTCTAGCCATCAAACTTCTGTCCCTTTCTGTCTTAATTCTGATCATTGGAAGCTTTTTACAAGAGAGTTTGAAATAATGAGGACTGCGAATTCCAAACTACCCATACCCTGGTTAGCACTCTCATATGTAAAGAGGAGGCACTGAATTAAATGGGTGGGGGTGGGGTTGGGGGAGGGAACATGGGCCAGGGGGGTGGGAGGGAGAGAGGGAGGGTATTGTGCCAACTGTGTTTGTGGTGGTTTTTTTCCCCCAAGGTTTCTAGAACTGTTCTAACTGAACTGTAACGTAAGCGGAGTCCTTTCTTTCCATTTTACCCTTTGAATAATATCTAACCATTTGTAATGTTCAGCATGCTAGCTATCCAGCTAGCTCCTGGATGAGCAAATAACTGCGGTGTTTCTTAGCATTGCGTATGTAACAATTTTTTTTGGGGGGGGTGGTGGGGCAGTGGGTATCACACGTAAATTATCATGTTGTGGTTTATTTTCATTGCTCCAGTGTGGTTCATTGTATATTGAAAATAAATATGTGGAATAAAACCATTTTTTTTTTCATGTCATTAAAGGAGTATATTGCACTTGAAGCATTTTTCAGCTATGCTGGAGTGGGGAGTGACAATGGCACTATTAAGAGTTCTTACCTATCTAAATGCATTTTCCTCTTAATCAGCAGGAATGCCTTGTCTTATAACAACGCAGGGTTGTTTAGCAACTGGAGCAGTTGCACAGCTGTAGTTTATTGAGCCCGCCTTCACCACAAATAGCCATCCCTGACATAGTAGTAAGAATAGTATCTATAACTTTTCAGAAAAAAATGATATACACTACACTTCATTTGGAAGTCAAATCGCAGTGCTAGTGACTCCACAAAGATTAAAACACCCTTCACGACTTCTGGACATCCCAAAGTGCCTCAGAACAAATGTACTATTTGAAACGCGGCCACTGTTGTGATTTAGGAAACGTGGCAGCCAATTTGTGCAATGGGGTTCCACAAACAGCAAGGCGATGATGGCCAGAATTGGTTGAGGGATAGATTTTGGCCAAGACATTGGAGAGAACTCTCCTGTTCTTCACAGTAGCGCCATGGGATCTTTTATACGCTGATTCTAATTACCTGAGAAATTGCTGCAGGCTGCGTCTCCGCATGTTTCCACAGGAACGAAAATAAGTCACCGGCCCTTGACATAGCCAGCAAACCTCAACGGTTAACAGCAGCACAGGCCTCGCAACAAGTTGCTAGTCGATAACCTTGGGAATGGAACAGAGCACAACCGAATGAAAGGCTGGGAATATTATGGCATGGAGGGATTCACTGATCTGCCTTTTGGCTGTTCAATGTACTAAATTTGCAGGACATCTTGCACTGTATGTTACCACAAGGGAGTACAAACTCTAGCTGCAGAAAGGGGAAGCTTAGATTTAACCACTGTGCACTGACATTGGGGAATATGTGAAACCGTGGATTCAGCATAGCAACAAAATAGATAATTGACTGAGAGCCATTGTGCGCGAGCGATTTGTGCATGGTCACTTTCAGGCTTTCTACCCTTATGTCCCTTTCATATTGCCTCTGCTGCCGATTTCTAAATCCAATCAGCTGATGGGAAATTTCAACACCAAAGGTATTTGAAATACAGCATTCGGGTCTACTTTTAAGTTTTCCTGACCCTTGAGAATGTATACAAAGTACATCATGCAAAATGCAGTTGGAAAATGTTTGATTATGAAAAGGGCGGGGTGGGGGGGAGATGAATGTAATATTGCTAATGCTCTTTCAAATACATAAGTTTGAATGAAGAGAGTTTTCACAATTAAAAGTAACGTGCAGCCTAGTTATGTTTAACACTTTTTAAAATAATGATAGTACAAAATGTTTCTGTTGCTGGACTAGAAAGCAAAAGACATCAGGCCAGACGGAATAAATGAGGGGAGTGGAAGTTTAAGACCAGAACAAAGGAAAGTTTCACTAAAGAGCTTTTTGATGGTGAAAAGCGGTGTCCTTTTGAAATTTCTCCCAATTAACTCTTCAAAGAGGGGAAAAAAAAGTCTCAAATCAAAGCATTTTTGGTGAATTTCTGTTTCACAAGTTAATTAATGAGCTAGCCTAGTGGAAAAGAACTATTTTTAAAACAAACTTTTTTTGCACAGTCAGGTTTGAGAGTGATCAAAACTTAAGATGCTTATGATTCATGAGAAGGAATTAAAATGCTGCAGTAGGTTTTCGAGAAATCCATTGGAATTTCTGTTTTTGCCATTGATTGGTTTTGTTATTTGTGGTTTAGAAGCTGGAGATATGTTGACCATCAGAATGCTACTTGTCCTTAAATTAGGAAGTACAACATTTTTCATGCTGTTTCCAGCGAGTTTATCAGCTATTAGGGTTGCCAACTGTGATTCAATGTATTCCTGGAGATTGCATCACATGACTTGCCCCCAAACTCCAGCCATTCGTCAGCCAACACACCCATCCTTGCTACGTGCTGCCTTCCTACACCAATTGGAAAGCAAAAAGACTCATTACCTAACTGATGCTTGATTGTTAGCCAAACAGCCTTTTTTTTTTACCCCCATGTTCAGCATTTTTGTATCTGGTAAAGAGAAATGTGCAGCGAAATTTTTAAAAATACATTTTTTTTTAAATGTCTTGACTCTTTCTCCGGTATTGCACAGAGCAGTGTCCTGGGGATTGATCTTCAATTCCTTGGGGGGGGGTTAACAACCTGATCAGCAACGGAGGTACACCCCCAGCCCCCGCTACATTATCGCTTTGGACACAAAATCATACTTCAGTCTATCGCAATACAAAGCAGCTGGACGCCAGTCTACACAGTCCATTTGATTTGTTCTTTCAGTGTTTCAATCTAACTTTAAAAAAAAAACCAATGTTGTGATAATGGGCATTTACTTTGTTTAAAACAGGTAAATACAAGAAAACCTATTCTGTAATCCACACGATCCACATACATAAACTGAATCAATTTTAGTATGTTCGGTTAGCAATTTCTCTTTCACAAGAACCAAAATAGCCTCTGATTTCATTAGCATAAGTTTTCAAATTTTACATGTAAGGGCAAACCTGGTTAATTTGCATTTGTAAATGAGTCTGGTGAACACAATTAATTTGTGATCCACATTTGCATGATTTATGCTCCCTGAGTTTCACATGTCAATTTTTTTGGTGTAATTTAGTAAAGTCACCCCCAAAATGCATTCAAAAATATTAACAAACGCTGAACAAGGCTTGCCCAGTATTCTCCAATTGCAGCTAATTGCAGCCAGTCTTTGTTCAAGAAGAATCTGTCCTCCAAAAGACTTTCTGACTACAATCAAAAGTTCCATTGAAACATCATGCCTCATTTGTTTAAAAAATATATACTGTAGTTAGGCTGATGTCTTTTTATTTATAATTTTCCCTCCATTAAGACTGTTATACACTACAAATATCATATGCAGTACTAATGCATTGCAAGATCGCCATGATGTCCCTTCAGCCCTTTTGATCTAATCCTTGTAGTATCTGACTGCCTCTTAAATGAGCACAAGTCTCAATCATACTTCCAGGAAATTTGCTCTCAATGTTGGTCACCCACTGTGTGAAGAGCTACTGCTTCACAACTCTGAATCCTAGGTTGTGACCTCCTGGGCCCAATTTTTTCTGGAAGCTTGTTGGCTGGTGACTTCTAGATGTTACAGATGCCTGCCTGAAATGGGCATTGGGCACCTTGCATCTGAGAGTTGGTGTCCTAGTGCCCATCATGGGGCCTGACCATAATTGGGACCAGCAAATGAGCAGTGCTTACATTCAATACGCTTTGCCTAGTTGTCCTGGGACTTGACCAGAAATTCTTAAGGAGTTACTGGAGACAGGTCAATTTTTGAAAAAAAAAGTTAGAGAAGTTTTTTTAGAGTTTCTGTGCAGCCAGGAGTGTTTGTCCTGGCTGCCCAAACGCACGCTTCTCCTTCGGCAGTTCCCTCGGGATCGCAGATGACTCCGGTTCGATGTGTTCCCAGATGACTAAGTCCAAAGTGTGATCTGCAGACTCTGCCATGTGAGGGGCAGGTGCGTTGAAGGTTAGAGTAGTTAGGTTGTTTGGAGGTTTGTGTGCTCCCTCCAGTGCTTTGACTTCACCTCTGCATGTTCCCTCAAAGTCTCTCAGTCTCTTGATGTGTCTGGTGCCTTCCCACATGAGCCTTCTCCACTTTGGTCTCAAGCATGTGCGCCACACACACACACACGTACTCAGGTCAGACTGGGCCCGGCCCCACTGTTTAGAACCCTTCTCTTCCCCCTCCCATGCCCTTTCCTCTCCCCGACAGCTGGCTTATCCAGTCGAAGTTTTGGTGGTGCCAAGTGGGAAGCTGTATCTGAGGGTCGTGAGTCTTTGGAACTCTCATCCTCAAAAGGCAGCGGAAGCAGAGCCTTTGAATATCTTTAAGGCAGAGCTAGATAGATTCTTGATAAGCAAGGGGGTGAAAGGCTATTGGGGTAGATGGGAATGTGGAGCTGAAGTTACAATCAGATCAGCCATGATCTTATTGAATGGCAGAGCGGGCTGAATGGCCTATTCCTGCTCCTAGTTTGTATGTTATCATGTCTTCCTTATTCTGGCACTTTCCCTTTAACTCTGACACTCTCTGGCACCTTCCCTTTAACTTTGATAGTCTCAGACAGCTCTCCTTTAACTCTGACTGCTTCTGATGCATCTTTAAATGCTACTGCCTTTAAATTTAGCAGGAATTATTTAACATAACTCTACTAACATAATAGACACGTTCTTTAAGATTCAGAAAATTGGGAAGTTATTTGGTTATTAATAAAAATATTTAATGTTTACACCATGCCCTTTCTTCCCCTCTCTCTCCAGTACTTTGCTGTTAAAGGGGCACTGTTTCTACAGGAATGCTTCATTATTGTGTTAGAAGGTGATGTAACTTGCATCGTTAATAGTTCTGTACCCACCACCACCCCCACCCTCCAAACAAAATAAAAGCAAATTAAATTCCACAGGCAATAAGGTGAGCCTAGTGGCATGTCATGGAATAAAATAAAATCCTTTTAGGAAGAATAGAGCACGTGAATTTCTGTAGAGCTTCTCCCAATTGTCCTTCACTAGCAGAGCTATGGAAACCTTGGGGAAATCATTGTCAACAGCACCTAAGCCATTTTCCTGGGGTTTCCGCTGTTCTTCCATCAAAGTTACAGTGAATGGTGTAGTATAAAGGGTTAGTGCTAAATATGTAAATTGTCTACATCATCAGTGATGTAAGATCACATGACAACAGAATATACTGAGAGATAGTTCTATGTAGAGCCTCGTGCTAAGCCTGTGTTGTACGTAGGTAGTAGAATATTCAATAAAAGGTGAAGTTTACCAACTGCCTTGCCTCCAGCAGTATCTGTAAATCCAGAACATGGCCACCCCCATCCAAGACCTGCAACAATGATAAGAGAAATGATTGGGGGAACAGAACATAAAAGTAAGGAGGGGGATTGAACATAAAAGTAAGGATGTTATGCTTCAGTTATACAGGGCATTGGTGAGACTGCACCTTGAATACTGTGTGCAGTTTTGGTCTCCTTATTTAGGGAAGGATGTAAATGCATTGCAGGCGGTTCAAAGGAGGTTTACTAGATTAATACCTGGAATGAGTGGGTTGTTTTATGAGGAAAGGTTGGATAGACTGGGCTTGTTTCCACTGGAGTTTAGAAGAGTGAGGAGCGATTTGATTGAAGTATACAAGATCCTGAACGGCCTTGGCAAGATGGACATCGAAAGGATGTTTCATCTTGCGGGTTTTAAAATTAGGGGTCGCCCTTTTAGGACAGAGATGAGGATAATTTTTTTCTCTCTGAGGATTGTGCGACTTTGGAACTCTCTGCTTCAGAGGGTGGAGGAGGCGGGGTCATTGAATATTTTTAAGGCAGAGGTAGATAGATTCTTGTTGGGTAAGAGAATCAAAGGTTATCGGGGTTAGATGGGAATGTGGAAATTGAAACACAAGAAGATCAGCCATGATCTTATTGAAGAGCAGAGCAGGCTCGAATGGCCGACTCATGTTCCTATTTCTTATGTTATGTTCTAATTCAGGTAGACATCCCTCCCCTGGGTGTCAGCTACCTGGTGGCTTAGTGGGTGATCACCACCTGAGGCGATATTCAGCTCCTTGGCATGGAAAGATGCCCAGTTTCGATTGCTGGGCCTGTGCTGAGCTTCAGCCTTCTGGCCCTAACGTTGAGTTCAACCACTTTTCACCTTACCCACCCCTCCAACTTTCTGCTACCGATAGCAAGGATGGCTGCATTAGAGCCATTCAGAGTGGAAAAGGTGTGGATCTGTGCTTGGAGTGGGGGCTTCTCCATCTGTACATGGCCAATGGGGTGACTATACCGCTGGGGTCCACTTGATTTCCTTCATTCAAGGGCCAAGGCAGAATTCTCCTTTACTCCAGTTTCCAATACTTCCCTCCAGTTCAGCCATTCTGCTGTAACTATTTCACTCCTCTGAATCCAATGTTGAGACTGGTCTCCTTATCTTCATCTTTTACCTTGACCCCACTCCCACCTTCCACTCTTTACCATTTTTAAAATATTTGTTCGCGGGATGTGGGCGTCGCTGGCTGGGCCAGCATTTATTGCCCATCCCTACTTGCCCTTGAGAAGGTGGTGGTGAGCTGCCTTCTTGAACCGCTGCAGTCCATGTGGTACAGGTACACCCACAGTGCTGTTAGGGAGGAAGTCCCAGGGTTTTGACCCAGCAACAGTGAAGGGGTGGCTCTGGTTGGAGTAATTGGATGCAGTGCAGTGTTATGTAATAGAAAAGTAACACTGAAATTGAAAGAAAAAACCTACAAGACCAGCCTTGTTGGATAGGGCAGGAACTTGAGCAACATCAAGATAAAAGGAAGAATGATAGGATATTAATGAGATGTGGAGGCTGAGATGGATGTGTGGAGTAACGAGAAAGGACAAAACCAGGAATCAGCACACCAGAGGGTCAGTGAAGATTGTGGGAGCATCAGAGAAAGTAGCCAAGAAGGGATTGAAGTGATTATGGACATCTGTCCTGGGTGGCGAGGCATATGATGGAGATGGGACTGCCAGGAAGAAGTGGAAAAGGAAGGCCCAAGACCAGGTGGTAAGATGCGGTGGCGAGAGACTTAAACACAATGGGATTGGAAGAGGAATGTGTGACTGACAGGAGGAGATGGGGAAGGGAGGTCAACCAGCATTGTGGTGACCCCAAGTAAAATTGGAGAAACTGAGAGAAGAAGAATAAAAATAGGAGACAGTGAAGGATCGGCAATATAGGTCCAGGTCAGGATGGTGAGTGGCTTAGGAGGTGGCGGTGTTCCCATGGGTCTGCTGCCCTTGTCTTTCTAGATGGTAGAGGTTGCGGGTTTGGAAGGTGCTGTTGAAGGGGGCTTGGTGAGTTCCCGCAGTGCAACTGGTAAAGTATTTCCAGCATTTTCTGTTTTTATTTCAACGAGGGCTAAGTTGGATGTGCTACAGTTGGATTCAGTGCCACCGGGTTAGGGAAGGCAGGAGGAGAGGGGTTGATGAGGGTGTAAATCAGCCAGGGATTCTGTTCCTACTTGCTACCAGGTAACTCCTGTTCCAAAGCGTGGAGATTGGGGAAAGCCAGGACTGGCTCAGCTGTGAAGCCTCTGTGGTTGAATAGCCTGCAGCGCTTACTGTTGAGGCCCATCTTTGGTGAGGTATCAAGTGTGCTGGTGAACTGCACGTCAGCATGACTCAGGCCTTTGGGAGAAGAGGGACAGAGAAATGAATGAAACCATGGTCCCAGCCAAATGTTGTTTTACACTTTTCATGCCAAGCTCAAATTTCAGTGCCTGACACATGACTTTTGTTAAGGACTCAGAGGATAATTCAGAAAGGATTGCTATTGTAAAATTATTTTCTTTAGAAACATATTTGATAGGTTGCGCGGGACAATGGGGGACTTTTTGTGTTTACTGAGCATCGTATTTCTAGAAATGTCTCTTTCTCCGGCCATCGTTCAAAAGCCGGGATGCACAGTTTCACCCTGCCACTTTAAATCACAATCTTCTTTGATTGTGAAATAAGGGAGAGGTGAAAGTGTAAACTGGAGAACAGCAGAGAGAGGGAGAGAGAGAGAGGTCAGTACACACAGCAGCTGTTAGCACAAATTATTCACTTCCTGGATATGGAGAAGATTATCTCTCCCGTTGAACACTGGCCTGATTGTGTGAGTCGCTGTGTTTTCATTCATTGCTGTACTTGAACTCTGGTAAGTTGGTTGCTCATCAAAAAAAAAACATTCTCAAGAAAACTCTGGCGTTTTCTGTAGTTAGTCAACTAGCCATTGTTCCTGTATGATCATGATTGCATAAAATCCTTCTATAGGTTGTGTTTTAAGATGTTTCCTTTAAAGGCTGCACACTTTTAAATTGAGCGTTTCGAGCTGGAGAGACATGTCTGAGCTGAGACAGTGATCTGACTGAACATTTGCTTGTTTAACAAAACTCTCTTTGTGATTTGCTGTGACTTCATACTTCCCTTGCCTGATTATGGCACCGTTTTGCTCATTTTTTAAAGATCATCTTCCTAGGCATTAGTCGACTGGAATGCTTTGGAAGTTCCTTGTCATGTTATTGAGATGCCTCAAAGTGCGTCACACAGTACCTGTTATGTAGGTAAACGCAACAGTTAATCAGCGCCAGCAACATCCCATCAGATGAATGACTGGCTAATGTTTTATTGTAGGGTTGAGGAAGGAAGGTTAGCCAGGGCACTGGAAGAGCTCTTTACCTTCTTGGAATAAAGCCGTGCGATCTTTAATGTACAGACAATAAGATGTAGGAGCAGAAGTAGGCCATTTGGTCCATCGAGTCTGCTCTGTCATTCAATGAGATCACGGCTGATCTGATAATCCTCAACTCCACTTTCCTGCCTTTTCCCCATAACTCTTGATTCCATTACTGATTAAACATCTGTCTATCTCCACCTTCAATATACTTGACAATCCAGCTTCTACAGCCCTCTGCCATAAAGAATACCACAGGTTAACTACCCTCTGAGAGAAGAAATTCCTCCTCATCTCTGTTTTTAATGGGCGCCCCCTCACTCTGAGATTATGCCCTCTGGTCCTAGACCTCCCACAAGGGGAAACAACCTCTCAGCAGCTGCCTGTCAAGCCTTCTAAGAATCTTATATGTTTCAATAAGGTCGCCTTTCCTTCTTCTAAATTCCAATGAATAAAGGCCCAACCTATTCAATCTCTCCTCATAAGAAAATCCCTCCATCCCCGGAATCAACCTAGTGAACCTTCTCTGGACTGCCTCCAATGCCAATATATCTTTCCTTAGATAAGGGGACAAAAACTGTTCACAGTATTCTAGGTGTGGTCTCACTAGTGCCTTGTATAGTTTTAGCAAGACTTCCCTATTTTTATACTCCATTCCCTTTGAAATAAAGGCCAACATTCCATTTTCCTTCCCTATTACCTGTTGAATTTGTATATTAGCTTTTTGGGATTCGTGCACGAGGACTCCCAAATCCCTCTGTGCTGCAGCCTTCTACAGTCTTTTTCCATTTAAATAATATTTAGCTTCTTTTCTTCCTGCCAAAGTGCATAACCTCACATTTTCCCACATTATATTCCATCTGCCACTTTTTTGCCCATTCACTTAACCTATCTATATCCCTCTGTAGACTCCTTGTGTCTTCCTCACCATTTGCCTTCCCATTTATTTTTGTATCATTCGCAAATTTTGTGATAGTACATTCACTTCCCTCATCTAAGTCATTAGAAAGAATTGAGGCCCCAGCACTGATCCCTGTGGCACTCCACTAGTTACAGGTTGCCATCCTGAAAATGCCCCACTTAACCCAACTCCCTGTCTTCTATTAGTTAGCCAATCCTCTGCCCATGCTATTATACTACCCCCAAAACCATGGGCTCTTCTCTTATTAAGTAACCTTACATGCAGCACCTTATCGAACACCTTTTGGAAATCCAAATATATTACATCTACTGGTTCCCCCTTATCTATCCTGCTTGTTACCTCCTCAAAGAATTCTAATAAATTTGTCAGGCATGATTTCCCCTTCATGAAGCCATGCTGACTCTGCTTGATTATATTATATAATTCTAAATGCTTTGCTATTACATCCTTTATAATAGACTAAAATATTTTCCCAGTGACAGATGTTAAGCTAACTGCCCTATAGTTACCTGTTTTTTTGTCTCCCTCCCTTTTTTAATAAGGGTGTTACATAGGCAGTTTTCCAATCCTCTGGGACTTTTCCAGAATCTAAGGATTCTTGAAAGGTTAGTATCAGCGCATCCACTATCTCTGTAGCTACTTCCTTTAATATCCTAGGATGCAACCCATCAGGTCCAGGGGACTTATCGGTCTTTAGCCCCATTAGTTTCCCTCGTACTTCTTCTCTAGTGATAGTTATTGTATTTATTTCCTCACCCTATTTTTTGCCTTGATTATTTAGTATTGGAATGCTATTAGTGTCATCTACCGTGAAGACTGAAGCAAAGTATTTATTCAACTCCTCTGCCATTTCCTGGTTCCCCATTATTATTTCCCCAGCCTCACTCTGTAAGGGGCCAATGTTCACTTTGGTCTCTCTCTTCCTTTTTATATATTTAAAGAAGCTCTTACTGTCTGTTTTTATATTGCTTGCTAGTTTACCCTCAAAGTTTATTTTCTCCCTCTTATTTTTTTTGGTCATCTTTTGTTGGTTTTTAAAACTTGCCCAAATCTCTGGCTTACCACTAATCTTTGCCACATTGTATAGCTGTCCAGGCAGATAGAACCTTGGTTTAATTATTCTCGGGGCAGCACCTCAGACAGTGCAGCCCTCTCTCTCTACTGTACAAAGGAGTATCAACCCAGATTGGTGGCATAAAGTGATACCACGAGTCCTGGGCAGAATGGGGATGATTGGGGTAAATCACCCATCAATCATGCCTGAAGGTTGCACTGTTGTAAGTGACTGGGATTGACTTTAAGCACCTAATTTGCATTTTGTTACCATCCTCCACTTATTGCACTTTGCTGGAGAAATAATCCTACTTTTATTGGGACAGTCTGATGTACTTTAGGTCATGAGTTTGGAGAATCTGTAAATTAAAACCACAAGTTTTGCCCCAACTAATTGGCTGCAAGGTAGTGCTAATATTCACACCCGCCTGGATTATGTGCTTGTCCTTGCTTGGAAAGTAAGATTTGTAGTCGACTTGGTGGACACAAGCATTTCATAGAATTACTTTCATATCCACGATGATGCCAGAGGTGAGAAACTATAGTTATGGAAAGCGATTTTGGTTGAGGGATTGTTTGCATTGAAAAGGATAAGTGAAGATTTACAAGGGACTTTGAAAATTCTGAAAGGTTTTGATAGGCTGGGTAGGGAAATTCTAATTCCCCTCGTTGGGTAATCAGGAACAAGTGTCATCAATTTAAACTTGTTATGAGGAGAGTGAGGAGCAAGATGTTAGAGAAATTTCTTTATATGGATGCTTGTTAGATATTGGATTGCTTATCATCGAATCCTAAAATGAAACAGCACAGACGGAGGCCATTTGGTCCATTGTGCCTCTGCCAGCCCTTTGAAAGAGCTATCCAATTAATTCCACTCACGCTGTTCATTCTCCATAACCCTGCAAATGTTTCCCCTTGGGTTATTTATCCAATTTTGAAAGTTGTTATTGAATCTGTTTCCACCGCCGTTTCAGATAGTGCATTCCAGGTGGTAAGAACTCGCTGCATAAATTGATTTTTCCCCCCCCTCCTCATGTTATCTGTGGCTGCTTTGCTAACTACTTTAAATCTGTGCCCTCTGGTTCCTGACTCTTATTGTTATCAGGAATAGTTGAGGCCAGCATCATTGCTTTGTTAAAGAGAAGGTTGGACAAACATTTTAAGCAGAAGGCAAGTTGATTGGGAGAGAACAAGACAGTGGGATTTATTTTAGGAACATAGCACATAGGAGCAGGAGTAGGCAATTCAGCCCTTTGAGTCTGCTCCGCCATTCAATATGGCTGATCTGGCTGTGCTCTTAGCTCCACTTTCCTGTCTGCCGCCCATAACTCTTGACTCCCTCGTCTATCAAAAATCTACCTAACTCAGCCTTGAATATACTCAATGGCCCAGCAATTCTGGATTGCTCTGACAAATTACTGGCATTGGTATGATGGGTCAAATGGCCTCCTTTTGTGCTTTGAAAGTCAATGGTTCTACGCTTCACCATGTAATGAGCTCACGCTGTCTGCCGTGCTTTCAGGATCAAAGTGAAGATTCGGACACTTCCCCACAAGAAGGATTGGGAAGCTGTAGTGACTGGTGAACGGAAACATTATGGAGGCACTCATAGTGGGTGTCCTGTTGTTGAATGTGGAATCTGTACATAGAATAGAGAAAACTAGAGATGATTTTTCTTTTACTTGATTACAAGAAATTTCCACAAGGAGTAAAATAATAGAATTAATACACTTGCAATTGTGAGACATTTATGGCAGAATACAGATTGGATGAATAGACACTACAGAAATTGCCCCCTCCAATTGAATTTACATGTAGGGTAGACCTATTAGGGATTGGTAGGTCTCCTACTCTTAATCAACATTCGTAAAACCAGCTAGGTTTTTATAGCTCTCACAGTCATTTGACCAGTCTATATGTTGCCAGATTTCAGTACCACAGCCTGCCTCAATCCTTGGGATACTAGTCCAATGTCATAACCACTAGTCTGCTGTACTCATATAGCTGCGCTGTTGTGTGCTTGCTATTTATAAGTACGGTATTACCGGACCAAAAACAGCATTTTGAACCAACACACTCAAAACCTTCATTAACAGTTGGCAAGTTTGTTCAGAGAAGAGAGGTGTGATTTTCTGACTGCCAACTGGGAGTCTTAGCCAGCAGCAGTGCGCATCCAGACACTTAAGACATTAATGCTACAGTACCTCTTTGAAGGAGCCAAAATGTTTTGACATGCTTATGTTTTCATTGTAGTTAAAAGTTGATACACATTTACTATCTTACTGGATCGAGTTGTAAATAATGTATTCTTTTGTGATCTCATCAGGATGAGCTGATTGGAATTATCTCCAAGAAAACTGCTTTTAGATTGAAGCGGACGTAAATGTTACAGAGCTGCCAACTATGACTCAGTTGGGATTTGACTTGCTGTGGCACATGGAGGGTGTGAATTAAGCTCAGTCAGATTTTGCTTATATAATTCATACAAAGACTGTATTCACAAGTACAGTGTTACATTATGTCAATTTAAAAAAAATTTTTAGCGTATATGTTGTGCTTATTAAGACGGGTGTTGTCACCGCTGGGGAGTTGGAAACGTTTTAGGGATGCGCATCAGCACCTAATGTTGCCAGATCATGCATCTCATGAACTGGATGTAGAATAAAGGTTCCCAAGCTCTGTCCCAATAATGTTTCAACCTCAACTTCAAAATAGGATGAAGCCCTTTTATTTCCTGGCTAGCCTCCCACATTTTACTCTTTGTAAACTTGTCAACATTCAAAGCTCTGCTGCCTATGTCCTAACTCGCACCAAGTGCCGTTCATCCTTTGCTCCCTGACCTACATTGGCTTCCTGTGAAGCATCATTTCAATTTTAATTCCCATCTTTATCTTCAAATCCCTCCATGACTTTGCCTCTTTGCATCTCTGTAATTCCCTCAAGCCCCACAATTCACCAAGATATCTGTGCTCTAATTCTGGCCTCTTGAGCATCCCCAAGTTTAATCACTTTACAATTGGTGACCATGCCTTCAGCTGCGTAGGCCCCATAAGCCCTGGAATTCTGCCCCTAAACCTCTCTGTCTCTCTCTACCTCTCTTTCCTTCTTTAAGAGACTCCTTAAAACCTACCTCTTTGACTAAGATTTTGGTGATTGGGCCTAATATCTCCTTATGCAGCTCGGTGTCATATTTCATTTTCTAATGCTCCTGTGGGGAGATGGGAGCATAGCGGTAATGTCACTGGACGGGTAATCTAGAGGCCTGGGCGAATTGCTCTGGGGTCACAGGTTCAAATCCACCATGGCAGCTGGTGGAATTTAAATTCAATTAATAAAAATAAACTGGAATTGAAAGCTAGTGTCAGTAATGGTAACCATGAAAAATATCATTGATTGTTGTAAAAACTCATCTGGTTCACTAATGTGCTTGGTCTGGCCTACATGTGACTCCAGACCCGCAGCAACGTGGTTGACTCTTAACTGCCCTCTGAAATGGCCCCGCAAGCCACTCAGTTTAAGGGCAATTAGGGATGGGCAACAAATCCTGGCTTTGCCAACGACACCCACATCCCACGAGAGAATAATTTTTTTAAAAAAAGTGCCTAGGGGCATAAAGGACTCTATATAGATACAAGTTGTTGTTGTTCTAATGCCAGTGTCTTTATTGTTTTTTTTTTAAGTGAGCGTGTAAC
Organism: Cetorhinus maximus; assembly: GCF_964194155.1. NCBI lineage: Eukaryota > Metazoa > Chordata > Chondrichthyes > Lamniformes > Cetorhinidae > Cetorhinus > Cetorhinus maximus. The sequence continues at coordinate 11,374,803 of NC_135884.1, read as the reverse complement.
TTTAGTCACAACTAATGCAGAATATTGGGAGTGAATGGAAAACCAATCAAAGTAAAGAAAAATAATGGGTCTAGTGTAAGATCGGCTGCCAATTTGCTAACATCTGTTTTACACCACTGCCCATAGCAAATTTTACCCACTTGGATTTTTCCACCTTGAACAAAGGCTTTCCTTATAGAAGTTTATGCTATGCAGAATATCATAGAGAAACCTGGACAACTATTTTATGTTGAACTATTATCTGCAGGATAACTGGACATAAAAAACTGTTAACAGGCAAGTTCAGAATATCCATAAGGAATTTTTTTCCCTTATTCTTTCATGGGATATGGGTATCGCTGGCAAGTCCAGCATTTGTTGCCCACCCCTAATTGCCCTTGAACTGAGTGGCTTACTGGACCATTTCAGAGGGCAAGTTAAGAGTCAAGCACATTGCTGTGGGTCTGGAGTCACATGTAGGCCAGACCAGGTAGGATTGGCAGATTTCCTTCTGTAAAGGGCATTAGTGAATTAGATGGGTTTTTATATGACAATCAATGATAGCTTCATGGTCACTGTTACTAGCTTTCAATTCCAGATTGATTAATTGAATTTAAATTCCATCAGCTGCCATGGTGGGATTTGAACCTGTGACCAGAGCATTAGCCTGGGCCTCTGGATTATTAGTCCAGTGACATTACCACTACATCACCATCTCCCAGTGTGTGTAATGTGCAGTGCCTGGAATGGACTTGGTCAGATAGTGGAGGGAAAAAAAAACCTCTGGAATCATTCAAGAGGCAATGGGGGATGAACCAGATTGGCTGAATAGTCTCCCTTCTTTGCATTTCTTTGGAAGCAGATGTTATATCAATTTACTTTAGGGTTCAGAGACATAGATTTCTGCCCTCTTAAACAAACTTATCAGAAAATTAGCTAAAAGATCTCAAAAGGGAAACTGCTCTCTAGAACCATAAGAAAAGGAGCTGGCCATTTAGCCCCTCAAGCTTCTCTGGCATTTAATCAGATCATGGCTGATCTCTACCTCAACCCCATTCACCACCTTGGCTTCATATTCCTTTATACCCTTACCTAACCCAAAAAAAATCTAACCATCTCAGTCATGAAACCTCCAGTTGTCCCAGCTTCTGGGGAGGGAATTTTAGATTTCTATCACCCTTTGTCTGATAAAAATGCTTCCTGGTTTCCCTCCTAAATGGCTTTTCTTTAATTTTATGGTTATGTTTCTGTTATATTCCTGACAGATCATTCTGTCTTCTTGATGTCCTTCGTTACGTAAATAATTGACATTGTGCAATTTACACTGAGAGTAAACGTACAGTTTAGAAAGTGGACGTATGGATAAGGAATATTATTCATGAAGATGAGCAGCAGCAGTTCCTTTTTAAATTTATTTTTACCTGCAGCCCATTTCCCTAATCGTCTGTCACAGCTTCCTGAGCTGTAAAAAGATTAACTCTTTTAACAGCAAACGCTGAAATATACAGGCAGATCGATCAGGTGAGAAAGAACCTGACTCTGAAACATGAACCCTGTCTGTCCCCTTTCCAGTAGCAGATAGAATTAAAGCATATTTCTAGCATTTTCTGTGATTATTTCCAGCATTGGCTGTTTTTTCAAATCTTTTTAACTTGATCGGCAGTCAGGAGGTTGCCTGCATTCAAAGGCAGTCTTTTTGTACTTTGCAATGACTCATAATGTCAAGCAAATGTCTGTGAAGTAAAAAGAGGGGGATTGGGGTGGTGGGGGAGGGATAATTCACATTGTTCCATTATGAATAGCTGACCTAGGTCTGCTTCATGGGGATATACTGCTTCTAAATTGCACACTGTTACTGTCTACAAAAATGATTGGTACCAATCAGGCATCTCACTTAGAATCTGACCCTCCTTGACACCTGAGTATTAGAGCTGACAAAAATATCTTGCCGGTAAAAGGAATGAACACTCAGAGATTTATGATTTTGGTTTGATGTTGACAAAAGCTCTTTTACTTGATCCCCAGATACCTACCTCCAACTTTGGAAGAGCATCGTTTATTGCATTATTCGCTGACTAGCTGCAACTGGGGCTATGGTGGCACTGTTTTAGCCACATGTGCTAACTTTAGTGGGAAGCACACTATAGTATAAGGGTCTGGCACATATAGGGTTAACGTGGGACTGAGTACAGTACCGCCCACACAGTGATGTCAGGGAACACATGACCCGCACCTAGGAGTCAGTCTAGTTTGAACCCTTTACTCTATATATGTAAATAGTTCTTGTAGTTAATAAATGCATATAGTTAACCGACTTAATACTATGAAGACTTCATTAAGACCTACTGAATGGTATCCAAAACCCTACAACATGGTGGCAGCAAATGGAAAACCCCAAAACCTCGTAAAAAAAATGCAAAGATAAACTAAAATCCTGCAAGATTAAAGAAACATTCAAAAGAAGCAGTCTGACCTGAAGAAATGCTTGGGAAGCAGATGCACAGAGGAAAATCGCCAGGGAAAAGCCCTCTGGCAGCTGAAGGTAGAAATTTAAAATCCCTCACTGCACCAGAGGATTCTATAGGATCGCTTGGTTGTGCAGTTTCAATTCCCAGAGTGCAGAGTCAGCAAACCTAGCAGGGGTGAGCTAAAACTTTTAAATTCCAGGTTAAAGCGAAACCTGAAATTTAAAAAAAAATAGCTCAGTGGTCAGGAATTGCCGTTTAAAAACTCCGTTGGAAAAACTGGATTCCCAAGTCGGCACCTGAACACGTGGCATTCGGGCTGAGTCTCAGAAGGAAAAAAAAATTAGTTTGGAAAAATCGCGACTAAAGAATCAGCTTTAAGGACGAGCAAAGGTCAGGATTCAATGCTTTCACAACCCTAAAGCATGACGCTGAAATGGAGTAGTCTGCAGTTAGTTGGTCCAAGCAGCCATTGTTTAAAACTTTTTCAACACTGAGCATGAGCGCCATTGCAGTGGGAGCCTGCCAAAACTGGCAAGCTCGAGTAGTCCCTTTGTCTTCAAATGAACGATGGCGCCATCTTGAATTTCAGCAGCTTCTTAAAGCTGAGCCTACACTTTAATATTTTTTAACCATGGACAGGAAATCCACTCTTCCAGATCAGTTTGGATTATCCAAGGCCCAGATCAATCACATAAATAGAGACTTTGGAAAAAAAGATTCCTTAAGGTACACAATTGCTCCAGGTCTGGATAAAAAGACAGAAGCTGAACAAGTTAACACAATGCTTTAGTTGGTAGACCCAATAGTGGACAAGGAATCAACGAACCATCTGTCAAATTTGAAAAAGTACTAAAATCATTCGATGCTTATTTTAACCTAAGAAGTAACAAAATCCCTGAAAGAGCTAAATTTTATAAGCATGTCCAGCAGCCAGAAGAACCTGTTGACTCCTTCATTAATGAGTTGTATACGATGGCCGAAGGCTGCGAATACAGAGACCCTAAAATCTGAACTTACCAAGGATAGAATAGTTGTAGGAGTAGCAGACAAAGCACTCTCAGACATACTGCAAGCGAAAGAAGATCCAACCCTTGAAAAAGCTATGCAGATAGTTAGGCAGTCTGAACTCTGTGTGCAGCCCAGATCCATTTTAGAACCATAGAAAAGTTACAGTGCAGAAAGAGGCCATTCAGCCCATCATGTCTGCTCCGGCCAAAAAAAGAGGAAAAAAGACATTTTAAGAGGAGAAAGTAAACTGTGGTACAAAGGAAACCCCACAGTCCAGCTAGTTAAACAGCAAAGAAACAGGGACACTCCAGGCCAAGGGAAGCAATACCCTAACAGACCAGTAGAGCGACCATTGCCAGCGGTGTGGAGCAAAGCGCCCCCACAGGCGAGATCGATGTCCTACAATTTCAGCCAATGCTTTCAATGTAGCAGAATTGGACACTTCGGCAAAATGTGCAAGGCCAAAACATCTAAACACATAGAAGACCAACAGATAATTCATGAGGGCGAGACTGCACACCAAGCGGACACGCAGCCATGCTTCTTGGGGAAGGTCAAAGATCCTGGATTTTCATTTTGGAATATGGACATTTAGGTTAATGGTCACCTCACAAACTTTAAATTGGACACGGAGCCAGTGTTACGGTCCTACTGGACAAAGAACTGTGGCTGAGAGACTTCTGGCTTCGAACAACAGCCACACCAATCTATGGGCCCGGAGGAATCCAACTTTCTGTCAGAGACATGATTCTGGAACCACTAAGATATGGCGGCAAACTAATCTTCGAGCTGATGCACATCATCCGTAACTAGCCTTTTTCTATCTTGAGCAGAGATGCCTGTGTAGTCCTGAATCTCCTTAAAATGGCAGAAGATGTCAAGACAGCGCCCATTGTAAATTATACAGAACTGCAAGTTCCCGAGAACTCAAAGAAGAAGGAATATCCTGACTGGGACTTCAGCTCTGAACCGTCTTCTCTCTTTTCAGAGCAGGTTTGTCCATTTTCATTATAGGTGCCGGAAAGCCCTCACTGGTCAGACCTTGCCAACTGCTCAGATGGTTACCATGACGCCTCCAATGGAGGATAGACAAGAGCAACCATCAGCCAGAAGAGTGTCAACCTCCGGCTCCGACGACTGTTGATGAGGTCAACAGTGTGACCACAGAGCAAACGCTGCAACTCCCAGCCAGCATGACAGGGCCACAGACGATGCTGAAACTAAGTATCAGCCGTCCATTGCTGACAGCACACCACCTAGCCAAAGGCAAAGATGAGCTTAGTAAAAAAAACTACATCCTCAGAACAGGATTGGCTATCTTCCATCACAGACGATATCGCGATGACCCACGCGACGAAAGAAGAGGAGAAAATGGCACGAAGACAAGCACAACGTTCACTTAACCAGCAAGAAACGGGATGGAACGTTCACTTAACCAGCAAGAAACGGGATGGAACGTTCACTTAACCAGCAAGAAACGGGATGGATCAACAACCACCGATCACCAAAACTGCCAAATCGCCAAAGAGCGGTTCAATCCCAAGGAATGGAAAAAGATGATAAAAGGATACCCAGGTGCCAAGACAACCTCCAAATCAACAGAGTTTACCTGCAACGACAGAGTCTACCACTCCTGCAAACAAGATATGGAAGGGTTATAAACCTTCAGACCGCCTGAACCTATGAACTCTGAAACTTAAAGGGAGGTAAAGGGGTAGTAATAACAATGCAAATACATGGGGTAAACTAGAATAACTTGAAATACATTGGATAAAGACTTAGGGGTGGTGTAGTATAAGGGTCTGGCACATACAGGGTTAACGTGGGACAGAGTACAGTACCGCCCACACAGTGATGTCAGAGAACACATGACCCCCCCACCTAGGAGTCAGTCTAGTATTGGACAGGGCCATGTGCTTGAACCCTTTACTGTATTTTGTACATAGTTCTTGTAGTGAATAAATGCAGTTAACCTACTTAAGACTACGAAGACTTCATTAAGACCTACCGAATAGTATCCAGCACCCTATAATACACACCTTATATAAACTCACACAATACAGGTACATGTACCCCACATGCATTTACTGACAAACATCTACCACTTTCAGCACAAAACTCTACAGACTTTCTCTTTCACCAAAATTTGGAATTCTTTCATGAATTAGTCAGAACCAGCACATTTTAATGCAGCCTTTAGTTTCTCGACTAGTTGTGGTTTAACTTCAGCAGAGAGATTCTCAAGAATGCTTACTCACTTAACCAAGCTGAGGCAAATGTGGAATAAGCATTTTAAACATTTTCAACTTTCAATCACCCACCGCCTAATTTATGTGTTTCCGACATTACAATAGTGACTACTCTTCAAAAGTATTTCAAAAGCTCTTTGGGACATTCTGACGTTGCGAAAGACACTACATACATGCAACTTCTCCCTTCCTATTGTTCGCAGAACAACTTTCTAAACAGCTCTCGCAGTGATTATCATTCGGGGAAACTTGAGAAAGTCACACAGCTTCTCAGTGGTGATAGAGAGGGGGGGGGCTGGTGACATTACATAAAGAAAGAACTTGTAATGCCTTTCACAAACTCAGGATACCCAAAGCGCTTTGCAGCCAATGGAGTATTTTTTGAAGTGCATTCACTGTGGCAAACAGCAGCCAATAGGTGCACAGCAAGCCCCCACAAGCAGCAGTGAGACAACGGACAGGAGAAAGTGTTTTGGTGATGTTGGTTAAGGGATGAATATTGACTGGACTAGATTAAGTGCTCAAGTCTCTGAATGGGATTTTAAGCACACAGCTTTTTGACTCTGAGGCGGGCCTCCTACCACTGGACCGGGGCTGACAGTAAGGCACTAAAAATGGCTGGGATGGGAAAAGAGAAAGTTGTAACTCTGAAATTGGGGAACGTTATTTTTAAGATGGGGGTTAAGAAGCATTATTAGATCAGTGTACGCTTCATTTGTCAGTGCTTCCTGTTGATCATCGATGACCAAAATGTAAAGTTATTCCAATTATTAAGGTTAACAGTCCCTAATGCCAGACACAATAAATAATAAAAAAAAAACACAATTGTTAGAAAGACCAAAAAGTGAAAGATTTAAAAAAGGAGTCTATCAGGGCAGTCACACAGCTTTTTGTTTCCGATGCACGTTTAGCAGTGAAGACATTAAAAATAAATTTGTATTGTGCCTACATTCCAGGGATAACTAATGCATTAAACTAGCTGTCGCAAGAGGCAATCAACCGCACGTTTAATCTTTAATCTAACATGTTGTAGCCAACTCAAGTGCATCCCAAAACACAACAGTAGTATTTTGTTTTGTTTGCTTTCCTTACACTGTAAAATGCAAACGTCCATTTTAAAGTTTGTTTTTAATTTAAAGGTGCAGCACGCTTATTGAGTGAGGCACTTTGTTGTAATATTCCACACCCCCACTCCATCCCCACCATTTCTGCCCTCCTGTCCTGAATACTTTGGGGGAGGATCTTAACTTTGTGAGATAGGGTAACAGGGGGGATAGTGGGTCAGCAGTCCGCTTTACATCTCTCCCACTTCTTATTTCCATTGAAGTTGCTTGGGTTATGACCTATTGTACACAATCGCACAAAGTCAAGATCTAACCCATTGACTTTGGTGTCTGGATCCTCTTACTCCATCAACAAATGACCATTCTTCATGCTGCTGCCATGACAGTGAGTGCTTCGAAGCCGTGAGACAATGAGGGGCATCACAACTGAGTCCAACCCGACGACTGGCATTGGCACATGCACCTTTGTGGCAGGGATCAGTGAATAGTGATCAAGTAATTCGCCATTTCCCCACCTCCCACCAGTCCAGATGCACCCAGGACAATTGATAGTTGGTTCTCCACATGAGTTCCAGTCCTAGCCATGGTGATAACACTCACAAATCACAAAGTATTTACATGATCCAGTAGAAGATGAGAGGCTATTTTATTTTCCGTGTAGTAAAAGGAACTTATTTATAAACAAGTAATCATCAAATCAGTCATTTTAAAATCAAATTTTAAAAGCTAACTCTTTGGCCAAGCTTTTAGTCCTTTACCTTATGTAACTTGTGTCAAATTTTGTTTTATAGTGTCCCTGTGAAGCACAATGGGATGTTCTAATATATTAAAGGCACAGTGTAAATGCAAGTTGCTGTTGTATGTTTGGTTCAGTGAGCTTAGAGATACCTGGTGTCACCAAATCATGGAAACCAGTTATTAAACAACAGATTTTCTTCAAGGCAGGTGCAATGTTATATTTTGTGGTTGCTCACATAAAGTAAATGTCAGGAAAGTCCAGAGCTGATTGTTATTCTCTGTTACTTGTCGCTCGCCCTGTTTTTCTCTATATTATTCTGACTCTGTGTTTGATCTCGCTGTGGTTTCTCACTCACATCGTCTGTATTCCACTCACCTCTGTTTTTCCTCTTTCCTCTATCTCTCTCCACCTTGCTCTAAAAGACAAACACGCTTAGAATTTCCACAGTGCTTCTTCAAATTGCCCAGCGTCACTTTGGTGGAAGATTGGCGGAAATCCTGGACATTAGTTGCCGTTTACACCCGTTAGTCTAGGGCACGTTTTGGTCTTTCGGTTGCCCAGTCCATTCCGGCAGCAAAGAGGTACCCTTCCCTTCCACCCCCTCGTCACTTTGAGGCTCCGGTTTCATTTAAACTCAGCAGGCAACGTGCAAGGAGTGCTAAACTGGAGTTGAACGCAGTTCACAAGATCAAAGCCTGAAGATTTGACTGGGGCAGCCACCAGTAAGGTGAACAGATGTTACCATGCTGCCAATTGCTGTAGATATATTTACACTGAAAATTTTTCTCTGCTCTTCCACGTTCTCTTTCCTTTCCCCCTTTGATATGCTTGGGTAAAGTTCTTCTGGTATCTGTAACCCTAACTGTGCTCAAGTGCCTACCCTATACAGCGCTGAAGCTGTCCAGCTCTACTTGAAGTGTGTCAGCATTGACTGGAAAGAGCTTGCTACCAATTGTTCAAAATGGTGACAACTTGTCCATCAAGCTACATCATGCTTCAAGGCACAAGGCCTTAATGATGAGGCAGAGCGGCGGCAGAGAAGGAAGGAAAAGGAAGCAAATCCTGCACTCCGGATCCCACTACCTCATGGGATGCCCTACCCCACGCGCCCAAAGATCTGTGGGGCCAAAAATTGGCCTGCTCAGTCACATGAAGACGCAAAGCAGAAACTTGAGTTTGACCTTGAGCAATTCGTCATCCTCGAATTGAGGGACAACCGATGACTCTTTGGAGTGAATGGCAGGAGGTTCTCCTATCGTAGGGTATATCACACAGAGATCTCTGATCCTGTGCTCAAATGCACAGTCAGAGTGATAGGATTAAGCAGAGTCTTAAAGGAGCAGAGAGAGGCGGGGCAGTTTGGAATTCCAGCACTTATGGCCCAGACAACTGAAGGCACGGCCGCCAATCGTGGGGCAAAAGAAGTGGGGAATGCACAAGAGGCGAGAGCTGGAGGAATGTAGAGTTCTTGGAGATTTTGTCTGATTGAGCTCCTGTGAAGTGCCTTAGGATATTTTACAATGTTAAAGATGCTGTATAAATGCATGTTGTTAGCTGTCAGGTTCTAGGAGGTCACAGAGATAAAGAGACCCACTGTCTCCTTCTTTGATTTGGTGTCAATTTTTGTCTGATAAGACCTCTGTGAAACACCTTGGGTCATTTCTCTACACCAAAGGCACTGTATAAATGCAAGTTGCTCTTGTTTGTTTGTTGTTGTCTGCTCCCAATGGTCTGTACATTCCATACTTTTCACCTGAGGGATCACTGGCCTGAAAAGGGATTCTTTGCTCATGTCTCGCCTTGTTAGCTGGGGGAGTTGGGGACAATTGTCACACCTTTAGCAAACTCAACAAAAGCCCAGGAATTGAGCGTGGGGGTCTTCTGGTCTGTTTGGCTTAATGTTCCACTGGCTGATGCCCCTACTCGCTAGACCTGTGAAGGAAGTCTTTTATCAATGTATTTTATTTGCATTCATTTATAGGTTCCCTTGTAATTATAATCGTCGGACTTTCCAGCACAGAAGGGGATCTTGTAGCTCATGATATCTGTGCTGGCTCTTTGCTAGAACAAGAATCCTAATTTCTTGTTCTATCTCGATGAAGTAAAGACTTGCTTTTATATAGAACCTGTTACAATATCAGGATGTCCTAAAGTGCTTTACCTGCAAGGGAGTACTTTTTTTATGACGTGTAGTCGCTGTTGTAATGTAGGAAATGCAGCAGCCATTTTGTGCACAGCAAGATCCCACAAACAGCAACGTGACAATAATTAGATAATCTGTTTCTTTTGATGTTGGTTAAGGGACAAACATTGGCTAGGACACTGGGGATAACTCCTCTGCTCTTCAAACTAGTGCCAAGGGATCTTTTACGTCCACCTGAGTGGGCAGATGTGGCACCGGTTTTAACACCTCAGCTAAAAAGGCAGCACCTCTGGCAATGCAGCATTCTCTTAGTGCTGCACTTGGGTTATCAACTTCGACTTTGTAATGAAATCTCTTGGAGTGGGACAGTTGAGATTGCTGCCAGCTGAGCCATAGGTGACTTGTCATCTTCTCGCCTTCTATTTGCATTACTTAAGAATAGTTATTGAGTTCTCTCTAAAGGGCACAACAGCCTTTACTTTAACAGCTCCTAATGATGAAGACCTCCCATGCCCTTGCACAAAAGGCCAAAGTACATAGGATTACAAAGGTTATAAGGCACAGAAACAGCCACTCGGTCCAACCATAACAGTCCATAACAGTGCTCATATACTACTCAAGCCTCTTCCCATCTTTCCTCATCTAAATCCATCATTGTAACCTTCTATTCCCTTCTCCTAGTGTTTGTCCAGTTTCCCCTTAAATGCATCTGTACTATTTGCTTCAGCCACCCCCTGTAGTAGCGAATTCCACATTCTTACAACTCATTGGGTAAAGAACTTACTTCTGACTTCCCGATTGGTTTTCTCGGTGACTATTTTATATTGATGTCCTCTAGTTATGCTCTTCCCCACAAGAGGAAACATTGTCTCTGTATCCGTTCGATCAAACCCTTTCATCATTCTAAATACCTCTATTAGTTCACCCCTCAGGCCAGAATTTTCCAGCCCTGTTGGCGTCGGGCCTCATGGTGGGCGGGTGGTGGGAGGGGCGGGGAGCAATACGATGAGAAGGTCAAAAATTGTTTTATGCCTATCGTGAAACCAGTTTGTGCTCATCCGCTCAACGTGCCAATGGTGGCTGCGTTTCCCCTCAGCGCACTTCGCGAATGTCATTTTAATACCTTTGCATCTGGTTATAAGCCCTGCTCACCGGGATCAGCACCCCCCACACCCCCCCACGTCAAATTTACCACCCACGTCGGCGTGACTTCAGAACGGCGTGCTTCACGGCTACCTTTAAAAGACATGCACTTTGCGACCTGAACTTCGAGGGGAACCCGGAGGCGAGTGCACACAAGCTTGCACAGTGCTCGTGAGCGTTGCCTGTAGAACATTAGCGGCGTCGTGCGTTCGTTAGGGCACAGGCAAGTTGCTTTTTCCCAGCTGGCTTTCAGTGCAGTGCTGGGAGAAGGGCTCCAGTGCGGGTCAGGCTTGGGGGGTGGGGAGGACGTTGGTGGGAGGCAGGGCAGCACAGATTGAAGGACATACTCAAGCACATGTCAGGGGTGTGGGGCGAGGGGTTGGCGGGGAAAGAGAAGCAGTCACACACTTGGAAAAGCTTTTGCCAAAGGTGAGAATCCTTCCGCAGCGGAGACCGTTCTGCTGCAGCTTCATTGACATGCCTGGAGTCAGGCCTTTGAAGTTTTTCTGCCCACTCAAGCAACGCAAAAGCATGAAAATGCCCCAAATGTTCCAGAGCGTCTCACCCCCCGGGCGCAGACTGCAAATTAATGTGCGTTTCAGGGAGCAGCAGAGCATTGGCCAACTGGGCAAGTTGTACAATCCCTTTGTGAAAGGTGGCCATGGCGCAGTCACTGCTGGAGGCGCTCAGAGCCCCTTGCAAACATAAGAAATAGGAACAGAAGTGGACTATTCAGCCCCTTGAGCTTGTTCTGCCATTCAATAAGGTCACGGCTGATCTGTTTGTATTTTGAATTCCACATTCCCATCTAACCCCAATAACCTTTTATTTCCTTGCCTAACAAGAATCTATCTACCTCTGCCTTAAAAACATTCAATGACCCCCGCCTCCACCACCTTCTGAGGCAGAGTTCCAAAGTCACACAACCCTCTGAGAGAAAAAAGTTCTCCTCATCTCTGTCCTAAAAGGGCGACCCCTAATTTTAAAACAGTGCCCCCTAGTTCTGGACTCACCCACAAGAGGAAACATCCTTTCCACGTCCACCTTGTCAATACTATTCAGGATCTTGTATACTTCAATCAAATCACCCCTCACTCTTCTAAACTCCATTGGAAATAAGCCCAGCCTGTCCAACCTATCCTCATAAGACAACCCACTCATTCCCGGTATCAATCTATTAAACCTCCTTTGAACCACCTCCAATGCACTTACATCCTTCCTTAAATAAGGAGACCAAAACTGCACACAGTATTCGAGGTGCGGTCTCACCAATGCCCTGTATAACTGAAGCATAACATCCTTACTTTTATGTTGAATTCCTCTGGTAATAAAGAATAGCATTCAATTAACCTTATTAATTACTTGCTGTACCTGTAACGTCTTTATTAAGGTTTGGACCAGTCTCCCCCATGGTTCAAGCTTATAGTGCAGCCTTGCAGTGCGGGTTAGGAGAATGCCTGCACCTGAGCTGAGAGCACAGCATCCAGTCCAGTGGCTGAAGCTGCCACCAATTGGTCAAGTGGAGTGGGGCAGAGGTGGGTGGGGTTTCAGACAACCAATGAGCGCACTGCACACTGGCCATCCAAGTGGTGGCCAGCACTCCCCTGCATGCGCGAAGGGGCCTTCAAACTTAACCAAGAGAGGTTCTTAGCATACAAATGCTAACCCACACATTTGATCCTGCAGGAGGAGAACATCAGGATCATGGAGCCTGGTGATTTAGCGGTCGGCCTCATTGTTTACAGGGAGCAAAGAAGAAGAAGAGAGTGGCGGAGCCACCTGGCTTGGCAAAGGGGGGTGCATCTCCCTCAAGATGAAGGGGCAACAGGGCCTGTTACACACACAACTTAAGATCCACAGCAAGCTGTCACTCGTAGGTGCCTTGCTAGACCCAGGGCCGAGAGATGACGCCTGTCTTTCCTGCAGATGACCGAGAACCAGTGTCGCCGAAGACTGTGCATGTCTAGGGAACTGGTTGGTCACGTTTGCCACCAGTTGCAGGATTTGGCACAATGGGTACATGGAGGGTATCCGATGCAGGTGGCTGTGAAAGAGACCGCGGTGATCAGTTTTTACGCCAGTGGCTCCTTCCAGGGCTCCACAGGTGACCTGTGTGCATCTCACAAGACTCCACACACAAATGCATCCAGAAGGTCATGGACACCATCTTCACGAAGGCACTGAACCTTGTGCATTTTGCTCAGGATCAGGAAAGCCAGGAAACAAGAGCACTGGGATTTGTGCAGGTCTCAGGTTTCCCAAAGGTGCAGGGTGCCATTGGCTGCACTCACATGGCACTTAGATCTCCGTGGCAACAAGCAGTCTACTACGTCAACCACAAGGGCTTCCACTCGCTGAATGTTCAGCTGGTGTGCGACCACCACAAACACATCCTACAGGTCTGTGCATGATTCCCAGGGAGTGTTCATGACTCCTACATCCTTAGCTGGTTTCAGATCCCTGACATCTTCCAGGGTCCACAGAGGCTGCAAGGTTGGCTCCTCAGGGACAAGGGCTGCCCGCAGAGGACGTGGCTGATGCCGCCCGTGTGGTGGCCTCAGACTGCAGCCGAGCAACGGTATAATGAGGCTCATGCCGCGACCTGGACTTTGGTGGAGCAAATGACAGACATTTTGAAAATGAGATTCTGGTGCCTCAACAGGTCTGGCGGAGCCACTGAAATACAGTCCCCATAGAGTGGCGTGCATCATCGTCGCTTGCTGCACGCTCCACAACCTGGCACTTCAACGGCTGGGGGGGGGACCTGGCCGAGGAAGAGATGGAGGAGCTGCACGTGTCCTCTGATGAAGAGGACGTCGAAGGGGATGATGATGATGAGGTCCTCGAAGGCGATGATGCCGGCAATGAGGATATTGCACTGGCCAGACGAGGCAGGCGCGTTCGGGAGGCCCTCATAGCCGCAAGATTCGTGGAGGATGATGACGAGATGCGGTGAGGGCAGTCCTGACATCCTCACCTTGCATCTGTGAACATTTGACTCCTGTGTGGCTGCTGGCAGCGCACATACCCTCAGTGCTCAGGCTCATGCCATGGAGACGCAGTGGAGGCCATATTAGTCACTCAATTCCAGGAGGATGATGACGACATGCAGTGAGGACACTCCATAGATCTTCACACAGCCTCTGTGAATGTCTGACCCCTGTCTGGCTGAGGGCAGCTCGCTTGCGCCTGTGATCAGGGTCATATCATGGAGATGCGGCCATGAAACTTTAAATGCACCTGGTCCTTTATCTGCCTTCAGCACCTGAGCCCTTCAGGAGCACAGCATCACTGGTCACAGATGTTGAAGAGATGGGGGCCAGCCCCGCCTTAAAGGTGCTGAGAGCATACAGAGAGAATGATGGAACTCTGTGACGCCTGCCCATTGCATTCTGGCAGCAATGACAAGCACCATCGAGGGGCAGGCATCAGTAATGTTTCCAGTGAGTGTGAAGCTGGACCATAACTTTGGTCTGGACGTTACACACTGCACAGGGAAGATGCCCCAGACTGGGACACCTGTCTTGTGCAGGAGCCAAGGTTTCACATCTGAGTGACACAAACACTGCTCATTATAACAAGGAGCCATAGGCAACAAGACATTCTTGGGAGTTTATTTACAATAGTGAACATTAAGAACAAGTGATTAACACGATTGCCCAGGCTGTGGAACTACATCTTCTTAACCTGCCTAACTCCGCCTCTCCATCTTGGTGCTCCCGCGACATCCACAGTGGAGGTGGAGGCAGCCTGCTGACTGCTACACCCTGTCTGTGATGACCTCTGGGGGGCCCAGGCCTGTTTTCGGGGTCCTGCTGTGTGGCAGTGGCACCGTCCTTGGCCTTTGGAACTGGAGCTGCTGGGGTCACAGGAGGAGGTAATTCAGATTGGCCAGAGTCACCTGGATGCATGGCCCCAGGGTGTGCAGCTGCTGATCCTCCTTCCTATGGGTGCCTGAAGGCCCCTGGCTGACTCCTTGAAGAGGAGGGGAAGCTGGAGTGAGATCGAGCTGCCCTGCACTCCTCTTGTGTTGACACTATTGGAGGTCAACTATGATGTTAGCAATGGAGTTCAGCCCGCATAGCAGTGTAGGACCGATGTCCTGGGCCAAGGTCCCCATGGCAGCTGCCATCCTACCAGTGTTGACCTCGGTGCGTTGGCATGTCGGCGCTATCACCTCAGCCTGAAGATGGATGGACTCCTCCATCGTACCTTGCAATCTGAGGAGTGCAGTGGACATCCCTTCCTGATGTTCCTGAGCTTGCCTTTGCAGTTCCAGCAACTGACGTATGACCGGGTCACCCAGGGGCTCGTCATCAGTTTCAGGCTCAGCAGATTTCTGGCCTCCAGCAGTCCTCCAAGTGCTGGAAACCTGGGAAGACCTGCCTCTTCCTGTTGTGGATCAGACAGGGCGATGTTCTCACCAGATTGTGATCCCGTGGCTACTCTAGAACTAGGTCCCACCGAAGTGTGCATCTCTGCGCTGGTGAATGGTGTGGATGAGCGCTGTGAAGGGTCTTCAATGAGGGTGTCATTAGATTCTTCTTCTAAGGTGTCTTCGGGGTTTCAGTCGAGGATCTGACTTGTGAACCCCCTCGGACGCATCCCAGCCGTACCTGCGAAAGCAAGGAGAGATAATTAGTGCATGGCAGGGGACTGCGGAACAGGGGAACTGATTGTCTGATGGATGTTGCACTGCTGGATCCTCACTTGGTAGAGCACCACCGACCTCACTGTCAGCACAGGACCGGTCCAGATCCTCGCCGGCCAGCTGGATGGCTCTATTTTCAAAATCTGTGAGGACCTTGATGTCAGGCATTCCTTCACCAGTCTGCAACCCCTGACTTTTGTTGTGTGCCAGCTTGTCTTGCATGAAGACAGATGGAGAGAGCATAAGCAGGACTCCTGCCAGGCCAGATGAGAAGGATGCCTGGCATGTGTGGGTGATGAGTGGTGCCATGGATGGGATGAGAACATGATCCACAGGGCAGATGAAGGTGTGTGTGAGAGAGTGAATGGTGATGTCCCTTGAACTGGCAGTGAGTGAGATCCCTGTGGATGTGTGATGGGTTTGTGAGTGTGTGAGTTGACGGTGATGAGAAGAGTGACTTACCCTGGCAGAACACAGGAGATTATTCATCCCCTTTTGGCACTGGGTGGCTGTCTGTCCTCTTTTTCAGGGTGTTGGCACTGACCATCCCTGCCACCGCCTCCCATACTGGATTGGTTGACCATGCTTGCTGGTCTTCACCCAGGGCGGGGATACAGGACCTCATGGTGGGTCTCCACTGCGTCCAGTAGGCCCCCGAGGGTGGCATCGATAAATTTGGGGGCAGCGTGTTTCCTCCCTTTGGCAGCCATGACTTTGCAGCAGCTTCTGATCCCTTAGAGGGAGCTAGCTCTGTGCAGGGGCGCCCTTTATATATGACACCTGGATTACTGAAGGCCTGAGGTGATGGTGGGGCGGGCAAATCAGAGGCTGCCCTGCTAGTGATCCGGCGTGTTTTCTGGGAATGCGTTATTAATGAGGCGGGATGCGCTGGGAATGGGACAATATGGCATGAAAACCCATCATTGCAGCCAACGGGTAAAACATCCTTTTTCCCCACTCACTACCGTACCTTATGCAAATCTGGGACAATTCCATCCTCTATCTCCTTTTTTAAGAGAGGAGAGATCCAGCCTATCAATCCTTTCCTGATCTGTTTATCCATGCGTTTCTGGCATTATCCTTCTCTGCACCCTCTCCAGTGCCTCTCTATCCTTGGCGACCAGAACTGCATGCAGTGTTCTAAGTGTGGTCTAACCAAGATTTGATACAGGTTTTGTATAACTTCCCTACTTTTCAATCCTATCTCTCTAGAAATAAAGCCTAGGGCTTCATTAGCATTTTTAAAATGGCATTGCTAATCTGTGTCACAACATTTATTTATGAATGCATTTGTACTCTGAGATCCCTTTGTTCCTCTAACCCCGCCTAGACTTGAACCTTCCAAGTAATAATGTACTACCTCACAGTTATCTGTGTTCAATTTCATTTGCCAATTAGTTGCCCATTTCGCAAATTTATTCATGTCTTCCTGCAATTTCTTGCAGTCTTCCCCAGTATTGACTACTTTATCTTGTTGGCTGACACTTTGACCTTTGTGTCAAGGAGTGCTTGGCAATTGATGTTGTTTTGTGAATTAGAAAAAAACGACAGAAGAAGTAAAAACGGGAATAAAAATGAAAAATATTGTAAATATCCAGCAGGTAGGGACAGGTTAATGTTTGAGGTGTAGCTTCTGTCAGAACCATTCATAATTTCCCCCAAAGTGGTTTGCTACAGGTGACAGGTTAAATGGCTTTGATATCACCTTGTCAGCTATGCTTGTATGGCTGTCTACTGAAATCCCTCTCTGGCTGTCATAACAGATGAAGGAGGTCCTGTGGTGCGGTGGGTAGTGTCCTTGCCTCTTGAAACTTGATAGTCACAGAAGGTGTGTAGATAATGTGGCCAAACAGGCTGATTATCAGCCTGTAAATCCTTCCAATATGACTGGAAACCAGGGAAGAGTCACCTGGTTAGCTATGGCTTGATGTTATAGCTTCTGGCAACAGTCTAATGAGCTATTCCAAGAAAAACTAGCCATGGGAAAACCTGTAAGCTATAGTGGAGACTTGAGTTGTTTAAAGTGAATGAATTAATGTTTAAACAAAAATGCAGCATGCATTACCATGCCTTTGTATAATTTCAAAGGCCCATATGAATTCAAAGCAATTTCACTGCTTACGCAAAAGCGAAATGCTGCCAATGCTGGAAATCTGAAACAGAAAATGTTCACACAATGAATGTTTAGGGTCTGGAATGTGCTGCCCGAGAGTGTGCTGGGGGCAGATTCAATCGGAGCACTCGGAAGGGAATTTGATTTACCTGAGAAGGAAGAAAGTGCAGGATCACAGGAAGAAGGCGGGGGGAAAATGGCACAGGGTGAATTGCTCATTCGGAGAGTCAGTGGCAACACGATGGGCCAAATGGCCTCTTTCTGCGCTGTAACAATTCTGATGCTGTGAAAGCCTCAGCGGGTCGGGCAGCACCTGCGGAGAGAGGAAGCAGAGTTAATGTTTCAGGTCAATGGCGTTCAGTGTGTTTAATTTATCTCTTTCTACAGATGCTGCCTGACCTGCTGAGTATTTCCAACATTTTCTGTTTCCGTTTCACTATCATACACAAGGCGCTTGCTTGTCAAAAACCTTTACACTAAGGCAGGGACCCCTTGACACGCTACACCGAGCTGGTACAAACCACAAAATCAGCCAAAATCACACGCACAACTAAAACCATCCAATAAATGGACGGTGTATCCATTAACTTGAGTTGTGAGGGCCCTGCTAAAATGTCACAAACTGTTGAGCAAGCCCCGGATCAGGAACACTCTCCCATACCCTGTTGCGCTCTCAATTCCGGGCGTATTAAACTGTGTAACATGATATTTATGGTATTAATCTGCCCTTCCATGCAAGTAGGCACGAGGGGGGAAAAACTCACTTTTGCACTGAATGCCCCCCGAATATAACTCGCCCCAGAAGTTCCGGAGAGTGGAGTGAAAGTTTGAAATGATACTCTTGGGCAATGGAGTGAAACTGATGTTCGGTCCAGTTGGAGATATAGCGCCCTGCGCGTTGTTTTATTCCTCTTCTCGACTCTCGAAGTCATTGAAGACAAACTTTCTTTTTTATTTGGCTGAAGGGGGAAAGGGGCGTGTCGGTGGCAGAGTCTGAAACCTCACACACCAGGAATAATAGCAGAGGGGGGCGGAGTTGCTTTTTGAGTGTGTGTGTGTGTTGCTGGCTGACGAGTTGATACCGACAAGACGGTCCCAGCGTCGCTGGGATTTCAGCCCATGTGTTAAATTCGCCAATTTTTTTTTTACTACTCATCGGCTTAAAAAGGAGGAGGAGAGGGGAAGCCGGCGAACTTCTGGCTGTCATGTGCACTTAAGGGGTGGGAGGGAACGTCTCCATTCGCCACCGGCCATCGAGGTAACACACAGTAGCAATTTTAAACTGTAACATGATTGACATAACCTACAGTGTTCTTTCGAGACATTGGGCAAGATTTTTTTTTGGGGTGAAACATGGTAAATATGCCAGGATGATGTTCATATTTTTTATTTCAGATTTGCTATCATTCGTAGTATTTAGCGTTTGTTTTTACATTTGTGCCTTTTTAAAAAAAAATAAAGACATATTATCTTTCAGGGTGGGGGTGTGGGGTTGCTATGTTTGGTTGACGGTGAAACTTTTTAAAAAGTATATATATATATGTAAAACTTTTGGGGGATAATGTTCACCTCTCTGTACTGGCAGAGAGAAAGAAAAATGACCCTCGAAGCCAGAGCTGAAAGGCTTCCGTCTGTAACTCTCGCCCTTGGCATATATCCCGGGATTTGTCCGTGTGTGTTTGAACGTGTGTGTGTGTTTATGTAACAGCGACATCAAAAGCTTTCGTACTTTTATTTCAAGGGTCAACAGTGTCCCCCACCCACCCACCCACCCCCAACCCAAGGGCGAGCAGAGTAACCGAGAGAGGGTATAAGATAACTCCTGGGGTGAATGAGACAAGTTTTTAAACAGAGGGGTGTCACCATGCGCTCTGCTGAAACTTTCCTCAGCACCTTTTAGGTTCAGTGAGATTTCTGCCTGCAATTCGGTCCTGGTCCCCACCCCCCGGGATTCTTGCAGTCTGATCTCCCAGGTGTAGAGGGGGGTGGTGGGGGGTGAAACTGAATAAAGATATACCGCTGAAGCCGTGAAGGGAAGCAGCCGAGGCGATGAAAGGCTTGCATTTCCCTAGCGCCTTTCACGACCGCATTTCAGGGCGTTCCCAAAGCGCTTTGACGTCAGAAGTACTCCATTGGCTGGGTGGTCGCTGTTTGTAATGTAGCCGGTTGGGGCACGGCAAGCTCACACTCAAGCAGCAACGCCACAATGGCCAGATAATCTGTTCTGCTGATGTTGATTGAGGGATAAATATTGGCCAGGTCACGGGGGAGGACTCTACTCCCCACCCCCCCCAACCCTCCTGCTCTTCTTCGAAATCATGTCATGGGATCTTTTACGTCCACCTGAAAGAGCAGACAGGATCTCAGTTTAACAACTCATCCAAAAGGCAGCACCTCCCACAAAGTAGCACTCCCCCCCCAAGTAACTGCACTGGAGGGTCAGCCTGGATTTTTGTGCTTAAGGGGAGGCGATGGCGTGTACTGGTATTGTTGCTGGACTGGTAATCCAGAGACCCAGGGTAATGACCTGGGTTTGAATCCTGCTGCAGATGGTGGAACTTGCATTCAGTAAAAGCTGGAATTAAAAGTCTAATGATGATCGTGAAATGATTGTTGTTTAAACACCCATCTGGTCCAGAGATGACCTTTACCCGGTCTGGCCTACATGTGACTCCAGACCCGCAGTGATGTGGTTGACTCTTCTTAAATGCCCTCTGAACTAGGGATGGGTAATAAATGCTGGCCTGGCCAGTGATGCCCATTTCATGAATGAATTTCTCTGGGATGAGACTTGAATCCACAGCCTTCCAAATGAAAGTTATGGAAAACGCAAGGGGCAAATAGCATAAATCCATTTAAGGGGGAGCTAGGAAAGTATACCAGGAGGAAAGGAATAAAGTGATATGTTGAGAGGGTTGGATGAAGTAGAGTGGGAGGGAGCTCATTATGCAGTGTAAACATCAGTATGGATCAGTTGGGCCAAAGGGCCTGTTTCTGCACCGTAGATATGTAAAGCCAGGATATTGCTCAAAGTAAACCATAATAGTGGAAACAGGAAGGGAGCGCAACAGTCGTTAAGGCCAGAATTTTCCAGCCCCTCACACCGGCAGGATCATTTGGTCCCATCGATGATAACGGGGATTTCAATGGCTCGCCAGCCCCACTGCACCGGGGTGGGGTGGGGTGGGGGGGGGGGGGGGTTGGTGGGTGGGGGGGGTGGTGGGTGGGGGGGGGGGGGTGGTGGTGGGTGGGGGGGGGGTGGGTGGGGGGGGGGTGGGTGGGGGGGGGGGTGGTGGTGGGTGGGGGGGGGGTGGGTGGGGGGGGGGTGGGTGGTGGGTGAGGGGGGTGGGGTGGGGGGTGGGGTGAGGGGGGTGAGGGGGGTGGGGTGGGGTGGGGGGTGGGGTGGGGGGTGGGGTGGGGTGGGGGGTGGGGTGGGGTGGGGTGGGGGGAGGGGGCCCTGGAAAATTCCAGCCCAAGTGAAAGACCAGTTTCGGACTATGGAAAAGAGGCTCTAGTTGCAGAATGACAGTCGCATGAAATGGACTTCTGGTAGATAAGTAGTCGAGGCCAAATCACTGCAAATCATTTAAGAAACAATTGGCCCTATTTTGGTGGATCAGCAAGTGTGTCAGTGAGTTGCTTCCAGTGGCATCGAACAAGAATCATCACAAGTGCTCTTTCTAAGGGTACCAGTGATTGAATAAACAAATGTATGGTTCAATTGAACTAAAAGATGCCAAAATAAGCTACAAATTCTCAACAAGAGCAAAAGGAGCCATGCCAATTGAATGTTTATTTTCCCTTTATGATGCCCTATTCCCTGTGGTGCCTATCGGCCGCCAGAGCCCTTAAGTGTTCCGGCGGACACCTCATATTCCCTCTCCAGGACCATGCAACAGATGACAGGGTGATGGAGCACTGTATGGGTGAATCGATAAGGTTTGAATTGATTTCCCTCATTGATGATCACAGTGTAATCTTCGCTGACACCTTACTCCCAGATATCCATCATTATGTTAGATATAAAACCTCTGAACACCCCAGTTAGATTCCAGCTTGTTACTCACTTCCTGCCAAGTATTACTTAACATATTATACACTGTCTAAACCTCTTGATTAAATTCCAGCCTGTAACTCACTCGTGAGTATCCATTATTCCACATAAAAACCACCTCACTCACTCACTTCCGGGTATCTGTTGTTTAATATGTTATCTCCTGTCTGAACCCTTCAATTAGATTCCAGCCTGTATCTCATTGAAAGGTGTCTATTATTTAATACATAGTGCACTGTCTGAACTCCTTGAATAGAATCCAGTTTGTAACTCATTCCTAGGTACTTATTCTTTAACATATTATGTATTGTCTGATTCACTTGACTAGATTCCGGCCTGCAATTCATTCCAGGTATCCAGTATGATTCTAGAGATAAATCATCTGAACTCCTCGATTAGATTCCAGCTCGTAGCTCTCTCCCAGGTACCTATTATTTAATATATTATCAACTGCCTAAATCCCTCGGTTGGATTCTAGCTTGTAATTCATTCCCAGCTATGGGTTATTTTTGACATAAATGTCAAGCCCCTCGATTTAGATTCCAGCTATATCTCACTGCCAGGTATTGGCTATTTTATATTGCAGAGGGTTTTTTCTGTGGTTGTTGAGTATCACCTCTGCTAACCCTTGTCTCAAACTGCCATTGGGTGTTCAGTCCCTCTTTCTTTCTCTTTTGCAGAGTGCTGTATGATGTTTTACTACATTAATGGTACTAAATAGGGACAAGTCATTGCCTGATATATTTTGGTTTTAAAGTTTAAATGCTTTTTTTGGTTACAATATGTTTATTCACTGACTTATGGCCAATTTGCATGACATTAGCATGCATGTCCTTAATGTTTATCCTGGTCACTTAGATGTGTGACAAAGTACTGGTGGTTCTAGGCAGCAGAGGCTCACAATTGCTCGATGGTTTTCATTTAACACTATCTATCTGCGAATGTGGGAAATATTAGGGGCATACCGGCTAGCTCAGTCGGTAGAGCATGAGACACTTAATTTCAGGGTCGTGAGTTCGAGTCCCACGCTGGGCGCAATAATATATGCGGGAAATATTAGGACGAGGCCCCCAGGCAGGCTTCCTTGTAGCCAGACTCAAAAATCTTAACAGTTCCTGTATGCTGAGAATCCATTAACCACTTTTCATTGCACTGTATTGTTGTGAAAGAAATAATTTGCATTTATGTAGTGCCTTGTGTAACCACAGGACTGCAAGAAAGCTGCTGGTGTTGGGAGGGAAGGGAAAACACAGTTTGCGGAAAAAAAAAGTTAGAAATTGACTAAAAATATGAAAAAAGTGGAAACTTCCAGTGGGTCTGCCAGAACTTGTGAAGATCAGACAGTGATGCTTTGTCAGAAACGGAAGAAAAGGATTTGAGCTGTTTTATGGCAGGTTATGAGTGCGACGACTCAGGCACAAGTCACCGCTTGAGGTTATGGCCAGCAAAAAAAAGATGGCGGGGTACTTCTGATTTATGAAGTGGATTGGGCTGTGCTTTGGGAGGTCCTGCCTTTTGGATGAGGCATTAAACCAAGCCTCGTCTGCTCTCTCGGGTGGACTCAAAAGTTCCCACTGCCACCTTGTTGAAGAAGAGTAGGGAAGTTCTCCCCTGTGTCCTAGCCAATTTTTATCCTTCAAGCAACATCACTAAAAACAGATTAACTAGTCATTATCGCATTGCTGTTGGTGGGTCCTTGTGATGCGCAAATTGGCTGTAGCATTTTCTACGCTACAACAGTGACTACACTTCAAAAGTTTACTGGCTCTAAAGCTCTTTAGTACATGCTGAGTTTGTGATAGGTGCTATATAAATGCAAGTTTTTCTTTCCTGCATATTGTAGGATTGCATCTGACAAAAGGTATGTGGGTATCTTTCTGTTGCCTATAGAGTTATAAATGACTCTAGATTAGAGGCATTGACAATGTAGATCCAAGAAATGTGGATCTACAAAAATGCTACGAGGTTAAAAGGAGTTTTTTTCATGAAACTGAATGTGGGATGTCAGCCCCTGTATTGCCAGTGATTCAATGACTTAGTCTTAGTAGCACCCAACTGTAAGTAGAGAGGGAAAAGTGTTGCTTAGAGGTTGCTCCCTCCTAAGGTAGCTATATGATATTCAGCGGTTTGTGCTGGCCAGAAACCGCGAGAGAACTTTCTTTTAATGATGTGTTAATGCTGCATCAAAATGAATCTCGGGCTGTCAAACCCATTAGAAAAGATGGATCAAAACTTAAGGCAAGTAATTGTGCAAAGTGTGCTGGTGGCTCAGTTGCATTAATGGTGATGCCAGCAGCAAACCTCAAAGCCAATCATGGTTCTGATATTATACACGCTCTGCGCTTTGCACAGTTTGTCAGTCAAATCCCATGCCTCCGATGAGACTACAATTGCACGGCCAGAATTTTTAAGTACAAATCATTTTAAACTACTTCAAAGAGCAGCGAACTACAAATTGTATGTCACATGCAATTGAGTACCAGTTTGACTCAGTTGGTATCTGTTTTGAGATGACTCAAGAGACTGTAGATTTAAATGCTGCTGCAGAATTTGAGCACAGAATCCAAGCTGATGCTCCAGTGCACTACTGGAGGATGCTGTATTTGCTGTATCGTTGGAATAGCTCAATGAGACATTAAGTCAAGAACTAATTGGTGCTTTCAGTTTATGTTGGCTATCTTCACACATTTTACTTTTTCTTCCTTTGGGGGGCGGGGGGGAGGGGGGCGGGGTGGGGGGGGGGTTGGTAAGAGGAAAGATTCAGAAGGGTTAGCAGGCTGATTTTAACCAGTTTGAACCATGTCAGGAACACTCCTTCCATGGCCAGAAAGCCCTGGAGTGGGACTTGAACCCAGAAATGTTGACTCAGAGGCAGTCGGCACTTCCGACTGAGCCAAAAGATCTCCTTATGGCAATTTTGGTGAGGATGAGGACCCTATTCCTATTCTAAGGGGAAACAGGGAATTCTCTTTGGCCAACGTTATTCCCTCAGGAGAACCAGAAACAGATTGGCGGGTGACCCATACTGTTTGTGGGATCTTGCTGTGTGCAGGATGACTGTTTGCCTGCGTGACAGTCGCCGCAATTCATTTATAGGTGGAAGGTTACAATGTACAGGTTGGGGAGAGGAGTGTTCAGGGTGTTAAAACAGCTCCCCAAATATATATATCTATATTTTGTTTTTAATTGGACTACTCCGCCCACTTCGATTAATGGGAAAGAGAATTGGGTGGGGTGTATACTGGGTGGCCAATTCACTATGGTCCGTTTGTCCTCCCCTCCTCTCCCATAAAGTTAAATTTCACCCCTAATGAGTTAGTTTGCTTCTCTCAGTGTGCAGTGTTGAATTTGTTAATAACCAAAAAGGTTATCATGACAGCTTCTGGAATCGTTCATTTCTGAGTATATGCAAAACTATTAAGGAAACCACACAGGACTGTTGACTCTTAACTGAAATTAACTAGTTGCACTGGCAGAGTTTTTTGTATCATGGTCACTCCACTGAAGCAGAGTCAGTGATAATGCCTTAAAGGTACAGCTGCTCTGTAACCAGCCTTCAAGTCACATTTCTGTGTCTACCTAAAGTGGTCTAAAAAGTTATACTACAAATTTCCCGTATTTGACACTTGATAGAATCAGAAGAATCAGGCAGCTTTGAGGGAGGCCATTTAGCCCATTATGCCTGTGCTGGCTCTTTGAAAGAGTTACCCAATTATTCCCACCCTCCTCCTCTTTCCCCATAGCTTCCATCACATGTGTATTCCAGGAAGTGTTATTGGATAGCAATTAGGGCTGAGAAATAATTCCCCCCCTCCCTCGCCCAGGTATGGTGCATCCAACTGCAGCATTCCTACTGCAACTCTTGCTGGGGTCAGCTAGCCCAACAAGGTGCAGGATTAAACATGACGTGTCTGGTCTGTACTGCTAAATACCATGCCGTGCAGTGCCTCTGCCCATTGAATATTTGCGAATGGTGGTGGGTGAGGCGGGGGTTGGTGGTGGCGGCGAAGCTGGGCAGTGTGAGGTCATGCACTTTGGTAAGAAGAATAGAGGCATAGACTATTTTCTAAATGGGGAGAGAATTCAGAAATCTGGAGTGCAAAGGGACTTGGGAGTCCTAGTCCAGGATTCTCTTAACTTGCAGGTTGAGTTGGTAGTTAGGAAGGCAAATGCAATGTTGGCATTTATTTCGAGAGGACTAGAATATAAAAGCAGGGATGTGCTGCTGAGGCTTTATAAGGCTCTGGTCAGACCATATTTAGAATATTGTGAGCAATTTTGGGCCCTGTATCTCAGGAAGGATGTGCTGGCCCTGGAGAGGGTCCAGAGGAGGTTCACGAGAATGATCCCAGGAGTGAAAGGCTTAACATATGAGGAACGTTTGAGGACTTTGGGTCTATACTCGATGGAGTTTAGAAGGATGAGGGGGGATCTGATTGAAACTTGCAGAATACTGAAAGGCCTGGATAGAGTGGACATGGGGAAGATGTTTCCATTAGTAGGAGAGACTAGGACCCGAGGGCACAGCCTCAGAGTAAAGGGAAGACCTTTTAGAACAGAGATGAGCAGAAACTTCTTTAGCCAGAGAGTGGTGAATCTATGGAATTCATTGCCACAGAAGGCTGTGGAGGCCAGGTCATTGAGTGTATTTAAGACGGAGATAGATAGGTTCTTGATTGGTAAGGTGATCAAAGGTTACGGGGAGAAGGTGGGAGAATGGGGTTGAGAAACTTATCAGCCATGATTGAATGGTGGAGCAGACTTGATGGGCTGAATGGCCTAATTTCTGCTCCTATGTCTTATGGTCTAATGGATTGTAATGTATTTCTTTAATGTTACCTGTAATGCATCAAGGCAAGCCATAGTCTGTGGTACACAGCAGGAAAGATGAAATGCCTGTCATAGTGATGACTGTGGATGACTAATTCAGCCATTGAATTCCAGGATATCTTATCATTTCCTATTTCCACCCTCTTTTGGGAATTCTAGAAACATTTGTGGCATTGATGTTAATTAAGAGCATACATAGTAACTAGTTACGGACAGGACATTTATTTATACATAACCCTTAACCAGTTTTACAGAAATAAAATTTGATAAATAGTCTGTGCAGCTTATGTGTATGTTTTTTTTTGGTGAATTTTCAGCTCAAGATATCGAGGTGAGGAAGTAAAATATTTCATATTTTCTTGGAAATAAGACATAGGACTTAGGAGCAAGAGTAGGCCATTCTGCCTTTCGAGCCTGCTCTGCCATTCAGCAAGACCATGGCTGATCTTGTTATGGCCTCAACTCCACTTTTCCGTATTCCGCCCCCCCCCCCCCCCCCCCCCCCCCCCCCCCCAACCCCATAACCCTTGACTATCTTGTCTATCAAAAATGTGTCTAATTCTGCCTTGAATAGCCTCCATTGCTCACTGGGCAAGAAAATTCCACATACTAATGACTCTCTGAAAGAAAAAAAAATCTCCTCATCTTAGTCTAAAATGGGAGAACTCTTATTCTTAAACTGTATCCCCTAGTTCTAGCCTCCTTCACAAGTGGAAACATCCTCCTGGTATCTACCCTATCAAGTTCTGATCGGAGTCAGATAAGAACTCCCAGGGTTGAGACAATTAGATACAGTGAAAGGCAAAGGGACTCAGGCCTTGCCATGGCTTAAGCAGCAGGTATACCTAACATTCTATTGCTGGTTTGATCAAGAAATACTGGAGCACATAAAATTGATTTGTGGTAGCAGTGGATTTAAACATGTGATAAAGGGGATGAAGGCACCAAGCTTCTTTCCCTGGGGATCTGGAGGCATATGGTGAAATTTCCAGTGTTTTGGACAGATGAAAGGGCCACCAGTTTCTCTGTGTATTGACACAAGACTGTTAACCTTCCCACACTTTACATATGGGTCAAAGTGAAAGAAGAAATGTGTGTTGCTATATGCAGCAAAGCAGCTTGGCTAGTGTTGGCCAGTGCCTCAATTTCCAAACCAACCCTGGCCGAAGTTAGCATTTGTTAACGTGTAAGATTATTTTCCTCCTATCAACATCACACCGGACTCCTTCCTTTCCTCTGCCCATTTTGTCGAAGGAAGAACTAGATATTTAGAAAGCATCTTATGTCCTAGAGGCCTCAAATTTGTCCAACAATCACCATTGCCACAGTGCAGCGTAATACAAAAACACATGCTGGAAATCTGAAATAAAAACAGGAAATACTCAGCAGGTCAGGCAGCACCCGTGGAGGGAGAAACAGAGCCAACTTTTCAGGTCAATGATCTCGCAAGGTCACGGACCTGAAACATTAACTCGGCCACTTTTGCCATGTAGATAAACACATTAATTTGTGCGTGCCCTCATAAACAGCAAGTGACTATTTAATCTGCTTTTTGGTGGTGTTGGTTGACAGAGGAATGTTGGACAGGACACTGTGAGAACCCCGCTACTCGTTTTCTAATAACGCCCATTCTGACAAGCGCTCAGGGCCACTTGATTTAACATCTCATCCAAAGGATAGCACCACCGACAATATAGCCCTGTCTCTGCCACCGATGACATTGATATTTATTTCACTTTTTTTTTTGCAACAACATGGATAGCAATGTACCAGTGCAGAGGTTGTTAAATGCTCAATCTATTTTTAGCAAACTTTCAGAGTTTGCTAAAATACTAAATGCTAAAATCTTAGTGTCAGATCCTCCCCAAAAAAAACAGAAGTCATTGCAGAAAGTGTTTTCTACTGGTGCAGATGAGGGATGTCCACGTGTTTTGTCTTTGTGGACTATATAGTTAAGTTTCACAGGGCCTCAAAGGCCAGAAATAAAATTTAAATCCATTTCTCATTAATCTTTATATATTTAACAAGAACAACTTTCATTCATGTAGCGCCTTCGATATAGTAAAATGTCCTGAGGTACCCGCAGGAGCATTACCAAAATTTGACAGCAAAAGCTTGGTCATAGAGGTAGGTGTTAAAGGAGAAGAGGGAAGTGGGGAGGTTTAGGGAGAGAATTCCAGAGCTTAGTGCCCGGGCAGCTGAAGTCATGAGCACTGATGATGGAGCGATGAAAATCAGGGATGTTCAAGAGGCCAGACACAAACAGATGTTGGTGACAGATGTTGATGATCTGATCCACCAATAAGGCAACTGTTAAAACAACCCTTTCTAAATCTCCAGACTCATATAAGTCAATCAGGACAAGACAGTGAGTAAGAAATGTAATCGCAGTAGGAGTGACTTGACTGGGCTTTGATGCCTGAATTGCCTGACTCCATCATTGCCCATGACCCTGGGCTACAGCTTGGACATCTCTGGTATACAGCAAATGTGCTGATAAGTTAACAATTAAAGGACAAAACAGAAATGACGAGCTGTACAAACCCCTGAGATTGTCTGACAGTTTTAGTCTAAGAAGCCATTTGGCCCATTGCACTTGTCTCAACTTCCTCAAACAGCTGGCAAATTCTTCAGCTCTCTGCCTAAAGGCAGGCCCATTATTTGCTGAAACACTACTAAGTGCTATGTTTTATTTTACTGTGGGTAGGGTGAGGAGATAGGCTTGAAGCCTATTTCAACCAGAGTGGGGATTGAACTCTGTGCTGTTGGCATTATCTGATCCACACTCTAGTCATCTAAGCTAGCTGCACCCCCTCCCCTAGCAACTTAGGCCCAAATGTCCTTTTCCTAAGCCTTTGAATTTTTGTTTTCCTGACACCTTAATGCTTCCACTTTAAAATCTATTATTAATTCTACCTCCACCACTGTTCTTGGTAGGGCTTTTACATGTCCTGAAAAACCACTGTGTTTCTTTCAAAGCCAAATTTGAGCACTTCTTTCAGATATCCCCTGTTCAAGTGAAAAGCACCCTAGTTTCTCTCGTCTTTCCTCATCAATATAGCATCCCAATTCTGCTTTGATCAGCAAAACTCTCTCCAGGCCGTTCTTAAAGTAGGTTTCTCAAGGCTCCTTCGATACTGCTTTCTAAAGCTGTGATCTCCACCTCCTAGAAGGACAAGGGCAGCAGATGCATGGGAACACCACCACTTGCAAGTTCCCCTCCAAGTCACACACCATCCTGACTTGGAACTATATCGCCGTTCCTTCGCTGTCACTGGGTCAAAATCCTGGTACTCCCCGCCCTCCGCTAACTGCACGGTGATGTACCTACCCCACATGTTCAAGAAGGTGGCTTACCACCACCTTCTCAAGGGCAATTAGAGATGGGCAACAAGTGCTGGTCTAGCCAGCAATGCCCACATCCCGGGAACGAATAAAAAAAGGACATACCTTCCAATTGCGACTTAACTGATGTTTTGTTTAGATTTAGCCTATACTGTTAGCTGCATGGTAATTTTGACTCTATAAGATTGGGTACAATGGGTGATAGGAAATGGCCACCTGTTTTACTTCCATTGAAGCTACCGACTTGTTATCGCACAAAGTCAAAACTACCACTTTGTTCTTATTTATGAAACCTATGATCCCCCAGGCATTTAATTACTTGAAGGACCTGGGGATGATAGTTTGAAAAGTTATGCATTAATAGAACTCATTCCCCTTTTCACTTGTAGACTCCATTCAGATCCAGTTCAGGATTTCTCAATTTTAGTCATTGGTTTCCATCTATGCTGGTCATGACACAAACTTTCCAGGAACATTATTTATTTTTATTATTATTCAGCTGATTTTAATGCTTTGTTTTTATAAAAAGATGCACTTCAACATGAGTTATGTTAGTGTTTTGACTGGAACATTTTCCATTGTCAGTACCAAGCATTCACAGGTTAGGTATAGCACAACTAGATGCAGAGTAGCGCATAAAGGTGCCCACTACTGTGCAAATGTGGTATTTTTTCTTTTTTTCTCCTTTTGGAGAGTCTGATTGACATTGTCAATAATGTCACATTAGGGACAGTTGTGTGCATTAGCAAATTGAATTAAGACTGCCACTTCACATGTGACACTTAAATCCAGCAGACAAGCTGGGGAGACCTTCATTCTGTCCTGAGTTGGGTCCTGAAGTGCAAGAACAAAGTCTCACTCATTGGTCCACCTGGTCTGTTCTTAACATTCATTTTTTTTTACACAGGCTATGATTAAAACAAAACTTGTTTGTCTAGAAGCCATAAGATGATGTAACAAAGCCACATGGTTGCAGTTTGTGTCATTACATGGCCGAGCGCATGACACCCAGAGTGACGTGTCACATTAACATGTAAAATGATCATTTCTATTAGGTTGGGAAGATCTGTATTCTCCTCTTAATAATGTGATAGGCTGCCAGTGATGCAGACTCGCTCCATTCACATTGTAAGGTGCAGACACACTGCCGGTGGCAAAGCAACGATAATCTTGTGCATTAACAGTCAGATTCCATGGAGAGTCCGCTTTTGCTGAACTGCCCAGCTGAACGGAGAGTCCCACCTGTTGGCGGGGAAAAATTGGCAGTCGGTGCTGTTGCTGTTTAGGCTTTGTTTTGAAATGCCCCTCACTAGCCCAGCCCTTGTGATATGGGTCTCAGTGCTTCCAGAGACACAGTTATGATATACGCAGGATGTTGGATGCGGTGTCTTGCAGAGGACTCAGTTCTTCCGGGGTGTTTCCTTTTGGGTGCCTGACGTTTCTTACCCTGGAATCCCATTGACAGGTTCCTTGCTATTCCCAGTAATGAGAGTTCCTGTGTTTTTTGACCTACTTGACAAAACACCCAGTGTTTTGCCCTCAAACGTTCAAAGCCTTGAAGGAAGAGCCCAAGAGTCTTCAGGAACTGCAAGATGAAACACTCTCCCTGGCACCAGAAATCCAAAACTGGAATGCGTGCTGGGTATTTCAGCCTTTCTGTGTAGCAAGTTGCTTTTCCTTCAGAAATGTCAGATGAATGCTGGGCTTGTGGTGGAGGGGGATGGGTGGGTGGGGTGGGTGGTTGGCGGGGGTGGGGAGGAGCAGCGTGTGGTGGGGTGGGGGGAGGGGGGTGGAATCCGACCTCTCAAAGTGTTGGGGAGAAAAATCTAAATTCAATCCTTTCCCTTTTCACTCCCTCTTGCTTTGTTCTTGCATAAAGGCTGCACTGTGTACAGGAATAAAATCAATTGTTTTTGGAACACAATTGTCTTTTTATCTCTGTGTAAACTACAAAGGCCGTTTTGTCAGCCAGGCCCATTCTATTGATTCCTGCTGTTGTACGGTTATTCAAGGCGAGCTTCACTAGATCTGCTTTGCTAGTGTTTGGAAGAGATTGTGTTCCAAGCCCTAAGCCTGGTGGGACTTTGCTTACAGGACCATCTTTGACATATTTGGCCGGGGAATTAGCCAATCCAAGGCTAATGTATTTTAATTTCCCAATAGTGCAAACATGAAGGAGTTAGGACTTTGCACAATGGACGTGGGAGGGGTTAGGACTGCAACCAGGATTATGTCGCTCTGACTTTCTGTTGACACAAAGCTGAAAATCGGTCAGTTGGTTTTACATCAGCTGCAGTCTGATACTGCAAATGTTTCTTTGAATAGATGTATTCCACATGGAAACTTTTTTTAACACCCTGGGGGAGAAATTGTTTTCACTGGCAGACCCTCTAAGATTGAAGATCAATCTCCAGGACACTGCTGTGCGCAGCCCTGGAGAGAAATCATCAGGACATTAAAAAAGATTGTTTTCTATTTTGTTTCAACATTTCTCTTTAACAGATATAAAAATATTGAAAACTGCGGGGGGCGGTGGGTGGGGAGAAAAGGCAGATTGGCTGACAGTCAAGCATCATCCAATTTGGTAATGAGTCTTTTTTGCTTTCCAATTGGCGTCGGAAGGGAGTGCATCACAGGGATTGATAGTTGGCCAACTTAATTGCCGGAGTATGGGGGCAAGTCATGTGATGAACTCTCCAGGAATACATTTAATCACTCGGATAGAAGCAAAATACCGTGGATGCTGGAAATCTGCAACAAAAACAGAAGATGCTGGAAAAACTCAGCAGGTCTGACAGCCTCTGTGGAGAGGGAAGCAGAGTTGACGTTTCGAGTCCGTATGACACTTCTCAAAAAGGACTCGGAATGTTAACTCTGTTCCTTTCTCCGCAGATGCTGCCAAGCCTGCTGAGTTTTTCCAGCATTTCCTGTTTTAATCACAGCTGGCAACCATACTGGCGGGTGGATTGTTAGCAAAGGACAGAGATTTAAGATAATTGCAAAAAATGCCAGGCAGGTAATTTTCAAACTTGGACGTATGCTTATAAAGGAAACGGGGCTAAAGGAAAGAGCAGGGGATTGGGACTCATTGGGAGCTTGAGTCGACAGAGGCACGATGGGCTGAATGGCCTCTTTACGCTCTGTATGATTCTCTGTTAACGTGGCAATTTTTAAATTTGTGTTTGGGATTTCAGTATCGCAGACAAGGCCAGCATTTATTGCCTATCCCCAATTACCCTTGAGAAGGTGGTCAGTGAGCCGGCTTCTTGAACCCCTGCAGTCCGTATGGTGTAGCCATTGGGCAAAGCCCCTTGTTCTAAAATTTTATTTCTTTTGTCCGCCTGACCAGGAGCCACTGCAGCTGAAAGGGTGGGAACCTTGGCCTGTCCCCGGGTTGCTAGACGGCAACATATCCTTGTCATTGCTGTCTCCTGCAGTTAGGTTCCCTCTGCATTCCCCCCCCCACCACCTTACCCCCAGCATATAATATAATATAGAAAAGCACAGTTCAACAGGATACAGGTTGGGCCTACTGAGCAGTTTGGGATTTCAATCTGTGTCTGCCCTAGTCTGTATCAATGAGCATTAGTGCAGATAAACAGAGCCTCGTAACTCCACTAATAACGCATCTTGGCATCGGCAGACCGTGGGGCTGTGCCATTGTGTCTCCTTGGAAATAACAACACTTAGGGCAGAATTTTTCGCTGGGTGTGTGGGTGCGCGCCAGACACGCTCGAGCATAAAACAGCACGCGATGATGTCGGGCGTGCGTCCTGCTGTCATTGCGATTTCGCGCAGCAGGCGTGTGCGGACGCCTGAGCGGCACCCGCCATTAATTAAACGGCCCCTTAAGTCCCTTTAGAGTCCAGTTGAATGCAATTTTTTCCTTGGCCTGTGCGATTTCTGGCTTGTCACATGGGCAAAACGGGCAGCCGGCCAGTTGACATTTTCACAAACCTCATCCAAGGTCAGGATAAAAAGGGTCAGCAGCATTGCCAGTGTGAGTAGCGAGGAGTTTTGGAGATAGTTTGCTGCTGGTTGCTTATTGGTGCTTGGCAGCTTCATTTCTGGACTCATTGATGTCTGCAAGATCCTCGGAGGATTCAGACCATGTGGACCCTTCCAGGTATCAGACAGCCTTCCCTTACCCTGGTAACGGGGATTGTGGCCTCCGCTGGTGGCACCTCCTCTGAGGAGGAAGAGAGGGGCAGAAGGGAGAGGAGGCCACATGTCCCAGTGCAGCTTCCAGGGGAGGGACCTGTGGGAGGAGAGGCGCAGGCACAAGTGGCGCAGGGCCAGCAGGAAGTCCAAGGCGGAAGGGGCTGCAGAAGACGTTCCAGGGTTTACAGGCAGCGATGCAATATGTCTGGGGTGCAATGCCAAAGGAGGCTCCGCCTCTCAAGGGAGAGTGTGACCTCTAGTTGCCAGATGATTTCACCTGAGGTCAGCTCTGACTGTGTGGGTGGACACCCCATGCCAGTGGCTCTGAAGGTCACAGTGACCCTCAACTTCTAAGCGTCCAGCTCTTTCCAGGGATCAGTGGGGGATCTGTGTGGAGTGCCCCAATCAGCTGTCACAGTTGCTTCAAGCTGGTGACAGAAGTTCTGTTCAGGCGGGTACTGATCTTTATTCTTTACCATACAGACAAGGCCAGCCAGGCTGAGCGAGCCAGAGGCTTTGCAGCGATTGCTGGGCTCCCCTGCGTCCAGGGTGCAATCGACTGCACACAGTGCCTTCGTCAATGTGCAGATAGTGTGTGATCACAGGATGCTGATTCTACAAGTCTGTGCACGGTACCCTGGCAGCTCCCATGACGCTTACATCCTCAGACACTCCCAGGTGCCGAGGCTCTTCAGTGCTCCAGCCTGACTGGATAAATGGCTGCTGGGTGATGAGGGCTATCCATAAGACCATAAGACATAGGAGCAGAAATTAGGCCATTTGGCCCATCGAGTCTGCTCCGCCATTCAATCATGGCTGATAAGTTTCTCAACCCCAATCTCCCACCTTCTCCCCGTAACCTTTGATCACCTTACCAATCAAGAACCTATCTATCTCCGTCTTAAATACACTCAATGACCTGGCCTCCACAGCCTTCTGTGGCAATGAATTCCATAGATTCACCACTCTCTGGCTAAAGAAGTTTCTCCTCATCTCTGTTCTAAAAGGTCTTCCCTTTACTCTCAGGCTGTGCGCTCGGGTTTTAGTCTCTCTTACTAATGGAAATTGTAGGAAATCCGTTGAAGTGGTGGCTCTCTGCCTCTCCGCCACCCAAGAATAGAGGCAGAGCAGCATTACAATACGAGTCATACCTCGAAGGGCGGTGGTAGAGAGGACCATAGGTCTTCTCAAGCTGCGCTTCCGATACCTGGACCGTTCAGGGGGAGCACTACAATACCCCCCAGAGTGGGTGTCACTGATAGTGGTTGCATGTTGTGCTCTCCACAATCTGGCACTAGCAAGGGGGGACCCCCCTGGAGGAAGAGGCTCTTAACACAGCTGCACAGGCCACAGATGATGAATCCAGTTGTGAGTCAGAAGAGGAGCATGGTGAGGAGAACATTGAGGGCATGGAGGCAAACCTTGGTAACTTCCAGGGAGGCAGGGACACCTTGATCCAACGCTCCTTCATCTAGGCTACCAAAGATCAGCTTCAAACACATGCCAGGGCTGCTGCCTCCATCCCAGGTGTCTGAAAGGGCCCTTTCACTTGAACACAAAGAACACCTAGTGCCTGTTCAATAAAGCTCAGAGCCACCTACGGCCAGCGTTACACATTGGCATACTCTTCACCAATAAAATAAAAAGGTGAAGCGTACTCAGGCCATGATGACAAAAGCAAAATTGATCTCATTTTGACAATTCCAAACTATTTACATAAACTTCTCTGGTAAAGTAAAGTAAACATAAATGAACATAAAATCACCTGTGACCTGTCCCTCTTGTGCTCATGGTGCCTTTAACTTGCACTTGTGAGTGCCACGTCTAGATGCTCCCCCCTTGCTGGCACCGGCATTGGAGACAGGCTGCTGACTCTGCTGTGCTGTTGGCCTTGGTGACCTTGGCGGTCATTCTCTGGCCAGTGGAGCCTGTGTTGGCCCCGCCTGGGAGGGAGAGGCCAGTGTCATGGCTGGCAACTCCCCAGTCATCGCAGCCTCATCAGATGTGACGGTCACTGGCAGAAGTTGGGGGAGTTGCTGCCGTCATCCAGGGTGCGCTGAGAGGAGCCCGCAGAGATGACAGGCAGCTCGTGCGCCAATGTGAGGTCGCTCTGGACCTCCCTGCTCACCGTTGATGGATGGGCACCTAGCTGGGACACTGGGTGCCTCATCCATCTCTCACACTGACACTGACCGCCTGAGGTCAGTGCCTGTGTGAGGGCTCGCAGGTCCGAGCGCAACCCCAGAAACTCCTGATTCTGTCCCTGGAGCTGCATCTCCATGAGAGTCGCTACTCTCTCAGTGGAGGAGCCAGTGCACTCGGCCACGTGGTCAACGCAGTGCTCACGCTCCACATGGACTCCTCCATCAGGGAGATCATGGCACGTATACCCTCATGGATCTCCACCAGATCCTCCCGCACACCCTACTGGACATCCAGCATCTGCTGCCTAATGGACGACTCCAGAGGCCCATCAGTAGCCTTCGACTGAGCATCGTCCTGGTCTCTAGTAGCCCTCTGACTGACGGCGCCCTGGGCACTCTCTGCCTCCGCCTGAACCTCAAGCGAGTGTGAAGTGCCCTCGCCAATATGCACCGAGATACTAGCTGTCAATCTAATGCCCACTGAGGTGTTGGTATCTGCGCTGGTGCCTGGCTCAGAGACTGGGTATGATGCAGGTTCAACAGAAGCCCGGTGGTCCTCTGGTGTCAGGGGTGGCCCTTCGGGGTCTGCAGAGCGAACGCCTGCTGGCAAACCTGAAAGGGAGATCAAGGACATGCCGTTAGTTATCACACTGTCACTGTGCATACCAGGCACCCGGGTGAGACCACGCAGATCTACATCATGGTACCATTGTCTTTCAATGATCAATGGGGACTCCAGGTTCGAGGCTCACATCAATGAAAAGACTGCACTAGAAAGGTTGCACAATCCAAAGGTCTCACCTGTGTGCACTGTGCTCTTCCCTTGGTCTGGCACCCCCGCCTCTCCAAACCCGGTTGCACGGGGAGCTCCAGGGCGTCTTGCTTGAACCTGCTGAGCAGCAGGAGGTTGGGCTGCCCTCCGCCTATTTGCCCTCTCTGTCTGGTTATGGCTTTCCTTCTCCTGAAACAACAGGGGGGGCACTGATTAGTCTACCCTCTACCTGCAGCGCCATTGCAGCCTGGCCAACCCCACCTGAGGAACACCTTGCAGGGCACACCCGAGTCGTGGCCCAGTCGCGGGTGGTGGACCATTTTCCGGCCGCTCCCGGACCCGCCCACTGCGCCCGTCCGAACCTCAAAATCCAGCCCTTAACTAAAATCTAAATGAGAGAAAAGTTATTCCTTGCAGTATTAACAAAAGTGTTGATGTTTTCATTGTCCAGACAGATTATGCAGTGTGTAATAACATAGGAGTTTGGCATATTTAATTACTGTTTCAGTAAAGAAAGACAGGGTTGCATTTATATTGCGCCTTTCACAACTTCACATCCCAAAGCACTTTAGAGCCAATGAAGTACTTTTGAAATGTTGTCCATGTTGTAACCTATGCGAATCAGATCATATAGATTATGATCTATATAAGGATAAGTATTGGCTACTTATGGAATACACTTTTGTTTCACTGTGGCCTGTATGAAACAGGATATTCAACAGCACTGAACAATGACAGGGCGGTTTTTCTTTTACATAAACATCTTTAACGGTGTGAAAGCCAGAAGAAACAAGTAACGCGATAGAGCCTGCAGCTGTACAGCACATATCTACTCCATGCAGCCTGCAAAAGCAGCAGCTGCAGGAGAGTGCACTTCAAACACACGTACAGGTTGCAGGTGTCATTTGTTTCCAATACTGTTTGATCTCGTTCGGCGTTGAATGGAATCTGTGGTCGTAGTACAGGGAGATAGTCACCATCATTTTCCGTTGCGTGTCGACCACATCCTATTTTTACCTCATTAGTGGTTCACAATGGTGATGTTGACGTGCCAGTCTATTGAGAGCTTGGGGAGCAATGCCGAATGTGCTAGTATTTGGAGGAAGACCATAAATTCGCTTAAGGTCATTTGAGCAATTGTTATGTCCTTTTAAACCTTCAGTTTTCTGCGCCTGTCTCCTGAAGGTACTGATTCCACTCTGAGGTACAACTCCACGGGTATCACGTCCTTGTGTATCATGTGAGTCGAGACGTTACATAGAAATTCCAGCAGATTCATGAGGATGTTGTCAGCACTGGAGAATTTTAGTTATGAGGAAAGATTGGATAGGCTGGGGCTGTTTTCTTTGGAACAGAGGAGGGTGAGGGGAGATCTAATTGAAGTGTGTAAAATTATGAGGGGCCTAGATAGAGTGGACTGAAAGGCCATCTTCCCATTGGCTGAAAGGTCCATAACCAGGGGCGTAGATTTAAGGTAGGAGGTTTAGAGGGTATTCAAGAGGAAATGCTTTCACCTAGAGGATGTCGGGGATCTGGAACTCGCTGCCTGAAAGGGTGGAAAACCTCATAATGTTTAAAATGTACTTATGCAAGGTTAGGGAACGAGAGCTAGAAATTGGAATTAGGCTGGCTGGCTCTTTGTTGGCCAGTATGGACATGATGGGCCAAATGGCTTC
Source organism: Cetorhinus maximus (assembly GCF_964194155.1). Lineage (NCBI taxonomy): Eukaryota > Metazoa > Chordata > Chondrichthyes > Lamniformes > Cetorhinidae > Cetorhinus > Cetorhinus maximus. Next base: position 11,336,264 of record NC_135884.1, on the reverse strand, counting down.
ATTCCTTACTGTAAATTTCTATGATCCAGTGCTTCCTATGAGCAGGCCATTTGGCTCAACTGAAATAATGCCAAAGCACTTCATAGCCAATGAAATACATCTGAGGAGTAATGCCTCTTGTACCGTATATGAACAGGATAATTGTTGGCATGGGATAAATACTGGTTACTTACAGAACATATACTTTTAGTCAAATATGATGGAGCTGAGTAATAACAGGGCATTTTCTCTTATTTACATTTTAAAATAAGTGTATTTATTTCTGAAAAAGGCAGAGCTATGCAATGTGCTTTGTTGGTATTTATGCTTCACACTCCCACTCTAGTTCACACAACCCTATCAGCGTAACCTTCTGTTCCTTTTCCTGTATTTGTTCTTGGGATTGTGGGAAACGCTAGCATTTATTGACCATCTCAAATTTCCCTCCTTGTACTTAATTGAGCTTCCCCTACAATGCATCTCTGCCATTCACCTTGAAGCCTAGATTTTCTGATCGCTCATTAACTTGCTCTGATCAAACCCCAATCTATGCCTTGCCCAGCTGGGACCACTGAGGCGCAAACAGCGACTACTCCGTAACCCAGGGCTGGTGAAGCCCAACTGTAGCACCTGCACCATTGTTGAGGTTGAGTTCAGCCATTTTAAGTGAGTAGCAGAGCCCTGGCCAACATGCATTCCTCAACCAAAGAGAGATTAACCGATCACTTATTCATTCTTTAGGGGAAGCATTTGTCAACGTTAACAGTAATTGTGCTTCAATAATAATTCATTGGAGGTGAAATGCTTTGGAATATCCCACGGTTGGGATAAGACGCTTTACAAACGCAAGTTCTTCCTTCCTTGTGCAGCCAAGGTCTGCTATTGTCTTGCGATACTGAGTGAAATGAAACTAAACATCACCGCGGAATTAAAAAACAGAAAATGCTGGAAAAACTCAGCAAGTTTGACAGCATCTGTGGAGAAAGAAACAGAGTTAACGTTTCAAGTCTGCACGACCCTTCTTCAGAGCTAAAGAGAAGTAAAAATGTGATGGAATTTATACTGTTTAAGGGGGGGCGGAGCAGGTAAAGCTGGATAGAAGGTCAGCGATAGGTGGGGGCTAAGGAGAGACTGACAAAAATATCATGGACTCAAGACAAAAGGGGGTGTTAATGGTAGTGGTGAAGACTGAAAAGGTGCTGATAGTGGCATAAAGGTAAGAAAGCAGAATGCGGAAGTTATCATTGTACAAATCTAATCATTTGAGTAGAGGGTCCTGTTATCTGTTGCTGGCTGCCATGATATTTTGGGGTGAACTTCTGAGGCGATTCTCCTGCTCGTCTCTTGTAGCTTTGGCAGATGAACCTTGGAAAATGTGGAAAATTGGTGTCCACCCTTTGATGCCTCAGGTAAAAAAAGCATCCTGTCAGAAAACACAAATAAAGCTCTTGTGGAATTTCCGCCTTTGAACACTTTTATAAACAGCTGGTCTGTGTTATAAAGATGTAAACTCATCTCAAGCTTGAGAGAATACGGTACCGATCAAGCTCAAGTGGTTTCAAATTGACGTGAGTTCCTTATTGTGCTGTGTGTCATTTCCTGAAATACATAAGAATTTTTAGCCTCACCTGAATTTTAACATGTTTGTAAAGTGCACAGGCAATGTGCGATCAAATATCAAATTGGAAAATTGGAGCCCATGGAATAAAAGAGACTGTAGTAGCACACAGGTCTTGTGGTGCAGTGGGTAGTGCTCCTACTGTGGAGTCAGAAGCTCTGTGTTTAAGTCCCACTTCAGGACTTGATGAGCACCAAATATACATTCGTAGTACGGCCAAACACGTCGATTATCAGCCTGTAAATCCTTCCAATGTGCCTGAGGGCAGGTGGTAAGAATGGGAGAGTTTCCTGGTCAGCCATACTGCAGAAGGCAATGGAAAGCCACTGCAGTACTTTGCCAAGCATAATCATGGACCAGTCCAATGGAAGTCCATGTCCGCCAATGCCCTTTTAGGCCATGGTACCTGAAGGGGGAATAGCACCACATAGCCAACATTGGCTAGGGGAAAGAAAAGAGAGAGTTGTGGTGAATGGCTGTTTTCCGAGCTGGAGAGAGGTGGATAGTGGAGTTCCCAAGATGCAATACTAGGACCACGGATTTTTCGAAATGCATTAATGACTTGGATTTGAGGCACAGGGTGCAATTTTGAAGTTTGCAGATGACCTGAAACTTGGAAGTGCCGTGAAGAGCAGAATTCAAAGACAGGCTGGTGGAATGGGAATGTGTCAGTACAGGAAAGTGTGAGGTGAAGCATTTTTGTGGAAAAAATGAGCAGAGAAATACGAGCTAAATGGTATGATTTTAAAGCCGGTGCAAGAAGATCTTGGGGTGTTGGTGCACAAATCTTTGAAGACTCATAGATGTATACAGCGCAGAAGGAGGCCATTCGGCCCATTGTGTCGATGCTGGTCAACAAAGATCTGACGACACTAATCCCATTTTCCAGTGCTTGGCCCATAGCCCAGGAGGCCATGGCAACGCAAGGGAATATCTAAATACTTCTTAAATGTTCTGAGAGTTTCTGACTCAATCACCCACCCTTTCAGGCAGTGAGTTGTCAGGCAGTGAGCAGTGAGAAGGTGTCAGGACAAGTTAATTAATAGGTTAATAAAGCCTAAGGAACCTTGGGCTTTATAAATAGAGTACAAAAGCCAGGAAATTATGCTAAACTTATGTAAAACTAAGTTCATCCGCAGTTGGAGTAGTATGTCCAATTGTGGGCACCACAGTTTAGGAAGGATGTGAAGGCTTTGGAGAGGCCACACTAGAAATATACTAGAATGACCCCCGGGATGAGGGATTGTAGCTACGTTGATAGACTGGAGAAGCTGCGGTTATTCTGTTCAGAGCAGAGAAGGTTAAGAGGAGATTTGATAGAGTGCGTGAAATCATGAAGGGCCTAGATAAGGTAAATAAAGAGAAAATGGCTGGAGGTTTGATAACCAGAGAGCAGAGATTTAAGATGGTTGGTAAAAGAACCAGAGGCAACATGAGGAAAAACTTCTTTATGTAATGACTAGTGAGGATCTGGAATGCACTGTCTGATAGGGTGCTGGATACAGATTCAATAGTATCCATCAAAAGAGAATTGCATAAATATTTGAAGGAGAACGATTGCAGGGATATAGAGAAAGAGTAGGACTAACTGGATTCGATTGCTCTTCAAAAACGCTGGTACAGACTTAATGGGCTGGATTACTGCCTCACTATTCTTTGACTCTTATGATCCATGCATAGGACTGCTATATCTCTGTAACACATGTACATATCTAAAAGACATACAAGAGTCAATGGGAAGCAGTTTAACTGTACAGTCATGTTAAATGGGCCTCCCATTTTACATCTCTCCTAGCTTTGATTTTCATTAACTTTTTTTGACGAAGTTAACATCTGGCCCTATTGGATTTTACAGAAATTAAGATGGCTGTGTTTCTAAATGCCTGTGGATAGGTTGCTGCTCTGAAGGAGTTGTCCAACTAGGCTCAATTTTCTTCCTGTTCCCCAGACCTTTTTGAATTAATTTTTTGATCCATTTCCCTTTAAAAAGCTAAATGGATTCTACTTCCATCATAATATATGCTCAGGCCATTCCATGGTACAGCCCTCTACTAAAAAAACATTCTTTTGATCTCCTCCCTTTTTTATGACGAAGATTTTAATTTTATGGCCTTTAGTTATTGACTCCTCTAAGTACTCTGAAACGTTGTCTTATTTACCTTAAAATGTCGTCATCATCGTTTTGATTACCTCTTTCGAAACTCTTTTTAATCATCTTAGTTCTAATGAAAGAGCTCTGATCTCTTTATCACCACCCATGACTCATTGACCGGTGTTATTCTGTGTAACCATTCTGATTATCTGATCTCATGTTGTGACTGAACCAGATCCTTCTCTAACTGAACCATGGGGGTGAAATTGGTCAATGCTGGAAATTTGCATGTATTGAATGGGCAGCCTGCCTTGCTCTCTACCCAATTTTCTCTCCCACTAACTTCAAGGGAAAAGTAAATCTGGTGCAGTGCACAAAGAACTGTCAACTTGCTATCAGTACATTTCATGATACTGGCGTGGGACAATTTCACCCCCTTTATCCTCTCCCCCAACTTTAGCTGCCTCCCTCTTGGATTGAACCAGATATGATTGAACCAGATGGCACATAAATTAGTTGCAGTATCGACCCTGAGTTTCAAACCCACTGAGGTCACAAACGTTTACATTTTCTTATTCGTTCATTGGAACATAGGAGCAGGAGTAGACCATTCAGCCCCTTGAGCCTGCTCCACCATTCAACTAGATCATAGCTGATTGTCTACCTCAATGCCATTTTCCTGTGCTCTCCCCATATTCCTTGATGTCACTGGTATCTAGAAATCTATTGATTTCTGTCTTGAGCATGCTCAATGACTGGAACTTCCACAGCTGTCTGGTGTAGAGAATTCCAAGATTCACCACCATCTCCGTGAAAAAAATCCTCGTCATCTCAGTCCTCCATGGCTTGCCTCGTATTCTGAGGCTGCGTCCTCTGGTTCTAGCTCCACTCCCCCCGCCTCCCCAGCCAGTGAAAACATCCTTTCTGTATCTACCCTGTCCAGCCCCTTAAGAATTTGTAAGTTTCAATGAGATCACTACTCATTCTTCTAAACTCTAGAGAATACAGGGCCGGCCTCCTCAATCTCTCCTCATATGACAATCCTGCCATCCCAGGAATCAGTCTGGTGAACCTTCACTGCACTCCCTCCAATGGCAAGTATATCCTTCCTTAAGGAGACCAAAACTGTACACAATATTCCAGATGTGGTCTAACCAAAGTTTTATACAATTGAAGCAGAACACCTTTACTCTTGTGCTCAAATCCTCTTGTGATAAAGGCTAACATACCATTTGCCTTTTAATTGTTTGCTGCACCTGCATATTAGCTTTCAGTGACTTATGCACAAGGACACCCAGGTCCCTTTGGGCATCAACACACCCCAATGTTTCACCATTTAAGAAATACTCTGCCTTTCTCTTTTTCGTACCGAAGTGGATGACCTTATTATATTCCACCTGCCATGTTCTTGACCACTCAGAGTCTGTCCAAATCCCCTTGAAGCCCCTTTGGATCATTCTCACAACTCACATACCCACCTAGTTTTGTGTCATCTGCAAACTTGGAAATGTTACATTTCATCCATGGTATGTGGCATAGTATGTGGCAAGGCCAACATTTATTGTCCATCCCTGACTGCCTTTGAGAAGGTGGTGGTGAGCTGCTGCCTTAAACCGCTGCAGTCCATGTATTGTAGGTGCACCCCAGTGTGTTAGGAAGGGAGTTTCAGGATTTTGTCTCAGTGACTGTAATGAACGGTGATGTAATTCCAAGTCGAAATGATATGTGACTTAGAAGTGAACTTGAAGATGGTGGTGTTCCCATGTGCCTGCTGCCTTGATGATAGAGATCACAGATTTGGAATGTGCTTTATAACAACTTTTGCAATACTGCCTCCAAACCTGCATCCACCTCCAATGCAGCTCCAGTGAAACTCCTATTCATATGTTCGTTATTTCAAGGCTTGATTTTTCCATCGCTCCACTTAACCAGCTTAATGACTCCCAGCCTACATAAGTTCCAATCCATCTGAACTTCTGCTTGTCTCCTACTTGACCACAGCTGCATCCTTGCTGATTCCCAGTGTACCCCAACACGGAAAATTCAATATCCTTGTCCAGGCTTATAGATACCTTCAGTCTTTCCCTGTCTTACCTTTTGCAACCTCCTCCAGCCCAACCTCTAGCTGGTGCACTGCTGTGCTCTGGTCTCCTCTGCATCCCGATACTTCTGGTGACCTGCCCAGCGGCAGCGCTATTGCCACTGCCCTGCTCTATTGGAACACTCTCCCCGAACCACTTCTGCTATCTTGCTGTCACCCTCCCTGCCATTAAAAGCCTCATCAACACCTGTGCCTTTGACCAACTCTTAAAGTTCTTGAGCGGCCGCCTGCAGGTGATTTGTATTGTTTGGTCTCACGGTCGTGACAACGTTCTTGATATTTTTCGCTGACACCTTTTGTGGTGTGATGAAATCTTAAACTGTGGTAATTTTGCCTCGCTTTCATTCTGTTTCGGATTTGTACTTTGTTACAAGTTATACCTTTTAAATATTTTCCTTTGGTTGCTTAGTATTGATTGCCTTTGTGAGTACAAGAGGAATCTCCGAACGATTTTCCTAAAATTGGCCACAACTTTCCCCCTTGCTTTTCCTCCTTTGCGCCCCCACCCCACCACCACCAGGAGATGCCTTACAAATGATTGGGAAGTTGGGGGTGCACGTGGCCCTAATAGAATGAGTTTCCTTTATCAGCTTTGTACATATCTATTAAGTGAGACTTCCATTAAAAAAAAGAGAAAGACTTGCATTTATATGGCACCTATCACAAGCAGAGAAGATTTGACGCATCTTACAGCCAAGGAAGTGCTTTTGAAATATAGTCATTGTTGGAATGGAGGACACATGGCAGCCACTTTGCACATGGCGAGGTCTCAGGCACAGCAATGTAATAATGACCAGATAATCTGTTTTTGTGATGTTGATTGAGGGATGAATATTGACCAGGACATCAGGAATAGCTCCCCTGCTCTTTGAAATAGTGTTCGCGGGATTCTTTATGTCCACCAGAGACGACAGACAGGGCCTCATTTTAACATCCACCTGAAAGACATAACCTCCGAAAGTGCAGCAATCCCTCACTACGCCGGAGCGATAGCCTTGATTTTTGCGCTCAAACCATGGGGTCGTTCTTGAATCCACATACTTCCGACTCCAAGGCTAAGGGAGCCACAGCTATGGCAGTTCAAAGTCTTTTTAGAGTTGAGCCAGAGACATTGTAGGCTGGTGAGGTGGCAACACTGACAGCAGTGCCTCCTAACTTCTGGCCCATGATACGAACACCAAAAAAATCTGGGACATCCAATAAATCCAAGAGGGAATCCAAGAGAAACCCACAGAAATGGTTGGAATGTGGAATTTGCTTCAGGAATTCCCAGTGGTAGCCAATAGCACAGATGTATTTAAGGCGACGCTAGATAAGCACATTAGGGAGAAAGCAGTGGAAGGTTATAATGATGGGGTTAGATAGCTAGAGGGGTGGGAGGAGGCTTACTTGGAGCTTGAAGACCTGTATTCAGGCGTTGGGCCAAATGGCCTGTTTCTGTTCTATAACTCCTATATTTTATAGTTGCGAGTTGGGCCAGCCTTTTTTATTTTTAACATATTCTTTTTGCTTCTTAATTCTGAGATTTAATAAAGTTGTTCAAAATCATGAAGGGTTTTGATAGACGGTATAAGGCAAAAGCATTCTCACTGGAAAGGATGGTCGGTAACCAGGGGACACAGATTTATACCAGCTGGCAAAATTTCTAGGACGAAGGGGTTGTTTTATGAGGAAAGGTTGAGCAGGTTGGGCCTACGCCCATTGGAGTTTAGAAGAGGATCTTATTGAAACATACAAGGTTCTGAGGGGGCTTGACAGGGTGGATGTTCAGAGGATGTTCCCTCTTATGGGGGAATCAAGAACTAGGGGGCAAAGTTTGAAGATAAAGGGGGTCTCCCAATTAAGGCAGAGATGAGGAGGAATTTCTTCTCTCAGAGTCAGTCTGTGGAATTCTCTTCCACAGAGAGCAGTGGAAGCTGGGTCACTATTCAGGGCTGAGTTAGACAGATTTTTTTGATTGACAAGGGTTACGGAGGACAGACAGCAAAGTGGAGTTAAGGCCACACTCCGATCAGCCATGACCTTATTGAATGGTGGAACAGGCTCGATGGGCTGAATGACCTACTCCTGCTCCTATTTCTTATGATCTCAAGAGGAGCAGTGGGGAGGTGAGGACCATTTTGTTTTACCGACGGCGAGTTGTTATGATCTGGAATGCACTGCCTGAAAGGATGGCGGAAGCAGATTCAGTGTTAACTTTCAAAATGGGATTGGGCATGTGGTTGAAAAAATAATTGCAAAGGTATAGGGAGTTAGGTCATACGTTGTCCTATCCCAGGCTACCATTAACATAAAACCTTAAATGTTTAGGTTCAAGTCCCACTCCAGGAATTGAACACAAAAATCAAGGCTGACACTCCAGTGCAGTACTGGATGGTCCTGGGTTTGGAAGGTGCTGCCTACGGAGCCTTGGTGAGTTTCTGCAGTGCATCACGTAGATGGTACACACTGCTGTGTCAGTGGTGGAGGGAGTGAATGTTTGTGGATGTGGTGCCAATCAAGCGGGCTGCTTTGTCCTGGTTGGTGTCAAGCTTCTTGAGTGTTGTGGGAGATGCACTCGTCCGGGCAAGTGGAGAATATTCCACCACACCCCTGACTTGTGCCTAGTAGATGGTGGATAGGCTTTGGGGAGTCTGGAGGTGAGTTACTTGCCGCAGGATTCCTAGTCTCTGACCTGCTCTGGTAGCTACAGTATTTATATGGCTAATCCAGTTCATTTTCTGGTCAATGGTAACCCCGAGGATGTTGGTAGTAGGGGTTACCATTGATGGCCTACCCCGTATCTTGAGACTGTGACCCTTTGTTCTAGACCGCCCAGCCAGAGGAAACATCATCCCTGCGTCCAGTCTGTCCAACCCTGTCAGAATTCTGCACATTTCAATGAGATCCCCTCTAATTCTTCTAAATTCCAGTGAATATTGGCCTAGTCGACCCAATCTCTCCTCATACGACAATCCTGCCATCCCAGGAATCAGTCTGGTGAACCTTCGCTATACTCCCTTTCTTAGATAAGGAGACCAAAACTGCACACACTACTCCAGATGTGGTCTTACCAAGGCCCTGTATAGCTGCAGTAAGACACCTTTGCTCCCGTACTCAAATCTTCTCGCAATGAAGGCCAACATAGCATTTGCCGCCTTAACTGCTTGCTGCACCTGCCTGCTTGCTTTCAGCGATTGGTTAAAAACCCACCTGGTTCACTAATGTCCTTTTGGGAAGAAAATCTGCCATCCTTACCTGGTCTGGCCTACATGTGACTCCACAGCAATGACTCTTAACTGTCCTCTGAAATATAACTGAGAAAGCCACTGAATTCAAGGGAAATTAGGGATGGGAAGCAAATGCTGGAATTGCCAGCGGCACCCACCTCCCATGAAAGAATAAATTAGAAAAAATACGAAAAAGATGGACTGATAAAGACCAACTGGACCATTCAGTTATGCTGAAACTGCATGAGCAAAGCTTCTCACTGACCAGCAGCCATGCAGCTTCACCTAGGGGAGGCAAAAGGAAAACATTGGCCTATTGAGGGGACGGTAACCCAGGAACATTCCTCTCTAACTCCCGAAGATAATCATCAACAAATTTCGGGTGATAAGTGCGGCAATGGATTACATCAGCCAACAAGACTTGCTGACTGAGAGGCTGGAATGGTGATCTGTTCTCTATTGCTCTTGACTAAGACCGGTAGGAGACATCTGAGAATGATGGACCATGAGGTCTTCCCGTGTATCCTCCTAATTTGAGGAATCCTGTTCTTGCGTTTCGGCGTGTCCTGCACACGCCTTGCTAGATCGATTAAACAGGCTTCCCAAAGCCTGTCCACCATCTACATTATATCATATTCTCCACTTGCCTGGATGGGTGTAGCTCCAACAACACTCGAGGAGCTTGATATCTGAGAAGGTAGATGTTTAACGTCAGCTTAACGTCTCATCGAAAGATGGCACCTCCAACAGCGCAGCCCATTTGACTGGACCTCATCCACCACCCTGAACATTCCCTCCCTCCGACATGGGTGCACACACACACTGGCAGCAGGAGGCGTGCCATATACAAGATGCACTGCAGCAACTCGCCAAGGTTTCTTTGACAGCACCTTCCAAACCCGTGACCACTCGGAAGGATAAGGGCAGCAGGCACATGGGAACACTACCGCCTGAGAGCTCTCCTCCAAGTTGCACACAGTCCTGACTTGGGCTGGGATCTTCTGGCCCCGTTGTGGTGGGACACGCCGCCGGAGATTCAGCGGCCTAGCCAAAAGTCCATTGAATTTCGGCGGGAGTGGACAATCCTGGCGGCAGGCAGGGCCGAAAAATCCAGCCTTTGGAACTATATCGCCGTTCCTTCACTGTTGCTGGGTCAAAACCCTGCAACTCCCTTCCTGTCAGCACTGTGGATGTACCTACACCACGTGGACTGCAGTGGTTCAGGAAGACGCTAATCGCCACTACCTTGAGGGCAATTAGAGATGAGCAATAAATACTGGCATGGCCAGTGCCACTCACATCCCAAAGATGAATAAAAAAAGGTCTGGTCTCAGGCCAATGTCAGTGATGCCCTTCTTGAGTCGGTCAGCTGGGAGGTAAATGTGAGTTGGGTAGTGGAATGGGTCTTAAAATCTTCTTCTCCTCCATATGAGGAAAGAGTAGGCCCCTTTCATTCTTGGTGGCTTAGTTTCGAAGTTGGATGCATGTAGATGATCACATAAAGTTACCCAATTTTATTTTATCTGACAGCAAATCAGCAATTTTAAAAAAACATTTTTATATAGTTGCAAGTGAACATATCAATTAGTACATATGAAATAGGAGAAGAAGTAGGCCATTCGGCCCTTCGAGCCTGCTCTGCCTTTCAATAAGATCATGGCTGATCTGCTTGTATTACTAATTACACATTTTCATCTACTCCCAATAACCTTTGATTCCCTTGCCTAACAAGAATCTATCTGCCTCCGTCTTAAAAATATTCAATGACCCCGCCTCCACCAGCTTCTGAGGCAGAGAGTTCCAAAGTCACACAACCCTCTGAGAGAAAAAATTTCTCCTCATCTCTGTCCTAAAGGGGTGACCCCTAATTTTAAAACAGTGCCTCCCTAGTTCTGGACTCACCCACAAGATGGAAACATCCTTTCCACGTCCACCTTGTCAAGGCCGTTCAGGATCTTGTATACTTCAATCAAGTCACCCCTTACTCTTCTAAACTCCAGTGGAAACAAGCCCAGCCTGTCCAACCTTTCCTCATAAGACAACCCGCTCATTCCAATCTAGTAAACTTCCTCTGAGCTGCCTCTGATGCATTGAAATCCTCCCCTTAAATAAGGAGGCCAAAACTGCATACGGTATTCAAGATGTGGTCTCACCTATGCCCTGTATAACTGAAGCATAGCATTTTTACTTTTATGTTCAATTCCTCTCATAATAAAGGTTAGCATTCTATTAGCCTTCTTAATTCCTTGTTGTACCTACATACAAACTTTTTGTGACTCGTGCATGAGAGCATCTAGATCCCTCCGCACCTCGGAATTCTGCAGTCGTTCTCCATTTAAGTTATACTCTGCTTTTTTAATTTTCCCTGCCCAAGTGAACAACTTCATATCTTCCCACAATAAACTCCATCTGCCAGATTTTTGTCCACTCACTCAACCTATCTATATCCATCTGCGACCTCCCCATGTCCTCTAGTCTATAAAAGCTTCGCTCCATATCTCTAGATGGCTCTAAACTACATTTAACCTCGTAATCAGATGACTTCAAGTAGGACATTTGTTTTTCTGAGGTTTCTATTGAAAAAGTGCAGCTGCCCAGTCACAGAGGAGTCTGATTATGTTACTAAATAATGTAGAGATAAGATGATTGCATAAAATCTCCTGAAATTGTAAATTTGTAAATGACACTTTGAGGTGATTCATTGAGGAAACCTCCAGTTGTTTTTTTGGATGTTTATGTTTGCACTTCAGCCATCTCAGGCTTATACTGCCTATCGGGTAGCTTTTGGAGCAGCTGGCTGAAACCCTTAAATGTGACAGTCATTGCATTAGTAAGTGTGATGCTGTTTATTCACATGGAGGCAGGTGAGCTCATCAAAATGTTACGTTCCACTAGATACATCTGGAGCCAGGCAAGTCACCCGGCTTCCTTCCTCGCACAAAAGTGGGCAAAAGACTGACCCCTTGAAATAGCAGTGGAGATGTTTGGTGTGCTTGGTTGCAACAGCTCACCTCCATCTCCTGCACATTACTTAATGTCCCTGACTCTCTCTCTCATGCTCCAACAGGTGGGCCTCTTACCCTCGTTCATGAGTCCAGGTGGAGTTGTCTTGCTGGCATTGTTGCCTTATTTTTTTTTTCCAATTTCCGCTCCTCCTCTCCAGAAGATGCTGATTGGCGCCAGTGTCCAGAGCCAGCACACACTGGTGCCAGGGTACAGTATCAGCACCCACTGGTGCCAGTGTACAGTATCAGCATGGACTGGTGCCAGTGTACAGTGTCAGTACCCACCTGGTGCCAGTGTACAGTATCAGCACCCACTGATGCCAGTGTACAGTATCAGCATGCACTGATGCCAGTGTACAGTGTCAGTACCCACCTGGTGCCAGTGTACAGTGTCAGCATGCACTGGTGCTAGTGTACAGTGTCAGTACCCACCTGGTGCCAGTGTACAGTATCAGCACCCACTGGTGCCAGTGTACAGTATCAGCATGCGCTGATGCCAGTGCACAGTGTCAGTACCCACCTGGTGCCAGTGTACAGTGTCAGCATGCACTGGTGCTAGTGTACAGTGTCAGTACCCACCTGGTGCCAGTGTACAGTATCAGCATTCACTGTTACCAGTTTACAGTGTCAGCATGCACTGGTGCTAGTGTACAGTGTCAGCATCTGTCTCACTGTTGCCAGCATACAGTACCAGTGGGTGCTGGTACCTCATCCAACTCTTCATGTGCTGGCATAGTCAGCGTGCATCAGCGAATTATTCAGTTATGACAGCTCAGCCTGATTCTGTGTAACACCACACTCCCACACATACATTTTCCATTACAAATCACTGGAGAGTGATCTTAAAGCAAACCTTGTCTATTTTTCTCCTTCTGCTCCCTCACCACCACCCCGTAACCCCCGCCCCATCCCAGCCATCTAATTCAGAAGGACCTCTGGTTGAGATCAGTTAGTCAGCACTCCATCTCTGGGAATTCTGTCCCATGTTCCGGATCCCCATGTCCATCCGAGAATAGCCCGGTGAACTTCCGCTGAGGAATCAGCGGTCGATCGAGGAAGATCCCGTCACATATACTTTGGCGCGAAGTGACTTTGTCACATAGGTGCATGCTGCAGCTGTGCTGTGCACAGAAAGATCCCAGCGATGGCAATGAAATGAATGACCGGGGTTAATTCCGTTTTGGTTATGTTGGTGCAAAGAGAACTTTTGACCAAGGCTGCCTGCTTTGCTTTCAATAGTGTAATGGGACCTGCAACCCTCGCCTAAATCATTTGAATATGTAAGCCGGCCTTCAGTTTAACTGCAACAGACTGCGGTCTGTCCAAATTGAACTGGAATGTAAAGGGTTAGTTGTGAGTTCATGTCCTGGCTCAAATCCACAAGCTTGTGATTCAGGAGTGAGAGTACTTCAGTTGAGCCAAGAAATTATGAAGACAAGTCCCATGAGCTCCATTGTGCTGACTAAAGCCCATATTTCTGTACCAGTAACCTCTCCCTATTCTAAGCTTTGCATGTTCACTTGAAATGTTGGCACCCTTGCTATTCTCAGATACCAGTCGAACTTGTGTGGTTTCCCAGAATCTTCTGCTTGTTTCCCATTTTAGCGCGTAGCTCTATTGCCTCCGAATCAGAAGCTGTGCGTTTGAGTCCCACACCAGAGTTGTGACCCTATAATCTGGGCTGATGCTCCCAGTGCAGTAAGTGAGGGATTGCTGCACTGTCAGAGGTGCCGTCTTTTGGATGTGACGTTTAAAGTGAGTCCGAGTCAAGTCCTCTCAGGATTGAAAAAAAATCCCATGGTACTATTGAAGGAAGGGCTGGGGAGTTCTGCCTGGTGGCCCGACTAATATTTATCCCTCCACCAACATGACTAAAACAGATCATCTGGTCATTTAGCTCATTGCTGTTTGTGGGATCTTGCTGTGCGCCGATTGGTCACCGTGTTTTCCATGGTGACTGCACTCAAAACGTACTTCATTGCCCATGAAGCGTTTGAGAATGCCCTGACATTGTGAGAGAGGCTATTTAAATGTAAGTACATTACCTCTTCATAAAGTGAACCCACATGAGCCTGGCTACCCACCTCCGATCGAGGTACTTGCTCCTAACCGACAGTAGCACATTTGTGGAGATACAGCTGATGTGGTAAGGCTGAGCTAATGGAATACCAGCCCCTTATCAGTGATTGGTGAGATTGGATAGATGCTGACCTGTTGCATGCGGTTTAGATAAGCTGCTGATGTCACCAATCTGTCCTCACTGTCTCACATCTTTGCTAAAGTACATAGGATAAGATTTGTTTCCAACTTTGGTTAGAGTTTCTAGTCAGTCGGTGCACTTGACATTTCTCCACTGGTATAATCGTGAGTGTAGCAAGGGTGCCTGCACAGGGAGGCTAGGGTGCGGAGAATTAGTTAAAGTGTTAACCAATTCTCACTTTTCTCTGGGCAAATGTACAGTAGGAATGACTCACAGCGGGCAAATGTGACCTGGACTAGTCTGAAAATTAATAGTTGAGTGGAGCTGTAGGAGGTGGGGACTTTCACTGGGGATTTCCAGATCTTAGTTTATGGCCACTTCAAAACCAAAACAAGTGAATGTGAAAATGCGATTTTGACCGAATGAGTTGTTAAGAAAACATAGTTAAAGCCTCATGCCCAGCATGCGATGGTTTGAATCACAACACTGGCTGTGTACCTGAATCTTCCAGGTACTTTTGTGGAGCTATACTTACAGGGTTACATAGGCGATCCGCTGTTTATGCCCCACTTGAGCTTCCTTCCACCTTTCCTGAGCCAAATCTATCATCGCAACCTTCTATCCCCTTCTCCCTCATTCCCTCATATACGTGTCTAGCTTCCCCTTAAATGCATTGCTGTTCACTTCAACTGTTCCCTGTGGCAGTGGATTCCACCTTCTCACCACTCTTTGGGGTCAAAAGTTTCTTCAGAATTCCCGATTGGATTTCTTGGTGACGATCTTATATTGATGTCCTCTAGTTGTGCTCGCCCCCCCACAAGTGGAAACATCCTGCTTGCATCCCTTGTCAAAGCCTTTCATTATTTTAAAGACCTCTATTAGGTCACCCCTCAGCCTTTTTTTTCAAGAGAGAAGAGACCCAGCCTGTCAATTAACCCTTCCCTGACACTAATGCAGGGGATTGGAAAATCGGGCTCAAATCCACCCCCTTGGCTCCACATCACTTTAGTGTCGAGTGTGATCTCCTATTGGGGCTTTTCAGTGTGGCCATACTGATGTTGTAGACAATGAACCAGAGCTTCATTTCAATATTACCAAACATTTCAAAGGGAGACTTGCATTTGTATAGCATCTTTCACAACCAACGGTTGTCTCAAAGTGTTTTACAACCAACGAAGCACTTTTTTGAAGTATAATCACTGTTGTAATGTGAGAAGCAGCCAACTTGTGCACAGCAAGCTCCCACAAACAACAGTGTGATAATGACCTGGCCAAGTTTTTGTGATGTTGATGGAGGGATAAATATTGGCCAGGACACCGGGAATAACTCCCCTGCTCTTCAAAATGGTGCAATGGGATCTTTTACATCTACCTGAGAGGGCTGACGCCCTTGGTTTAACATCTCATCCGGAAGGCAGCACCTCAGCACTCCATCACTCCTACACGGAAGTGGTAGCCTTAAATTCTGGAGTGGGACTTGAACCCAAAACCGCCTCCTTTAGAGTTGAAAGTGCTACCAACTGAGCCATAGCTAACACACACTTAAAGCAGTTGAATTAAGCACACTCTAATTTTTCTTCGAATTAGGGTGCCACTGGCATCTCTGTGGTCTGGAAGCTGACCGCCGCCCATGACTGGAACCGCACCACGATTTCATGCTGGCAGGCCAATTAAGGCCCACCCAGTGTGAAACGCGAGCGGCAGCGCTGAGCGCTGTCTGCGCAAGGGGCGGGGGAGGAGGGCGAACGGGCCAAGCACGAACTTTGCATATGCGTGCGAGTGAGCAAGAGGTGTGTAAAAATGTAATAAAACGTGTTCCCTCATGTGACAGAGTCACATGAGCAGAGACATGTTACTAATGAAAAATTAAAGCTTTTATTTTATTTTTATTTGCTTTTGGAAACCTCATCCCACCTGTGGATGAGGTTTCCAAAAAAAATTATAAAGGCCGCTTGGCCTTTTCGCCTCAACATGCCTTTTAATTGTGGGTAGGTCCGCGCCCGCCGACTGATCTATAGTGCGACTGCGCATTGATGTCGGCAATCTCCGCCGATGTCAACACGCGTCATTTCACGCTCAAGAGGTCCAGGCATGCACCTGCCGGTCGAGTGAAAATTTCTGCCCACTGTTTCATAACTTCTGCTGGTTAGGTGTAATATTTCACTCCCTATTTTGAAGGGGAGGTGATGGCGTAGTGGTATTGTTGCTAGACTAATAATCCAGAGACCCAGGGTAATTTTCTGGGGGTCTGGGTTCAAATCCTGCTATGGTGGAATTTGAATTCAATAAAAATCTGGAATTAAAAGTCTAATGATGATCATGGAACAATTGTTGATTGTTGTAAAAACCCATCTGGTTCACTAATGCCCTTTAGGGAAGGAAATCTGCTGTCCTGGTCTGGCCTACATGTGACCCCAGACCCACAGCTATATGGTTGAGTCCTTACCTGGTCTGGCTTACATGTGACCCCAGACCCACAGCAATACGGTTGACTCTTAAATGCCCTCTGAACTAGGGATGGGTAATAAGTGCTGGCCTGGCCAGTGATGCCTACATCTGATGAATGAATAATAAAAAATTCAAACTAGTCTAGTTTATTTACAAATGCAAATCAAAGGCTTCAGACCAGCTGCCTTTAATCCAATGAAGTGTCTCTCTCAACAGACACATTTACCACTATTTTACAATAAATTCCAATAACATTATGTGAATTATTATGTCTTCCTGACATGATGCGTCCCATAAACTGGCAGAATGCCAAGTTAAAACCAAAGACCGTTTAGGATTTGAAAGTGCTCCAGTACAGTCACATTTGAAGAGGCACAGGATGAACGGAGGTTTACCCAGCAAGATTAGCAGCTGGCATGGTTCGACTGCCAACACTTGCCCGAGCACATCTGCACAGTATCTTCCAACCGTTGCACAATACATTTCAAATACTTGCAGCTTTTGGAAAAGCTGAAGCAATTTCTTTTCCCCTTGTGTGCGCCCATTTACTGGCTGTGTCTCTCCTTTGACATTTCAAGAGGTCATCAGGCGTTTCCTATTCTCCATTGTGTGCAGCTCCCAGCACCAGGTCTAATTTGGGCCTAGGGCTCACTGGGAATTACTAATTCAGGAAAACCCCTGTGAGTTCCGGTAAGGGCGGCCAGCACTATATCAGAGAGCAATAAATTAACTTCTGTAAACCACTGCCTTGGTGCCCCTATCAGTAGTGTCCTCGGCCCAACCACCTTCAGTAGCTTCATCAATGACCTTCCTTCCATCATAAGGTCAGAAGTGGGGACGTTCGCTGATGATTGCACAATGTTCAGCACCATTCACGATTCCTCAGATACTGAAGCAGTCCATGTCCAAATGCAGCAGGACCTGGACAATGTCCAGGCTTGGGCTGACAAGTGGCAAGTTACATTTGCGCCACACAAGTGCCAGGCAATGACCATCCTCAACAAGAGAGAATCAAACTATCGCCCTTTGACATTCACTGTCATTACCATCACTGAATGCCCCACTATCAACATCCTGGGCATTGCCATTGACCATGAACTGAACTGGACTAGCTATATAACTACTATGGCTACCAGAGCAGGTCAGAGGCTAGGAATCCTGTAGTGAGTAACTCACCTCCTGGCTTTCCAAAACATGTCCACCATCTACAAGGCACAAGTCAGGAGTGTGATGGAATACTCTTCACTTGCCTGGATGAGTGCAGCTCCAACAACACACAAGAAGCTTAACACCATCCAGGACAAAGCAACCCATTTGATTGGCACCTCATCTACAAACATTCACTCCCTCCACCACCGATGCACAGTGGCAGCAGTGTGTACCATCTACAAGATGCACTGCCGGAACTCAACAAGGCTCCTTAGACAGCACCTCTCACACCCATGACTGCTACCTTCTAGAAGGACAAAGGCATCTGATAGGTGGGAACACCACCACCTGGAAATTCCCCTCCAAGCCACACACCATCCTGACTTGAAAATATATAGCCGTCAGCTGTGAAATTTCCCCCCCTAAACCACTCTGCCTCTCTTTCCTCCTTTAAGATTCTCATTAAAACTTACCACTTTGCCAAGTTTTTGACCATCTGCCTTCATATTTCTTTATTCGGCTTGTTAACAAAATTTTGTTTTGTAATCGTGGTGTTCAGTTGTTCTGTGTTTGATTATGTGAGTCTGTTTACTATTGACGCTCACCAGTCTTGATTGGTTAAGCCTGGGTGCAGGCTCAGAGAAAAGTAAGCAAACTATAGAAGTTGCTAGAAACTAGATCTGTGAGTACGGAACGGGCATTTTAAAGCACTATGAATAAAACCGATTCTTCTTTGCCTTGAGTTCTTTCCCTGAAGGCAGGTCCAACACATAACACCACAATATCCACCCTGGGTAGGGAAAGGAGGCAGGTCCTGAATCCACCCCAGCTGGAATGGGGACCCAACACCATGCTGTTGACACCAATCTGATCCACACCAGCCATCGAGCCAACACAAAGGAGTCCGAGTTGCTGTGACAAAGTACGTTTTTACATGCATGTTGTAGGCTGGAGTTATGGACAGTGATGGTGGAGGCTTCCATTTCTTTCCTCACATGGCCGATCAGGAATCCCTCCTGCTCTAACTGGCATATATTGGAAGGATTCACAAGTTGATACTTCACTTGTTTGGCCACATTATAAATGCACTTTCCTTGACCATCGAGTCCTGGTCTTGAACTTGAACTCGGAACTTCTGGCTCAGAGGCAGGGACACTACCCACTGTGCCACAAGATCCCAAAACCTGTAACACGCTTATAAACTAGTGTCATCTCTGCATAGCTCTGAGGCAAAAAAAAAAATGCAACACTCATGTGAAACACTTTGGGAAGTTTTATTATGTTAAATGTGCTATATAAATGCAAGTTGTTTTTGTTGTTGTAGGATTCCCATCAGACCTGGGACTGTTTGTCGGTCTGAATAATACATGGCCTTTTCACAGACGAGTAGAGTAACAGGTGTGTAACAATCCAGTTGGAATCTCTGATGTGGGCCAATTGAGTTGGGATGTCAGCTTTTGTTTACAGTGCAGAGTTTATTTAGGAGTTTCTACAACATTGATGTAGTAAAGTTGGAAGGCCTGCTCTGTGACTAGGAGTTTGAATACAGTTTTCTTGTGAACTAATAATTAAATTGCAGACAATAAATGGTGCATTGAGTGCCAGCAGTTACAAACTGACCACGTCTACTTTCTGTGGTTTTAAAGTACAATAACGCAATGAGTGAGCGATGAGTGCTCAACTAAAGACAGGCCCTGGGCTCTCTGTCTTTTTTTTAAATTCATTCACAGGATGTGGGCTTCACTGGCTGGGCCAGCATTTATTGCCCATCCCCAGTTGCCCTTGAGAAGGTGGTGGTGAGCTGCTGCCTTGAACCGCTGCAGCCCATGTGGTGTAGGTACCGTGTCTGCTGATGCTTCATCCTGAATTGCTTTACTTGGCAGATATTGTCAGTTGTGGTTTGCCATTGCCTCCCACTCCTGGGAACAAAGGTAAGGAGGCAGCCTCAAGTCTAGTTCAGCCAGAACAGGAAACGAACTCGCACAGTTGGTTTTATTCGGAACTGCATGTAGCTAACTGGCTTCTGGCAATAACGTGATGGTACAGGCAGGTTGCCAACTCTGGTTGAGTGTGTTCCTGGAGGTTTCATCAGCTGACCTCTCACCTCATACTGTCCCACCCCCAACTTCCTGCCATTGGTCCAGTTTCTGGGTGCTTTGCCTTCCCACGGCCAATTGGAAGAGGAACGCATTCTATTACCCAGCTGGATTAATCTTGACTGTCAGTCAAACAGCTTACTTCCCCCACCCCCATTCCTAGTGTGGATAATTTTACAACTTCATTCATGTGGGCTCTGCCTGATGGTAGGTCCTTGGCTCATTGCCTGCTGATGCTGCCCCCTGAGCTGTTTTCCTTGGCAGTTTTTGTCAGTGGTGGTTTGCCATTGTCTTCCACCCTCAGGGGCAGGGTTGCAGAGGCAAGTCCCAACATCTACCTCAGGTGGAACAGGAATTGAATCTGGGCTGTTAGAGCTATTCTGAACGCTTGCCATCTAGCTGAGCCAAACACATCCCCTGTTTTTTTACAACCGATAAATGAAAATGTTCAAAGAAAACCTTTAAAACAGATTGCTTTTTGCCCACCCAACCTGCCCCACAACTTTCCCGCAGGGTTTACTCACCTCAGTGTCTTGGAAATGAATATTCAATTCCGTGAGACTCCAGGGCAATCCTGAAGGGTTGGCAACACTGTGGTTCAGTATTTTCCTCAGGAAACTGGGCGTAAGGAGCCTTCAACCAAATTGTTTCTGGCTTTACAAATGAAAGTGACCTAGATCTTTATAAAATGTACGCTATTACCATTACCCTTAAGGTACTGATCTCTCACTGGTGTACAGTTACAGAATCTAACACGAGATGCCCCTAGGCACCTCATATCCCATGGGTTTCCTGCTCAGCCAGTTAGGTTAGAATTATCCTTCATGTGTGTACCATATGCATACAGGCCTCTATTTATTGCTGAAAAGAGAGACATGTTACTGAGGCTTTTCATCTTGCACTCATCAGGACAAACACAAGAATGCCAAATTTCAAACGATCACAACAATTTATACCACAGGAGGAAAGGGTGCTGATTGGTTGGCAAGCCGACTCTGGCTGCACGTTGCCATGGAGAAAGCAACGGGGAATTGTAGGTTCCCCAACCTCCTGGGTAATTCAAAAAAACTCACAAGGCTTGAACATATTCCTTTTGGTTTGCAGAGAATGAGCCCCTGTATATGAATATATGTCACTTCTAGCAAGCATAAATGAGCCATGTTACGAGCTCAACATATTATCTTAAGTTGTTGTTAGTGCACTCAGGATTGTTCAGCAAGTGCTGTCCAGTCGTGGAATCACATCTCGCAGTAGTCCCTTTTTGGTCGTAAGTGATTTGTACTGGCGGAGTTTAGTGGTTAAAGCTCGCATTGGTCAAAGCTGCAATCCCAAAAACTTGTATAAATTGGAATATGGTGACTGGAGTTAATGAAGGCAGAGGATTTCAAAAATAGATGCACGCATGATCGTGAAAATAATGAGAATAGTAGTAAACATGACCTCTTTAAAGATGATGTAGCGTGAGAGGAAACGCAAAGCTGAAAGTGGCACGATGCTGTTATGATTCATGGATCATATCCAAAAAGGGTACCTTCCTTCTCCAGAAGGGGCACTCTACTTCAGTAAAGTTTAGACCTTTTCCCACCAGGTCTAAAGAACACACATCGTACTTCCCACTCCCTCCTTGCAGGAATAAGATCTGTTACACCCCACCCCCACCTCCGCCGCACCCCCTTCTCCCCCCCACCTGGTGGGGGCTGGGGACGGGACTTCCAGATTCTGCTCCTGGTGCCGTTTTCGCTAAGGCGGAGAGCCTCTCTGTCTGAAAATTCAGGCCCTGGTGTGTGCTACATACAAAATTTAATTATGCATTATGAAATGTACGGATGGTTTTATTGTATGTAGATAGCATCTCTCACATCGGACATCAATACCAAGCACGGTCAGCTTGACATGTTGATACCAGTCTTGCCCTTGAGGTTGGAGACTAGATTTGTTTCCTTAGTCTAGGCTAGTAGCTCAGCTACAATAATCTGCATTGTTGGAGCTGTTTTAATTTGGCTAGATATTTTTAAAAAAAAATCCATGACACAGTTCAAAGAGCAGACTCCAGATTGGCCTTCCTCCCTCATATAATAAGCCGACTGGTTCCTCATCTTATTTTTCATTTGTTCTGGGATGTGGGTGTCGCTGGCAAGGCCAGCATTTATTAGCCATCCCTAATTAGCCCTTGAGAAGATGGTGGTGAGCGACTGCCTTGGATATAACTGAGAGGCTTGGTATACCATTTCAGAGAACAGTTAAGGGCTGGATTTTATGCCCCCACCCGCCATCGGGCATATTTTATGCAGAGGGGCTTATGGTGGCTAGCCCACCGCCCTTCTGCCCACACTGAGCTAGTCTCCATAACACGGCGAGGGGGGGAGGGGCGGATGGGTAAGGCGCCCACTAGCCCCCTGCCCTTAGGCCTATTGAGCCCCCTAAGTGGTCAATTATTGCCCTTATAAGGCCCTCCATCTGCCTCCACTGCCCTAATATGCTGAGCAGTGGCAGGCGGGTGAAGTGAGAAGGCTGTTTTTTTACCCAAATTGGTATAAGGGTGGGAAGGAAGGGCGGGGTGCGGGGTGGGTACATCCTTTTGGAGGGTGCCCTGAGCGCATTGGGGACACCTCCCCCCACCCCCCCCAAGATCATACCCCCTCCTTGTGCCTTGCCGCTTGGCCTCCATAACCCAGTCCCCAACACCTCTTTCCAACCCCACCCCACCCCCAAACCCCACACCTCCGAAGGGTTGCCAACCCCTCCCCACCCTAAAAGCCCAGGACTTACCTGGGCCTGGACACCGTGGCCTTTCACCTGGGGGCTGCTCGCAGTCCTGGCAGAGCCCACCGCTGAGCCGTGGCGCTACTGGGACTGCAAAGCTGCTGGCCAATCAGATTGGTCAAGGGTGGGACTCCCTCCCACGGAGGTGTGGAAGTCTCGTTCTCGGTTCGTTAAGGCCTGCCCTCAGCACTGCGGGGTGACCTTTTTTAAAAGCCAGTCGGTTTGGTACCGACTTTTCTTCCTGTGGGTGTGGAGGTGGGGGTGGGGAGGGAGAATTAGCGAGCAGGATGTCCTCTTGTAAAATCCAGGCTTGAGAGTCAACCACATTGCTGTGTGCCTGGAATCAGATGTGGGCCAGACTGGGTAAGGCCGGCAGCTTCTTTCCCCCAAAGGACTATCATTGAATCAGATGGGTTTTCAATCCAGTAGTTTGATGGTCACCATAACTAATACTAATTTTTAAATTCCAGATTAATTTAATTGACGGAATTTAAGTTCCCCAGCCACCATGATGTGAGTTGAACCCATGTCTCTAGATCATTAACGTAGGTCCCTGGTTTGCTAGTTAGGTAAAACATAATAATTCCGCTACCACACCCTGTGCTGGCTGTAAGTTTGTCCTGACTGTTTATATAATCATCACTGCACTAAAAAAAATTGTGGGAAGTGCGTAGACAGTGTGATCAGGTGCAACCTGCCCGTGTTTTAACAAATGTATTATACGGGCTGTTGGTTCACAGTGACCTTCACGCTGACCGGTTATGATGAAATTGTGACGGGTTTACCGGGGAAACAATAAGTGATTGTCGATTGGGCAATGCACCGGACTGGGCTTCATCTTTTTAGGGTAAACCTAAATAGTGATGCTTTGCCCTAGCGGACAATCGAAAGCCTGTGCTATTGAGTTTGCAGTGTTTTGAATGTTTCTAGAATAAAGCTGCAAAGAGCCGCTTCACACCAAGGACATCCTGTTGTGGGATTGGCTAAGAAAGGGCAAAGCTTTATTTATACCTCTGCGTTTCCAGCCTTTGTGCAGTTGCACACCTCGTCTGCCAAGCTGAAGGTTCATGGTGCAGAGCTGAACAAAGGGAACGAGCTGGGTTCCTTTTTAATATCTCTATATGTTAGCAGGCCACAGTTTCCACAACGCTATTAGCAAAGGCTCCTCAGAGATGTCAGCCCACTTTTTTCCTGTGATTTCTTGTAAAACATAAAACCAACATAATCTGTCTCTCTTGGCGGCTCGGGGAGCAGAAGCGCTGCCTGTGACCAGCTGTACCTGAGGTACCAGCTTTGAGCCGAGGTCTGTGCTGATAAGCTGACCTTGAACCTGGGCATAGTAAGTAAGCTAGAATTGGCTACTGACAAGTCTCAGGCTATGTGCATAGGAATGAAATCAACCAGAGGATGCAGCGCAAATTCGCCAGAATGATACTGGGGCCAAAAAGTTAAATTATGAAGACAAGTTGCATAGATCAGGCAGGTACTCTCTTAAAATATGGATTAAAGGGGTAATCTAATTGAGGTGCTTCGGATGATTGGGATGTTTCACTATGTTAAAGGTGCTATATCAATGTCAGTTGTTGTTGTTATTATTGCTGTATCCTCATCCGCTGGGTCTTGCAAACAGCATTGATCTTGTAACCAAACAGAGCAGCTGCAGGACATTCTTCTGGGGGAGGGTGAACAGCCAGGGGTTGTGGTTCACATTGGTACCAATGACTTAGGTAGGAAGGGGGATGCAGTCCTGCAATTAGAATTTCGGGAGCTAGGTAGAAAATTAGCAAGCAGGTCCTCAAATGTAGTAATCTCCAGATTACTCCCAGTGCCACGTGCAGGTGAGTACAGAAATGGGAGGATAAGGCAGATGAATGCGTGGCTGGAAAGATGGTGCAGGAGGGAGGGCTTTAGATTCCTGGGACACTGGGACTGGCTCTGGGGGAGATGGCACCTGTACAAGCCGGACGGGTTGTACCTGAGCAGAGCTGGGACTGAGTTCCTTGTGGGGCGTTTTGCTCGTGCTGTTGGGGAGGTTTTAAACTAACTCAGCAGGGGCGTGGGAATCAAGAGAAAATATTAGATGAATACCAGAGTGCACAAAATACTGGGAGGGACAAGGTAAAGTCGGGTAAGGGAGAAAGTAACAAAACCTAAATCAGGGTTACTGTGCATGTATGTGAATGCACGGAATACAGTAAATAAGATTGGGGAGTTACAGGTGCTGGTTGCCATGTGGACATATGATGTTGGGGCGATAACGGAGACCTGGCTCAAGGAAGGGCTGAACTGGGTGTTAAATATTCCCGGGTACAAGGTGTTCAAAAAAGGTAGGGAAGAACGGAAAGGAGGAGGGATGGCAGTATTCGTTAAGGAGAGTGCTGCAGTGCTGGAGAAAGAGGATGGCCCAGAGGGTTCAAGGACAGAATCAATTTGGCTAGAGCTAAGGAACAAAAAGGGTGCAATTACATTGCTTGATGTAGCCTATAGACCACCAAATAGTGAGAAGGACGTAGAAGAACAAATCTGCAGGGAAATTACAGAGAGATGCAGGCTTAATAGAGTAGTTATAATGAGGGACTTTAATTACCCAAATGTAGACTGGGACAGTGGTAGTGTAAAGGGTGGAGAGGGGCAAAAGTTCCTAGATTATGTTCAGAAGAATTTTCTACAGCAGTATGTGTCCAATCCAACAAGAAAAGACGCACTGTTGGACCTGGTTCTTGGAAACGAGGTGGGCCAAGTAGATTAAGTGTCAGTGGGCAAACATTTAGGAGACAGTGATCATTGTATTGTACATTTTAGGATGATGATAGAAAAGGACGATAGGCAATCCAGAGTAAGAATAATTGACTGGACAAGACCCAACTTCGATGGGTCAGATCCAGAACTGAGCTGGGCCAGATAGACTGGAATGAAAGATTGGCAGGAAAAACTGGAGCTGAACAATGGGCTACCTTCAAAAAAGAATTGGTTTGGGCACAGTCAAGGTATATTCCATTGAAAGGGAAAGGTAGGACAAATCCAGAGCTCCCTGGATGAAAAATGAAATAGAAATTAAGATAAAGAAGAAAAAGTGTGCTTATGACAGGTGTCAGGTAGAAAATACAATTGAGAATCAAGAGGAATACAGAAGGTTCAGAGCAGAGGTAAAAAAAATATTAGAGAAACAAAGAGGGATTACGAGAAAAGACTGGCAGTCAACATAAAGGGGAATCCCAAAGTCTTCTATAGGCATATAAATGGTAAAAGGGTGGTATAAGGAGGAGTAGGGCCGATTAGGGACCTAAAAGGGAATTTACACATGGATGAAGGGGCCATGGCTGAGATATTAAATTAATACTTTGCATCCGCCTTTACCAAGGGAGTAGATGCTACCCAGGCCATGGTGACAGACGAGGAAACTCTGTCACTGGAAGGTTCAAAATTGAATAGACTGTCAGTACTTAAAGTTGACAAAGCACTGGGACCAGATGAGATGCATCCAAGGATATTGAAGGAAGTGAGAGTAGAAATTGCAGGGGCACTGGCCATAATCTTTTAGTCTTTCCTAGACTCAGGGGAGGTGCCAGAGGACTGGGGAATTGCAAACATTACACCCTTGTTCAAAAAAGGTTGTAAGGATAAGCCCAGCAATTACAGACCAGTCAGTTTAACTTCAGTGGTGGGTTTGGAATGCACTGCCTGGAGGTGTGGTGGAGGTAGGTTCAACCAAAGCATTCAAGAGGGCATTAGATGATCATTTGAATAGAAACAATGTGCAAGGGTATGGGGAAAAGGCAGGGCAATGGCACTAGCTCATAATGCTCATTTGGAGAGTCGGTGCAGACACGATGGGCCGAATGGCCTCCTCTGTGCTGTTAAAATTCTGTGGTTCTGGCATTCCTCCTGAATCAGCAGGGCTGCCAACTGTGATTAAATGTATTCCTGGAGATTTCATCACTTGACTCCAGCCATTAGTCGGCCAACACATCCATCCTTGTGACGTCCTGCCTTCCTATGCCAATTGGAAAGCAAAAAGACTCATTACCTAATTGGAGGATTCTTGACTGTCAGCAAAATAGCCACCCCACCACCACCACCCCCACCCCCCTCCTCACCCCACCCTGCCCCCACCCCCTCCCATTTTCAATATTTTTATATCTGGTAAAGAGAAATGTTCAACGAAAATGACAAAAAAAAACCCCACCTTTTTTTTTAAATGTCCCATTGATTTTCCTCCAGAGTTGCACACAGCAGTGTCCTGGAGATTGATCTTCAATTCCTGGAGACTCCAGGCCAATCCTGGAGGGTTGGCAACCCTATGAACCAGCTGCTTTCAAGGAGGATGCGAATCTGTACTCTGTACAAGGCATCCCACCTTTCCAAGGTTTGATTCTCAAATCATATGACCTTTGCTAAGAGTTTGGTTAGTCCAGTTGGCTAGATGGCTAGAGTGTGGTGTAGAGAAATGCCAGTGGTGTGGATTCAATCCCTGTACTGGCTGTGGTAGTTTATGGTGGCCCGACTCCTTGCCTTACCTCGTGCTTCATACAGAATGGTGCCCCTCAAGCTATCTAACCACTTCTCCTTCTTTCTCTTGCTCTTTCGCTCTCTCTCTCTCTTTCTCTTTCTGTAACAGAAAGAGATGGCTATGGTACCTCCCTTGTGGACTATAGTGTTATCTGATCTTTGTTCAAGTAACTTGCATTTGCAGCATTGTCCCAGTGCTGACCCCTGGCTAATCTTAGCCTACAAGGGTTTAAATGGCATTTAAGCCATTTAACTGCTCCTTGGGTGTCTAAGGAACCATTGTGCTCCATTGACCAGCCCGTTCTTTGGTGAAGAGATGGTGCATGTTGCTGAAAACAAGAATGTTATGGTTAACAGGCAGGTGAGACTTCTCCCAGAAAAAAACTACCCTTTTGCATAACTCACAAACAGCGATTTCGAGGTGTGGTCAAGAGAGAAAAGTTGAAATAGAAACTTTCAAAAGGGGATTGGATGCCTATGTGAAGAATTGAAGGGCAAGATCACTCTGTCGATGAAAACTGGCTCAGGCTTCCATTTGCACCAAAAACTTCTAATTTTAAATGCTTAGACAACAGTGATAATCCACGCAGTGCCATCCAAACCACTTGATTGGACTCCAGTTTATGATCCAACAACACTCAAGAAGCTGGACACCATCCAGGACAAAGCAGCCTGCTTGATTGGCACCCCCCTCCACAAACATTCACTGTCTCCACCAACGACGCGCAGTAGCAGCAGTGTGTACCATCTACAAGATGCACTGCAGGAATTCACCCTTAGACACCAAACCCACGGCCACTACCATCTCGAAGCAGACACATGGGAACACCACCACCTGGAAGTTCCCCTCCAAACCACTCACCATCCTGACTTGGATAAATATCGCCGTTCCTTCTTTGTCGCTGGGTCAAAATCCTGGAACTCCCTCCCTAACAGCACTGTGGGTGTACCTACACCACATGGGCTGCAGTGATTCAAGAAGACAGCTCACCACCACCTTCTCAAGGGCAATTAGGGATGGGTTATCAAGCACCACTCGTTTAGCAACAAGCTGCTCACTGACGTTCAGTTTGTGTTCCGCCAGGGTCACGCAGCTTTTGGCCTCATTACAGCCTTGGTCCAAACATGGTCAAAAGAGCTGATCTCCAGAGGTGAGGTGAGAGTGACTGCCCTTGACATCAAGGCAGCATTTGACTGAGTGTGGCATCAAGGAGCCCCAGCAAAACTGGAGTCAATGGAAATAAGGGGGAAAACTCCACTAGTTGGAGTCATACCTAGTATAAAGGAAGATAGTTGTGGTTGTTGGAGGTCAATCATCTCAGCTCCAGGACATCACTGCAGGAGTTCCTCAGGATAGTGTCCTCGGCCCAACCATCTTCAGCTGCTTCATCAGTGACCTTCCTTCCATCATAAGGTCAGAAGTGGGGATGTTCGCTGATGATTGCACAATGTGTTCAGCACCATTCACAATTCCTTAGATACTGAAGCAGTCCATGTTAAAATGCAGCAAGACTGGACAATATCCAGGCTTGGACTGACAATTTGCAACTAACATTCACGCCACACAAGTACCAGGCAATAACTATCTCCAGCAAGAGAGAATCTAATCATTGCCCTTTGACATTCAATGGCATTACCATCGCTGAATCCCCACTATCAACATCCTGGGGGTTACCATTGACCAGTAACTGAACTGGACTAGCCATATAAATACTGTGTCTACAAGAGCAGGTCAGAGACTAGGAATCCTGCGACGAGTAACTCACCTCCTAACTCCCAAAAGACTGTCCACCATCTCCAAGGCACAAGTCAGGAGTGTGATGGAATACTCCCCACTTGCCTGGATGAGTGCAGCTCCAACAACACTCAAGAAGCTGGACACCATCCAGGACAAAGCAGCCCGATTGATTAGCATCCCTTCCTTAAGCATTCACTCCCTCCACCACCGACGTACAATGGCAGCAGTGTGTACCATCTACAAGATACATTGCAGAAACTCATCAAGGCTCCTTAGACTATACCATCCAAACCCACGACTGGTACCACCTAGAAGGACAAGGGCAGCAGATGCGTGGGAACCCCACCACCTGGAAATTCCCATCCAAGCCACTCACCATCTTGACTTGGAAATATATCGCTGTTTCTTCACTGTCGCTGGGCCAAAATCCTGGAACTCCCTCCCTAACAGCACTGTGGGTGTACCTACATCACAGGGAATGCAGCGGTTCAAGAAGGCAGCTCACCACCACCTTCTCAAGGGCCATTAGGGATGGGCAATGAATAAATAAAAAAAAGAAACCACACACACGCACATAGTCATATCGTGAAAGGTTTACAGCAGATACAGTGTAGTGTTCAATTGTTCTGTGTTTAATTATGTGAGTCTGGTTACTGATCTATGCTCACTGTGCTTGATTGGTGAAGCCTGGGTGTGGATTCAGCGCAAAGTAAACAAGTTTACACAGAAGCTTACTAGCAGCAAGAGCTGGGATAAACATGGTGCAAACATTTAGTGATTGCAGAGCTATTTTAAAACTCTTGTCAATAAACCTGCTGCACGTTTAGAAATAAGTGACTGGTTTATAGCAGTTACAGCAACTAGTACAGTGTGATCACTACTCCATCATCGCAGCCAGCATTGGGGAATATGCACGGAGGTTTCAGAGTGCTGGCTATTCGCTCCCTCTGCTAGAGCAATTCCCTGGGTGGGGGAAAGCTCAGCTTCTGTAATTTGTTGCATTTCTCTGCTTTAAATTGACAGCTTTCCTCCGATGATGAACCTGTTTTTTTTTTTTAGTCCTGGCAGCTCTGAAATGCAGTGGCTGAGACTGGGTAGCGGGTCTGGGTGAGGTTTTCAGACCCGGTTGTTTGTCACTGGTAGAATGTTCATGCGTCAGGGCGGCCATGTTGGAAACGTCTAACTTGTCTTCTTCCCGCCTTTCTCCCCACAAGCCCTGCATCACCATGGTAACGTTGTGAGTCGTCATAACATCACAGTGTACTGCAACCCATTCTAGAGCTGCCGACTGCGATTAAGTGTATTCCTTGAGGATTCACCACATGACTTGCCCCCCCCACCCCCCCCACCCCCCCAGCCATTAGTCAGCCATCCTCGTGACGAACTGCTTTCTTACACCAATTGGAAAGCAAAAAGACTCATTACCCAATTGGATGATGATTGACTGTCAGCCAAAACAGCCTTTCTCCCCCACCTGGTACCTGGTAAAGAGAAATGTTCAAAGAAAATGACCGTTTTTTTTTTAAATGTCCCGATGATTATTCTTCAGAGTTGTACAGTGTCCCGGAGATTGACCTTCAATTCCTGGAGACTCCAGGCTAACCCTGGAGGGTTGGCAACCTCCCAACGGATGATCGGTTGCCCTGCCATATTGAAGATGATTGTCTAAAGAACATAAGAACTAGGAGCAGGAGTGGACCATATGGCCCCTCAAGCTTGCTTCATCATTCAGTATAATCATGGCTGATCTTCTGCCTCAACTTCACTTTCCCAAGTTGTTGCTGACAAGTTGCTGATCTCTTGGGATCCACTCAGGGCTGGATGATACAGGCAAGAGGCACGGGGCTTCCTCCAGTGCATGTGGTGCATGCCTTGGTTGCTTTGTTCCTGGTGCCATTGCTGTTGACGTTGTCTTGGCCACAGTGTGATGGACAACAAAGTTGCCTCCCCTTCCCGTCAGATTAGCGGGTGTCACGATGGTCGGATCGCTTCTGTGACCTCCCGGATTTGCGTGAATGTCGGGCTGTGCTTCAGTACGTCCCGAAAAGCGTTTAGTCTCCCCATCCCTCAAAACATGTCCTAGCAGGCTCAACGGAGCTTGCTCAAGAAGCATTGCCAACACCCAGCAGGACTGTGCTTTCAGCGTTGGCGCAACCCTTGTTTCGGTTTCTCCGTGGTTACGTGACCACACGGTTGGTGGCGTGATCATGCTACTTGGTCGATCACAGGTGAAACCTGTTGGAGCATGAAATGACCACACTCTGCCATTTCACAGCGAGAGAGGAGAGTTGAGTCAATGTCACCCCCCCAATTTGCCATCACACTATCTGGGAGTGTGCTTAGTGTTTGGGGCAGGGAGAGGTTTAAATGCAAAAAAAAACCCTTTGGCTCGGATTGTACGCCCCCTCTCGCCCAGCGGGGGTATTACAGTCCCGCCGAACTGAATGGAGTTGTAAATGGCTCACGGCACCCACCAGTGGGAGGCGCTGCGGCAGGGTTGTTAAATCCTGGCCCTTGTTTGCTCTTAGCTAGTGGAAAGGTAGTGAACGTATCTTTACTGGGCATGTGTTGCTTTACTAAAATCTTCTGGTAGACAGTTACCCAGTTTATACACACAGTGGGTATATTGTGATCAGCGATGGACCTGATGGTCACTTGAATGGTGACCACTGTTACAAATTATTACCTTTTCCACTATGCCTTAAACAGTGCATCTCTCCACCACCAACGCACAGTGTGTACCATCTACAAGATGCACTGCAGCAACTCACCAAGGCTCCTTTGACAGCACCTTCCAAACCTGTGACCTCTACCACCTAGAAGGACAAGGGGGACGGGCACCACCATGTGAACACCACCACCTCCATGTTCCCCTCCAGGTCATACACATTTCTGACCTGGAACTATATCGTCGTTCCTTCACTGTCCCGGGTTAAAATCCTGGCAGACCCTCCCCAGCTGCACTTTGGGTGTTCCTACAACACATGGACTGCAGCTGTTGAGGAAGACCGAAAGGGAAAGTAGGAATCGGCAACAAATGGTGACCTTGCCCGGGACTTATACATCACGGGAATGGATATGTCTCTGTACAATGAAGATGGTGGTGGTGGGGTTGAGGCGGGAAGGGAGGGGTGAGAAAAGACATTATAAATGGATGAATGATGGGAAGATTCCCAATAGGTAAAATACAAGCTAACACATTGCTCGTTTTCAAAATATTGACAATCAAGCTCAGGCAACAATTACTCACCATTCTAACATCAATGCCAACTTAAATAATGGATTATCACCAGTGGTCATTATGATAACCCCTTAGATAGGAAAAGCCCGACTAACCACCCTGACTTTTTTGAGGAAGTGACGTTTTGATGGAACATCTCATGACGTGTTGTATCTTGACTCTCAAAAGCCGTCTCACAGAGTTCTGAATAAAAGGCCACCTGTTAAGCTATAAATTGTGTGGATTGAAGGGGTAAAATTTGGGAATGGATAAGAAACTGATTGAAGCAAAGGAACGAGCTTGTTAAAAAGAATTAAGATGAAAAAACAGATTTGCAATTATATAGCGCCTTTTACAACCACAGGTCACCCTGAAGCTCTTTGCGTGGTCATTGTTATAACACACAAAACATGGCAGTTAATTTGCGCACAGCAAGCTCCCACAAGCGACAATATGCTAATGACCAGATCATCTGTTTTTGTGATGTTGATTGAGGGGTAAATATTGTCCAGGACATAACTCGCCCGCTGTCCTTCAAAACAGTGCCATGAGATCATTTATATCAACCTGAGAGGGCAGACTAGGACTCATAATTGAACTTCTCACCTGAAAGACGGCACTCCCGACAGTGCAGCATTCCCTCAGTTAGGTACTGGACTGTGAGCCTTGCTCAGGACCTACAGTAGGACTTTATCCCACAACCTGCTGCCTCAGAGGGCAAGAGTGCTACTAACTCAAACACAGCTGATATGGAGCTGTGGGCAAATGCCCCAGGCATTAGAGTCAGGATTCCTACTGTTTCTAAATTTACATCCCTGGATTAGATTCAGAATCTCATTGCAAATTTACAAACTAGGAAAGGCAAAATTGAACCACTTTGTTACGGGTCAACTGGCGGGGCCATGATATGTTTACATGAGAATTTCCAAAATGCAGACAGGGGTGTTATTGTCAGAAAATGTGACAACAGGAGGCAAGGTATTATAGGCACAGACGTAATTTTTTTTGCTTCTCTTTGTATTATAGCTCATATGGAGCCTCTGGTTTCACTGATTGGTTCTCTCCTGCAGCTCAGCGATGGACAACTCGATAACTTTGTGGCAGTTTCTACGGCAGCTCTTGGACGAGAACAAGAGCGACCTCATTTGCTGGACTTCGAAAGATGGGGAGTTCAAACTACGTAATGCAGAGGAGGTGGCGCGGCTGTGGGGCATGCGCAAGAATAAAACCAACATGAACTACGATAAGCTGAGCCGGGCGCTTAGATATTACTACGACAAGGTAAGAGCAATCTGTATTTAGAGTTGGCTTCGCTTAAACCAGCCATGGGCCTAGCAGACAATTTTAGAATCACCCAACATTATGGAACAAAGTTGGTAAAACACAATGACATTTAGCATGTGTCTTTTTTTTTCATTCACGGGATGTGGGCTTCACTGGCTGGGCCAGCATTTATTGCCCATCCCTAGTTGCTCTTGAGAAAGTGGTGGTGAGCTGCCTTCTTGAAAGCTGCAGTCCATGTGGTGTAGGTACACCCACAGTGCTGTTAGGGAGGGAGTTCCAGGATTGTGCCCCAGCGACAGTGAAGGAACAGCGATATATTCCCAAGTCAGGATGGTGAGTGGCTTGGAGGGGAACTTTCTGGTGGTGATCTTCCCATTTCTCTGCTCCCTTGTCCTTCTAGATAGTAGTGGTCAGTGGTTTGGAAGGTGGTGTCTAAGAAGCCTTGGTGAATTCCTGAAGTGCACCTTGTAGATGGTACACACTGCTGCTACAGTGGCAGAGGGAGTGAATGTTTGTGGATGTGGTACCAATCAAGTGGGCTGCTTTGTCCTGGACGGAGTCAAGCTTCCTGAGTGTTGTGGGAGCTGCACTCATCCAGGCAAGTGGGGAGCATTCCATCATGCTCCTGATTTGTGCCTTGTGATTGGTGGACAGGCTTTGGGGAGTCAGGAGGTGAGTTAATCGCTGCAGGATTCCTAGCCTCTGACCTGCTCTTGTAGCCACAGTATTTATATGGCTGGTCCAGTTCAGTTTCTGGTCAATGGTAACCCCCAAGATGTTGATAGTCAGGGATTCAGTGATGGTAATACCATTAAATGTCAAAGGGCGATGGTTAGATTCTCTCTTGTTGGAGAGATGGACATTGCCTGGCACTTGTGTGGCACAAATGTTACTTGCCACTTGTCAGTCCAAGCCAGGATACTGTCCAGGTCTTTCTGCATTTGGAGATGAACTGCTTCAGTATCTGAGTAGTGGTGAATGGTACTGAACATTGTGCAATCATCAGCTAACATCCCCACTTCTGACCTTATGATGGAAGGAAGGTCATTGACGAAGCAGCTGAAGATGGTTGGGCCGAGGATACTACCCTGAGGAACTCCTGCAGTGATGTCCTGGAACTGAGATGACTGACCCCCAACAACCACAACCATCTTCCTTTGTGCTAGGTATGACCCCATCCAGTGGAGAGTTTTCCCCATGATTCTCATTGACTCCAGTTTTGCTTGGGCTCCTTGATGCCACACTTGGTCAAATGCTGCCTTGATGTCAAGGGCAGTCACTCTCACCTCACCTCTGGAGTTCAGCTCTTTTGTCCATGTTTGAACCAAGGCTGTAATGAGGTCAGGAGCTGAGTGGCCCAGGCAGAACCCAAACTGGGCATCAGTGAGTAGGTTATTGCTAAGCCAGTGCCACTTGATAGCACTATGGATGACCCCTTCCATTACTTTACTGATGATAGAGAGTAGACTCTTGGGGCGGTAATTAGCCTTGTTGGATTTGTCCTGCTTTTTGTCTGCAAGACATAGCTGGGCAATTTTCCACTTAGCCAGGTAGATGCCCATGTTGCAGTTGTACTGGATCAGTAGGGGCGCAGCAAGTTCTGGAACACAAGTCTTCAGTACTATTGCTGGAATATTGTCAGGGCCCATAGCCTTTGCAGTATCCATTGCCTTCAGCTGTTTCTTGATATCACGTGGAGAGAATTGAATTGGCTGAGGCCTGGCATCTGTGATGCTGGGGACCTCCGGAGGAGGCCGAGATGGATCACCTACTTGGCACGTCTGGCTGAAGATTGTAGCAATTGCTTCAGCCTTATCTTTTCTCCATGATTTATATTTAAAATTCGTTCTCAGGCATGTGAATATCTCTAGCAACGTCACTATTTATTGCCCCTCTCCAGCTGCCCTTGTGAAGGTGGTGGTGAGCCAGCTTCCATGGCACTCCCAGAGTGCCGTTAGATAGAAAACTCCAGGCTTTTGACCGAGTGGCAATGAAGGAAGGGCCAATATATGTTCCAGTCGGGATGGTGTGTGGCTGGAAGGGGGTGGTGTTCTGCTGCGTTTACAGTCGTTATTCCTCTAGCTGGTAGAGGTGACAGGTTTGGAAGGTGCTGTCGAAGGAGCCTATGGGAGTTGCTAAAGTGCGTCTTGTATATCGTACACACTGCTGCCGCTGTGTGCCAGTGGTGGAGGGACTGAATGTTTAAGGGCGGTGAACAGGGTGTGGAACAAGCGGACTGCTTTGTTCTGGATGGTGTCGATCAGCAAGCTGTACTCATCCAGGCAAGTGGAGACTATTGCACCATACTCCTGCTTTGAGAAGATGAGCTACCAAATTTAATCTCATTTTAAGGTGCAATAGTTACACTTGACTGGGACAGAGGTCTCCTTAGCCTGGAAGTACAACTTCGACAATGGGCCCTTGCACTCTAAGTAATGGCCCTAGTATTGGCTGGTCTGACCCTTACAGATGATGCTTGTTCTATTTCATTCTCAATAAATATTGGCTTACTTGATAATTATACTTCCAGCAAATTAACCCTGACTCCATCTTCTTCCTGCCCGTCTCTGTCTCATTCATCACCTCACCGCTTTCTGCTCCCGGCGCACAGAGATTACATTCCTTCTGCGTTTTGGCATGGAAACCATTTCTCCCAGGGTAATTCCAGAATTTAGGCA
Source organism: Cetorhinus maximus (assembly GCF_964194155.1). Classification (NCBI taxonomy): domain Eukaryota; kingdom Metazoa; phylum Chordata; class Chondrichthyes; order Lamniformes; family Cetorhinidae; genus Cetorhinus; species Cetorhinus maximus. The sequence continues at coordinate 11,300,175 of NC_135884.1, read as the reverse complement.
CCTCCCGTGCTTCAACTAGTAAGTGTGGCCCCCGAGGACGAAACAGAGCATCGCAGCATGGGAGGGTCTCAGGATTTGATCCCGGAAATGTGCTGAGTGAACAGATCTCAGCCAAGGCATCTTGCTCTAATGTCAAAATGGACCTCAGCCGATTAGGGAGTTTAAAAAAACACCGAGACAGGGATCCCAACCCCTGGTCGTTAAGCTGTCAACTTTACTGCTAAGTAAACATGAGTGGAGGTTGGGTGAGCACAGCACCTTTATTAAGCTCTGCTTAGGTCACAACTAGAGTGTCACATCTGGCTCTGGTCAGCACACTTTTTTTAGGAAGGATGTGAGAGCCCTTGAGAAGGGTCCAGAGGAAATTTACTAGGATGGTTCCAGGGATGAGGGATTTTAGCTACAAGGATAGGAAGCTGGGATTGTTCACCTTGGAGGTTGAGGAGAGATCTGGGAGGGTTACAAGGTTTAGATAGACAAAGAGAAGCTGTTCCCAGCAGCTGATGGTACAGGGACTAGGGGGACATAGATTTAAGGTTTTGGGCTGGAGATGCAGGGTCAAGATCCTGGAACTCCCTCCCTAACAGCGCTGTGGGTGTACCTACACCACATGGACTGCAGCGGTTCGGGAAGGCAGCTCACCACCACCTCCACCTTCTCAAGGACTATTAGGGATGGGCAATAAATGCAGCGAAGCCCACATCCCAGGCAGGATTTTTAGATTGGTTTAGGCGGGTCCAGATTGGCTGGGGCCAACCCTGATCGGCCCCCCCAACCGCGATTTGACGCTGGCTGGCCAATTAATGGCTAGCATGAGGCGTGTGCTGAGGAGCTCAGCGCTGTCGGGGTGGGGTCGGGGGGAGGGAGGCCACTGATGTCAGTGCGGGCGCGGGCGCGGGCGTGAGCTGACAGAAAGCTCCCCGAAGGCAGAGAGCTGCCTCAGGGAGCTGAAGACCTGAAAAGCATGAAATCAAGTTTTTAAAATCAGGAAAAGAAATGTGCAGACCACGAAAAATCAGAGGCAATTGCGCCTTTAATGACCTTAATTGGCCTCTTAAGTGTCCGATCGGGCTGGGCGCCCACCCGATCAGCGTAAAATTCTGCCCCCACCCCCGGCGAATGAATAAAAAATAAACGTTGAGGAAGAACGTTTCTTACACTAGTGAGTGGTAGTGAACTGGACCTCGCTGCCTGTAAGGGCGGCGGGAGCAGAGTCGATGAATGAGTTCAAAAGGAAATTGGGTGGGCACTCGAGGGACAAAAAAAAAACCATGCGGGACTATGGGGATAGAGAGGGGCAATGGATGGGACCGATTTGGTGTGTCGTACAGGGAGCCAGCATGGACTCGATGGGCTGAACGGCCTCCTCCTGTGCCATTATGAGTCTCTGCGGTAAAGGCAGAGTGCCCCACTTGGTGAGATAACAGATAATCAGCATGCCTAGAACTGACCCAAAGCAAGGCTCAGAGCCCCTAGGAAGGGAGAAAATTTGGGAATTTATAAACTGTCCTTAAAGCAACAAATTGGGGGAGGGGGGAGGAGGGGGGTGTGTCATTTTAACTTTGGGTGAAGCAAACAATATTGAGTTGAAGCCTCTTTCCCATCTTGACTGAAGGTACAAAAGTCAAGGCCTTACACCCCCCACTGTCCCTTGTGATTTTACTTTGTCACAAAATCATTTGTTTTCCAGAACATCATCAAGAAAGTGAACGGGCAGAAGTTTGTTTATAAGTTTGTGTCCCTGCCGGACAGCCTGGCGATGGAGTCGGAGAAGTACGAGGCCGCGGAAAGCGAGTGGGCGACGAGCAGGCCGAAGGATGAAGGCCTCTCTTCGCAGAGGCAGCTGAAGCCCACCACCAGGATCTCGTCCCGGAACGAGTACATGCGCTCCGGCCTATACTCAACCTTCACCATCCAGTCGCTGCAGAGCAGCAACCACCACCGGTCCCGGGAGGCCAGCGACTCTCCCCCGCGGGCTGTGGAAACGCCAGGCCTCGAGGGGAAAGCCCGGGGGCCCGAGAGGCTTCCCGAGGAGCCTGAGGTTAAACGCCGAGAGGAGGAGGAGGAGGAGGAGGAGGAGGAGGGGGAGGGGGAGGGGGAGGAGCAGCAGCAGCAAGTTGGTGGCGACGTTGCCATGGAAACGTGCGGCGGGAGCCTCCACCAGGGGGACTTCAAGGTGAAGATGAAGGCCATTGAAGAGTTTGAATGTGTCGTCCTTGGCGCCAAACCTGCCGGTGATGATTCGCCTCAGGCGCCAAGTCCCAGTCAGGAGAGGTTAGAAAACAATGGCAGCCTTCAACCACCAAAACCCAAGAAGCCAAAGGACCTCGAGCTGCCTGCCACGCTACTGATTGCCCGAAATAGTCCCCCTCCAGATAAAAGTAACGCTGGCGTTCTGAACACGGTGGTTTTTCCCGCCTCCAGTGCTGTCACCCCTACAGTGATTGCCCAGCACGTTCAGGTACAACCTTAATTTTATACCATTTCAAATAGCAATACAGGTTAGAGATACGATACATCCTATCTTAACTCACCTCCCCCCACCCCTACAAAGAGGAGTTACAACCCCCCATCGCACCGTCCGACTGGGATCTGGAACTAATTGTAAAAGACGCCCTTCTAAAATGGCTCTGGCCGGGTCTCAGTCGTTAGTCTCCCCGCTCCCATGTCGGAAGGCCGCAGGTTCAAACCCCACTCCAGAGACTCGGGCACCAAATCCAGGCTGGCGCCCCGGTGTGGTACCGCGGGAGTGCTGCGCCATGGGAGCTGCTGTGTTTGGAAGGAGACCTTAAACCTAAAATTTGCGTGCCCTCTCAGATGGAAGTAAAAGATCCCGTGGCGCTGTCTGAAGAAGAGTCGGGAGGTTCCCTCTTGTGCCCTGGGAAGCATTTAAACCTCAACCAACATCACCCAAAAAAAAAACCATTCTGGTCATTATCCTCTGGAATTTAGAAGAGTGAGATGTGACTTAATTGAAACCTTTAAGATCCTGAGTGGTCTTGACAGGGAGGATGTGGAGAGGATGTTTCCTTTGGTGGGACAATCTAGAACCAGGGGGGTCACTGTTTAAAAATAAGGGGTCGCTCATTTAAGACAGAGATGAGGAGAAATTTTTTTTTCCCCGGCAGGTTGTGAGTCTTTGGAACTCTCTTCCTCAAAAGGCAGTGGAAGTAGAGTCTTTGAACATTTTTAAGGCAGAGCTAGATAGGTTCGTGATTAACAAGGGGACGAAAGGCTATCGGGGGGTAGGCGGGAATGTGGGGTTGAAGTTACAATCAGATCAGCTGCGATCTTATTGAATGCCGGAGCAGGCTCGAGGGGCCGAGTGGCCTCGTCCTGCTCCTAATTCGTATATTGAATTTCAGCTCCTGGGATCTTGCTGTGTGCAACTTTGCTGCTTGCATTTATAACAGTGACATCACTTCAAAGCTACCCAAATTCTTTTAGCGTAGACGGCATCTGAATTTTAGTTACCACTGTACCAAATTACCACAGCATTATACAGCAAGCCTGCTTAGTAATTTTTAAAGGGGTGATGGAACAGAGACCTGGGGGCGGGGGGGCGGGGTTGGGGGGTGATAAGGGGGATTGGGGGGTGGGGACGTTCACATCTTTGAAGACGATGGGAGGTTGATGAAGCTGGTTTTAAAAAAAAAGAGCTCCCAGGGAACCTTGTCTTTATAAATAGATGGGTAGAATGCAACAGCAAGAAATTTATGGTCAACCTTTTATAAATTACTGGCTTTGCCTCAGCTGAAGTATTGTGTCCAATTCTAGCCGCCGCACTTTAGGAAAGGATGTCAAAGCCTTGGAGAAGGTGTAGAGGAGACTTAGTGGACCGGTCACTGGCGTGGAGAGCTTCAGCTGTGTGGGAGAGACTAGAGAAGCTGATATTACTCACATCAGATAACGTTAAGGGGATATTTAGTTCAAACCTCTGAAGCTTTTCGAGAGAGTTTCCAGCGGCAGAGCTGTCAGTAACCAGAGGGCACAGATTCAAGATAATTGGCAAAAGATCCAGTAAAATTGAAGGGACTGCAGTGAGTTGTTCTGATCTGGAATGCACATCCACAGATGGTGGCAGAAGCAGATCCAGTAGGAACTTTCAGAAGAGAATTGGATAAATTCTCGAAGGGGAGAAAATTCCAGGGCTATGGGGAAATTGGCAGGGGAACCGGACTAATTAAATAGGTGTTTCCAAGATCCAACACAGGCACAATGCGCCAAATAGCCTCCTTTTGTGCTGTATGATTCTATTACATTGTTTCTGATTTAAAAATCATTGCACGGCCCTTTAATGAATGCTGCCTGCAGTTATTATTTTCTCCACAGGGTGGCAATAGGGTCATTTCAATGGAAATATTTTACAGCGACACAATCAGTTCCTTAAAGGTCAGTTGGGATGGTGAAAAATCAGATTTTTTGCCACTAACCAGCTAATAGTTTTTCACTGTTGATTCCTGGAATTTTCTGGGTGGGTTAATCGATTTTTTTTTTTTTCCCTCCCAAATTCCAGAAGAAAGAAAGAAGTAGTTGAAATTTTGCTTTGTTTCATTAACAAAGTCAGATTGGGAGCCATGTATCACTTGTAATGTATCACTGGGAGATTAGGAAATGTGTATTATTTCTGTGGCATCAGTCGCCTACTCGCAGGGTGCTGATTTCATTGGTAATGATATGTGCTCACTCTGGACCTGATTATTGCCAGGATTTTTTTATTCTAAGGAGAGTTTGGGCATCCTTAGATGTTGCCATGACTCTTTCATTCCTAGTTAGCTATAAATGCATTTATATACCATCTTTCAGGATGTCCCAAAGTGTTTTTGCAGCCAATACAATCCCTTTGAAGTGTGGTCACTGTTGTAATACAAGAAATGCAGCGGCCAATTTGCGCACAGGGAGACTCCACAAATGGCAACATGATAAGAGCCAGACAATCTGTTTTGGGTCATATCGGTTAAATGACAAACATCATGAGGACACTGGGAAGAACTGCCCTGCTCTTCTTTGCAACAGTGCAATGGGATCCATTGCCTGAGGGCAGACGGCCCCTCAGTTTAACGTCGCCTCCGGCAGACGGCCCCTCAGACAGTGCTGCACTCCCTCAGTACTGCGCTGGCGTGTCAGCCTGGATTTTACATCCTAGTTCGACTCGCAAACTCCTGACTCATAACTGAGTGTTCTACCAACCAAGTCACAGCCAACAGGAGTAGAACAGGGGCGGCAACTGGCTGATACCATCAGCACACTGGACGGCCCTCTGACAATTGACGTCTTCAGACAAAAGTTAACTGCAATTACACAGCAAGATATTGTTCATGAAAAGGAAGATCACATCGGTCCCCCATGGCGTAACTTTTAAGATGATTAATAGATTTGATAAGAAAGTTAGGAAGAAACTATTTCAGCCCCAGAGCAAGGGAGGTATAACCTTAAAATAAGAGCGAGGACATTCAGGGGCGGTGTCAGGAAACACTTCTTCACAGGTGTAAGTGGAAATCTGGAACTCTAAGTTGTCGGATCTGGTGTGGGTCAACTGAAAATTTCAACTCTGAAATTGATAGATTTAAGGTTTGAGTGTTGCTGGAAAAATGCCATTTTGTCGAAACTTTTTGTTTTGCACTCATCAGGACAGTCGCAAGATGTCAGGGGAAGAAACAACTTGATACTGTGTGAAAATCAGCACTCCCTTCTCATACAGTATAAAGCTGTTGCTTCCTCTGACACTGGTGTTCTTGTGATTGTCCTGATGAGTACCAGATGAAAAGCTTCAACAAAATGGCATTTTTCCAGCAATATTCGAGTTCTGTACTACCAAACGACTAGATTTAAGGTTATTAAGTGTTATGGAACCAAGGTGGGTCGATGGAGTTAAGATATAGTTTGGCCATGATCTAATTAAATGGCAGAATAGATTTGAGAACTGATTGTCGCCCTCCCTACATTCCAATAATTTTTATCATTGTGGCAGGTAGGTAATAAACATGGGGAACCTGCAGTCATAGAGAGTGCAGAGGATGTCTGGTTTGTGAAAGGGAATGTAATGCTGATGTAGCCTCGAGGTAAGGTATCTTTGTTGGGGCCAGGTGGAGGTGCTTTATTCTGCACCTGGCCTACCCTAGACCTGACGTGGGGATGCTAGATGCCGACACAGGTGCCAAAACATGATGACAACTGTTTTTAATTTTACCGAATAACCTTTATTCTCTTTTTGACAGACTCCAATAATACTGACACCAAATGCTTTGCCGTCTGCCATTCACTTCTGGAGCACACTTAGCCCGATAGCCCCAATGAGCCCTGCCAAACTCTCGTTCCAGGTAAGGCTGAACACTGAACTCTATAGGGTAGAATTTCTACAGGACTCTGGGAGTAACTCTGTGTAAGATTGGCGGTCGTTTGGAGAGACGGTGCTAATAGCCATTTCAGCTGTTCCTTCCCAGTTTCTGCCAAAGTTACAACTGAGAGATGAAGAGATACCTTGCAGAAATTATTCTTTCATGGGAGGTGGGCATTGCTGGCCAGGCCAGCATTTGTTGCCCATCCCTAATTGCCCTTGAACTGATTGGCACCAGGCCATTTCAGAGGGCAGTTAAGAGTCAACCACATTGCTGGGAGTCACATGTAAGACAGACCAGATATGGCAGATTTCCTTCCCTAGAGGGTACAAGAATTGGTGATAAATCCCAGATTTATTAATTGAACTTAAATTCCACTAGAAGCCCTGAGATTTGAACCCATGTCCCCAGAGCATTAGCCTGGACTTTCTGGATTTACTGGACCGATGACATCACAGCTATGCCACCAGTGTGTGCCCACGGGCACTGCCTCAGTGTCTGTGGGCACACACTGCCACAACACGTAAGAGCAAAAGTTCATCCTGCAGCAAGGGAAGGCAGCAAGTTTGGACATAAACCCCCAAGGAAGGAAGGAAAATCGATCAGGAACTCTGTCCGGGATTGTTTCATGCACCACTTGACCTTCCAGCTCTCAGATAGACGGCCAAGGGTAGGCCAATTGCTTGGCCATTTAATGATGTGAGGAGTGCGGCGTGAGGGTTGGGAAGCTAAAGTGGACAAGAAAAATAGCATCATAATAAACGGAAGTTTACAACTTTAAATCTGAGATCACTGACCAAGGGTATAAAGGGTTATGGAACCAAGTGGGTAGAGTTAAGAAATAGATCAGCCCTGATTTCACTGAATGACAGAACAGGGCTGAAGGGCTGAATGGCCTCCTCCTGTGTCCGTGTGCGTAAGTACGTCATGAATGGCTTCTTCTCTTTCAGTTTCCTTCAGCGGGCAACACACAGATCCACATCCCCGTCGCCTCCATGGATGGATTGTCAACACCGGTACTTTCGTCAATGGCACTGCAGAAACCGTGAACCCAGCTCAGGGACGCCGGAGGAGATATTTACAGCTGTAAACCGCAGGCCAGACCGGACGCATTCGAATCCAATCGGCCCTGGAGGGGTGATGGAGCTGTCGGGATGGATTGAACAGACTCGACCTTCCAGACCCCAGTTCCCTTTTCAGCACAAATCTCTTGGCACAGGGACCGACGTCTCGAGAGCCGCGACCCACCTGTCACCCAGAGATGCTGTCAGTGCAGGGCGGGCTGGCCAGGGTTTGGGGTACATGCTGGACAGCTAACCCTCTATTAGTCTTGCAACGGACCTAAACCCCTGTGCCGCATGTCCGATCCGTTCAGGCCCCGCCCCCACGCCCCACCCCACTAATATTGGTACTGCTGTTATGCCAATGATTGTGCGCTGCCAAAACTCTTTACAGTGTGAGCGTGATATTTGATTCTCAGCTGGCACACGTGTCCCTGTGTCTGTCCCTGTACAAATGCACTCTAAATCGGGCAACTCTACGCTACCATAATGTTGGAGCTGGCACTTTAAGGTGAATGGAGGGGGGGGTTTGAATTCAAGCTCCCGACATCTACGATGACCGCAAGGAGTACGCAGCTCCCACCTCGTATGTGCGCCGTGCCCATATACATACGATCTGTGTGACCCTGTATGTGTGTGGATAGAGGCCTCTCTGGGAGTTCTTACACTGTTGTTCCAGGGTGTGTGTGCACATCCTCTGCTAATATCCATTCCAAAAGATTCTGCACCGCTCAGGGGAGGGAACGCCAATCTAGAAAATCAGACATGAACTCAAAACGGGGGTGGGCAGGGGGGGGGGCGCGTGATAAAATAAAAACATTTCTTTACCCATACCCAGGTTAGAATGTTGAATTAGCTGCCAGACTGTGCTTGATGCAGGGTGAAACTTAGCGACAAAGCGAATCGGGAAGATGCTCGTAAAGGAGGAATATTGATGTCGTGACAGATGAGCAGGACAGTGAGACTAGACCAGTTGGAGGAAGAATCCCGCTATAGACTTAAGATAAAAGCAAAATACTGCAGATGCTGGAAATCGGGAACAAAAACAGGAAATGCCGGAAGAACTCAACAAGTCTAACAGCATCTGTGGAGAGAAAGGCAGAGTTAATGTTTTGAGTCCGTATGACTCTTCTTCAGAGCTAAAGAATAGTAAAAATGTGATGAAATTTGTACTGTTTGAGGGGAGTGGAAGACAGAAGACCAGCGATTGGTGGGGGCAAAGGAGAGATTGACATGTCATGAACAGAAGGACAGAGGGGTGTTAATGGTAATGGTCCTGGCTGCATTCTGCTTTCTGACCTTAATGCCACCATCAGCACCTCCTTTAGCCCTTACCACTATCATGAACACCCCTTTGTCCTTCTGTTCATGACATCTTTGTCAATCTCTCCTTTGCCTCTGCCTATCGCTGGCCTTCTATCCAACTTCACCTGCTCCACCCCTCCCTTAAACAGTACAAATTTCATCACATTTCTCCTTCTCTGTAGCTCTGACAAAGAGTCATACGGACTCAAAACGTTAACTCTGTCTTTCTCTCCACAGACGCTGTCAGACCTGCTGAGTTTTTCCAGCATTTTCTGTTTTTGTTACAGGTATAGACTTAAAGGGCTGAATGGCCTGCTCCTGGGCTGTAAGGCCCTATCACTTCAAATTGGAGCAGTCTCATTTTCCAATACATTTTGGAATGAGTAATATTGTTACGCACTGGGTGTGGAAGAGGGATCTATTTAGATAACCGAGGTTCATCGGGAGCTGACGGTACCAGTGATTGCTACACCACAGCTTTGGCAGTGATGATGTTTGTGGTGATGGGGATAAGTGCATTGGATAAGAGCCAAGGGTGGAAAAAGCAGTTTGGCCCATCAAAGCTTGTCTGTCCAAAAATTCAAACTAACCGGCCTAGTAGCCAGTTGCATATTGGATGGTCCCAATGTCTTGGACTCCGCTATTTCACTTGGAAGATGTCTGCCTAAGTAATTACTCATTCGAGTAAACATTGCTTTTCCTGATGCATTGACTTCAAATGGATGAGTCACTCATTTAAATTTATGCCCCTTTTGTCCCATTGGCCATTTGACTGTCATTCCGTGTTCACTTTAACGATGCTACTTAATACTTTATATATGCACTTGTGAGGAACCCACTTAACCTTCTTCCAGCTCTACGGTGAAAATCATCTGTGGGACTTAACCATACTGACCGTGCTCTCATGCTGCTCCCATTCTGTTTTCTTCCTGCTCCTCTGAGCAGTGTATTTTATTCATTCGTGGGATGCGGGCATCTCTGCCCCTTGTGTTTTTTTCCCCCCCCCCTTTTATTCTTTCATGGGATGTGGGTGTCGCTGGCGAGGCCAGCATTTGCCGCCCATCCCCTAATTGCCCTTGAACTGAGTGGCTTGTTAGGCCATTTCAAGGGGCACTCATGAGGGGCAACCACATTGCTGTGGGTCTGGAGTCACATGTAGGCCAGACCAGGTAAGGATGGCAGATTTCCTTCCCTAAAGGGACATTAGTGAACCCGATGGTTCTTTTCTTTTTACAACAATCGATGATAGTTGTCATGGTCACCATTACTGAGACTAGCTTTATATTCCAGATTTATCGATGGAATTTAATTTCCACCAGCCACCATAGTGGGTTGATCTTGGGAAGGCGATGGTGAGCTACCTTCTCGAGCCACTCCAGTCTGCGTGGTGTAGGTACACCCATGGGTGGGGGCAGAGTGAAGGAACAGCAGCGTATTTCCAAGACCAGGATTGGTATGGGACCTGGAGGGGAACTCACAGGCGGCGGTGTCCCCATCTGCATGTGGCCCTTCTTTTTCCAGGGGGTAGTGGGTATGGGAAATGCTGTCAATGCTGAGGTAAGAGGGACACCTGCCGGAAATCGGGGTGGGGGAGGAATTACTTTAAATATGCAGGCCAGGCTCCGACGACATCACTTGAGGCCTGATTTAGCTTGTGGGGGGGTGAGGCGCTGGGGGTGATGGTGAGGACTAGGGGTTGGTGGTGGGTTGGGGAGGGGGTGGTGGGGGGGTGATGGTGAGGACTAGGGGTTGGTGGCGGTTTGGGGAGGGGGTGGTGGTGGGGGGGTGATGGTGAGGACTAGGGGTTGGTGGCGGTTTGGGGAGGGGCTGGTGGTGGGGGGGTGATGGTGAGGACTAGGGGTTGGTGGCGGTTTGGGAGGGGTTGGTGGTGGGGAGGTGATGGTGAGGACTAGGGGTTGGTGGCAGTTTGGGGAGGGGGTGGTGGTGGGGGGGTGATGGTGAGGACTAGGGGTTGGTGGCAGGTTGGTGGAAGGGTGGGTGGGAGGGCGACGGGGGTCAGTGGGGAATACGTCCCACCAAACTAAACCGGCAGAACAGTGGCCAGGCCTTGGAGAGTAATCCTGGGCTGTCCAGCCAGCAGCGAGGGCGGCGAGGGTGGCGAGGTCACGTTTTAAAGAAAACTCTTGCTTCCTTGTCAACCTGAAAGCAGCACAAGAGACCCGGGTGAGGCAAACCTTCGACTTGTGTTAGGGTGGGTTTTTGTGATAGTCATCAGCACTTAGACTATGTGGGATGGTGGAGACAAGAACTTAGAAATTTATTGATTTAAAAAAAAAAGATTGTATTCTTCCGGAATAATTTTAAAACCGAGATCAGAGCTAGATTTTTGCTATCAAAGGATATTGACTTAGATATCAGCCTTGATCCACTTAAATGGCAGACTAGGCTCAAGGGGCTGAATGGCCTGCACCCGTTCCTATTGTAATCTTGTGAAAAGAAAGATGCACAGACTCACCTTCGTATAAAGCCTTCTCTGACACCAGAATGTCACACAGTCGGGGGGAGATTTTCACCCTTGGTCAGGACGCGTAGGCTTCACCACTCCACCGGGCCTCAGGGAAGGGGCTGAAGAGGCTGAAGCCTTTTTACTAGGCCCGAACCCTCATATTTAAACGGAATCAGCGAGCCGCAGGCATCTCCCCATTGGGGGCTTGCTGGATTCGGACCGGCGTGACACTGTGCTTAGGAAGTTTTGTTTTGTCAAAAGGTGCTATATAAATGGAAATTGTTGTTGCCGTTGCCCAAGCCCACAGCTAGGAGGGGGCAGGGTGGGCGGGAGTGTTGTGGTTTTAAGGTAGCAGAGGGGCAGGAATAAACTTATTTTTTGGGCAGAGTGTTACGGGCCCCTGCCGGTGGGTTGTGGGTGGTGGGGGGGACGGGAGCGGGAGCGGGGGTGGGAGGGGCTGACTGTAAAATCTTTCAGACGGCCCCCCCACCGGGCTCCCGCCCACACCCGTGACCTCGCCGCAATTTTATGCTGGGATGGCGAGGCCTAGGCCGCCCTGCCTGCCCTTCCCCTAATTGAGGCCCTTAAGTGGTCAATTATTGACCGCTTATCGGCCGTCTCCTGCCCAGCCTCAGTTTTCAGGCTGGCGGGAAGGGTTCAGGGTCAGCGGGAATCTCGAAAAGGGCTGGTGTTCAGACCTTGGGTGGGAAGGGGAAGGGGGAGGTGGGGGGGGGGGGGGGGGGGGGGAGGTGCCATTTTCAGCAGCCTTCTTTTAACATTGGGCGCTCCCCACGCACCCCTCCCCCACCAATGTCCGGCCCCTCCAGATCCTCCCTCCTCCTCCTCCCTCCCGGATTCTCCACCAACATCCCCACCCTCCTCCGCTCACCCCCTTGGGCCTCACCTCCCCTCCCATCCCCACCCCCACCCCATTTAGCTGGTCCTGGACCCTGGGACTTAGGCTCCGGGGCCTGCATGCAGTCCCCGTCCTGTCCACTACAGCTTCTGGCGCTGCAGGGACTAGAGAGCTTCCAGCCAATCAGATTAGCCAGCAGCCCTCTGAGGCGGGACTCCCTTCCGAGTGAGGCAGAAGTCCTGCCCAAAGCCAGTTAACACTCGTTGTAGCGCCAAGTGGCTATTGGGCAGGCAGTATCGGCAAGGACGTGTTCTCCGCCAACACTTCAGATGGTGGGAAGGGAAACCCTGCCTTTCTAAAAACCCTGGCCTATTGTATCATTATTTTTGTGGGGGTCTGGAGGGAGCACTCCTGCTCCTGGCCCCCCACCAACATGATTCTAATTGTCCCCTCTCCCTAGGGCCTCTTTTGCCTGTGCCGTCGGACAAAGGGCAGCAGATACGTGGGAACACCACCACCTGCAAGTTCCCCTCCAAGCCGCTCACCACCCTGACTTGGAAATATATCGGCCGTTCCTTCACTGTCGCTGGGCCAAAATCCTGTGGGTGTACCTACACCACATGGGCTGCAGTGGTTCAAGAAGGCAGTTCACCTCCATCTTCTCAAGGGGGCAACTAGGGATGGGCAATAAATGCTGGGCCCGGCCAGCGACGCCCACATCCCCGTGAATGAATAAAAAAGAACAGGCGTGGCTCAAACCGTTGCTCAATTCTGTCCTAAAATGGCAATGCGTGTCCCTTGTACGCCTTTAGACCCCGACAGGCATGTAATAAGAAGCCCCGTTCCTCAAAAAGGTGGATGCTTCGATGTTTAAAGATGGCTGCAGCTGGGAGCGCCAGCGATAATGAGGCGGTAAACCTATGGATCCCCTTTTCGGGGCATCGCTGCTTCTGATTGGCTAAAGGAAGTCCGAGCAACGACGTGAGGAAAGAGCATTTTTCACGTGGCGAGTGGCCAGGATCTGGACTGCGCCGCCTGAGAAGTGTGGTGGAGGCAGATTCAGTCAAGGCTTTCAAAGGGGAAATGGATAATTATCTGAAGAGAATAAAGTTGCAGGGTTACGGGGAAAAGATGGTGGAGGGGGGGTGAGGGGAGGGGGAGGGGGCGAGGAGGGGTCACGGGTGCGGGGGGAGCGGGACTAGCTGAGCTGCTCTCGCAGACAGCCAGCACGGACGCGATGGGCCAAATGGCCTCCTTCTGTGCACCCATCCTATGGGCTGGAATTTTACGGTCCTGAGGCGGCCGTGGGTGGGGCTGTAAAAGGGCGGCGAGCCATTCAAAATCCATGGACTTAAGCGGGACCTTTAAAATCCCGCTGGTGGGAGGGGCCGTAAAATTCCGCCCCTCTGATCCTATCGCCAACTTGGCCACATGAAAATCGACCCAAGTTAATTCCCGCTGGAATACGGTGACTGTTGCCTTCATTAGCAAACGAGCCAGCGGCTTTTCATTAACAGCAACAAGATCAGTTGTGGATGAGCCTAGTTTTCTGGTGGAGTTCGTGAGTGAGTGGGGTGGAGAGGGGTGGGTGCTGGGCAGGGGCATTGGACAGTTCATTGTTCTTCAAATCATGCGATGGCAGCTTTAACATCCATCTGAACAAGCAGAGGGATCTTCATTTGGTACCTAAAAGGCCAGTACCTCCAAGAATGCAACGCCACGTTTGTTACTGTACTGTTGAATCATTCTAAACTACACACTCAAGACTTGGTCGGAGGTGGAAACTCCCCCTGTTGATCCCGAAGTGTGGAACGCTATTAACTGAGCCAAGCTCGTCTCATATCACTACATTGCGATCTCACTCGGAAGAGGCTCCACCGTGACTGGTGTGGGGGATGGACCACGGAGGGACGCCCATTTTGAGGGGCGGTATTGAGGGGCCTCGTTAAAGCGGGGTTGAAGGAACGAGGAGTGACTGGCGACGACATTGGGGAGGTGCCTGAAATGCAAAGTGTCCCATTCCCTCGGCACTGATGGTCCTGATCCTGATGGGGATCCACCACGATCTCTTTCGATGCCAGGGCGGGCTGCAGGGTCTGATTGGCTTGGCCCCTGCTCCTGTTCCTGTGCTCTTGTGATACACACAAAAACCAGATACATTGAACTGTAGACTTATAGAATATACTGTTTCTTAAGTGTGACCTATGTCGTGATGTTGTGTCGCTCTACTGCTGTATAAATATATCTTTCATAACTCTTGCAATATATTCCAAACAAAAAATAATTACCTTTATGAAAATAGATTTATTTTTTACGATGTTGTTTATGGTCCTGTAATCAAGTGGAGCAATTTGATTAGCTGCTACTAGAGGTAAATTAGACATGAGTGTTTGGCTGTCTGAACACCCTGTTCACATGGAGACTTGATGCTGTATATCCCTTTATTATACGTTCATGAGATGTCTTTTTGTAGACTTTAAAAATGAGGTAATACATTCTTTAAAATCATGTATCAAACCAAGCTGATCAACTTTGATCTAACTGATTGAAGAAGCAAGTTTGAGGGACTGAATGGCATGTTCTTATGTCCCTGTGCAAGTGTTTGACTCCTATGACCACTCTTGTGTTCATGAGACAGGCGATTTGCAAAGCTCACACCGCCCTCCACAGAATTCACAGACAGACCCTCAGAATTGTTACAGCCCAATTGGGAGAAACTAGATGGAGTTTTTGGTTTCTCGGTCTGTGGTTCGATTATTGTGTTATTTGTTTTCCATTCCCCCCTCCCCACTTTCCCTTCCATGCGTGTCACTCCCGCGTCAGGCTGGTTAAGTTGTTCCACTTCCGGACTTCTACGAGAATGACCTGGGACAAATTGTCTGTTTCCTCTCCATCTCCGCTGCCTAAGTCATAAACCCTGTGAATCAGGAACTTTCCCTGTGAGGAGCTGTTGGTGTTAACCACACCATAATGTTCTTGGGATACAGCAATTTGAGATGTGACGTTTGGCCAGTGTAGTGTGCTTTGGAGGAACCAGTGGCTTTGGTCCTATGGTTCCCAAAACTCTCTATCACTGGCGATTTTCATTGCATCTTGTCGAGGTCTCTTGTAGACCAATTGATAGATTGGTTACTATGATTAATGACTAACTTCATTATCATTGCATCATGCAACTACCAGGATGGTAGAAGCCAAACTAGGTGGACCTTGGTGGTCCTGAAATTCCTATATTTTCTGTGGTGTCAGTGTGCATCGCTACACCAACACACTACACCCTTTCAGTGTCACTTCTAAACATGGAGATAATGTTGACATCAAGTGAGATGCTTAATGTTACATTCTTGAGTGTCCAGTGGAATAGCAATGATAATGCGCTGTGAAGCATATTGGAGTTGGGTTTCCAGGGCAGGACATTAAGCTGAAGGATTTGGCTTAAGGTTTGGGCTGCCTACTTAATTGTGACTCCTGTTGCAATACTCAGACATTATTAAGTGAGTGTTTACCATGTAAAACAGTGGCTGCCAGACTCATATGATAAAGGAACGAAAGCAGAAAATGCTAGAAACACCTCAGCATGTGGAGAGAGAAATGGAGTTAATGTTTCAGATCAACGATCTTTCATCAGAACAAACCGACATTTGATAAAGGGTTTTTTTTTTTAGCAACTTTATCATCACTGACGTAAAATCCTAAACTTGGAAATGACGCTGGTTATTTTGTGAACCCTGAGCCTGCTCGAAATGGCTGCACCTTTCATTTCAGAAGCATTAACCCATCCTTTTCAACTGGAGTAATGTCTCCATTAAAATAGTTGGCAAAAGTATTTGACAGACACTTAACTCTCTGCACCTCTTAGCATCTCAGCACAATTTCTAGACTCATGGGGCAGGATACTGAGGTCGGCGAGCGGGTGGGGGGGGGGGCGGAGCCCTCTCGCCGACACGTAAAATGACGCGGGATGACGTTGAGCAGAACTCCCGGCGTCATCCCGCCTCATTTCAATTTTCGGGTCGGCGGGGGCTCAGCCGAATCAGCTGTGCGCCCGCCGACCTGTCAATGGCCAATTGAGGCCATTTAAAAAGTAATTGAACTCATTAAAGGACCTGCCCGTCCAACCTTAAAGGTTGGCGGGCAGGCCCGGGAGCCCTGGCGGGCTTCAGAGAAAGCGTGAAACCTCATCCATGGGCGGGATGAGGCTTCATGTAGGTTTTTAAAAATTTAATAAAAGTTTAATTAAAAGTGATGGACATGTCTCAACTCACGTGACAGTGTCAGGGAAATTTTATTTTTCTATATTTAACATTTTTGAATTTGGCGCCGATCTCCCTGAGGCAGCACTTAGCCTCAGGGAGATGAGTGGGCTCTTTCGTGCGCGTGCGCGCAAGAGCGCACTCTCGGCTGAGGGAATCCCTCCCCCCGCCCGCACAGGGAGCGCATAGCGCTTCCTGGCAGATGTCACGCTGGGCGGGCCTTAATTGGCCCCGCCCACGCCTGAACTCCCCCCACCCTCCCCCCCGGACGGGGGGAGAATTCTGCCCATGATGTTTTAAAGGTGATGGCGTCACAGAGAGAGGAGCGGGTGAGGGATGTGAGTAGGATTGAGACAGATTCCATTCGGGGAACGAGCTTGTTCTGAAATACTACCAGACTGGGCACTGAATTATTACTGAACAGTCCTATAAGGTTCGCAGGAACCAGTATAATGGTTTTAATATGGAAAGAAGACACTGAATTTTGTACCAGATTCTAAATTTTGTTAAAAACTTGTCTGTCTTTATATTTGCTTGGTTTGTTATTAATTCAATATCCTGCAAAGAGAATCCTTCTGTCCCAAGTTTCTGGTTTTGAACTTTAAAGTATTTGATTTTTGCCTTTAGTGTCTTTACTCACAACTGAAATAAAATATATTTTTTGTAAATCTGTTGTTCTCGTGTATCTGTTGAAATAATCATCATCCTTGATGGCAGAATGTAGGACTGGGACCGTGGGACTGGGACTGTGGCGTGCACTGGGGGAGTTCCCCCATTTCGACTGGGATCCCCAGATGTATTTTTGTGCTCAGATGGTTTCATCTCTGGGGACCCCCCCCGCCCCCCCAAAAAGTTGAAGTGAAGTGAGTTGAATTTCCACAGAAGTTCTTACGAATACCTACCCTGCTTCAGTAACACCGCGCTGCTCCAATTCTGGCCTCTAGTGCTTCCTGGTTTTCTTACTCTCTGCCTTTGGCGGCCATGCCTTCAGCTACCTTGACTCCATAGATCTGGAATTCCCTCCCTAAACCTCTCCACTTCTTCTCTCCCTCTCTCCCTCTCTCTCTCTCTCTTCTCCCTTAAGACGCTCCTTAGAACCCACATCTTCAACAAGCCTCCCATCACCTGTGCTAATATTTCCTTACGGGGCTCAGTGTCAAATTTTGACTGATGATGTTCCCCTCAAGCACCTTTGGAAGTTTTACTACATGAAAGGTGTTATATAAATGCAAATTGTTGTTGTTGTTGCTGATCTGCTGAGAACCTGGGAGGACGAATTGAATGCTGTTTCTCTGGGGGTTCTGCTGAGTGATCAGGAGAACCTCTGCGAATATTCAATCCCAGAGCATTTTATATGCAGGTGGACAGTCAGCCCATCACGTCCTTGCTAGCCCTCCGTTCCTTTCCCCTTTCCCCATACACCCTCATATTTATTTATCCTGTTTGACCTATTTGTGCATTTTCCTTTTCAAAGCTGCTGTTTCTATCACTGCTTCTGATAGGGCAATCTGTGTCCTAACAAAAGCCTCACCCGTGAATCAATTACAGGAAGGATGTGATTGCACTGGAGGGGGGTGCGGAGGAGGTTCACCAGGATGTTGCCTGGGATGAAACATTTAAGTTATGAAGAGAGGTTGGATAGACTTGGGTGAGGGGGCGACCTGATCGAGGTGTACAAAATTATGAGGGGCATGGACAGGGTGGATAGGGGGCAGCTGTTTCCCTTCGTTGAAGGGTCAGTCACAAGGGGACATATGTTCAAGGTGAGGGGCAGGAGGTTTAGGGGGGATGTGGGGAAAAACTTTTTTACCCAGAGGGTGGTGACAGTCTGGAATGCGCTGCCTGGGAGGGTGGTGGAGGCGGGTTGCCTCACATCCTTTAAAAAGTACCTGGATGAGCACTTGGCACGTCATAACATCCAAGGCTATGGGCCAAGTGCTGGTAAATGGGGTTAGGTAGGTAGGTCAGGTGTTTCTCACGTGTTGGTGCAGACTCGATTGGCCGAAGGGCCTCTTCTGCACTGTGTGATTCTGTGAATTCCTGCCCATCCTCACACTTTGCATCTTTGCTCAATTCACTAACTACTGGAAATAACCTAGTCCATTTTTACACGTTATGCTCAGATCAAAACCTGCCTGGGGGTGGATCTTTGGCAAGGGGGGGGTGGGGGTGGCAGGATATAGGAGGTGGGTTCGTTTCCGGGTCGTGAAACTGTCCCTGACGGGAAACAGGGGAAGTTTCCGATTTCTATTGAAGGCGACGGGTTAATTGGTGAGGGGTTGGGAGTGGCGGCCGGGGGGGGGTGGAGGGGGCAGGGGGCTGCGGTTGGTGGGTGGGAGTAGAGGCGGCACACCAGGGAAGCAGGCCCATTGCTGTGGCTGCCATTTTTGTGTGTGGTCTTAAAAAAAGAAGAAAGAGTCTGAATTTTCAATTTGGCCGGGGTAGATAGAGAGCTGGAGCCTGCGAGGGTAGGGGAATATCAACGTTATTAACATTTCATTGCCGTTTGAACTGATTTTCTTCCAAACTTCCACTATTTTCAACTAAATATAACTCGGTCCTTGATGCTAACCCCGCGCCTGACGGGCGGGAGCTGCTCAGCTACCAAATGCCACCCGCACCCGCCAAAATTTCAAGACCTTAGATGGCAAACTCTTGAGCAGCGACTTAATCACCTGAAGGCGTCCGATTATCGATGTGGGGGACTTCACTCCCCTCCCCCCTCCCTTCCCCCCCTCCCCCACCCCCACCCCTCCCCGGCTTTCCTCCCGTCCCTGTGAAAATCGGCAGGGGCGAGAACGGAAGCGGGACGTCCTGGCACAACGTCGGCTCACGTTTTTTTTTGTCGCCCACCTTCATTCCAACCCGATCCCAACAATGAAAATCCAGCCCTAGTTTCTCTAATCTCCCTTTTATACCTAAGTTATTTCATTCCTGTGACTATCAAGCCAAAATGAGGTACTTAAGATGATTAAAGTATTTGATGGGGTAGATATAGAGTGAAACTATTTCCTCGGGCGGAGCCGGTGGGGGAGGAATATGTCCAGTACAAGGGGGCCAGCCCCTTAAAATTGGAGCTGGGCCATTCAAGCACGATATCTGGATACACTTCTTCACACAAAGGGCAGTGAAAATCCACAATGTTCTCCCCTCAAGAAGCAGCTGAGGGTCCCACTGCAAATTTCAGGAGTAACATTAGAAGATTTTAGTTAGGCAAGGATATTAAGCGATATGAAACTGAGATGGAGGGGAGTGCAGATGGAGGTAAGATAAGCAATGGTCTAATTGAATGATGGAACAGGCTTGGTGGGGGGCTAAGTGGCCTTCTCTTGTTCCTACGATTCCTATGGGTATATACCAGTGAGACTGCAGTTTGTGGACTGTCAGTGCCTCAGTTGATATAATCATTCAATTCTGCAGCTTGACATGTTGATGAGATGGTAGAAAATCCATTTGGTGAGCAGGGTAAAGCACAGAGACAGGGGGTGAGAGAGAGAGAGAGAGAGAGAGAGATCAGGCAGGGATTTGACTTTGTTAATTTAATTTTATATATCCTAGAAGGAGTACAAAAAAGTATGAAGAGATGGCTAATGATAACCATCTTTGAATATAAATGCAGCAAAGCAACACTTCAACACAAAAATAATCTGTATAAAAATAATCTGTGATTATATTTCACATCGGATTCCTACTTTGATTCCTCAAGGAACCCGTGCACCATTTCTTCATCTATGGTGATTTCTCTGTGAATATATGAATTCTGTGGGGCATGGAAGCCATCAATCAGATACATTCAGCCAGGAGCAAGCACCCGGAATTGTTTACTCTATGTCCATTCCAAGTAGGCTCCCTAGGAATGGGACCTTCATTTGACAATAATAGGGATATATTCAAAATCAAATGCAATTGGACACATTAAGAGATGAGCCTGATAAATTAGTAGAACCTCCCCATGTCCCCTCTGTTTAGCAATACTTTAAGGACAATTTGATGCTGCGAGGTGCTGGGATAATATAGCAGAGCCCTAAGCCAAGCTGACATAAGAATTAAAAGCAAACAGAAGATGACAAAATAAACTACAAAACAATGAATTCAAACTATGTAATAAGACTAAAATGCACAAAGATCTCTTTCCAGAGTGGCTTAGGGTGTGCTGTGGAGGGATAAGACCAACAGTTCTGAATGAGTTCTCTATCTCAATTGGGCTGTCTAAGGGAGGTGGTAATCAGGGGCAAGGTTACTGACAGGTAGGTGGCCATTTTGACTTTGGGGGTTTGGTGTGAAATGGGTGTCATTAATTCAGCCAGCCATTATGCACCTCTCCTGACATTTCATCACCATTGAATTCAATGAAACTATTGCCGGAGGTCAAAATTACCCCTATAGATCTTTGTGTGTCACATGGTTTTGTTATGGCACAGCTGATGGTAAATGCTGAGTTGTTCAAATCCCAAAGGGAACCTTGAAATAACTGCCACAACTTGTTCTGCAATTTGTATACATTTCGAGGTGCGTGCCTTGAATTCAGTAGTAAAAAGACCATCAAGTCTTATAGCTTTTTACAAAACTAGATTAAACATTTATTAACAAGAAAAATTATTTTGAAACACATACATATGTTTACAAATTACTACTGTAATAACTTCTAAATCCCCTGCTTAATCTAACTCCCAATTATACTTTCATTAAGGCAACAGTAAGACACATAGCTTTTAAAAGACCCAGGCAAAGAAACATGACACCCTGAACAAGTCGAATTCAAGGTGAGTTTTCTTCATTTCAGTTCTTTGAAGACAGCAGCTTGAGGCATAGATGCTGAAGGCTTTTCACACACTTGTAAGATCTTAAAATGCCTACCCTTACACACAGCCTTCACTCCTTTATACATATTTTCCCCTTTGAATGCAAATTCCCATTGTTTAACTATGTCTTTGGACTTCATCTTTCTGATAATAAAAATCTGTCATAGCACTAAGTTTTACCAGTAATCTTTGGGAAAAATAAACACACTGTTTCTAAACTTCACCTGGCTAGGTGACACATTTCACCCCTCCTTTGAAAACAATCAAGTCTGGTTTATTTACAAATGCAAATATCCCTTTACACCTTACATTCTAAACCTCCCCCATGTTTACCATGACTGCATCAAAGCCTTCAGACCAGCTGCCTTTAATCCAATTACATCTCACACACACACAGAGACATATAGACACAGATACTACTATTTTACAACAAACTCCAATAACATTATTATATCTTCCTGACAGTTTAGGTCAAAGCCCCCATGGATTAATGAAATTCCTCCTGTTGGTAGTTTTATCAAAAAAGTTGGAGTGAATATTCAGTAGAGTTATGGACAGAACCAACACCTACAGAATCCCAGATTGGCCTGTTGTTAAATTCCCTGTCCAACAATAGGATATGAAACAAACCTTACTGCAACAATAAAACAACCTTGATTCAGCAGTAGTTTTAAAAATTTAAAGTTAAACCTATAATTACAAAATCAGTATGAAAATCATGCTAAATATAATACTTCTGGAGCTGTGTTTTTCATCAAGTCTTTAGTTCTTCAGATTATCTCCTTTTCCTCCATTTCTCTCTTAGTTTTGCCACTGTAACAGTAGCTCTAACAAGATTTATTTTAACATTTCCATGACTCTATGCACCTCTTAGGGCTATGAAGGAAGTGAATTATTAACCTGTGTCACCCATGGGAGATGTGCAGGAAGTGACTCATTTTGTCCTAGTAATGTCTGGTGACTTGGTTCCATTTACCCAGACAGTATTGAAAGAGTAAACTTCTAGGAAGTTTTGTTATCCCATTGTTTCACAGGGCAAGTTTGGAAAATGTTTTGGGAGAGGGGCACTATTTTGTGGGCAACCAGTGAAGTACATTGTAGCTTAAGTCTAGAATTTCTAGATTTATTAGCACTGTTGCTGCAGCTGAGGTTACCAAAATATTTTGTCCTTTCTTGTTCTTCAAATTAAAGTTTTTGCCACTTTGTGACAAAGACGCTTTTTAAACTACATTCAAAGGATAAAAAGCTCTCACTGAAATTTGGATCATATTGTAACCTGTTGTCTCTGGTCAATACTTTCTGTAATTTGAGCCAGAAATGGGGTTCTGCACGTGGATTGTGGGGCCATCTTAAGACAGAGGTCTTGCACAACCTCTTGCGCAGCTGCAGATACTTTGAATTCCTCAAACATTGATCCAAAAGGACCAAGACAATGACGTCCACCTTCTCATCCAATAGCCGCTGATGTGCAATAACGAAGGCCTGCCTTAATTGTTCGCTTACAAAGTAAGAGTTTGTCAGTACAAAGATTGTTTTTCTACTTTGGTAGATAGCGTCGTATAAGTTCTGTAATGATGACATGCCAGGAATCCAATCTCTCTCTTCAAGGCAAAGCTTGGAACTGTATGGTCCTTTCTTCTCCATATTGACAACAAGCTCGTGATAGACCCATTCAGCTACTGCTTTGCATGTGGTGTCGAAAACTATAAATGCATCATACTGCAGACTTCCTGAGTCCTTCGTTGCACTGCCTTTTAATTTGGCAGCACAGAGATAGAAGGTGTACCAAAAATCCCAACCAAACAACTTATTTAATATCGGTAGGACTGTGAAAATCGTTGTTGCCAGAAAAGACAAGACAAAGCTTACACTTCCGTAAACCTTCTGGCAGGAAAGGGGATCTGTTGAAAGGATGCTCTTTCCCTCTTCCGACTCTGGAAACTCACATTTCCAACTCGTGGTGAGATGTGGCAATGATATATTGGTGTCTTCGATGAAGTGGATAAACCAGTCAGCGTCACAGATACAGCTAAAAGGGTTGTTGCCCAGAGCTAACTCTTGCAAATTTCCCAGTAACTGTGAGGGAAAACTGTTTTCATGCAATATCTTTATATAATTATAGCTTAAGTCAAG
This sequence comes from Cetorhinus maximus, assembly GCF_964194155.1. Taxonomy (NCBI): domain Eukaryota; kingdom Metazoa; phylum Chordata; class Chondrichthyes; order Lamniformes; family Cetorhinidae; genus Cetorhinus; species Cetorhinus maximus. The sequence goes on along the minus strand of NC_135884.1, from coordinate 11,276,963 downwards.
GTAACGCATCGCTTTGGCTCTAGAGAAAAATTCGCTGTGAAGTTCTGCTATCTTGTTGTACCGCAAGATAAGTTTGAAAAATGTTTTGGGAAAGTGACATGGTGTTGTGGGTAAAGAGTGAAGCAAGTTATTGCTTAAGTCTAGAAGTTCTAGGTTTGGCAGCGCGGTTAGATTATCCCAGTTGAAAAAGTCAATCAGGTTGTTGTTGATGTAAAGATTTTTCAGGCTTGGCGGGAATTGAACCATTGCTTCCGGAGGCACTGTCTTCAGCATATTGTTCGAGATGTCCAGGCACGTTAGATGTTGAAGGTTGTAGAAAAATTTCAAGTACGTGTTTGTTCCACTTTCCCACATGGTGCTCAACATGTTCCCCGTAAAGTTTAACATATTCAAAGAGCTGCTGCGTAGTTCACTTGACACCCGTTTCGCTATTTTGTTATGCGCTAGACTCAAGTTCGTAAGAGAAGTGAGGTTTGTGATGAAATTGAAACTATGTCCCATACCTTTCATTTCAAAAGTGTAGCTATTGTAACTGAGATCTAATACCTCAAGCATTGGGATCTCAGTAAATGCCGTGTCATAGTAAAAATCAATTCTATTGTGAGCGAGGTTCAAATATTTCAGTTTTTTCAATCTGTTGAACTGTGAGCCATTTAAAGCCTGTGTCAAATAATTGCTAGACATCAAAAGACATTCAATGTCTTCCAGCCCCTCAAAAGCTTCTGGTTTAATATCTGCAATGTTATTGGATGATAAGTCAAAGGTCTTTCCAAAAGAGGAACATTTTTGAAAAGAAAAGGTCTCAGAAGAAGCCTTAGCTTCAGGCCCGGCCATCTCGATATTCTCATATTTATCCCTTCTTTCAGGGAATCGCCTCTGCTGATAGTCGCTGGGGTCCGTGTTAAGTCTGTCATTTTCACCACCAAAGTGGTTGGAATTCTGCAGTGGAAAAGACACTTTGTTTTCCGACAGCCCAATATATTTCATTGTCTTCATGTTTTTGAAGAGTTTCAAGTCAACCTCCTGTATAAAATTCATGCGGAAGCTTACTGACCTAAGATTGGGAAGTTTGAGTAAAGGGCATATGCCATCTTTATCTAACTTGCTGAAGAAGTACCCATCGATCTGAAATTTTCTCAAGGATGTCAGATGCGCAAAAGAAGGAGGTAGGAGCAGACTTTCAAAGGTTCTGAGCGGCTCATAGTTATACATTAAGTTGAGAACCTCAAGCTTGTGCAAGTTTGCAAAAAATGTGGCTTTTGGAATTTCAAGGGCAAGAAGGTTGTCTGATAGATCAAGTTGGGTCAAACTTTCTAGAGGTTGGAATAACCGGTCATCTAGGCACCTAAGAGAGTTGCCTCTGAGGACTAGCTCCTTCAGTTTTCTAAGGTGGAGGAAGGCGTCAGGGGCCAGCTCAATAGACTTGTTGCCTTTGCAAGGGAAACAGGGTTGGGCAGCATGATCACATCTTTGGCAGTTCCATGCCAGAAGAAGATGTTCCAAATGAGTGAGATTTTTAAAGTCGTCTGACGAAATGCATGAGATTTTATTCTCACAGAGGCTCAGCTTTGTCAAAGACCGTGGAAGGTCCCTGGGCACCACCATCATGCTATTGGCGTTCAGCTCTAGTATGCGCAGCCTGTGCATGTTCTTAAAGGTGCCCTCCGCAATGGTGAATGAGCTGTTACATGGATTTCGGTAATAACAGTTCTCGCTAACATTTAGAACTTCCAGGTTTACCAGCTTGGAGATATTGCTAAATTGCAGGTTGATTATATTGTTGAGCACCAAGCTCAAGACTCTAAGGCTTGCAGGCAATGGTGGGATGCTCGTTAGACTGTTTCCTGTAAGGTCGATTCTTTTTAACCTGTGAAGGTGAAGGAAGGCCTCAGATTTGATGGTTAATTTGCATTCTTGACCAGGTGAGCGGAGTTTCCCAGGACAGCAGTTGGAACTCAGGTCAATTGTCTCAAGGTTTGGGATACCAGAGAAATCTTGGTTCTTGATCTCCTGAAGCCGATTTAAGTTCAGCAGCAAGGTGGTTGCATTTTCCGATATGATTCTTGGCACTGACGTTAAACCCCTGTTGCTACAGTCAAACATTCTGGACAACTGGACACTATCACAAGGCAGGTAAATTGGAAAGCGACACCAAACAAGGATGCAATTGAATAGGACAAGCAGTATTTCTCTCAGGCAATTCTTGCAAATATCCTGTCAGAAAGCAAAATGAAAATTATATATCTTTTTCATGCTTTATCTAATACAAGCATAGAAACATAGAAAATAGAAGCAGGATTCATTCATTCGGCCCTTTGAGCCTGCTCCACCATTCAATATGATCATGGCTGATCCTCTATCTCAACGCCCTACTCCCACTCTCTCCCCATACCCCATGATGCACTTAGAGGAACCCCCGATGTCACCCCGGTCCATTTAAATAGTGAGGAAGTTGGGCGGACAGTGAAATCAGCTGTCCACCCGCCGACCTGTCAATGGCCATTTGAGGCCATTGACAGGATAATTAAGCTGGTTAAATGCCTTGCTGGTGGGCAGGCCAGGAGCCCCAGCAAATGATAATATCATTTCGGCGGCAGAGATCGGCTGCCCGCCCGCCCATTAAGCTAAAAATTCTGGCCAATACTCCAGGGGCAGAATTTAGCCCTTGTCGGGTGGGCTTGGCGGGGGGGGTGGGAGGGGGCGGTCGGGAAGCTGACCACCGCTCGCGATCGGTGTCGGACAGCGATTCCATGTTAGCGGGCCGGTTAAGGCCTGCCCCATTGTGGAACGCGAGTGGCAGCAGTCAGCGCTGCCTGTGCGGGCAGGGTGGGGGAGTGCGAGCGTGACCTTTGCGCATGTGGGCAAGTGCGCACTTGTAAACCCCCCTGAGGCACAGAGCTGCCTCGGGGAGATGGAGGGTTTTCAGAAAAATAAATAAAGGCACATAAAATGTTATAAAACATGTCCCCTCGCGTGACTGTATCACATGAGCAGGGACATGTTATTATTTAAATTTTAAAATTTTTAAATTTTATTTTTATTTGCTGTTGTAAACCTCATCCCGCCCGTGGATGTGGTTTTCCAAAAAGTGCAAAGGCCGCTTGGCCCTTTCGCCTAGCCCCGCCGACCGTAAGGTTGGATGGACGGGCAGCGAGAAATGTAATTTAGTTATGACTTTAATGGCCTTAACAGGCCTTTTGATTATCGGCGGGCGCGCTGCTGATTTCTCCGTGCGCCCGCTGGCCGAAATATCGCATGGTAGCACGCTGACGCTGGGATGCTCGCCCGACGTCAGCGCACGTCATTTCACGCTCAAGCGGGTTGGGCGTGCGCCTGCCCACTGAGGTGAAAATTCTGCCCCAGGTGTGGTCTCGCCAAGGCCCTGTACAGCTGCAGCAAGGCACCCTTGCTCCTATACTCAAACAGCATTTCTGTGCAGCTAGCTTCCTTCTGTCAATCATAGCTCAGTGGATCGTACATTTCACTTTGAATCAGAAGATTGTGGGTTCAAGTCCCGTTCAAGAGTTTTAAGCAGCTAACGGCAGCATTACATTGCAGTGCAGTACTGTGGGAGTGCTGCGCTATTTAAGGTGTTGCCTTTTAGTCGAGACGTTAAACCGAAGAAGCACAGGGGAGTTATCCCTGGTGTCCTGGACAATATATATTTCTCACCCAACATCACTTAAAAAAACAGAGCACAGAATGATGGATCATCTGCCCAGTGAAAGTGTATAGGATAAATCTGCGAAGATTAATTGGTTGGTGTTTTGCAAATGACGGAAGTGTGTCCTGCAACACCATTGCTGTTACTTGCAGCCTGTACGAAAGGGATGCCTATTTGACCCTGCTTTCAATAATCCTACGAGTGGTGGAGGAGCCATTCAGGGGCCTGGGTAGATCATTGGGCACTCCAGAGGTAAAGATAAGGGAACAGGAAAATAAACCCATTATCTGGCTATGACTGAACAGATAAGGATGGAACGATACAAGTCCAGTCCCACTCAGCGGGTTGAGGGCGGGGAGGTGTTTAAGGAGGACGGTGTGGTTAAGCGTGTCTAATCTACTACATCTAGCTGTTTGGGTAGGATTATTACGAATAATACTACCTGTCATAGATCTGAAATATGAGGGGATGCATTTTAGGAAGAAGAATAAAATGCTGATACTGTACATTAAAACTTAAAAAGAGTTAGAGGGGCAGAGAGACTTTGGGGTTTTAGAAAACTCCACTTATCACCCACACCCCTCCACTCTTGAATGACCAAACTCTAATTGTAAAGTTAGGCCCCCTTATTCTGGACACCTGTACCAATGGAAATCTGTGGCAGCCTTCTGTTTCCTAAGAGGGTGGTTTGTGCTGCAGTGGTTAACTCTGTGTTAAGCATCACCTGGATGTGGCTCAGGAGCGCGCTCTGGCATGGGCAGTCTCTTGCCGCATTTGCTGCAGAGGAAGACTCTGGGCTGAGAAGGTGCATGGTTCACTGGCCTCTGTTTTCTCTGGGCCCCCTTCTCGGCCAAGCTGAGCTTTTCGTTCCTGCTTGCCTCTTCCCGTGGTGCCCTTCCAAACTGTCAGCCTCCAGAGGCCACAGCTGTCAGCGACTTCTGTCTCCCAAAAGGAAATGCTTTCTCCCTATGTGGATCTATGTTTTTGTCATTTAAAAATAAACGCTTCCCTCCTGTACTTTCAATGTCAACGCTGTAGCATTGTCCATGGCATGTTGTAATACATAGGACAGGTTGGAGATGGAGAAGTAAGCTGGCATATGTTACTGTGCAGCCCATTGAGACAGAATAGAGTGATAGGAGTGAAGGACAGGACCCCCTAAAGCCGTACGGAATGGAAAACTGGCTAGTTCAGCACCACCCTGGTACATCTGTCAGGTCTCGGTCATGAAGCTGAACAAAGCAGAGACCTTACTCTAAATAGGAAGAAGGAAAGGGGGGAGGAGAATGTAAAGTAAAATAATAAATATATGAACTTATTTCATTCAATAATTTTGGTTTTGAATTTTTGAAGCTAAGTCAAAGCTGGAAAGCCATTTCCCCCATTTTTGTCTGCAAGTGGAACTTTGCAGAGCAGTGGAAAATAAGTTTATAATTGTACTTGAACCCCAGCTGGAAGAGGAGCTACTGTCATCACGAAATCTTAAATGCACTTACCATCTTATCCAGTATCCTTCATAAATGCAAAACTGTCAACCATGCAAGTTCTCCAGTTCTAATTCCACAGTTACCGAAATCGCTGTGCTGCTTCTGAACGCGATGTGATTATTTGATCGGGTGAGATTGAATGCTGTATTTCCTTAACCGAGTACAAATCAAATTGTAGCTTGTTTCTGCAGTTTCATTTCTCCTTTGCTTTTGAAATAGTCACAAAATTGTCGGTAACTCCTTGTGTCGCAGCAGTTCCTTTTTAAAGATGGCATCGCTCGCCCAGAATGAGAAAACAGCTCGCCGGAATGGCCGGAGCAGTAGCCAAACGGGAATCGGGACCAGTTGGCAACAGTTGACCCAGATTGCTACCAGTTGCGTCTTTTTCCCAGCCGGAAAGAGTTGACACTGATTGTCGCCAGCTCAGCTCAATTTATGCACGGGAAATATAGTGAACCCACCTAATACTTTCGTACGGGAATACCTTGCTATTCAGCTTGATGATGTGTGCTCAATTGTGAAAAGCTAGTGAATTAACTGAAAGAGACATTGACTGTAGCTGTAAGTTTCAAACTTTCAAACTCACCTCTTGACTCCCCAAAGCCTGTCCACCATCTAGGAGGCACAAGTCAGGAGTGTGATGAAATACTCCCCACTTGCCTGGATGAGTGCAGCTCCAACAACACTCAAGAAGCTTGACACCATCCAGGACAAAGCAGCCCATTCACCAGCTTAAACATTCACTTCCCCTACCGCTGGCACAAAATGGCTGCAGTGTGCACCATCTGCAAGATGCACTGCAGCAACTCACAAAGGCTCCTTCAACAGCACCTTCCAAATCCGTGACTTCTACCACCTAGAAGGACAAGGGCAGCAGATGCATGGGAACATCACCACCTGCAAGTTCCCCTCCAAGCCGCTCACCATCCTGACTTGGAAATATATTTCCATTCCTTTCCATTCCATTCCTTCACTGTCCCTGGGTTAAAATCCTGGAACTCCCTCCCTAACAGCGCTGTGGGTGTACCTACACCACAGGGGTTCAAGAAGGCAGCTCACCACCACCTTCTCAAGGGCAAATAGGGATGGGCAATAAATGCTGGCCTAGCCGGTGACACCTGCACACCGTGAACAAACAAATAAAAAATAATTTTTATTGGGAAGAGCAGAGAGGCAAGAAAAGAAACAATTAAATTAAACATTACATATATCAGATAAAGTTTATTTACATATCTTATAAATATTGCACAAATAATCATTTGGTAGTACAGAACTTGAGTATTGCTGAAAAAAGATATATTATCGAAACTTTTCATCTTGCACATGTCAGGACAATTCGCAAGTATACCAAATGTAAAGGGAATAACAATTTATACTGCATGAGAAGAGAGTGCTAATTGGTTGGCAAGTAGATTCTGATTGGCAGAGGCATTGCCATGAAGAATGCACCAGCCAGGCCACAAAGATTATCAGTTGGGCTCGTAAAATGGCTTATTTACGCCTGTTAGAAGTTACAAATATTAATACACAGGGCCCTGTCCTTTGCAAACAGAAAGAGCATGTACGTCCATTGTGCCTCTTTCAACCAAACAAATTAGGTGATAGCCATTCTCTGGTTCGTTCTCCAGGGAAATGCCTTGACCAATCAGAGTCACCCTGCCAGTTGGAATTTAAATATTACACTTAAATTACACCACTTTACAAAATTTACACATTTTCTGTCACGTTCATCTCGATCTAGAATCTTTGCTTTTAAACAAAGGGAGAGAGAGGGGACTAGGGGAGAGAGAGAATCAACATGGGGAGAGAAAGAGAAAAGCACATTCAGAATAAAAGACTACCTGTTACCTGTCAGAATTTTGAAGTTGTTAACAAGTATAAGAATTTAAGCATCCAGCAACCAAGCTTTGGATAAAACAGAAGGACAAAATTCGAGGCACTTTGACAGCTTGTGTTCCGGAGCACAATTATTGGGAGCCAAATGGCAGTGTTTGGGGTGAGAGGGCTGGATATTGGGTTGGACTCGATTTAGTGCCATTGCTGTACATCCCAGGGTCAATTAGAGGCCAATTACTGTCTGAAGTTTTGTAGGTTGGCAGATCCATGGCTGCCACTCTTGGGGATGAGGCAGGAATATCTTGTGAGAAACTACAGCAGGAAAGGAGTAGCCTGTGTTTTCCATGCATCCTTAACACTCACAATGTTTACTGATGACCTCCTGTAACACTGTCGTGTGGAATGAGAGCGGGAAACCCTTTTGTGAGGAAGTGGATCTGGCGATGATAGGTGAGACGATACTGTTTGTGGGCGACAATTTAATTTGGAAAGGGGGTGGGAGAGCGATTAAGTGGAAGGGAGGAGATGTGTTTTATTGCAAGAATTAGGAAGAATATATTGAAAATTTTTGAGCTCTGGCTGCTACTTGAAGTAGAGTATGGCAAGGGATAACTTGTGAGATATTAATGGGTGGTTCAAATAATGGGGGGAGCGAATGTTTGGGGTGGTTTGAGAAGTGAGGTGTTGGGCTGGTGACTAGAATAAAGCAGGGGGAAAATGCAAGTTCGGAAAAAAAGACTAGCAGAAATTGAGAAAGAAAGGGAACAGGCTTTAAAACTGATTGTGGGAAAAAGTAGGGGAAATTACTGCAAACTAGGCCAGGAAGAAAAAAGTAATAAATAGTCCTTTAAAAAGGCACAAGGCTTAAAGAAAGACCGAGGACAAAGGTACTTTACAGAAAGAAAGACTTGCATTTATATATGGCCTTTCATAACTTCAATTAAGTGCTGTACATCATTACACAGTGCCTTATAGCCATTTAAATATAGTCATTGTTATAATATAGAGAAGACAGCAGCCAATTTGCGCAGCTCAAGGTCTCACGACCAGCAGTATGATAATGATCAGATAAACTCCCCCTGTTTTTTTTGCTATGTTGGCTGTGGGATAAATATTGGCCAGGCCTGGTGGGGAGCTCTCCTGCCCTTCTTCAAAATGGTGCCATGGGATCCTTCACGTCCACTTGAGAGGTCAGAGAGTTTAACATTTCACTCCAAACGCAGCACCCTCTACAATGGAGGGTTCACTTAGACTTATACTTGGCTTGCCAGGAGTCGGAGTTGAAACCACAGCTTTATGCTTTGAAGGCAAACATGCTATCAATTGAGTCATGGCTGACATGATAAGCTAGGAATAGTTGAGGACACTAAAAAAGGAGATAATGCAGGCCAAAAACATTTGTGCCTATGAGTAAGATGAGCTCCCAGATCAGTAAGGAGGACAACTTGTAGAGGTAGAGTGATAGGCAGATATGAACATATTCATATGGCTGGTGGGTAATTCAAATTCTTGCAATGTGCACTGTGTCTAGTTATGGTGCTGTCGATTTTTTTTTGGCTGCTTTTATCCTACAGTTGATCTTTATTTATTGCTGCGCTGTGCGCAGACACAGGGGTTTCAAGGCTGGCTTCACATTTTCTGTCCAATATTTGTGTAAACAAGACACTGAGCCGCAAGATGTCTGTTGGCTGCTTCCTCAAAATGTGTTTATATTTGGGTGTTGTGTATTCTGACAACAGAGCTCATAGGTAGAGTGTGGTGTCGCATTTTAACATAACGACCGTGGTGGACAAAATTTACAGCGGATAATCTGTCAGAACCCTCCCCCCCCCACCACCCCCACAAGAGATGCAATCGTATGCCTTAAATCGGATACATGCGTTTTGGCTGAGGTTCTTCTTATTGCAACAAGTTGTTCTGCATCATAAAAATGTTTTTATCTGTGGCTCCGCCCAGCACTCGAAGAACACTACTTTTTAAGGGAACATATTACTATTGTCAAGGTATCGATTTTTTTTTTTGTCTCGTTGCGTTTTGGAAGCTAGTATCTGCAGAGGTTGTAACATTCAGGATACAGGATGTTCCAATACAGGATGTTCCAATACAGGACGTTCCAACACTTGTTACATTTGATCCTTTCGAGTAACAATGGTGGGACCCTCTCGGAGTGTTTTGATAGGTCACCCAGATCAGTTCAAGGTTCAACGAAGAGCAGTTCAAGGGTCAGTCAGTCTAAGTCGGAGAAGGAGCCAGCAGCAGGAGAAGTGCTGCTCTTAGCTCTGAGGTGCTGGGATGGCAGGTTCCAAGCAATGAGGGCTAGGGAGAAGCCCGGGAGAGCTGAAGAGGCAGTGAAAAATTGGTGACTCCGTGCTTTGGGTTGTTGCTGCAAAGGTAATCCTTTGGAGAGGTGGTATTCTGCTCGGCATGGCTGAAGAGCTGAAGTTGTGCCTATGAGTTGGTGCTGGAGTGCGCACATGGGAATCCAGGGGAACGGAATCTCAGGAGATGAGGCTGAAACCTTGGGAAGTGACAGTTGTTGAAGCAGTTCGACTCAGAGCGACTTTTTGGAGGGAATTATGAGGCTAGATCTTCAAAAGGGAGGAGTGAAGACTTGCAACCCCTCACAAGGGAGACAGAGTTTAAAGGAGATTGTGTAACTCACAATGAACACTGATGTCCGGGTGAGTTGCTGAGAAATCTGTGGGACCTGTGGTAGAGAGAGGGGGAGGGGGGAGGGGGGGGAGAGAGAGGGGGAGGAGGGGAGGGGAGGAGAGCTGGGGAGAGACAGGGGGAGGGGGAGAGAGAGGGGGGTGAGAGGAGAGGAGGGTGAGAGGAGAGGGAGAGGATCGCTTCTGTATGGGGGGAGAGGACTGCATCTGGATGTCGGGGGGGAGAGGATTGCTTCTGGAAAATGGGGGGGGAGAGGATCGCTTCTGGATGTGGTGGGGAGAGGATCGCTTCTGGATGTGGGGGGGAGAGGGTCGCTTCTGGATGTGGTGGGGAGAGGATCGCTTCTGGATGTGGGGGGGAGAGGATCGCTTCTGGATGCGGGGAGTCGCTTCTGGATGTGGGGGGAGAGGATCCAGAAGGGAGGAGTGGTAAGTGATAATTGTACTGAACTATAGTTTAACAATAAAACAGTTGTGATTCACAGAATGTCTTCTACTGCCTGATTTGGTAACTGGACATCCACCTATTAAATGCGTTGGGCCACAAGATGAAATGGATGGAGAAAGGGAACCTGGGCTTGGAGACTTTTCACAAGTTGCTTCCACTTGTTATGAACAGAATTTATCTGTTACTGTTTGTGATCAGCATGTTTGTTTGTAAGAAGTGAGTGTTTGCTTTCCCTCAGCATGAGTGTCCCAATTAAATATTTCCAGCAGCAAGCTTTTATGTGAGTTTAAAAATAACTCACATGCGCACACACACACACACACACTGGGCCGGATTTCCCCCCCCGTCGGGGGTGAAGTTAAAGTGTGGGCGCGCACAGGGGCACCTCCGATCGGCGCCCCCGATCGGGGGTGTGGCGCCATTTTAGGTGGGGGGGCCAATTAAGGCCCACCCAGCGTGACGTCCGCACGGAAGCGCTATGCACTCCCCGTGCGAGCGGTGGGGGGGGAGTCCCTAAACCTGAGAGTGTGCTCTTTTGCGCTTGCGCACGAAAAAGCGCACTCATCTCCCTGAGACTAAGTGCTGCCTCAGGGAGATCGGCTCTACTGTCAAAAATATTAAAAATAGAAAAATAAACATTCCCTGACATGTCCCACACTGTCACATGAGTTGGGACATGTCCATAATTTTAAAAAAAACTTCAATTAAATTTTAAAAAATCTACATGAAACCTCATCCCGCCGGTGGATGAGGTTTCGTGTTTTTTCTAATTCCCGCCGGGGCTCCTGGCCTGCCCGCCAACCTTAAGGGCAGATCCACTAATTAGTTTAATGACTCTGTCAGTGGCCTCAATTGGCATTGACAGGTCTGCGGGCCCACAGCTGATTTTGCTGCGCCCCCGCCTACCTGAAAATTTAAATGGGGCGCGGTGACGTCAGTAGCTCTGCCCGACATCACCGCGCGTCATTTTACGCAACGGCGAGCGGGCCCTGCCCCCCTGCTCACTGACCGGAAAGTCCTGCCCATTAGATATGATGGGGGTAATATACTGTTGCAGATTACAGTGATCTCAGTCTCTGGTTTATGATCCCCGGCTCCCATGTGGCAGGCCTGCAGTTTCTTGGATGGCTCCAAGGCTTTAAAGTTGGAGCAAGGGTCTTGTAAATGGAAGGATTCTCAGCAGGCTGCGAGGTTGCTTGTAGTCGAATTTCCAGGAGATTGGTTCTCAGGTGAATTTTAACTGGAACAGGTTGGGGAGTCCTTCTCTGGTGGGGTCTCCCTCCCTCTTTCAAACGATTGTTGTTTATTACTTTGTCCGCTTGGATGACTTGCAGCTGGTTCTTTTGGTGGAACTCTGTCTGCAAGCGGCTTCTGGCTGATTTAAAAGCAGGTAGCCAGCAAGGTTCATCATGTGTCTTCCACAAATTCGAAGTTCTTTTCCCAAAGGGTAACACTTCATGTGTTGCAGTTCGATGACTTGAGAGTTTGAGACAGTCAGAGTCTTTGTGATTGAATGACCCATTCAATTCCTTTTTGAACCTGTTTCAGGAAAGGGTGTTTGTTCAATATCAGTCTGGAATGTCCTTTTGAGACAGGGTGGCTATCTTTCACAGCTTTTTTTATTTGGACAGTTGTAAAAATGTAAACATTAGTTTGAAGTTCAGAAAGTACTGGGACATGATGCACTTTTCATCCCTTGTCCTCCACCACGCTTGGAGCCCCAGTAACTGGCTTGGTCCTTGCATGGATCCAGATGGGGCAGCCTTTGCTGAGGCCCTTGGAGCCTCCAGAGCCCATGGGCCTCTCACCTGTCAGGGCAAGGGGGCGAGCAGCCTGCCTCTAGCCCTGCTGAAGTCTCACGTCGGCTCATAGAAGATGAGGGTCAGCCCCTACTGCCCGAAGGGACAACACGGCCCCGCCGAACCGAATGGAGATGTAACTGGCTTCTCGCATCTGCTGGGGGGGAGAGACACACTGTGTCGGGGCCATAAAACCCTGGCCCTGGAATTGACAGATAACCTCTGTAATGGTGACCACGACAACTACCATCAATTGTTATAAAAACCCATCTGGTTCACTGATGTTCTTTAGGGAAGGAAATCTGCCGTCCTTTCCTGGTCTGGCCTATATGTGACTCCAGACGCTCTGGTCGGCTCTTAACTGCCCTCCGAAATGCAAGCTGGACAATTAGGGATGGACAGCAACGCTAGCCTTGCCTGCAGTGCCCACATCCCATGAAAGAGTACATTTTAAAAAAGTCATTTTGTATACGCGTATTCCAATGAACCAATGGCACGGATCTTCTGTTCTCTGGAGGATTGTACTCCGGAGGTACCCTGGACTATGTGCTGAGGGTCACCTTGGAAGTCCCCAGGCAAGCGCTGCATGGAAATTGCCCAGGAAGTTTCAGTTTCCGTTGGCAATTACCCTGCATCCGGAACTCTCCGGAACTCCGAAATAAAGTCAGACACTTTGGATGGTTCGGACTCCCTTAGCAGAATAGCTACCCAGCAAATGTTAGAAGGATTAAAACCACTTCTAACTCCTGGCTAACTGTGTGACTGACCCTCCCGACGCCCCACTGGACCCCCAGACTATCCCCCCGACCACCTGACTACACCCTTCACTCCCAGATACTATCCCAAACCCCACTGATACCTCCAGCCCCCCAATGGCCTTCCGACTACCCCTGAACACCGAGCCCCCCGACCACCCCATAACTAACCCCACTCCCCCAAATACTCCCTGACTACCCCCAACCCCCCCCCGACTACTCCCACCCCTGACAATCCTCCCACACCCCCACTCCCAACAACCCCCAACCCCCAAACCTGCTGAGCCCTGCAGACATCACCAGCAAACCCCTGGAAGAAGTCAGAGCCAAAGAAATTTAGGCCTACAGTGACCTTAGCAGCTGCTGGGAATGCATACTGGGTCTACAGGGAGGGAGGTCTTGTTTCAGGAGGCTGCAGGTGTCACCGATAATCTGTCATGAAAGCCTAAAGCTCCTGAGGCTCTGTTGCTCAGACATTTCGACAATGAGCCTCTGCCTGTCTACCCTGTGGTGTGGGGGTTTTGACCTTCTGCAAGCAGGAGCTCTGTGCCCAGCACCACTATCCTGTGCGCAGCATGTGGTTGTGGAGAAGACAGATGCTACCTGGCTGGCTCCTCTGGTTCCTCGCCACAGGGCCCTCGGGCAGAGATGCATGAGTCACCTCCATGCTGCAGTGAAAGCTATCAGTAGGAAAGTGCCGATCAACGTGGACAAATCCCAAGGTAGGTGCAACGAATCCAAGAACGTTGGAAATCACCTGTAGAGCAGTGACATCATGCTGTCAGAGCAAGTCCTGTGAGCACAAGCCTTTCGCACAGACAGGGAAGCAGCTATGCAGTCTCGCAGCTTCAAGCCTTCCCAGCCTGTCAGTTTCAATTGAGCAGGATCGTCTCGAGTTCCTGACACGATAGCAATTTTTTGTGGGGGTGGGGGGGGCGTTTAAACCCCTTCCTAAGTTTGAACTCACCCCCACACTGCATATCCACCCTCCACCCACTCACCGCATCCACCCTCCACCATCCCCCCACCACCCCCTTGCAGTTAAAATTCTGCCTGAGATGTGGGAGACATCCAAGGAATTCAGGGTCGTGACCAGACAAGTGCAATGTTGGCCTGACCCATCCTCTCTGATGGCCAAAATCGCCATTGCCCTCAACTCTTAACGTTTGCTTTTCATCCCGAACTGTCTTCCAGTTGCTGGTGCAAATGGTCAAGAAATTGCAGAAGTAAAATCAACTTATAGGCAAATCTTAATTACTTGGGTTGGCTAGGGGTGGGGGGGGAAAACCTTCAGAGAAGCACGCTTCATGCTAATGATGATAACTGTTTGCAGTTTCATTTCATCTTGCTGTTTAAGATTGAGGATGTCTGTCTTTAACACCGGCAATAAGGGACGTTAACGCTATGGTCCGAATCTCCTGGTCGGCGTGCGGGGGCGGGACCTGCTCGCCGATGCGTAAAATGACCCGCGGTGATGTTGGGCGTGCGTCCCGATGCCACCGTGCATCCTTCCGGTCTTCGGTTCGGCGGGCGCGCACCCAGAGTCGGGCTGAGTGCCTGCCGAACTGTCAAAGGCCTGTTAAGGCCATTTATCAACTAACTGAGCTGATTGCCTGGGCTGCCCGTCCAACCTTAAGGTTGGCGGGGGGGCAGGCGAAGAGCCCAGGCGGCCTTCGCATTTCTCATGAAACCTCGCCCACGGGCGGGATGAGGCTTCATGAAGGCTTTATAAATTAAATAAAATTTTTTATTGAAATACATAAACATGTCCCAGCTCATGTGACACTGTCACAGGAGGGGTCATATATGAGTAATTTTTAAAATTATTTTTATCCATTTTTCACAATGAGGTTAATCCCCCTGAGGCAGCTCCGTGCCTCAGGGAGATTTCTGCGCTCTTTCGCGCGCGTGCACGGAAAAGAGCGCAGGCCCCGACTCTCCCCCCCTCCCCCCCACCTGCACAGGGACCACTGAGTGCCACCAGGCGTGCGTCACGCTGGGCGGGCCTTAATTGGCAGTCGATGGCGGGTGGTGATCGGCTGCACGCCCACCTGCCTGTGCCTGCTCCCGCCCAGCCCACACGATGGGGAGAAACTTCTCCCCATTGCATAAGATTCTACAGCGCTGTGAAGTGGGAGAGCAGGAGGGAAGCCTTGGCTCTGCCATTCCACACTCCAAAATATAGCTGAAAAAATGACATGTCTAAGCTTTTCGTCTTGCATTCATCAGGACGCTCGCAAGAATACCAATTTAAGGGGAAAACAACAATTTATACTGTATGTGAAGGGAGTGCTGATTGGTTGGCAAGTGGCGTTGTCATGGAGAATGCACCAGTGATGGTGACTTACAGTTAACTGCAAAGCATTGCTTTAAATTTAAACCAGGCAGTTTGACCCTGATTGATCAAGGCACTGCCCTGAGGAATGAGTCCGCGAATGGCTGTCACTTACTTTGTTTAGCTCCAAAATACACCACTGGCTTCAGCTGGAGTATTGCATTTTATTCTGGGTGCAACACTTCAGGAAGGATGTCAAGGCCTCAGAGTGGGTGTATAAGAGATTCATTTGAATGGTACTGGTGATAAGGTGTGTCAGTTATGTTCAGAGACTGAAGATGCTGAGGTTGTTCTCCTTAGAGCAAATAAGGCTAGGATGAAATTTGATAAGACTGTTCAAAATCATGAGGGGTTTTGATAGGGTGGCGAAGTTCTGACTTGGTTGTTCTTTAGTAGAAGCTGCAGTGTTTGATGTTTTCTTTGTCTGAGGTTCAACACTAGATCCTTTTCTTCCTCTTCTTTTCCCTATCAATAGTTTCCCTTTCATGGTTGGATGTCATGGGTTAATCCCTTTCTTTACGTTGACTATGTTCCCTATCCTTGTTCATTGAATCGACCCTGTTTTTTAAAAAATGATTTTGTCCACCATGCTTTGCCTTTAGAGCGATGACTCTGTGTAGCCCCTGGCTCCTGAAGTGTGGGGGAATCCTGGATTGTGGTCTCCTGAGGTGAGGAAGACTGTTGATTAACGTCTTGCTGTCTCTCCAATTGAAGTAACCCCAATATTGCAGGAAGGTCTGTATCCACTAATGTAGAAGATCTGGTTTGATTTTGTTTCTAGTTCTGAAACCATTATGGGGGAGATGATGGTATCATCGCTGCGCTAGTAGTCTAGAGGCCCAGGGCAGATGGTGAAATTTGAATTCAATAAAAATCAGGAATTGAAAGTCTGATGATGACCATGAAGCCATTGGCGATTGTTGTAAATCTAGTTGTCATCTAGTCCACTAATGTCCTTTAGGGAAGGAGATCTGCAGTCCTTACTTGGTCTGGCCTACATGTGGCTCCAGACCCAGACTCCAGACCCACGGCAATGTGGTTGACTCTTAAATGCCCTCTGAAATGGCTTAGCAAGATACTCAGTTGTATCAAAAACCAGTACAAAGTCTCAAAAAAGGAATGAAACCAGACAGACCACCCGGCTTTGATCTTGGCACCAGAAATGACAATGGCAAACTCAGCCCTGTCGACTCTGCAAAATCCTCCTTACTAACATCTGGGGGCTAGTGCCAACATTGGGAGAGCTGACTCACAGACTAGTCAGGCAACAGCCTGACATATTCATCCTCACGGAATCATATCTTACGGATAATGTCCCGGGCACCATCCCTGGGTATGTCCTGTACAACCGGTAGGACAGACCCGACACAGTGGTATACAGTCGGGAGGGGGTTGTCCTGGGAGTCTGAAAATTTTACTCCAGACCCCATGAAGTCTCATGGCATCAGGGCAAACATGGGCAATGAAACCTCCTGCTGATTACCACGTGCTGACCTCCCTCAGATGAAGAATCAGTGCTCCACCATGTTGAACATCATTTGGAGGAAGCACTGAGGGTGGCAAGGACACAGAATGTACTCTAGGTGGGGGACTTCAATGCCCATCACCAAGAGTGGCTTGGTGGCACCACAACTGACCAAGCTGGTGAAGCCCTAAATGACATAGCTGCTAGACTGGGTCTGCGGTAGGTTGTGAGGGAACCAACAAGAGGGAAAAATATACTTGACCTTATCCTCACCAACCTGCCTGCCATAGATGCATCTGTCCATGACAGTGTCAGTAGAAGTGACCACCGCACAGTTGTTGTGGAAATGAGGTCCCGCCTTCACATTGAGGATACCCTCCATCGTGTTGTATGGCACTACCACCGTGCTAAATGGGATACATTTCGAACAGATCTAGCAACTCAAGACTGGGCATCCATGAGGCACTGTGGACCATCAGCAGCAGCAGAGTTGTACTCAACCACAACCTGTAATCTCATGGCCTGGCATATCCTCCACTCTACCATTACCATCAAGCCAGGGGATCAACCCTGGTTCAATGCAGAGTGCAGGAGGGCATGCCAGGAGCAGCACCAGGCATACCTAAAAATGAGGTGTCAACCTGGTGAAGCTATATCAGGGGACTACTTGCATCAAAACAGCATAAGCAGCAAGTGATAGACAGAGCTAAGCGATCCCACAACCAACGGATCAGATCTAAGCCCTGCAGTCCTGCCACATCCAGTTGTGAATGGTGGTGGACAATTAAACAACTCACTGGAGGAGGAGGCTCCACAAATATCCCCATCCTCAATGATGGGGGAGCCCAGCACATCAGTGCAAAAGACAAGGCTGAAACATTCGCAATAATCTTCAGCCAAAAGTGCCAAGTGGATGATCCATCTTGGCCTCCTCCAAAGATCTCCAGCATCACAGATGCAGGTCTTCAGCCAAATCGATTCACTCCATGTGATATCAAGAATCGGCTGAAGGGATTGGATACTGCAAAGGCTATGGGGCCTGACAATATTCCGACAATAGTACTGAAGACTTGTGCTCCAGAACTTGCTACGCCCCTAGACAAGCTGTTCCAGTACAGCTACAACACTGACATCTACCCAGCTATGTGGGAAATTGCCCATGTATGTCCTGTACACAAAAAGCAGGACAAATCCAACCCGGCCAATTACTGCCCCATCAGTCTACTCTCCATCATCAGTAAAGTAATGGAAGGGGTCATCAACAGAGCTATTAAGCACTCAAGAAGCTTGACACTATCCAGGACAAAGCAGCCTGCTTGATGGGCAGCACATCCACAAACATTCACTCCCTCCACCACCGACGCATGGTGGCAGCAGTGTGTACCATCTATAAGATGCATTGCAGGAATTCGCCAAGGCTCCTTAGACAGCACCTTCCAAACTCACGACCACTACCATCTAGAGGGACAAGGGCAGCAGATAGATGGGAACACCATCACCTGGAAGTTCCCCTCCAAGTCACTCACCATCCTGACTTGGAAATATACTCACTGTCGCTAGGTCAAAATCCTGGAACCCCCTTCCTAACAGCATTTTGGGTGTACCTACACCACGTGGACTGCAGCGGTTCAAGAAGGTGGCTCACCAACAGCTTCTCAAAGGCAACTAGGGATTGGTGATAAACGCTGGCACATCCAGCGAAGACCACATCCCGTGAATTAATTAAAAAAAAAATTGGTTATTTTCACTCTGGGCCAACAGTTCTGGTGGATGGATCAGTGTGGGTTCACTTACTATGGGGTCAATTTTGACAGATGAATGCAGGATTGTACCAGTGTCTCCTATCATCTGGGTTTCAACTTGGATCCTCTCCGACTATTCGCCAAGTGATGAAAAGTCACGGTTGCACTCGGATGTGGGGATGTGGTGGCATAGTGGTATTGTCACTGGGCTAGTAGTCAACAACTCAGGCTAATGCTCTGGAGACCTGGATTCATATCCCACCGCTAATATCTGGAATTAAAGGTCCGATGATGACCAAGAAACCATTGCCGATTGTTGTAAAAATCCATCTGGTTCACTAATGCCCTTTAGGGAAGGAAATCTGCTGTCCTTACCTGATTTGGCCTACATGTGACTCTGGACCTGCAGCAATATGGTTGACTCTTAAAATGCCCTCTGAACAGGGGCAATTAGGGTTGGGCAATAAATGCTGGGCTAGGAACGAATTTAAAAAAAGGTACTTGTTGATCCAGCTGTAATATCTGGCTCAGCAAAGAGTGTTGAAAATTCTGCACTGAAGTCCCAGTCCAGGTCATCAGCACTGTTGAATGGTTTGAGGGTCTCCAACTTGGTATACCCAGTGATTGTCTGTCCCTTGACATCTTCCGGCTGTTGTGATGAGGCTGAGGGCAACATAGGCATCCTGGCACAGGAGAAAAAGTTCCTGATTGCGAATCACTTATAATGTCTCCAGTATCTGCTTGGGGCGGTTCTAGAATCATGCCTAGTCTGATCCCTCCCGGGCCATATAATGCGGTGTCTGTTGTCCACAGCCAGATGTTGGCTAGCCACGGTTCTTTATTGGACAGGACAGCCACACTTGTTCCAGTGTCTAATTTAAAATTAGTAATGTGCCAATTGATGCACATGTCAGCATTCCAGAAAGTATTTCTGGGATCTTTAATCTCACCTAGGAAGCAGTGTTTTTCTTTGTTTCTGTGTGACTCTTCTAGTTTGTTAATGGCTTTTTGTGCAAAGATTTGCTGGTGATCCTCTGTATGTTTAGAGGTTTCTGATCTGCATATTTTCCCAAAAGCCTTTGCAATGGAAGCATTCATCCATGCTTGCAGAACTGCGTTCGCGCTTGTGAGGCTTTTTGTCACCACAGTGCTGGCATAGTTTACCGCCATCTTGAGTTTGAATTGCACGTGGTCATCTTTACCCTGGAGTGTCTTTCACTTTTCGTTATTTACTGAGCTGGACCATCACCGGGGGCGTTCTGTTCCATGGTTTATTTTCCTGCTCTATTTTGCTTACGGACATCAGATTGTCTGACAAGCTGTATCGCCTTCTTCACAATGCGGTCTTTGTATCAGCTCAGGCTTAAGGTCAACATATTCACAGCCTTCAGCCAAGCAATACAAATTGTTGGTGAAGGTGTCCACAGGCTCTCCAGGCTTTTGGACCCTTCTATTAAACATTGACCTTTCCAAAATGTTGTTACTCTGTAGGTTAAAGTAACAGTGAAAGGATTTTATGATTCCTTCAAATTTGTCATCAATGCCTTGTCTGGCCATTACATCATCAGCAATTGCACCAATTGAATGCAACATGGTATTAACTTGCTCAGCCCCTGATTTACTACTATGTAATCCTGATGCAATTCTATCCCTTACGTCTCCATGGTGCCCAATTCCGTGTCTGGGTTTGGCGCCTCCACCTGCTCAAATTGCTCTGGCAAAGAATTTTGAATCCATCGCTGTTTTTGGCTCAGGAGAGGCTTGCCTTACATTTTTTAAATGGTGCTGCGGTAATCGAGTATTCCCCACGCGGATCGGGTTTTGTTGGCTACCTGCCGCGGTTACTGAGCTGTTTCAAGCCTTCTCCGAATCTCAGGAAAAAATCGTTAAAACAATTATTAAGGCCGGTTAGTTACTTTGCTGCCGCTGGAGGATCGGATTTAGTGATTTCATTTTCCCCCCTTTCTCCTTTTCTTATTTTGCCATGTGGTTGCCGTGGGTTATGGCGCCAATACCTGGACCTGGACTGCGCTGTGCACTTTAAAATGAACCGTCTCCCAGTGCTGCCTGATTACTGCGCCTTGTTTAGAAGCTGTTCAAAACCTTCCTTAAAGTTTGCTCACCACTCAAGCCGCGCAGTTGATGTCTTCTTCTCTGCCCTCTCAGCCTCCATGTCTGTTCCGCACAGAATTTCTGGCGATTTCCAACTGTTTTATCGAAATCTTCCATTTTGACGCGATTTTTTTCCTCAGGTCAGGCTGCAGAAGTTACAATTTTTATTGTTGGCGATTTTGGGGTCCTTCACCTGCTGCTGCCATGGTAACACCTCACTACTACATGTCCTAATCATTTTGAATGCAAAATTCTGTCTGAGGCCAGCTGGTCAGCTGGTAACTCGAGCTATTGAAACTCTATATTACGCAGCACGGTCCAATTACAGGGAAAAAAAAAGGATTGAATTTATATAGCGCCTTTCATTACCTCAGCATGTTTCAAAGTGTTTTGCAGCCAATGAAGCACTGTTGTGGTACGCACTGCTGCTATGTAAAAAAAAAATGCAGTGATCAATTTAAGCATAGCAAGATCCCAGAAACCACAATAACTCTTGTTTAAGTTCCTTCCCTCTTGGAATGTGAGCATCACTGGAAAGGCCAGCATTTGCTGCCCACCCCTAATTGCCCTTGAGAAGATGAGTGGTGAGCTACCGTTTTGAACTGCTGCAGCCCCTGTATTGCAGATACACCCACAATGCTGTTAGGAAGGGAGACCTAGGCCAGAATTTTCCTGTCGGCGATTTGGGGGGCGGGGCCCGCTCGCCGAGGGGAAAATGACGCGGGATGACGTCGGGAGGAACTCCCGACGTCGGGAGGAACCCCCAACGTCATCCCAGTCCCTTTAAATTGTCAGGAAGGCGGGCAGACATCGAAATCAGCTGTCCGCCCGCCGACCTGTCAATGGCCAATTGAGGCCATTGACAGGATCCTTAAGCTCATTGAAAGACCTGCCCGTCCAACCTTAAGGCTGGCGGGCAGGCCAGGAGCCCCAGCGGGCTTCTGAAAAAACATGAAACCTCATCCACTGGCGGGATGAGGTTTCATCTCAGTTTTTAAAAAGTTTATTAAAGTCTCACTCATATTTATTAACATGTCCCATCTCGCGTGACAGTGTCACATGAGGGGGACAAGTTAATAATGTTTTTATTTCTCTATTTTTAAAGTTTTTAAAACATTCTGCGCTCTCCCTGAGACAGCACTTAGTCTCAGGGCGCAGTGCGCACTTTGACAGATGGGGAATTCCTCCACCCACCCCCGCACAGGAAGCGCATAGCACTTCCTGTCGGGCAGGCCGCTGGGCGGGCTTTAATGGGCCCGCCCACATAAAATGGCGGCCAGACCCGTTTCGGCGACGGAGTTCGGCTGCTCACCCCCCGCCGAGCCGGTGGGGCCTGCCCCCCCCATCAAGGTCAAAATTCTGGCCCTAGAGTTTTTACCCAATGATATTGAAGGAACGGCGATATAGGTCCAAGGGAGGGTGGTGTCTGCTCCTGTTGTCCTTCCAGGTGGTGGAGGTTGTGGGTTTGCGGTCTAAGGATCCATGGCTAGTTGCTGCAGTCTGTTTTGTGGATAGTACATACTGTTGGCACTGTGTGATGGCGGTAGAGGGAGTGAATGTTCAAAGTGGTGGCTGGGGTGCTGATTGAGCAGGCTTTGTCCTGGATCGTGTCAAACTGCTTGAGTATCATTGAAGCTGCTCTCATTAACGCAAGTGGAGAGTACTCCATCACACTCCTGACTCGTGCATTGTAGATGGTGGACAGGCTTTGGGGAGTCAGGAGGTGAATTACTTGCCTCAGAATTCCCAGCCTCTGACCTGCTCTTGTTGCTACAGTATTTATATTCTAGTCCAGTTCAGTTTCTGGTCAATGGTAACCTCCAAGGTATTGATGGTCGGGGATTCAGTGATGGTGATACTGTTTAATGTCAGGGGGAGATGACAGGGCAATCTGTTTTAGGTATTGGTTGAGGGATAAATAATTGCACAGGATACTGAGGAGAACATCCTTATTCTTCTCCAAAATAGTGCCATGGGATGTTTTATATCCACTTGAGATGACAGATAGACTTCAGTTTAAGATGGCTCCCCTGACACTGCATTCACTGAGTGAAAGGTGGAGAATCTTGCATAGAAGTCAGTCTTCTGACACAGAAATAGTTGGAAATAAAGCACCTTGAGAAGCCCACAATCATTGATTGTTGCAAATATGCAGCACAATCTGATAGATTATCTTCTGTTTCTTGGTGCATCTCTTACAATGGTGTGTTGAGTTGTTATAATGATATAAAGGCACCAATCACTCATAATTGGATTGGGTAAACACGTTGTGAGTTCATTTATTTAGTGAATAGGCACATGAAAACAATTATACAAAGGTAGAAAGCTTAAAAACACCACAGCTGTGCTGTGTTCCACTCACAGGCAGAAGTGGAACTAAGACTGGATTGCATGACACACTTCCCTTCCAGTGATGTCATGCTGCTATACCTTAAAGGCATATTACAACACAGTATACAGATACTAATCACCTCATTTGAAATAGTATAGAGTGTGCAGGAAACAAAGTCCCCCTCCTGCCATGAAGGTATAATAATTTGCATAATATTTTTCCAGTTTATTGTGTATGGGGGTAAGCATAGTTAGGTCTGCCTATGTGTGATGTAATTACATTTGGAGTCAAGTAGATTGCAGGCTTTGACTCATCAAAAGAAGCTAGGTGCTTGATATGCTGATGCGTAGACATGGATGTTGGCTTAGCATATAAGGTGTGAAGGGAATTTGCATTTTTAGATAAATGAAGAGAGATTTAGATTTCAAAGGGATCTCAGTCTGTTTACAAATAGCTATATAAGCAAGGTTAAGGAATGTGTTTGTTTTTCATAAAGGTTACTGACAATAAACAGTATCAACATGAATGTTTTTATATTGAGGAGGATACAATTTCAAAGACATATAAAACAATAAAATTTCTATATTAAAAGAGAGAAGCATATATAAAGGAGAATGAGGCTATGTGTCAGAAGAAGGCATTGTGAGATCTAACAGAAATGTGTGAAATAGCCTCAATGAAGCCTCCAGTATTTGTGCTGAAGTCTGCTGTTTACTGAAGCTGGGAAAAAGTCTTTTGGAATTCAGGGTATTGTGTTAATTTGCTGAATCTGTTTAAAATCAAAATTCTATGTTTGGACTTTTGCCTTAAAGGGGGTGTAACTGGGAATCAGGATAATTAGCAACTTTAGGAGTCATTATAGCAGTAATTTGTAGTCCTATGTATGTGCTCGAAATCTCTTCTTTGGTTAATAAATATTTTAATTTAGTTTTTAAAAAAATTCTTAAAAAGTTTTGGTGGGCTTATTACTTCTGAATTTAATGCACGCATCTCGAAATAAATACAAATTGCAAAACTGTTTTGATAGCGCTATCAAGTGTCCCTCATGGATTTGATCCACCTGGCACACATCATCTGCTGCGTCATAACAAATTGGGGGCTCTTTGCGGGATATTTGAAATTCCTTGATTGGTTAAGAGTTGGTGAATCTTAAGGCTATGAGTACGAGAAGCACTTTGAATTTAGGAGGGATTTTTAAAGCGGTGAGACTGCAAAGATGGCTGTATCCATGGCCCAAATATTTTTGGAAGTAGAGGATATAACTCTGGGTATCAAAAAATGTCTAAGGGGAAGTTAACAGAGTTGGTGGATAAGTTGCGGTTGGAGTTACAAGTAGGGACAAAGAAAGCAGACATAGTTAAAGTGATAGTGCAGCATTTGAAGTTGGAAGTGATACCTGACACTAGTGAGTCACAGCTGGAGGTAGTGAGGCTTCAGTTAGAAATGAAGATGCTTGAATTTGAACAAGCAATGGAAATGGGAAAAAAAATTGAACTAGAGGCAACAGAGAAAGAAAGGGAAAAAGAAAGCACCAGCTTAAAAGGTTAGACTTTAAAAAGACACCTCAGATGCTGAGGAAGGTTCTGATGATGAGAAAACCTTCAACCTAAAGCCCAGTGGGGAGATGTTTAAATTTGTGCAATCTCTTCTGAAGTTTGAAGTAAGAGATGTAGACGTGTTCTTTATTTCCTTTGAGAAGATAGCTAGACAGATGAAATGGCCTCAAGAAAACTGGACCTTGCTTTTACAGTCTAGGTTAGTGGGTAGAGCTCATGAGGTTTATGCTTCACTGTCAGAAGAAGTGTCGGTGGATTATGATGTGACGAAAAAGGCTATTTTGAGTGCATGTGCGTTAGTTCCTGAGGCGTACAGGCAGAAATTTAGGAATATGAGAAAACAGCCTGGGCAAACTTATATTGAGCTTGAGAGAGTAAAACAAAGTAGGATACGGGCATTAAAGATAGAGACAACATATGCAGCTCTTAGAGAAGTAATTCTTTTGGAAGAATTTAAAGATTCAATTCTTTCAGTAGTGAGAACTTATGCGGAGGAACAGAGGGTTCAAACGGTAAGATAAGTAGCAGAGATAGCTGATGATTGAGTTAGTTCATAGATCTAAACCTTTTTTCTGTCACCCTTTTAAATCAGAGAAGGATAGAAAGTGGGAAGGTGAAAGGAAAGTAGTCAGGGAAGAGAAGGAGTAGGTGGAAATTCCCAGGAAGTTTTTTCTCAGACTAAAAAGGAAGGTGCTGAAGGTAGAAGTGACACTCGAAAATTGAGGTGTTTTCATTGTAATAAAGTTGGACACACGAAGTCAGTGTGTTGGAAATTACAGGGAAAATCTGTTGGGATTATTGAGATGCAGAAAAGTTCTAGAAGTAAACATACTGTGGGTTCTGAGGTTCAGGCACAGGAAAACCCAATGGTTTGTGTACAGATAAAACAGGGAGAATCAGTGATAGGTAAAGAAGTGGGAATGTGTTCACAATTTACCCAAGGGAGTTCTGAGGAGCAGGTTGCAGAAATGTTTAAAGATTTTGTATGTGTAGGGTAAGTCTTTCCATGTGTACAGGATGGAGCAGGTAAAGATTTAAAAATTTTAAGAGACACATGGGCTGTCCTTAATGTTATGAGAGAGTGATATTTGTTGTTCAGAGGGAGTATTATAGGAAAAGGTAATAATAAGTGAGGTTCATGGAGATGCCAAACCTATTTCATTGTGGAAGGTAAATTTAAAGGGTAAGTGGAAAACAGGTGAGGTGGCTGTTGGAGTAGTGGGAAAAAAGGAAGTTAAAAGGCAGGGAAAAGATGTTGAATTTCAATTAGCTGATAAGCTTTTTGATAAGATTGTTCAGGAAGAAAGAATGTAACAGAATGCAGCTGGAGGATTTAGCTCAAGGCAGTTGGCAGAGTTGCAGCAAAAGGATCCATGAATAAAGCAGTTATATCAGACAGCTTACTCAGAAATAGAGGCAGAGTGTATTCCAGAATGTTATTACCTTAGGGGTAATGTGTTAATGAGGAACTGGTGACTGGATCAGGTTTCAGCAGATGAAAAATGGGTGGGAGTGCATCAGATTGTTCTAACATCTGGATGTAGAAATAAGATACTGAGAATAGCTCATGAAATTTCAATGGGGAACCTTTAGTAATTACAAAGACACAGGCGAATACAAAAACATTTCTATTGTCCTAGATTGCATATAGATGTAGTCAAGTTTTGTATAACATGTCAAACATATCAGGTGATAGGGAAACTACCAGCAGTGATTAAGCTGGCACCTTTAATCCCAATTCAAATATTTGAGGAACATTTTATTGGGGTCATGATTGATTGTATAGGACCCTTCCCTAAGAATAAAAGTGGAAATCAGTACTTACTGACAATGATGGATGTGTCTATAAGGTTTTCTGAAGTGATACATTTGAGAAATATTACAACAAAGAGAATTGTGGAAGAGTTTACTAAATTTGTTATGAGATATGGTTTACCAAAAGAAATACAATCAGGTCAGGGTACAAATTTCATGTCACAGCTGTTTAAATAAGTAATGAACAGTTTGGGGATAAACAGTTTGAGTCAACAGCTTACCATCCTGAGTCACAAGGGGCTTTGGAAAGATGGCACCAAACTTTAAAAACCATGATGAAGGCTTATAGTCAGGACTATCCACAGGATAGGGATGGCGGAATTTCATTCTTGTTATTTGCTAACAGGGATGCTCCTAATGCATCAACTGTATTTGGTCCTTTTGAACTAGTTTATGGTCATGAGGTAAGGGGACTACTAAAGTTGATTCATGATAAATTGGTGGGTCAAAACTTGGAAACCAGTCTCCTAGATTATGTACCAAACTTCAGAGAAAGATTAGACAGAGCATGTGAGTTAGCTAGGGAACATTTAAAGATATCATAATAAGTAATGAAAGTGAAAGCAGATAGAGCCACAGCTCACAGTTTTGTGGCTGGTGAAAAAGTGTTAGTTTTGTTACCAGCACGGGGTGACTTGTTAAAGGCAAAGTTTGGTGGGCCTTACAGGATTGAAAAGAAACTGAATGAAGTAAATTATTTAATAAATACTCCAGATGGAAGAAAGAGGCAGAGGGTGTATCATGTAAATATGCTTTAAAATATTTTGACAGGGAAGAGGACCAAAAGAAGATATTAGTGGTGGAAGATAAGGAGAAAGAGGTAGATATGAAGGATTCTGAAATTGATTTTCCTCTAATCAAATTGGATAATGAGGAGTTACTTAAAAATTTAAATGTAATATTGAGTTACCTTCCAGACAAGTGTCAAATCATTTGGAGAAGCTTTTGCTGTCACACAAAGCTATTTGTGGGAATATGCTGGGGCGGACAAATTTAGCGACACATGATGTGAGTGTAGAAGATTCATCTTAAATAAGGCAACACCCTTATAGATTTAGTCCAGCAAAGTTATCACAAGTACAAAATGAAGTTGAATTTATATTTCAAAATGACATAATTGAGTCTAGTTACTGGAGTAACTGGAGTTTGCCTATTGTGATGGTACCGGATGGAACACAAAGACTGTGTATGGACTATTGAAAGGTGAATGCAGTGACAAAATTGGATTCATATCCTATACCACAGTTGGAAGATTGCATTGAGAAAGTGGGACAATCAATGTTTATTGCAAAGATTGATTTGCTGAGAGGATATTGGCAAGTACTGTTATTAGAGACAGCAAAGGAAACATTGGCTTTTGGGATGCCAGATGGATGATATCAGTTTAAAGTTATGCCACTTGGTATGAAAAATGCACCTGCAACATTTCAAAGACTGACAAAGAAAGTAATTGCAGGACTGAGCAATTGTGCTGTTTATATTGACGACTTGATAGTTTTCAGTCAAACGTGGGAAGGAGCACTCACAACATCTGGAAGAATTATTTAATCAACTGCAAGAAGCTAATTTGGTGATGAACTTGGCTAAAAGTGAATTTGCAAAAGCGCAAGTTACATATCTAGGCTATACCATTGGACATAGTAAGGTGGCTCCAAGAGATGTGAAAGTCAAAGGTATTGTGGATTTCCCTGTGCCTACAACAAAATGAGAAGTTTTGAGATTTCTGGGCATGAGTGGGTTTTACTTGAAATTTGTACCAAATTTTAGCAGTGTGGTTGCTTCATTGACTGAACTATTAAAAACAGCAAGGAGTTTCAATGGACACAGGAGTGTCAGAAGGCATTTAACAGTTTAAAAACTGTATTGACAGTTGGCCATTGACACGAGTGATGTAGGCATTGGGGCTGTACTGTTGCAAGAAGATGAAACCGGAACTGAGGAACCAATAAGATATTTTTCACAGATGTTGAATGCACCACAGAGAAAATATTCAACAATCGAAAAAGAGACCCTGGGCCTAATGTTGACGTTGCAGCATTTCGAGGTTTATGTTGCAAATAATTCATCAGAAACAATTGTTTATATCGACCACAATCCTTTAAAATTTCTGAGCAGATTTCGAGACAGAAGTGCAAGGCTGTTCAGATGGAGTTTATTACTGCAACCATTTAATCTACAGATTATACATGTGGTTGGACGAGAAAATCTAATTGCAGATGCATTGTCGAGAGTTAAAGCTCAAAGGAAAATTGGACATTTAAAAACTGACACTGGATTGAAATAACCTCTGTTGATACCAAGGCTTTGTGTGTGTGTATAGTTAATGCATGCCTCTGGTAATGTAATAGTGTGGGTATATAGATAAGTATAGTGTAAGATGGGTGAAAGAAAATGAAGCCATCTTTTAAAATTATGACCTTCGTTTTGTCAGAAGAAGGGAGGTGTTATTTTTATTCATTCAAAGGATGTGGGCTTCGCTGGCTAGGCCAGCATTTATTGCTCATCCTTTGTTGCCCACGGGAAGGTGGTGGTGAGCTGCCTTCTTGAACCGCTGCAGTCCATGTGCTGTAGGTACACCCACAGTGCTGTTAGGGAGGGAGTTCCAGGATTTTGACCCAGCGACAGTGAAGGAACGGCAACATTTTTCCAAGTCAGGATGGTGAGTGACTTGGAGGGGAACTTCCAGGTGGTGGTGTTCCCATCTACCTGCTGTCTTTGTCCTTCTAGATGGTGGTGGTTGTGGGTTTGGAAGGTTCTGTCTAAGGACAATGCAGCAGGCCAAGGACGGACATGTGGGCATGAGAGCAGGGTGAATTCCTGCAGTGCATATTGTAGATGATACACACTGCTGCTACTGTGCATTAGTGGTGGAGGGAGTGAATGTTTGTAGATGTGGTACCAATCAAGTGGGCTGCTTTAATAAAAGCAAAAAACTGCGGATGCTGGAAATCCAAAACAAAAACAAAAATATCTGGAAAAACTCAGCAGGTCTGACAGCATCTGCGGAGAGGAACACAGTTAATGTTTCGAGTCTGTATGACTCTTTAACAGAACTAAGGAAAAATAGAAAAGAGATGAAATATAAGCTGGTTTAAGGGGGGGCGGTGGGGCAGGTAGAGCTGGATAGAGAGCCAGTGATAGGTGGAGATAACCAAAAGATGTCATAGACAAAAGGACAAAGAGGTGTTGAAGCTGGTGATATTATCTAAGGAATGTGATAATAAAGGTACAGATAGCCGTAGTGGGGGTGGGGTGGGAGGAAGGGATCGAAATAGGCTAAAAGGTAGAGATAAAACAATGGATGGAAATACATTTGAAAATAGTGGAAATAGGTGGGAAAAGAAAAATCTATATAAATTACTGGAAAAAAGGGGGATCAGAAAGGGGGTGGGGATGGAGGAGAGAGTTCATGAACTAAAATTGTTGAACTCAATATTCAGTCTGGAAGGCTCTAAAGTGCCCAGTCGGAAGATGAGGTGCTGTTCCTCTAGTTTGCGTTGAGCTTCACTGGAACAATGCAGCAGGCCAAGGATGGACATGTGGGCATGAGAGCAGGGTGGAGTGTTGAAATGGCAAGCGACAGGGAGGTCTGGGTCTTGCTTGTGGACAGACCATGGGCTGCTTTGTCCTGGATGGTGTCAAGCTCCTTGAGTGTTGTTGGAGCTGCATTCATCCAGGCAAGTGGGGAGTATTCCATCACACTCCTAACTTGGGCCTTGTAGATGGTGGACAGGTTTTGGGGAATCAGGAGGTGAGTTACTCATCGCAGGATTCCTAGCCTCTGACCTGCTCTTGTAGCCACAGTATTTATATGACTAGTCCAGTTCAGTTTCTGGTCAATGGTAACCCTCAGGATGTTGATAGTGGGGGGATACAGTGATGGTAATGCTATTGAACGTCAAGGGGTGATGGTTAGATTCTCTCTTGTTGGAGATGGTCTTTGCCTGGCACTTGTGTGGTGTGAATGCCACTTGTCAGCCCAAGCCTGGATATTGTCCAGGTCTTGCTGCATTTGGACACGGACTGCTTCAGTATCTGAGGAGTCACAAATGATGCTGAACATCATGCAATCATCAGTGAACATCCCCACTTCTGACCTTACGATGGAAGGAACATCATTGACGAAGCAGCTGATGATGGTTGGGCTGAGGACACTACCCTGAGGAACTCCTGCAGTGATGCCCTGGAGCTGAGATGACTGACCTCCAACAACCACAACCATCTTCTTTTGTGCTAGGTATGACTCCAACCAGTGGAGAGCTGTCCCCCTGACTCCCATTGACTCCAGTTTTGCTGGGGCTCCTTGATGCCACACTTGGTTAAATGCGGCTTTGGCGTCAAGGGCAATGACTCTCACCTCACCCCTGGAGTTCAGCTCTTTTGTCCATGTTAGAACCAAGGCTGTAATGAGGTCAGGAGCTGAGTGGCCCTGGTGGAACCCAAACTGGGTGTCAATAAGCAGATTGTTGCTAAGCAAGTGCCACTTGATAGCACTGTTGATGACTGCTTCCATTACTTTGCTAATGATTGAGAGTAGACTGATGGGGCAGCAATTGGCTTTGTTGGATTTGTCCTGCTTTTTGTGCACAGGACATACCTGGGCAATTTTCCACATAGCCAGGTAGATGCCAGTGTTGTAGCTGCCTGGAACAGTTTGGCTAGGAGCGTGGCAAATTTTGGAGCACAAGTCTTCAGTTCTATTGACAGAATATTGTCATGGCCCATAGCCTTTGTACTATCCACTTCCTTCAGCTGTTTC
Organism: Cetorhinus maximus; assembly: GCF_964194155.1. Classification (NCBI taxonomy): domain Eukaryota; kingdom Metazoa; phylum Chordata; class Chondrichthyes; order Lamniformes; family Cetorhinidae; genus Cetorhinus; species Cetorhinus maximus. The sequence goes on along the minus strand of NC_135884.1, from coordinate 11,246,189 downwards.
TTGATATCACATGGAGTGAATCAAATTGACTGAAGACATATCTGTGATGCTGGGGATCTTCGGAGGAGGCTGAGATGGATCATCCACTTGGCACTTCTGGCTTAAGATTTTAGCAAATGTTTCAGCCTTGTCTTTTGCACTGATGTGCTGGGCTCCCCCATCTTTGAGGATGGGGATATTTATGGAGCCTCCTCCAATGACTTGTTTAATTGTCCACCACCATTCAAGACTGGATATGGCAGTACTGCAGAGCTTAGACCTGATCTGTTGGTTGAATGCTCGCTTAGCTCTGTCTATCACTTGCTGCTTATGCTGTTTGGCACGTAAGTAGTCCTGTGTTATAGCTTCACCAGGTTGACACCTCATTTTTAGGTATGCCTGGTGCTACTCCTGGCATGCCTTCCTGGACTCTTCATTGAACCAGGATTGATCCCTTGGCTTGATGGTAATGGTAGAGTGGGGGATATGCTGGGCCATGAGGTTACAGGTTGTGTTTGAGTACAATTCTGCTGCTGCTGATGGCCCATAGCACCTCAGTAATGTCCTGTCTTGAGTTGCTAGATCTGTTCAAAATCTATCCCATTTAGCATGGTGAAGGTATAATAATTTTCATAATATTTTTCTGGTTTATTGTAAAGTAGGTTTATGGGGTTAAGAATAGTTGGGTCAGTCTGTGTGTGATGTAATTACATTTTGAGTCAAGTAGACTGCAGGCTTTGACTCATTAAAAGAAGCTAGGTGCTTGATATAATAATGGGTAGACATAGATGTTGGCTTAGCATGTAAGGTGTGAAGGGAATTTGCATTTTTAGATAGATGAAGAGAGATTTGGATTTCAAAGGGATCTCTCTGTTTGCAAATAGCCAGATAAACAAAGTTAAGGAATGTATTTATTTTCCCCAAAGGTTACTGACAATAAATAGTAGCAATATGAACAATCTTATATTGAGGAAGATACAGTTTCAAAGACATATAAAACAATAAAATTTCAGAGAGAAACATATATAAAGGAGAATGAGGCTATGTGTCAGAAGAAGATGATATAGATGGGTTGGTGGAGTGGGCCATAAAGTGGCAGATGGATTTTAACATAGAGAAGTGTGAGGTCATACATTTAGGGAGGTCAAACAGTTACAGGGATTACAAAATAAATGGGAATATACTAAGAGGGGTAGACGAAGTGAGAGATCTTGGTGTACAAGTACACAGGCCCCTGAAGGCAGCAGTTCAAGTAGACAAGGTTGTAAAGAAGGCATATGGAATGCTCTCCTTCATTGGCAGAGGTATAGAATATAAAAGTATGGATATAATGTTGGAATTGTATAAAACACTGATGAGGCCACAACTGGAGTATTGTGTGCAGTTCTGGTCACCACATTATAGGAAGGACATAATAACTCTAGAGAGTGTGCAGAGGAGGTTTACAAAAATGTTGCCAGGATTAGAAAAGTGTAGCTACGAGGAGAGATTGGATAGGTTGGGGTTATTTTCCTTAGAACAAAGAAGGCTGAGAGGTGACTTGATTGAGGTGCACAAAATTATGAAGGGAATAGATAGAGTGGACAGGATAAAATTGTTTCCCTTGGTGGAGAATTCTAGAACCAGGGGACATAGATTCAAGATAAGTGGCAGAAGGTGTAGGGGGGACATGAGGAAGAACTTTTTTACGCAGAGGGTAGTGGGTGTCTGGAATTCGCTGCCCAAGTTGGTGGTAGAGGCAGAAACTCTAAACTCTTTTAAAAAGTACTTGGATCTGCACCTTAAGTGCTGTAAGCTGCAGGGCTATGAGCCGGGTACAGGAAGGTGGGATTAGAAAGGGCACCTGGTTGTCTTCGGGCTGGCATGGACAAGATGGGCTGAATGGCCTCCTTCTGTGCTGTAACTTTTCTATGGTTCTAAGACATTGTGAGATCTAACAGAAATGTGTGAAATAGCCTTAACAAAGCTATTTGTGCTATTAATACTTAACAAGTATTTGTGCAGAGGTTTGCTGTCTACTGAAGCTGGGAAAAAGTCATTTGGAATTCCACTGTTCAGGGTATTGTGTTACTTTGCTGAATCTGTTTAAAATCTAAAATCCATGTTTGGACTTTTGCCTTAAAGAGGGTGTAACTGGGAGTCGGGTTAATTAGCCATTTTAGGAGTTATTATAGTAGTAATTCATAATCCTACCTGGGTGCTCGAAACCTCTTCTTTTGTTAATAAATATTTTAACTTAGTTTTAAAAAACATTCTCTAAAAGTCTGGGTGGGCTTATTACTTCTGAATTCAGTGCATGCATCTCGATATAAATACAAATTGCAAAACCGTTGTGACAGAACGATCAAGCGTCCCTGGTGGATTTGATCCACCTGGCACACATCATCTGCTGTGTCTTAACCGCAAGACTTTACTCAATGAGTGTTTTTAATGATAGGCTTTGCCTTGTACAGTGCATTTACTGTAAAGGAACGTTATGTGTTAACTTTCAGCTTCAGAAGATGGTGGTTAATTAAAAACACTTTTTAAAGTTATTTTGCATTGTGTTTTGGGTTTAGTGCCTGCTTCTTAATTGACCAATATAACGGTCCGAGATTTATTGGTGTAGACAGTTGTGCACTGAGCCGCACATTATCTAGTAGACTGAACTTCTGATGTATTTTTTGTTCCAGTTGCTCCCTGGGAATTAGTCCAGGACTGTTTGACTCACTGCACTGAATCCACCACAACTCCTGAATGGGTTTCAATAAAACTTTGCCAGCTTTGGATAATCTCTCAATTTTAATTCGGGAATTTAACTTTTCTTCCCTTCATCCTTCCTTCCCCGAAATCCTACAGCTCTCCTTGCAGTTCTCGCCAAAGGTGGCCTGATGATTCCATCACAGGGGCATCACAGCTAAGCCCACCCATGAACACTTCTTGGCAGGGCCATGGGGGTTGTGAAGGGGAGTCTGACGGGACTGTCCCTTCATCAGCTTTCAGTCTGATGTGGCAATTCCTTAAGTTATGTTAATGTTCCAGTAAAAGAGAGAACTTCCAATCCGTGCAAACACTGAGCATATGTCTTTCTCGACCACAGAAGAGAGGAAGAAAGACTTGCATTTATAAAATGCCATTTACGACATCAGAATGTCCCAAAGCACAATTACGGACAATGAAATACTTTTGAGGGTGTCTGCTGTTGTAGGAAACGCAGCAACCAAGTTGCACATAGCAAGGTCCCACAAACAGTTTTATGGTAATTGTTATATGTTGCTTAGTAGGTCTCACAAAGAGGTTCTGAGTCTTGTATAGTTAACAGTGAGTGTTTATTGGTAACACATAACTATGTACACTGACACAGAGTATAGTCCAAGCTAGGAGCTAACCCCATACTGGCTTCTACACAGGTCTCTGTCCCATCCAAGACTGCCCTCTACACTCGGGTCATGTGTTCCTTTGCATCACACTGTGGGCGGTACTGTACCCAGACTGAAGTTAACCCCTTCTATGCCAGACCCATATACTACAGTAATGATTTGAAAAATCTGATGTATTGATTTTGGTTGAAGGATAGATATTGCCCAAGAAACCAAGGAGAGCTCCCCTGCTCCTTTTCAAACAGTGCTAACTGAGTTGACAGGCAGAAATTTGGTTTAATGAATCATCCAAAAGACAGCACTTCCAACAGTGTGGCACTCCTTCAGTACTGCACTGGAATGCCAGCCTAGATTTGGCATTAAACTCTCTCAAGCTGGACTTGACTTGAACCCTTAGTCCACTGACTCTGAGGTAAGAGTGCCATCAATTGAGTCACAGTCAACACTCACAATAGGTGGGGACTGGGCAGGTTTTAGCTCAGGGGAAGTTTGAGACAAAGACTTTTGCATCGAGTGTTTTTTATTTTTTTGGTTTACATAAACTGACATTCAGCAGGTAAAGTGAGTGATTGAATGTGATTAAATGCACACTGTGCCTGGTCCATTGCCATATCTTGACAATCCATGAGTAGGCAGTAGTGAGCAGCTAGGGGGTTTTTGCCCTCCTCCCTTGCTTTCGAAAGTGCCTGATTACCACGCAATGGAACTATGGAGGTTAGTAAATGATCATGGGGACTGGGAAGGTGGGTGGGCAGAGACCATGACTGTCATGAAGAGATATTAATGTCTATAATGTTATCGGAAATTATTTTTTAAAAATAGAGTTTGGTGGTGTCTGTGTCTTTGTGTGTGTGTCTCAATGGAATTAAAGCCAGATGGTCTAGAAGCTTTGACTTATAGAAAGAAGTAAGTTTGAAATGGTAATTGGATAAACGTGGGGATATTTAGAAACATCAGTGTCAAGGGGGCAATTTGCATTTTTTAATAAACCATTGAAAAGAATGGGTGAAATGTTGCACCTAACTAGAAGGCTCCGAGCAATGTGTTTATTTTTTTCAGCTTGCTAATTAAAATTGGTGGAATCAAAGGATGTTATTGTTAGAAGAGGTAAAATTAAAAGCCTAGTGATATAATGGAAAATTTCCATTCAAAGAGAAAGATATGTATAAAGGAGAAAAGTGATTGTGTGTAAGGCAGAGACATATTAAGATCCAACAAGTGTGAAAAGCCTCAAGCTGCTGTCTGCAAGGACCCAGAGCTGAAAGAAACTCATTTTGAATGTGACTGTCCAGGGTGTGCTTTGCCAGGGATCTGTTTAAATCTTTGAGTTTTACTGTTGCCTTACCGGGGGTCTAACTGGAGTCAGATTAATAAGGGGACTTTTGTAGTTATTATAGTAGTAATTTTGTAGACATATGTGCTTACAATTGTTCTTTTATTAATAAATGTTTAATTTAGTTTTATAAAGCCCTCTTTAGACTCAGTGGTCTTATTACTACTGAATTCAAAGCCTGCATCTCGAAACATACAAATGGCAAAAAGGGGTCATGACAGTTGTTTCAAGTTTCGCTCTGGTTATTTGAACAACTCAGCCATTACCATCGGTTGTGTCATAATAATGACGCACAGAGAATTCCAAGCATTTTACGGTGCGAATGCATTGGAGGTCCAGTACACATTTTCACCTTGAGTTGTTACCAGCATTTTTAAAGATGATTAATGGGCTATATTGAAGACCGTGATTTCACATTCACATGCCATAGAGGCTTTTACTCAATTTGCAACAAGTTCACTGCCCTAAATTTAGGCTTCCCAACCTTAATCATAATATATTCTATTTATTGCTCTCAGTATTCTCAAAAGCGGGACTGAAATAGAATTTCTCTTCCCTTTTTTATTTAAGTGCCACCATGATTCAACTTGTTACATGTTTCTTTTTATAGTTTGGTTTGGGGGGGTGGTGGGAAGTGAAGGTGGGTATTATGCCACGGGGAATAAAGTTAAGAAAATAAATAAGTGATCTGAAAAGCAGGAGGTGGATGTCCAACATGCCCAGGATGAATGAAGAAGGCATTTCCACCCACGTCCTTCAAATGGAAACCAGTGGACAGGAGGTTCGTGAGGAAGCCTTTCCTGAACTAGAGAAAAATGGCTGTATCAGTGCGAATTAAGTTGGCTTGGCTTGACCAGGATTTGAAGCATTTGTTTTATTCGCTTCTGAGATGTGAGCATGGCAAGTAAGCCCAGCATTTATTGCCCAACCCTAACTGCCCTTGAGAAGGTGGTCTCTTTATGTAGCCAATGCAAATCCCCAAACCCAGCTCATTTGCTGAGCTTAAGGTGATTAGTCCACCACTTAGTCTGTGGAGGGGGGGACACTCCTTGGCAATGTGCAGCAGTGGTCTGTGCCTTTCCACAAGTGCATAAGGAGTTTGTATGGCCCTAGTGGCGGAGGTTGGCTGCTCCAGGGCCCTGGCCTGTCCTGAGCTTATTTAACGAGGACCGCTCTCACCGTGGTAGTTCAAAGCCTGCCATTCAACAGATGGGGTTTGTCACCAGGGGCTTGTTTTTGGCTTCCAATGATTCCTATTCCTTAACCCAAAGGATGTCTGCTGGGAGACCTTGCTCAGGAAGGGTGCTCCGCATGGGATGCCGAGGTGGAAGGTGGGCAGTAGGTGGGCTGAACAGATCATCGTGGAGTGATGAGTGAGGAGCAGCATTGGATGGTTTCAACCAGCTTCTGGGTTTTCGTCAGTTGGTGTATATGTGGGGGACTGAAGTTTGCGAGGACAGGAGGGGTGTGGAGTGGAGAGTTCCAGTTATGATGTGCATTTTTGCATTCAACTGAGTGTCAACGAGATGTGTGTGTGTGATGACCCTTGCCTGACAGGTGGGCCACAATACTTTGTTGCGGAGTCTGATAGGGTGAGTGCTGAGGTCCAGAGCATTGTGGCAGCAGCTGCCCACGTAGATCCGGCAAGTTTGGTTCGGCTGTTTCTGGTTTTGACCTTTGTTGCTGTTTCCTTCAGATATTCCCGGAAGGGCAGAGTCCTATCTAGAATCACTCCCAAGTATACCGGGTTGGAATCATGCTTCAGTCCCTGGCCATCCATGTAGATATGCAGTTCTCCTTTGGCACTGGCATTGTGGAAGTGGAATACGCTGGTCATGGTTTCAGAGAGATTCAACGTGAGACGTCATGTCTTGCAGTTGACTTGTCAAATTTGTAAAGTCTTCATTAAGGATCTGGTCCAGTGTGCAGAAGGATGGAGCTTGGGTGGCACAACAGATGTCATCAGCATAGATGATCTTATGGGACGTAGCTGTTGGCAGGTCAGCTGTATATACGTTGAACAGTATATACCTCGAACTGTTGGACTGCAGCGGTTCAAGACGGCAGCTCACCACCACCTTCTTAAGGGAAACTAGGGATGGGCAATAAATGCTGGGCTTGCTTGCAATGCTCACACCCCAAGAATGGATAAAAAAAAGTGTTGGGGCTAGCACTGAATGGTCCTTTGGCCTGTCTTCTCCATGCACTTCTCCCTTGCCCAAGGTGGACTCTGAATCATCGGCTGCAAAGAAGAGTTTCAACAACGGTCCCAACCAAGGTTGGAAGCATTGTGGACAGTCTTAAGAGTGGGCCAGTGTGTCACACTGTATCATAGGCAGCTGTGAGGTTCCGTAACTTCAGGTTCTTTTGGAAGCCATTTTCAATGTACTTGGTGAGTGCTAGAACTTGGTCATATGTTGTGACTTTTATGAGAAGATGGTGGTGATAGGATGGGAGTTCCAGGATTTTGACCCAGTGACAGTGAAGAAACAGCGATACAGCTGCAAGCCAGGATGATGAGTGGCTTGGAGGGGAACTTGCAGGTGGTGGTGTTCCCATGCATCTGCTGCCCTTGTCCTTCTAGCTGGTGGAGTTCACAGGTTTGGAAAGTGTTTGTGAAGGAGGTTTGGTGAGTTGCGGCAATGCATCTTGCAGACGGTACACACTGCTACCACTGTGCGTCGGTGGTGGATGGCATGCTGGTCACAGGAACAGGTCAGATGCTGGGAATTCTGCAGTGACTTCCTGACTTCCCAAAACCTGTCCTCCGTCCACAAGGCACAAGTCAGGAGTGTGATGGAATACTCTCCATTCGCCTGGATGAGTGCAGCTCCGACAACACTCAAAAAGTTCAACACAATCCAGGGCAACTTGCTTGGTCTGCACCCCATCTACCAGCTTAAACATTCACTCCCTCAAGCAGCAATGCACTGTAGTAGCAGTGTGTACCATCTCATGATGCGCATCAGCAACTCTCAAAGCCTCCTTCAACAAATCCACGACCACTACCACCTATAAGGACAAGGGCAGCAGGCATATGGGAACACCACCACCTGGAAGTTCCCCTCCAAGCCACTCATCATCCTGACATGGAACTATATCACTGTTCCTTTACTGTCACTGGATCAAAACTCCCTTCCTAACTGCACTTTGGGTGTACCTACATCACATGGACTGCAGTGCTCGAGAAGGTGGCTCACCAAAGGCAGTTAGTGATGGGCAAGGAATACTGTCCTCACACAAACTAGAAACAAATTTAAAAAAAGTTGCTGTTTTCGGCCCCTATCCAAAATTCTTTATCCTTGCCATCAATTATTTTCCTTTCCCCAGCACAAGTTCCAAGTTGAACTAGATCATTCACACCATATATACACTTCATCACAAAAACCACCTACTTCCATCAATGTAGCATTGCCTACCCTCATCCCTAACTCATCCCTGCCTCACTCCACTCAAACCCTCATCCATTCCTTTGTTACCTCCAGGCTCCTGTATTCCATAAGCTCCAGCTCATCCAATGTTGTCGCTACCCTAACCCAAGGTCTACTCATCCGATATCCCCTCCTGCTCCCCCAAACCATCCAACTTTAAAATTCTCATCCTCATGTTTAAACCCTTCATGGCCTTACTCCTCCCTATCTCTGCACAACACTGTGAGAAATCTGTGATCTTCAGAACTCTGACTTAATGTCGGTATTTTAATGTGTGATAGGAGAGTCCCGCAGGAAGACTGAAGAGGAAGTGTAACCATTTAGTAAGTCATAATACACAGCTCAGTCTGAAATTTATTCCACTGACCTGTTCGAATAACATCTTGCAAACTAGGAAAGTTATTCTGGCCTATTTTTGCTGTTTTGCAAAGGGAAGTATTGAAAGGAAGCAGCATTTAGCGCATTTTTTGGTTAGTCTCAGTAATGGTGATCATGACAGCTACCATTGATTGTTGCAAAAACCCATCTGGTTCACTAATGTCCTTTGGGGAAGGAAATCTGCCAACCTTACCTGGTCTGGCCTACATGTGACTCCAGACCCACAGCAATGCGGTTGACTCTGCAATGGCCTAGCAGGCCAAAGGCAATTGGGGATGGACAACAAATATTGGTGCAGCGATGCACACATCCCATGAAAGAATGACAGAAAAACCATAATATTTCATCCTGAATTGGGTAGCTCTCTTTAAAAACTAATGACTTCTCATCGTCGGTGTGAGATCTTGCAGCCAATCACAGACAGCATTTTTTCAGTAGGAACTTTAAGACTCGATAATGGGTACAATGGTCCTGATATTTACGGGGAGGGGGTGAGGGTGGGGAAAGAGGCTTAGTAGCCAGGAAAACCAAAAATATGGGACCTGGTTTTAAAAATGTAAATCCATTTCTTGGCCACAGCCAGCCAGTTTGCAAGGCTGTATGGCGGGCGATGCAGCTAGGCAGCAGCTAGCGAGCAGAGTGGAAGGAGAGAGCGAGGGAGGGAGTGATTGTGGGTCAGCCATGGGGGTGTGTGAGTTGGGGATCATGAGCAGGACATGAGGGGAGGTTGTGATCGTGGGGGGTGGGAGTGGGGGAAGCCGGGGTGGGGGGTGATCACATTGCTTCAATTCTGGGGAGGGAAGCAATGCTGAAAATCCGCTTAGCTGTTCCACCCAACCGTCCTCACCTCCCATGAGCGGTTGGGCTTTCCTTGAGGCTTGGGAAACCTGCCTGGGCAGCGGTAAATTTGCTGAAGAGTTAAAATTGGAGACACGCAGCCTCATTAAAATACTTAGACCTGGGATCTGTCTCTGGAGGGCATCAGACTGATTATGTTAAAATTGACTTGTTGGAAGTTAGTACCCTATCTGAATATTTTTAAACCCCTCTTCACCCCCTGACCCTGGGGTGGGGGAAGGGGGCAGTTAAAATTACCCCCACTGTAACTATTACCATCGGCTAGGAGGAATCTTAATTGATGGCATCTGTTAAGACCATCTGGAGGGGATGCATGAAAGCTGGCAGACAACGCATCGGACTGCCCATCCCCTTATTCACTTAAGTTAGTCTGTTATTTGTCAAGTACAATCTTCAGAGAAATGGCTTTTAACTCCAAAGGAGAGGGTATCCTCAAGAGACAAAAGGGCTGGATGTCCGTCTCCCAAATGGAGGCGGGAATTAGGTTTCGAGAATAACCGTCAGCTGGAAAAAAACAACGTTCCTTTGCTTTCTTGACCCCGCGCCATTTTCCTGCGACCTGTCCGCGAAGGCCTTGGGCGCAAAACGCACATGCGCCTCTGCTGAGCTCGGGGACTCCGTTGTGAGGACTCAAGCAAGTTTGAATTTCCGCCCCCATACTATTCTCATGTGCTGGGGCGGGTTTTCGAAGCCCTTCCCCCCCACCCCCCTCACCCCTGAAAGGAAAAGGGCCTCCTTGGAGAGTTTGTGCCCACTAAGGGGTCCAGAACATTGGGCAGAATTTTCCATTTCGGCACCAAGTCCCCTGGCGGGGGCGGGAACAGGGGGTTTTCCTGTCGCCGAGCCCGATGGGAATTCGCACCCTATCGCTCGACGCCGGCCTCATTAATTATGCAGTCAGGGGTTTCCTAATGTTGTTTGCAGCAGGGCAAGCTGGATGGCGCACATCATGCCATCATATCTGGGCACCGTATTTAAAAGGCATCTGGATATCACAATGACCCACCGTCGAAGGAGGAGATGGCCCCTCGATCAAAGGGACCTGCGGCTCCCAGATTCAGTGTCGCTCCCTTGGAAGTCCCTCGCAATCTCAGTGGAGGCCAGGAGTGCCATCCTTTACCCGGAGGATGGAAGGAGGAGGCCGAGCCCTCAGGTCAATCCAGCATGGGAGGGAGTCTCCAGGGAGCCCGGTGCCCAGGGTCTCCACCAGAGAACTGCTCTGCAATGCTACAAATGCACGAATGACCTCCTCCGCGCCACCAGGATAAGTGAACCCCCCCCAACGGCTCACACTCACCTCACTGAATGATAGCAGGGACATGGGCCTCAGTGGCAAGGGCACCCACCCGTGTGGCCCAGGCATAAAAGAGCAACTCAATGTGACAAGGCGAGGCCTCACACCTCCACTGCAGTCCGTCTATTCTGCAGGTGGAGAGGCCACTGTGGGGCCCTGACCCTTCCACACAGAGAGCTCAGATGCTGTCTGGGGGAGTGGGGTGGAAGGAGGTTAGGCATTGAGGGGAACCAGCAAGCACCATTAATGACTTGCCTTGATCTGCATGGGCTCACTGGTCCGGACGTTGCTGCCCCGGAACCCTTGTGGACAACCTGCAGTGCGTCAATCACATGGCAGACAATCCAGTGGGTTATTTGTAAGACTGGGAGCAAGAGAAAGATACATGAAACCCAATTGTTCTTAACTGAGAGAGAGAGAGAGAGAAGATGGAAGAGGGCTGACCTGACCTCAAGAACCTCGCTGACTTTGAGGAGTGGGCAGCCCAGCTGGCTGGGGAGGAGCCAGGCTGAGCACGCGGTGGTGGAGAGGTTGGCGGGTGGCCTCCATCCAGCAAGGATCAATGGATGTCACATAGAAACCTAAAGGTCATGGGCTCTTCCTGTTGGAGGCAGCTCATGCAGTCACTCGCTCTCTCTTCTCTCACTTACAGGTGCCAGTAGGAGGCTGACAAGCAAAGCACGAGGAGACCCTGTCCAGTGTTTGATCCAGCCCACAGAGGACTGAGGACATTGGGTAGGAGGAAGAAAGTGCAATGTAGGGGCATCACAACAGTCACCTGCACTTCCCACCAGCCCAGAGACACATACACCTTGGTGGGTACTAGATGTAGTTCAGGCCGAGTCTCACGTTCTGGTGGTCATCACACGGACACGTGTCCACAGCAGGAGGAGGCAGGTTCAGCCAAGCTCACCGGCACTCGGAGGACTGCTGGGAAAGAGGCATCCGTGACATCAAAGTTGGATGACAAGCCTCTGGAATTGACAGTGCACGAGATGCTCGGGTGGCTACAAGAGGCGGGGGAACATCAGGCAGGGGTGTTGGAGGCCCTCCACAGAGTGGCATGTGAGGCGGAGGAGTCCATATACCTGCTCTCTGAAGTGGTACCTACATGTGCCCGCTTCGAGGTCTCCACGGGGAGGATGGCAGACGCCATGGGGAACCTGGTCCAGCAGAACACCCAGTTTCTGCTGGAAATGAGCACAGGCCTGCACTCCATTGCTATAGCCATGGGGGAACTTTTGCAATGGCCACGCGAGAGGAGGCCAGGCACCTCGACCTCCCTCCAGGCGACCCTTCCCCTTGGAGTCAGGCAGGGACCCTCGGGCACCCAAAGGGAGGAGGATGGGATGTTTTGCACCCCTGGGACCTCCTGTCAGGACTGTCTGAGGGCGTCCAGCCCTTCTGACCCACCCCACCCCCTTGCCTGTGACCCCCTCCATCCTCTGTGACCACAGAGGGAGCAGCTGCCTCATAGCAGGAAAGCCGAAGTAAGCCGGCCCCTCGAGACCTTGGGTCTCCAGAGGACGCCCGCCAAGGTCACCCAAGACAACAGAGCAAACGGGTCAGCAGGCTGCCTCCACCCCTGCTGCAGATGTCAGGGGAGCAACTCGGAGATGCAAGATTAAGGAGTTTTGATTTCACATGTGGTTGCACAGGTGCACTATGACTGATAATCTCATGACACTTTAGCAAATGTAATCCACTTTCATTTTAGTGAGATCTGATGTAGTTTATTTCTGATGTAGTCCTTAAGTCTGTGTGTGCCCCAGTGCACCCACCCCCCTCCCCACAACCATCTTCTGAGGGACACCCCAGGCGGTGTCTGTGTGCCCCAGAACCATGCCTGTGCAGGGAGGCAAAGGTATTTTGCCGGGGCCCTTGTGAGCCGTGTGCAAGAAGCCTCCCGCGCACACTGAGCCTTTGCCCTTCACACGTCCATCTGTCCCAGTCCCCTTGCATTGTAAGTACCACATGCTGGAGTTCCCTTCAGTAGTGCTGCTGAGCTGACCTGCATCTCTGCCTGCCCCCGCTGACCAACTCCCATGCAGCATCTCGAGACCTCCACCTCAAGACTCAGGATAGTTTGGAACAGCCATGGTTGTCATGACCTTCCATGTTGAGTCAAATACCTTTACCCCTCCCCCAAATGACCCATACCCTCCCCCCATAACCATTATTCCCTAAGGTGCAACATTTAACCTTTCGACGATTACCCTTCAACCACCCCCCCATCTCTCCTCCCCACCATCCTGTGCAGGTGAATGCCTACTCTCCCTACCTTCACAAGGAGCCCACGCCTGTGACTGTCGATCTGCCCCCATCATTCCTCTGACTCCCAGAATCCACTTCTCCTTTCCTAACCCCTCCAACAATCCTCAGCGCCCGTTCACCCACCATCGCCGAACCCTCACCCTCCCACCCTACCATCTCCCACTGCCTCCTTTAATCCTCACCATCCCTTCCTATCAACAATTCCCTCAGTTTTACCCCCAGGACTCATCAATTGGCACTCAAGACCCCTCCCTCCAGAATCCCTTTCCCTTCCCCTCCCCCATGCCCTTTCACACCTGCACACACCCCCCGCCATGACCGTTCACATCTGCACACCCCCCGCCATGCCCGTTCACATCTGCACCCCCCATGCCCGTTCACACCTGCACACCCCCCCGCCATGCCCGTTCACATCTGCACGTCCCCCATGCCTGTTCACACCTGCACACCCCCCGCCATGCCCGTTCACATCTGCACCCCCCATGCCCGTTCACATCTGCATGACCCCCCCATGCCCGTTCACATCTGCACGACCCCCCCATGCCCGTTCACATCTGCACGTCCCCCATGCCCATTCACATCTGCACATCCCCCCATGCCCGTTCACACCTGCACACACCCCCGCCATGCCCGTTCACATCTGCACACCCCCCCATGCCCGTTCACATCTGCACACCCCCCCATGCCCATTCACATCTGCACGACCCCCCCATGCCCGTTCACATCTGCACGTCCCCCATGCCCGTTCACATCTGCACGTCCCCCATGCCCATTCACACTTGCACACCATCCCCACCCCCATGCAGGCGTGCGCTGACAGAATGCTCCCTGAAGGCAGAGAACTGTCTTAGGGAGCTGAAGACCTGAAAAGCATGAAATAAAGTTTTTAAAATCAGGAAAAAAATGTGCAAGCATCACAATTGGTCACCTCAACATATACATTATAAAAATGCTGTCCATAGATTTTTATTTTTCTTTCATTTAATAACGGAAACCTCGTCACACACTTGGATGAGGCTTGAAGAAAAACGCAAAGGTGGCCTGTCCGATTTGCCCTCCTGCCAAATGTAAAGTTGGACAGGCAATGCAAAATTAAAGACAATTGCAACTTTAGTCACCTTAATTGGCCTCTTAATTGTTGGCTGGCGCACTTCTGACTTTTGTGCATGCCCGCCGACCGAAATATCGCGCGAACACAGGATGATGTTGGGACGCTCGCCCGATGTCACCTGGCGTGATTTAGTGTCCGATCAGGAGGGGCGCGGGCCCGCCTGCCAACCTAAAAATTCTGCCCATAATCTGCCTTTGACGTGGTTCCTGAATACATGGCTGTTTATTTTTTACGTAACTTAATGGCTGCTTGATAAATTTTTTTCTATTGCGGTTTGCAAATTGCACATTGAACTTATCTCTTGCGTGAAAACATGAAAACCCCAAACAAAGTTAGTCGTGACTTGAGCGTGTGTATTGGAAGCTGCAAAAGGGTCTGACACGCATTTCGTGAGTCCTAGAGGAAAGTCCGGGCTCAAGTATCTGTCACTGGTTATTGTACCAGTGTGAATGTGTCAGGCGAGAATGGTCTTTTATGCTAAAATTCCTGTCTAGTTCTGTGGCTGAGATGTTTGGATATTTCATTGCCTCCAGGGGCAGTCATTTTCAAAAGATTGCCAGAAGGAACCCGAACCCTTTCAATTGTACTGCAAGTTAACTCTTCCCCTATATAGTATTAATCTGGCCCATTGATTATTTGTGTCAATTTTGATTGTAGATAAACGTGACCAGTAAATTTAGCCTGTAGCAAAGGCTGATATTTTCAACCTTCTGGATTGGCATGACTCCCGGCACAAAATACTTAACCATTCATTGTCAATTGTTAGATCTTGGATTTTCTAACTCAGCCAGTGTGATCTTTTGAGTTCCTACTGATTGTAAGGAATCTCAATTGTTACAATCAGGTGAGGAGGGTTAGGATGGCTCCCCCTTTTCCCTCTCCTTGAATGACACCACCAGGATTTTTTGAAAAGGATATACTTGCCAATTCAGTGAGTGTTTAACTATTTACACATTGTGATCATCAAAGACGCAACCAGGCAGATTTTCTTGAGTTTTAACAAAGAGAAGAGGATAGCTTTTATTGTACTTAACCCTGTCTAAGTAAAATAATAAAAGACGCTCTGACTTTCATGCACATATTCGCGTGCACACACCACACACACACACACACACACATGCGTGCTTGCATGCACAGGCACGCACACACGCATACATACAAACGCATACACACACACTTGAGCTCTCAGCCAATTATGGCTACACAGTTCACACCACTGTACCTTCCACATTCCAACCTCATTCAAATGAACACCCAGTGTCTGCAAAAACCCATCAAAGATAATGACCCCAGGGGACCACGAGTGAACCACATCTCGTGTCCCATGAGCAAAGCATCACGACAATCACCTGGGGTACGCACACGCGGGGAAGGATAGATTAATCAAGTTGAAATCCATTAAAACTAAAGGGGTATACAGTTTGTGGAGGTTGCTGACTTGGCTGGCATCAGGTGGTCCTGTTGCTTTCATTCGGTGGCCCTGAACAGCTTCCAACTTGGTGGCGACTTAAAGATGTAGGCAGTCTATTTGTCTATACTTCTGGAGACAGTAATGCTGGGTTGAATTCTTGGAAGAAATCTCTGTCCACAGCACCTGGATAGTTATAATCAGCAAACAGGGTTCAAAAGCTCACAATTTAGGAGAGAGGAAGGAGGGATCCCAGTCGGGTCATCTTCCTTCAATGTCTCATCTGCTTTTGCTCTACTGCAGAGAGAGCATAGGTTCGAAACACACTAAGAGGTAGGCTTGTCACATGGCCATCCCTCTCCAACTGACCAGTAGTTTAAGCGTGGTCTGGCTAGTGTAACTTGATTAGATTATTTCTGTGAAACCCTTTCTTGGACAGGCCATTATCCAAGTGATTAGGCTTAATGGTCATCTCCACCCAGCTGAGTACCCCAGGTGATTGTCGTGATGCTTTGCTAGTGGGACAGGAGATGTGGTTCACTCGTGTCATTGTCTTTGATGGGTTTTTGCAGGCATTGGGGTTGGAATGTGGAAGGTGCCTGGGGTCAACCTGTGTAGCCATCTTTGGCTATGAGCTCAAGCCACTGGAGCGTGGTTTATAGTCTCTTTAAAAAAAAAGTTCAATTCAGGTTTCCAGCTGGTGGATTCAGAATTCCTAATTGACCTAAAGCATGTTTTGTAACGCAATAAATTAAACAAAATCAGAACAATGTTCCTGAGATTTTCTGATATGCACTAACAATGCCCCATGCCTCCAGGGTCTACACAGGAAATGACACCCAGAGAGTACAAGTTGTTTACATGGAAAACAATACGAAAAACAACCTGACCCCATAATGCCATCAAAATGAAAGGAATGAGGATTTGTGACTTGGAGGTGACATGGGCTGCAGCATTTCAAGAAGGCAGCTCACTGCCACCTTCTCATGGGCAATCAGGGATGGGTGGTAAACACTGGCCTAGCCAGTGATGCGCGCATCCCATGAATGAATACAAAAATGTTCCGAAGGCAATGGCTCATTTATTATAAGAACGTCTTGTAATGGAGCCACACAGATGAGGAAAATATCCTGGGACTGAATTTTTGCTATGGAGGTGGGGAGCAGGAGCTAGGTTTGTTTTCATGTCATAAACCCACCCCTGGGTGGGGGTGCGAAACTGATTAAAGTTATGATTTTTAAACAGGTAAGCCCTTAATTGGCAGTAGAGATGGATTCCCTTTTCAATTAAGGTCCATGGACAGGCTGTCAATGTTGGAGGGTCAATCAGAGAATTTGCAGCCTCAGTAGAGCACCCAGCTACAGTACAAGGTAAGCAAGAGAGAGGAGCCTCAACAGGAAAATGCCCTTTCAGCCATTATTTGAAAAAATATATAAAATATATAAAAAGAATCAAGGCATCTCTGTGTTGAGGTGGTAGCCCCTCTACAGGGTCGTGTTTGGTTGCGTCCTACCCAGGCTGGCACATGGTTGGGCAGGGGGGTGGTGGGTGGTGCCTATAGGCCTGTCAGGAGTGCTGCCCCCTCCTCCGCTCCCGGCCTGGAGCCAGGTGCCCACCTTCAGGCAGTCGATCCTCCCCACATTCTATTGTCAAACTGGAGGCTGACTGGAAAATCTCAGTTGGCTGCCTAAACTCGCCTTTAACAAGGCTCTTAATGTCCTCCAAAATGTCTGGTGTGAAGTTTGGCAATCTGTAACTGGTAATGCATCACCCCACATACCCTCCACACTAACCTGTTCCATTCTACCCACCCCCATGGCCCCTCATACCCTACACACCAACCTACATCTCTCCATAGCCCCTTAGAACTCCTATGCCAATTTAGCACCAACCCATGGCCACACATCCACCACCTTTTGCCCTTACACCCTCCATGACAACTCACCTAGTATCCACCATGGGCAAACCTTAGGAGCCATGCTGAGATTGAAGAAAATGAAGTTCTAAGTATCTATTACAAACTTCACTGTATAAAAAACACTCTAATGAAAGCCCATTAACTTTGAATCCCTTCAAGTACTTAATCTCTTATAAAAACAACACTTGCATTCATAACCTCATATCAAAGATAGCTAATCCCTTAATAAAAATTTGAAGTTGTCAATCGAACTGTGGACTTAAAGCCCCCCCACTGTGATAATGGTAGGTTGTGTAAGCAGTCAAGCAGTAATAATACTATAATATCCTACAGGCTTATGTCAACAAACAGTTAATTGATATTGCAGATAATTCAGAGACAGCAGGCTGCTTTTTGCTGAAACTTAAAGAACATGCTATTTAAATATCTTTGCAGCTTGACAGTTCCACAGACCTTATCCACCTTTCACAAGTTTGCTCTTAAAAACTGTAAGTCACACTTTGTGGGATGAGACTCTTGTTCCAGCGAAAATGGGATCTGTTTGAGCTCAGCACTGAGTTCAAATGACCCTGCTGGGTTTGGTTTTCCCTGATATGTGAATCACATCCTGCCCCCTTTTCCCCACTCAGGTGAAAGTAGGACATGTCGGAAATAGGGGCGGGACTTCCAGATCCAGGATCCCCGTGTCATTTTGTATAAGGCATGGATTCTCCATGACTCCGTGAAAATCCAGATCTTCATCTTCCCCCCTCTGTTTCTTCCCTCAAAGACATGACCTCTGACCAAGCTTTTGTTCATCTATCTTAATGTCTGCTTGTTTGGATCAGTCTTGATTTTTTTTTATCTGATAACAATCCTGTGGAGCACTTTGGGGTGCTTTATTACATTGAAAACACAATATAAATGCAAATTGTATTTGTTGCTGTAGCCAGAAGTGTGAAAATCAACAGCAGGGCTATGTGTTCGTTCATGGAGGGGTGTTAGCGTAAAGGACAAAGGTAATAGGGTACGATGTTTGGTGAAGAGAAAGGTCAAGGGAACTGAAATTACTTTATCTATCGGTATGGATGATGTGAGGAGCTCTTGTGGCGCTGTGGGCTGTGTCCATGCCTCTGGGCTAGAAGCTGTGGGTTCGAGTCGCACCCCGGGACTTAATGGCTGAGGGAGGTGCGTTCATAACATCGCCAAGCAGGATTGGTTATCAACCTGTGATTCGATCTGACATACGGCAGGTGGTTAAAGTGGGATAGAGTCCAGGGGCAGCATTTCCCCCCCACCCCACCATCGGGGGAGTTATATGGGCGTGGGTGGGTGGGTTCCTGGTCGGGGGCGCACCGCCATTTAATGTGGGCGGGCCAATTAAGGCCCGCCCAGCGTGACGTCCGCTCGGAAGCTCTGAGCGCTCCCTGTGCGGGCGGGGGTGTGGGGGTGGATTCCCTGAGCCGGGAGTGCATGCGCACGAAAGAGGGCCCAGATCTCCCTGAGGCAAAGCGCTGCCTCAGGGAGCTTGGCTCAAGTGTGAAAATGTTATTAAAGGCAGAAAAAAATATTCCTGACATGTCCCCCTCCCCCGCCCCCCGCACAATGTGACACTGTCACATGAGCTGGGACATGTCGATGATTTTTATTTATAAATTTCATAAACATTTTTAAAACCCTCATGAAACCTCATCCCGCCCGTGGATGAGGTTTCATGTTTTTTCGGAAGCCCGCCTGGGCTCCCGGCCTGCCCGCCAGCCTTAAGGTCGGACGGGCAGGTCCATTGATGACATCAATTACTTTATTGATGGCCTTAAGTGGCCATTGACTGGTCGGCGGGCGCGCAGCTGACTTGGTCCTGCGCCCACCAACCTGAAAATGTCAATGACGCGGGGTGATGTCGGGACACCCGCCCGCGTCATTTTACACGTCGGCGAGCGGGCCCCGCCCCCGCTCGCCGACCGGAAAAAGCTGCCCCAGGCCAGCCATAATGATGGAAAGAAAGTTGGAGCCTCTTCCATCACTGTCCATAGCTCCAGACTCCATCGTGCGTGTGAGTACATGTTGCCACAGCAACTTGGACTCTCTGAGTGTTCTGTAATCCATCATACGGATGATGCTGTGGATCTGAAGACTTTTTTTTTGTTCAGTTAGCCTTCTCTGGGTTATTACAAATTGTTAGAGGCTTGTGGGAAAAGGGGCAGGGTCACTGGGCTAATGGTTTTCCTTTCATTTAACATACTGGGTTCTCAGTACACAATCCAATTTCCAGTTCTGTTAGACCAGCTCTTTAGAGTCGCACGTGGCTGTTTAGTATCTCATCTCATTGGCAGCTCCTAACCGTTGCCAGTTGGATTGCATTAACATGAAAAAAGCAGAAAAAAATTACGTCAAGGAAATAAGAGCCATGTTTTTATTGTGGACATAAAGGACTAATCTTTATGCTGCACTTTAAAGGGTTTCAAATGAATATTTTAATGATAAACATCATTGTGCTGTAAATAATCTAGTTCGAGTGGCATAGCTAGACTATGGTTATGGGTCATGCTTTTGGTTCAAGAAACAAGTTTTAAGGTTGCGACTGTTATTGTTCCTAATATAACTGAGAAGTTAAATTATTCTGAATGTGCCATCAGATACTCTTTTTACTCAATAGGTGAGAAAATTGTTTTAATTCCATGCGTCTTAAGTTAAAGTTTGTTTTAAAGGTGACTTTACTGACAAAGTTATATGAATGAAAAGCATCAACAAACATGATAATCCCAGATCGTGTCTATTTTAATTTAGATTTTTATTCCTATTGGTACATAAATTCAGCATATGTACTGTGTTTATTATAAAAGCAAATTATGCATTCTACTTGTCAATTTGCAAAGTATTGGGTTTGGAAATACTGAATTTTCATCTTGCAGCCAAAATAGTTTATTTTTTAGGCAATTTTTAAATATAAAAAGTCGCATCAGATGTTGATCAGGTTACCAACCCCTCTTCTAGAACCATTTTTTGTCTTTTACTTGTTTCATTACCATTCCTTGTTGACTTTTACAACCATCCCTTATGTTATTTACTCTCTCCTGCCTTCCACCCTATCACTGGCCTTCCCCTTTCTTCTAATCCTCCCCCCACCCCCATTTCCCTGCCTTTGTACTTGTTTAAAAATGATTCCATCTCTTAACTTTTTCCAGCTCCGTTAAAAAGCCGCAGAGCTGAAACGTGAGCTCTGTTTCTCTCTCTGATGATGCTGCCGGACCTGCTGATCATCTCCTGCTTTTTCTGTTTATGTTTCCAGCTCTGCTGCATTTTACCTTTGTCTGTGTGAAGGGTCAACCTTCCAAGATGAATGGGATTCACTTCAAGAGATTGGGAGCTAAAAGAGCAATGCAGAACTCACAGAGTACCACTGGGAAGGATTCACACAACAACAACTTTCATTCATACAACGCCCTTAGTGTAACAAAACATCCCAAGGTGCTTCACAAATATACACATGACATTGAGCTACGTGGGAGATGCTACACCAGACGAACAAAAGTAGGTTTTAAGGAGTGTACTAAAGGAGGAAAGTGAGATGGAGAGAGAAGACTGGAGAGTTTAGGGCCTTGGCAACTGAAGGCACGGACACTAGTGCTGGAGCAATTAAAATTGAGGATGTTCAAGAGGGCAGAATTTTTTTTTTCTTCATTCTTTCATGGGATGTGGGCATTGCAAGTGTTTGTTGCCCATCCCTAATTGCCCTTGAACTGAATGGCTTGCTAGGTCATTTCATAGGACAGTTAAGTGTCAACTGCACTGCACCTAGAGTCACATGTAGGCCAGAACAGGTAAGGATGGCAGATTTCCTTCCTTAAAGGGACATTAGCAAACCAGATGGGTTTTTACAACAATGGTCACCATTACTGAAACTAGCTGTATACCACAGATTTATTGATTGAATTTAAATTCCACCAGCTAACATGGGATTTGAACCCATGTCCCCAGAGTGTTAGCCTGGGCTGGATAATTAGTCCAGTGACATTGCCACTATGCTACCATCTCCCCGAGGTGTGGAGAGATCTTGGAGGTTTGAGTGACTACAAACTGGAACGAGGGATACAGGAGCGAGGAATGGGATGAAAAGGTTAGTGGCTATAGGTTGTTATATAAGGTTAAGTTGTTAGTTGTTCAAAGGTGGTGGTGATATGTTCCAGTTCACTCAGGAAGACCGAGGTGACATGGCAACATGAACCTTTACCAGCATGTTAAAGTCTGGAGCCATGGATAGTGACGTTAGAAGCTTGTTCAAATTATTTGCATAATTCAATTTTAGCGCAAAAACAACTCTGAATTGCAGGCCCATAATATACTTTTAAATCTACAGGCCTGTTTCTAAATCTGCAGATGGGTCAGCATGAATGGGTTAAAATTGGGCCTGATGAGTTCTTATCCTACCAACCAATGAGAAAATAATATCAAACCTCCAGGTTCACAGAACACAAAAGGGACAAACGAATGAATAAGAAATCTAAATGGAAATGGGGTTGAGTAAGATGCTTTGGCTTTGAGGGCTGAGAACTCCGTGATCACTTGAGAAAAGGGCCATAGATTGGGCATACTGCCGGGTCTATAAGGCCCCCTCTGTTGCCTCCTGTCAAGGCTGAAATGCCTGTGGCTCACAGTTATTTTGGATCAATATATTTGGACTGGCTTCTCATTTCTTAATTTCCCATCACATACAGAAGTCTGGTGCTGAGCAAATTGCGACTGCTCCAAATTCCCAGTTCTATTTATCCCAAACAACACCATACTTTTATTAGGTTACAGGTCTATTTTCCTGTTTCTTGGTTTTCTTGGCTGAGTGAAGGAGCCAGCAGTAGTTTCACTCTGTACAGAACTGGTTGTTCCAAGCACGGTCCAAGTGGCAGCCAAATGCTTGATCTTTTCACACATGCCCTTCTGCACTCACTCTGTACAAACATTGGGGGTGTATGACCATGGATTGTTCATGTAGGACCATTGAACGTGGAAGTTTATACATTCTCTTAAGGAAGCCTTGTGGCACAGTGTATAGTGTCCCTATCTCTAAGCCAGAAGATCTCGGTTCACTTCTCCCACCAGGAGTTAATGGAAAGGTGCATTCATAATGTGGCCAGGCAGATTGAGTATTGACCTGTAAACTCTTCCAACATACACCAGTAAGAGCAGGAGTCATGGGATGGAAAGAAATCGGAGCCTCTACCATCACTATTCATTGCTCGAAGGCTACAGCTTGCATGTTGCCATAGCAACTTGAACTCCTTGGGCTGCTATCTGGATCAGATTGGGTGCCAACAGTGATGGGGTGGGGGTGGGGAACAATGGCTCACTGTGGACCTTCAGCTGTGTGCACAGGAGGCCCTGCTGCACCTTCATGTTGAGGGTGGTGTTTCTCCCTTTAGCAAGCCAGATGCCTCCGCTGTAGTCTTCCCCTTCTTCTCTGTTCCCTCTAAACCATGAGGCATACTGCTATATCACCAGGCTCCATGATCCTTATCAAAAACAGAATTACCTGGAAAAACTCAGCAGGTCTGGCAGCATCGGCGGAGAAGAAAAAAGTTGATGTTTCGAGTCCTCATGACCCTTCAATAGAACTGAGTAATATTAGGAGAAATATGAGTGGTTTAAAGTGGGAGGGGTGTGGTTGTAGGGACAAGCAATTTTCTTCTCCGCCGATGCTGCCAGACCTGCTGAGTTTTTCCAGGTAATTCTGTTTTTGTTTTGGATTTCCAGCATCTGCAGTTTTTTGTTTTTATCTCCATGATCCTTCTGTTCTCCTCTTGCATGACCAAAGAGAGAAAAGCGTGGGTAAGCATATGTGTTCTAAGACCCTCTCTTGGTTGTCAGGAAGATGTAATAATTTTCATAATATTATTGGAATTTATTATAAAGTAAAGTAATAGTAGGGTATGGGTCTATGCCTGTGTGTGTGTGTGTATGTGTGTGTGCGACTTAATTGAATTAAAGGCAGCTGGTCTGAAGGCTTTGAGGTAACAGAAGAGAAGCTAGGTTTGAAATGTTAAGTAGGTAAACATGGGTGAAGTTTTCGAATGAAAGGGAGCATTTGCATTTTTAAATAAACCAGACCAGCTTGAATTCAAAGGAGGGGGTGAAATGTTTCACCTAGACAGGAGAAGTTAAGAAACAGAGGGCTGAATTTTTAGCTCTTCGAGCAGGCGCACACCCAACCCGACCGAGCGTCAAATGACGCATGATGACATCAGCCAAGCGTCCCAACATTATCACGCACTCGCGCAATATTTCGGTTGGTGGGTGCACCTGCTGACAATTAAAAGGCCTATTAAAGCCATTTAAAAGATAATTAAAACATTTTTTTCGCCGC
This sequence comes from Cetorhinus maximus, assembly GCF_964194155.1. NCBI lineage: Eukaryota > Metazoa > Chordata > Chondrichthyes > Lamniformes > Cetorhinidae > Cetorhinus > Cetorhinus maximus. Next base: position 11,222,512 of record NC_135884.1, on the reverse strand, counting down.
CTGTCCAACCTTATGGTTGACAGGCAGGTGAAAAGGCCGATGTTTTTGGAAACCTCATCCACGGGCGGGATGAGGTTTCCAACAGCAAATAAAAATAAAATAAATTTTTAAAAATTTAATTAATAACATGTCCCTGCTCATGTGACAGAATCACATGCAGGGGGCATGTTTCACAACATTTTAGAAAGCTTTATCTTTTTATTTTGAAAAATGTTCACCCCCCTGGAGCAGCTCTGTGCCTCAGGGAGCTTTTCAAGCACTGCTCACTTTTTATGCCAGTGGCTTCTCCCAGGACTCCACAGGTGACCTGTGTGGGATCTCGCAAGCCTCGACCCACAAGTGCATCCAGGAAGTCACCGACGCCATCTTTGCAAAGGCACAGAACTTTGTGCATTTTGACTGGGATCAGACAAGCTAGGAAACAAAAGCGCTCGGATTTGCCCAGATCTCTGGTTATCCACAGGTTCAGGGTGCCATCGACTGCACTCACGTGACGCTTAGATCTCCGTGGCAACGAGGAGTCAACTACGTCAACCGCAAGGGCTTCCGCACACTGAATGTTCAGCTGATCTGCAACCACAACAAACACATCCTACACGCCTGTGCACAATTCCCAGGGAGTGTCCATGACTTGTACATCCTTTTTTTAATTCATTCACAGGATGTGGGCTTCGCTGGCCGGGCCAGCATTTATTGCCCATCCCTAGTTGCCTTTGAGAAGGTGGTGGTGAGCTGCCTTATTGAACTGTTGCAGTCCCTGTGGTGTAGGTACACCCACAATGCTGTTAGGGAGGGAGTTCCAGGACCTTGACCCAGCGACACTGAAGGAACGGCGATATACTTCCAAGTCAGGATGGTGAGTGACTTGGAGGGGAACTTCCAGGTGGTGATGTTCCCATCTATCTGCTGCCCTTGTCCTTCTAGATGGTAATGGTCGTGAGTTTGGAAGGTGCTGTCTCAGGAGACTTGGTGAATCCCTGCAGTGCATCTTGTAGATGGTACACACTGCTGCTACTCTTTGTTGGTGGTGGAGGGAGTAATTGTGGATCTGGTGCCAATCAAGCGGACTGCTTTGTCCTGGATGGTGCTAGCTTCTTGAGTGTTGTTGGAGTTGCACTCATCCAGGCAAGTGGAGAGTATTCCATCACACTCCTGACTTGAGCCTTGTAGATGGTGGACAGGCTTTGGGGAGTCAAGAGGAGGGTTACTCGTTACATGATTCCTAGCCTCTGACCTTCTCTTGTAGCCGCAGTATTTATATGGCTAGTCCAGTTCAGTTTCTGGTCAATGGTAACCCCAGGATGTTGATAGTGGGGGATTCAGTGATGGTAATGCGATTGAATGTCAATGCGATGGTTATATTCTCTCTTGTTGGAGATAATGATTGCTTTGCACTTGTGTGGTGCGAATATTACTTGCCACTTGTCAGCCCAAGCCTGGATATTGTCCAGGTCTTGCTGCATTTGGACATGGACTGCTTCAATGTCTGAGGAGTCACGAATGGTGCTGAACATCGTGCAATATTCAGCGAACATCCCCACTTCTGACCTTATGACGGAAGGATGGTCATTGATGAAGCAGCTGAAGGTTGTTGGGTCTAGGACACTACCCTGAGGAACTCCTGCAGTGATGTCCTGGAGCTGTGATGACTGACCTCCAACAACCACAACCATCTTCCTTTGTGTATGGTATGAGTCTAACCATTGGAGCATTTTCCCCCTGATTCCCATTGACTCCAGCTTTGCTAGGGCTCCTTGATGCCACACTCTGTCAGATGTGGCCTTGCTGTCAAGGGCAGTCACTCTCACCTCACCTCGGGTGTTCAGCTCTTTTGTCCATGTTTGAAGCAAGGCTGTAAAGAGGTCAAAAACAGAGTGGCCATGGTGGAACCCAAACTGGGCCGCAGTGAGCAAGGCTTGTTGCTAAGCAAATGCCGCTTGATAGCACTGTTGATGACACCTTCCATTATTTTACTGATGATGGAGAGTATACTGATGAGGTGGTAATTGGCTGGGTTGGATTTGTCCTGCTTCTTGTGTACAGGACATACTTGGGACAATTTTCCACATAGCTGGTAGATGCCAGTGTTGTAGCTGTACTGGAACAGCTTGGCTAGGGGCGTGGCAAATTCTGGAGCACAAGTCTTCAGTACAATTGCTGGATTATTGTCAGGCCCCATAGCCTTTGCAGTATCCATTGCATTCAGCCTTTTCTTGGTATCACGTGGTGTTAATTAAATGGGCTGAAGACTGGCATCTATAATGCTGGGGACTTCCGGAGGAGACCGAGATGGATCATCCACTCGGCCCTTCTGGCTGAAGATTGCTGCGAATGCTTCAGTCTTATCTTTTGCACTGATGTGCTGGGCTCCTCCATCATTGAGGATGGGGATATTTGTGGAGCCTCCTCCTCCAGTGAGTTGTTTAATTGTCCACCACTATTCATGACTGGATGTGGCAGGACTGCAGAGCTTAGATCTGATCCATTGGTTGTGGGATCGCTTAGCTCTGTCTATCACTTGCTGTTTGGCACGCAAGTAGTTCTGTGTTATAACTTCACCAGGTTGACATCTTATTTTATGCTTGGTTCTGCTGCTGGCATGCCCTCCTGCACTCTTCATTGAACCAGGGTTGATCACCTGGCTTGATGGTAATGGTAGAGTGGGGGATATGCCGGGCCATGAGGTTACAGATTATGTTTGAGTACAATTCTGCTGCTGCTGATGGCCCACAGTGCCTCATAAATGCCCAGTCTTGAGTTGTTAGAGCTATTCAAAATCTAACCCACTTAGCATGGTAGTAGTACCACACAACATGATGAAGGGTATCCTCAATGTGAAGGCAGGACTTTGTCTCCACAATGAATGTGCGGTGGTCACTCCTACTGATACTGTCATGGACAGATGCATCTGCGGCAGGCAGGTTGGTGAGAATGAGTTCAAGTATGTTTTTCCCTCTTGTTGGTTCCCTCACCACCTGCTGCAGACCCAGTCTAGCAGCTATGTCATTTAGGACTTGGCCAATAGTGGTGCTACCGAGCCACTCTTGGTGATAGACATTGAAGTCCCCACCCAGAGTACATTCTATGTCCTTGCCACCCTCAATGCTTCCTCCAAGTGATATTCAACATGGGGGAAGCACTGATTCACCAGCTGAGGGAGGGCGGTACGTGGTAATCAGCAGGAGGTCTCCTTGCCCATGTTTGATCTGATGCCATGAGACTTCATAAGATCTGGAATCGATGTTGAAGACTCCCAGGGCAACTCCCTCCTGACTGTATACCACTATGCCGCCACCTCTGCTGGGTCTGTCCTGCCGGTGGGACAGGACATACCCAGGGAAGGTGATGGTGGTGTCTGGGACATTATCTGCAAGGTATGATTCCATGAGGATAACTATTGCTTGACTGGTCTGTGTGACAGCTCTCCCAATTTTGGCACTAGTCCCCAGATGTTAGTAGGGAGGAATTTGCAGGCTGAGATTGCCACTACTGTTGTCGTTTCCGGTGCCTAAGTTGATGCCGGGTGGTCCGTCCGGTTTCATTCCTTTTTTGTGACTTTGTAGTGGTTTGTTACAACTGAGTGGTTTGCTAGGCCATTTCAGAGGGCATTTTAAGAGTCAACCACATTGTTGTGGGTCTGGAGTCACAAGTAGGCCAGACCAGGTAAGGATGACAGATTTCTTTTCCTAAACGGCTTATGTCAACAGTCGACAATGATTTCATGGTCATCATCAGACTTTTAATTCGAGATTTATTTTTATTGAATTCAAATTCCACCATCTGCCATGGTGATATTTGAACCCAGGTTCCCAGATCATTACCCTGGGCCTTGCTGGATTACTAGTCCAGCAAGAATACCACTACGCTACCACCTCCCCACACTTAGCAGGTCTCAGATACCTGACATTTTCCTGGGTCCAGAGAGGCTGCAGGATTGGCTCCTTGGGGACAAAAGCTACCCACAGAGGACGTGGCTGATGACACCTGTGCAACGGCCTCAGACTGCAGCGGAGAGGCTCATGGCACAACCTGGACTTTGGTGGAGCAAATGATAGACATTTTGAAAATGAGGTTCCAGTGCCTCGACAGGTCCAGTGGAGCACTGCAATAGTCCCCAGAGGATGTCGTGCATCATCATAGCATGCTGTGCGCTACACAACCTGGTGCTGCTATGGGGGAGAGGACCTGGCTGAGGAGGAGATGGAAGAGCTGCACGTCTCCTCCAATGAGGAAGGATGACGGTGACAAGGTCCTCGAAGGCGAGGATGCTGGCGATGAGGCCATCGCACTGGCCAGACGAGGCGGCCGTGCTCAGGAGGCCCTCATAGCTGCAAGATTTGTGAAGGATGGTGATGAGATGCAGTGAGGACAGTCCAGACATCCTCACCTTGCATCTGTGAATGTTTGACTCCCGTGTGGCTAATGGCAGTGCACATACCCTCAGTACTCAGGCTCATGTCATGGAGGCGCAGTGGAGGCCCTAATAGTCACTAGAATCCAGGGGGATGATGATGACATGCAGTGAGGACACGTCATAGATCTTCACACAGCTTCTGTGAATGCCTGACTCCTGTCTGGCCGAGGGCAGCTCGCTTGCACCTGTGAACAGGGTCATATCATGGAGATACAACCGTGAAACTTTAAGTGCACCTGATCCTTTGTCAGCCTTCAGCACCTGTCCTTTCAGAACCACACCATCACCGGACACAGATGCTGAAGAGATGAGGGGTCAGCCCCACCTCAAAGGTGCTGAGAGCACACAGAGAGAATGATGGAACTCTGTGACAACTCCCACGACATTCTGGCAGCAATAACAAGCACCATCGAGGTGAGGGCATCACTAATGTGTCCAGTGGGTGTGAAGCCAGACCATCACTTTGCCCTGTGGGTCTAGCAGCATCTGCGGAGAGAGAAACAGAGTTATAGAAACAGATGCTGCTAGACCTGTTGAATTTTTCCAGCATCTTCTGTTATTGTTTTAGATTTATAGCATCCGCAGTATTTTGCTTTTATCATTTTGGCCTGAAGGTTGCACACTGCACAGGGAAGAGGCCCTAGACTGAGACACCTGCCTTTATCTTGTGCAGAAAGGTTTCACATCTAAATGACGTGAATACTGTCGTCAGAACAAAGAGCCCTAGGCAGGGAGGCATTGTTGGGAGTTTATTTACAATAGTGAACATTATGTACAAGTGATTAAAACCTGTGCCCAGGCTGTGCAACTACATCTTCTTAACTTGTAAGGTTCCTTTAAAGTTTTTCCTTGATTTTACAGCTGACCTGACTTAGGGGCTGTGCTTGATTTCTCCCTTGTTTTTGTTAATTTAGTTTATTGTTTTGACTCAAAAGAGTTACATCTTCTTAACTTTCCTAACCATGGCGCTATGTCTTGGTGCTCCCCCGACATCCACAGTGGAGGTGGAGGCAGCCTGCTGACTGTGATGACCTTGGCATGTGTCCTCTGGAGGACCGAGACCTGGAGGCCCCAGGCCTGCTTTGGGTGCCCAGCTGTGGGCCAGCTGCACCTTCCTCAGCCTGTGGGGCTGGAGACGATGGGGCCACAGGAAGAGGAGATTTGGATCGGCCAGAATTTCCTGGCGTCACGAGGGTGGATGGACCCGGGGGTACACCTGCTGACCCTCCTACCTATGGATGCCCAACAGCCTCTGGCTGACCCCTTGAGGAGAAGGGGAAGTTGGAGTGAGATCGAGCTGACCTGCATTGCTCTCGTGTTGACACTGTTGGAGGCCAACTATGGCGTTAGCAATGGAGTTCAGCCCGTGCAGCAGTGAGGGACCAATGTCCTGGACCAAGGTCTCCATGGTAGCCACTATCCTGCCAGTGTTGACCTTGATGCATTGGCATGCCAGCGCTATCACCTCCGCTTGTGGGCGGACTAACTCCTCCCTCGTCCCTTGCAATCTGAGGAGTGCGCTAGACATCCATCCCTGATGTTCCCGTGATCGCCTTTGCAGCTCCACCAACTGATTGAGGACCAAGTCCAGAGGCTCATCATCTGACTTGGACTCAGCAGATGACTTGCTTCCAGCATTCCTCCGAGTGCCGGTGACCTCGGATGTTCCTGCCTCCTCCTGCTGTGGAACAGATTGTGCGCTGTGCTCACCAGATTGTGATCCCAAGGCTGCTCTACATTTAGGTCCCACTGAGGTGTGTGTCGCTGCGCTGGTGGAGGGTGTGGATGGACGCCGTGACAGTCTTCAACGGTACTGCCCTCAGGGTCCTCACCTGAGGTGCTCTCAGTGCTAGGGTTGGGCTCAAGGTTGCCTGAGGGCAACGTGTCAGATGTGCCTAGGACAGAAAGTGGAGATTAGTCCTGCTTGGCAGCCATGTTGAAAACAGAACAGTGGACTCAGAGTAGCGTTGAGAGAGGGATATGATCCTCACGTGGATGCTTGCTGCCGACCTCACCATCGCCAAAGGAACAGTTCACGTCCTCTCTGGCCAGCTCCAACCTGTGACTCAAACGGAGTGAGGACCTTGATGTCTGCCGCTCCACCCCAGGCCTGGTCCTCTTCCGTTGATTGTGTGTGATCTTGCCCTCCATAAAGACAGATGGAGAGAGTGTGAGCAAGGCGCATGCCCAGTCAAATGAGAAGGATGCCAGGCGTGCGTGTGTGCTGAGTTGGAGCCATGGACTGGACGAGGAGGTGATCTGCAGAGGAGATGAGGCCAGATGGAGATTTGAGGCTGTGTGTGAGAGAATGAGTGTTGATGCCCCTTGAGCTGGCAGTGTGTGAGATGCCAGTGAATGTGTGATGGGCTTTTGAGTGTGAGAGTTGAGGGCGATGAGGTGGTTGCCTTACCCTGGCAGCATGGATGAGATCATTCATCCTCTTTCTGCACTGGGTGGCCAGTCTCTTGTGTGCAGCATTGGCACTGACCGCCACTGCCATCGCCTTCCAAGCCTGAGTGGTGGGACTGATGGACCTCCTGTAGCCGGAGCGGGGGTAGAGGATATCACGGTGGGCCTCCAGGGCGTCCAGAAGGAGCCCCAGGGATGTGTCACTGAATGGGGGGGGTGGGGTGAGGAGACTGCGCTCTTCTTAGCTTTTGGGACCATGTCTTCACTGGAGCAGCCCTGGGCTGCAAGCATTGAGAACTGTGTGCACAGCTGCAAGTTAAACATGGTGTCTGGAGTGAGGAAGCGGCGAGGTAATGGCATGCTAGGCAAATCGGAGGCCGCCCTCCAGCGATCCAGCGTGTTTCCCGTGACTGCATAATTTATGAGGCGGGAAGGGAATGAAATGGTGCAAAACTCCGCCATTGTGGCCGGAGGGTAAAACATTGTTTTTCATGCCCGCTACAGCACCTGGTGCAAATCTGGGATGATTCCACCCTTCATCACAATTCTATTCCTTTAATAGATAGCAGAACCTTTTGTTAACTGACAGAAATGTAAATCCATAATTGAAATGGAGAGAACAAACAACTTGACATTTATTATAAATATAGGAATAAGATATCTTGTAAATCTCATAATTAGAGGGTTGGAAGTATATTTTAATTGAGGATAAGGTCTTGAAGGCTGCCAATTCTGGTTGAATGTAACCCTGGAGGTTTCATCACATGACTTCCTGTTTCTAATGACCCTGCCCTCACACCCGCCCCTGTCATTGGCTGTCCATGTTCACCGCACCCCAACTTTCCATGTGCAATTGGAAAGTAAATGGGTTCTTCATTACCTTATTGGATGATTCTTGCCTGACTATCAAACAGCCTTTTCCTCCCATCTTTGATCATTTTTATAACTGGTAAAAAAAGGGTGTTCAAAGAATATGGAAAGAGACTTTTTAATGCCCAGTGATTGTTCTCCCAGGTTCCTTGCTCCCAGTGTCCTGAAGATGCATCTTCAATTCCTGGAGGTTCCAGGGCAGTTCTCAACCTTGACTGCATCAGGTATATGACACTTACTTAAATGACATCTTAACATATGTCTTAGGAATGCTCCAAAGTGCTTTGCACACAATGAATTAGCTTGAAAGACAGTGACTGTAAACTCGGTAGTCAATGTGTGCGCAACATACCAAGCATTGAGAAGACTTTTAGAGTCATCGGGTTGAATTTTAAGCCAGGGTGGGGCTGGGGTTTTGTGATCACGCCGAAGTCAATGGGTTTTTGAACAGCTCGGCACATTTTATGGCCCCGCCCCTGCAGTGATGGGGCCATAAAATTCCGCCCCTAGAATCATGGTGGCACAGAAGGAGTCCATTCAGCCTATCAATACCACACTGGCTCTCTGTAGAGCAATCAAATCAGTCCCATTGCCCCACTCTTTCCCTGTAGCCCCTGCAAACTTATTTCCCTCAAGTGTCCAACCAATTCCCTTTTGAAATCATTCATCACCTTTGCCTCCACCGCCCTTGTGAGCAGCGAGTTCCAGGACATTACCACTTGCTGTGCATAAAAGGTCCTCCTCACACCCGCCTTGCATGTGAAAGGCCAGCTTTTCCATGGGGCGATTGAGGTTTTATTGGGATCTTTCGCATCCACTTGAACCAATGGAACTGACAAGACGGTCAATGTCTCAACTGAAGGATTGCACCTCCAACAAAGCAGCACTTGCTCAGTGCTGCACCAGTTGGCCATAGCTATATACTGAAGCCCTAAGCCCACAACCTTCTCAAGGGCAATTAGGGATGGGCAACAAATGCTGGCCTAGCCAGCGATGCCCACATCCCGTGAAAGAATAATTAAAAAAAGCATAGTCTATGGGCTATGAGCCAAACTGACACTATCCATGGTTGACACAGAGGGGCAGATTGCCTTATATTATATGTATATGGGGCTAAGGTAATTTATAGTGGAGCCTATTGATATAAATAAAGCAAATTAACCAAAAAAGACTAAACTATAAATGGTATAAATCTGAAATAAAAGAAAAAAAAGCTGAGGAACAACACAGCTTGTTGGTAATCACTAATAAAGAGAGAAGGTGGGTTATAATGTTTCAGATGCTGTTCCTTTCATCAGAAAGGGTGAGGGGTTATCACTCCAAATGTTAATGCTCTTTTTCTCTTTACAGCTTCTGCCTGTCCTGCAATGTATTAACAGCATTTTCTGTGAATAAGGTTGTGATGATGTGAAGGAGCAGACAGGTTTCATAAAGAAACAGTGAAACTTTGTTACAGAGCAATTGACAGACGCTTCCACGCTCGACCAGGGCTCTTGTCAGGAAGCTCCGACTCCCGGATTGTCAAAGCTACAAGCTTACTGGTCGGAGCCCCCACAGTACATCATGTGACCCCCGATGCATAGACGAGAGGGACTATGCCCACAATTATCACATTTCCCCCCACCTTTTAGATTTTACAATTTCTATTTACAGGAAAGCATTTGAACAACCCAACCAGCGTATAAACAATTTCAGGTGATTATAAATCAAGTCTCTGAGGTGCTCTCCTTATACAGCAAGAGTGGCGTAGCTCTACCACTGGAGGTTCCTGAACGGGATCGACAGGGTCTGGAACTGCAGTATGAGACAAATCATCAGAATGCGGCAGATCAGGATTTGGCAACTCTTCAGAGACGTTTGGCATGGCTGTTCTAGGTCAACCAGACACCTCAGGAATTGATGGTTTGACATTAATCACAGGTGGATCAGTTGATTGTTGGAATGTCTCTTTGGCACGAATATAATCTACGAGCTTTCGGAGTATTCTACCCCACCACTTGTACTTGGTAGGATAGAACCATAGAACATAGAACACTACAGCACAGAAAACAGGCCATTCGGCCCTTCTAGTCTGTGCCGAAATATTATTCCGCTAATCCCACTGACCTGCACCTCGTCCATCACCCTCCAGACCTCTCCCATCCATGTATCTATCTAATTTATTCTTAAAACTTAAGAGTGAGCCCGCATTTACCACGTCAGATGGTAGCTCGTTCCACACTCTCACCACTCTCTGAGTGAAGAAGTTCCCCCTAATGTTTCCCCTAAACCTTTCCCCTTTCATCCTAAAGCCATGTCCTCTCATGTTTATTTCTCCTAATCTAAGTGGAAAGAGCCAACTCGTATTTACTCTGTCTATACCCCTCACAATTTTGTAAACTTCTATCAAATCTCCCCTCATTCTTCTAAGCTCCAAGGAATAAAGTCCTAACCTGTTTAATCTTTCCCTGTAACTCAACTCCTTAAGACCCGGCAACATCCTAGTAAATCTTCTCTGCACTCTCTCAATCTTACTGATATCCTTCCTGTAGTTAGGCGACCAGAACTGCACACAATACTCCAAAGTTGGCCTCACCAATGTCTTATACAACCTCACCATAACATCCCAACTCCTATACTCAATACTTTGATTTATGAAGGCCAGTATGCCAAAAGCTTTCTTTACAACCTTGTCTACCTGTGACGCCACTTTCCCGGAATTATGTATCTGAACTCCCAGATCCCTTTGTTCCTCCGCACTCCACCATTTACTGTGTGTGCCCTACCTTGGTTTGACCTTCCAAAATGTAACACCTCACACTTTTCCGCATTAAATTCCATCTGCCATTTACTGGCCCATTTTTCCAGTTGGTCCAGATCTCTCTGCAAGCTTTGAAAGCCTTCCTCGCTGTCCACAATGCCTCCAATCTTAGTGTCATCAGCAAACTTGCTGATCCAATTCACCACATTATCATCCAAATCATTGATATAGACAAAAAACAACAATGATCCCAGTACAGATCCCTGAGGCACACCACTAGTCACACACCTCCAGTCTGAGAAGCAATCATCCACTACCACTCTCTGTCTTCTCCCACACAGCCAATTTCGAATCCAGTTTACAACCCCTCCATGGATACCAAGTGTCTGAACCTTCTGAACTAACCTCCCATGTGGGACCTTGTCAAAGGCCTTACTAAAGTCCATGTAGACAACATCCACAGCCTTTCCTTCATCTACTTTCTTGGTAACCTCTTCGAAAAACTCTACAAGGTTCGTTAAACATGACCTACCACGCACAAAGCCATGCTGACTATCCTTAATCAGCCCTTGGCTGTCCAAATAATTATATATCCGATCTCTCAGAACACCTTCCAATAATTTACCTACTACTGACGTCAGGCTCACTGGCCTGTAATTACCTGGTTTACTTTTGGAGCCTTTTTTAAACAACGGAACAACATGAGCTACCCTCCAATCCTCCGGCACCTCACCCGTGGCTAAGGACATTATAAATATTCCTGCCAGGGCCCCTTCAATTTCTACACTAGTCTCCCTCAAGGTCCGAGGGGATATCATGTCAGGCCCGGGGGATTTATCTACCTTTATTTGCTGTAAGGCAGCAAGCGCCTCCTCCTCTTTAATCTCTATATGTTCCATGAAACTACTGCTTGTTTCCCTTCCTTCCTTATACACTATGCCAGTTTCCTGAGTAAATACTGACGCAAAAAAACTGTTTAAGATCTCCCCCATCTCGTGAGGCTCCACACATAGACGACCACTTTGATCTTCAAGGGGACCAATTGTGTCCCTTATTATCCTTTTACTCTTAATATACTTATAGAAACCCTTCGGGTTTACCTTCACATTATCTGCCAAAGCAACCTTATGTCTTCTTTTTGCCTTCCTGATTTCCTTTTTTAGTATTTTCTTACACTTTCTATACTCTACAAGTACCTCATTTGCTTCTTGTTACCTATACCTGCTATACACCTCTCTCTTCTTCTTAACCAGATCGCCAATATCCCTTGAAAACCAAGGTTCCTTATGCCTGTTAACTTTGCCTTTAATCCTGGCAGGAACATGCAAACTCTGCACTCTCAAAATTTTGCCTTTGAATGCCTTCCACTTACTGAACATATCCTTGCCAGAAAACAACTTATGCCAATCCACTCTTCCTAGATCCTTTCTCATTTCCACAAAATTGGCCTTTCTCCAATTTAGAATCTCAACTTGAAGACCAGACCTATCCTTATCCATAATTAGCTTAAAACTAATGACATTGTGGTCACTGGACCCAAAATGTTTGCCTACACATACTTCTGTCACCTGACCTGTCTGGTTCCCTAATAGGAGGTCAAGTATTGCATCCTCTCTTGTTGGTACCTCTATATATTGATTTAGAAAACTTTCCTGAACACATTTGACAAACTCCAAGCCATCCAGCCTCTGGGACAATGGCTCCAGGAGCCCAAGGGAGTCCACTGCCGAAATCCTGTACGTATACCGTGTCACCCACGCTGAAAGTGCGAGCTTCACAGTGTATGTGATGGTTAAACTTTTGATGACTCTGGCTCTGCGCCACCTTCCCCTCTAAGTTTGGAAACATGAGATGTAGACGTATACACAGACGGTGTTTCATTAATAACTCCGACGGTGTTGAACCCATGTGGCGTTGTATGACAGCTGAAAAGAAACTGGGAAAGCCGAGATTCTAGAGCACCTTCCGATAACATTTTCATACCAGACTTAAAAAAGTTTGTACTTCCCTCTTGGCTATACCATTCGATGGGGGATGGTAAGGGGCTGTTTTAATGTGTCAGATTCCATTCAAATCCATAAATTTCTGAAACTCTGTGCTGGTAAAGGCGGCACCATTATCTGAAACGACAATTTCAGGTAGGCCACGAATGCAGAAACTGTGATGTTGCTTCTTGATAGTTGCATTTGACGTTGATGACTTGACTTCATATACATCCATCCATTTGGAAAGTGCATCTACAATTAACAAGAACAAGGTACCCAAGAACGGCCCTATGTAATCGAAATGTAATCAAACCCCGGGGTCGACCAGGTCATTCCCACGGATGTAGGGGAGCCGGAACAGGCAACTTCTGTTGTTGCTGACAGTGGAGACAATGCTCGACCAAGTTTTCAATATCTCCATCAATGCCTGGCCGCCATACATAGCTTTGCACAAGCATTTTCATTTTTGATATGCCTGGATGGGCACTATGGAGTTCTGTCAAGAGCAGCTCTCTGATATGTGGTGGGATCGCCCTGCTTGACCCCCACAACAAAATCCCGCCTTGGCAGCTCAATTCCAGCTCTCTGACATGGAATGGTCTCAATTCTTCAGATACAGGCAAGTTTGGCTGCCTCCCTTCATTAAGGTATCTGAATGTGTGCTCTCCCACCACCATGGTTGAGGCACCAGAAGCTACTGAAGTGTCCACTTCAGTAGCTTCTCATTAACTTGTAACGTTGCAGGAATATGTTCGGTCTTCACTGCAGTCACATTATATAGGGGGTAGCCATCAGGAGCAGCAGCTTCAACCGTTATTTGCTGCCTTGCAGACTGCTTTAACCTTGTCTGGCATTGCCTAACCATGTGACCCTTCTTCTGACAGTCATGGCATTCTGCCCTCTTTGAATTTACAGGCATCTGCTCCATGGTCACCCCCACATCTATAGCAACTTTGCCTTGAAGTCACCGCTGAAGCGTTTCTTGCTAGGCTGTTTAATGTTTCTCACAGCGGCCATTGACTTGCGCTTCCATTCGGCAGGTCCGGCTTTCGGTCCACGCTCGGCGGCAGGTTCCCGCACAACATGGGGTACGGAGCCATTTTCCATGCTTTGCAAAGCCTGCGAGTCTCTCGCAACACGTTCCATGGCGAGGGGAGATTTCTAGGGCGCGCTTAAAGCCGATGTCGACCTCGGTGAGTAAACAGCGCTGTATGGCGTTGTCCTTAACTCCACAAACCACTCGGTCCTGCAGCATATCGTTTAATGCGTCCCCGGAGTTGCAATGTTCCGTTAACTGCTTGAGATTTGCGACATAGCTCACGATGGACTCCCCCGGGGCCCTAACCCTTGAATTAAAGTTAAAACGCTGCATTATTACGGATGGCTTCACTGGAAGTGTGTTTTCACGAGGTCCGCTAACTCATTATAGGGCTTGGAATTGGGCGTGCTCAGGGACCATCGGGTTACGAATGAGGTTGTATGTTTTACTGCCGCTTACACCCAAGAGGATCGCTTTCTGCTTTTCTCCCACGCTAATCTCGTTGGCTACGAAGTGAAATCGGAGGCGCTCTACATACTGGCTTCAGTCTTCCATAGTTGCACCACATGGATCGATTCTGCCGAAGAGTGGCATGACTGGAGAGTAGCTTTTTAAAAAAAAAATTCAGTGCGCTCAAGGTAACAGGGTGAGGCGCAGAGTCAGAGCTGATTTTACCCTTGTCGCCAATTGTTATGACTGAATGGAGCAGACAGCTTTCATCGAGAAACAATTAAACTTTATCGCACAGAGAGATTTACAGCTGCTTCCATGCTCGAACAAGACTCTCGTCAGGAAGCTCCACACCCCCCACACCCCACCCTGGCTTTCCCACTCTACCAGCTCACTGGTCAGAGCCCCCACAGTACATCACGTGAGCCCTGACTGACAGAAGGGAGGGACAATACCCACAGTTACCATAAAGGTATTTACCAGCAATATTTATTCACTTCTCCCTAGGCTGGTCACTTACATGAACTGCAGATTTAAGTCCTCTCTCTCCCAATGCTTCCCCGGTCACCTCCTGTTCTGCACCAGGCTGATGTTTTCGACAACTCTGGTCTGAAACCTTGGCAGCAGTGAGCCTTTTGCAAAAGCGTTCACTTTTTCCACTGAGGAGCAGCTCATTTCTATTTGCTCGATGGAGAATCCAGTCATGTAGGTGAAGGAAAGCGCTGGCAGCTTATAGCGAACGGGGGGGAAAGAGAGGCTTTACAACAACTCGCAGGGCAACGCGCAGCACTTGCATTGCCCCTGCGTTCTGTTATAAGCCAATGTGCCGTGTTGCAGCAGTAAGTTGTGCTCCATTTAATGAGTATAATGCCATGCCCCATGGTTTAGGTTAACAGCCTACATGTGGCAACTTGTGATTCGATGGAATGTGCCGTCTGTACATTCCTTGACAGGAAGCTGGACTTGCTTGTGGCAGGGTGTGTGTGTGTGTGTGTGTGTGGGAGGGGAGGCAGAAACCTAATCGCATAAAAGGACTTGAACAGTTAATGCAAACCTCACTGATGTTGTCCCCTGGACTGGTTATGACTGACTGAAAATTGAGGCCGAGGAAGGGATTTTAAAAGTGGTTTCTTTTCGCTTATGCCCTGTCCCTCATTTGGATAGCTTGGTTGCCTCTGAATCACGAAGACCCTGGGTTCAAGACTTACTCCAGGCCTTGAGCAGAAAAATTAAGGCTGCCTCAGTACTGAGGGAGTGTGACACTGTTGGAGGTGCTGTCTTTTGACTGACGTGTTAAATGAAGAAAATTGTCCCTCCTAGGAGAACGTGAAAGATCCCACGGCACTACTTTGAAGACGAGCGGGAGAGTTATCCCTGGTGTCCTAACCGATATTTCTCCCTCAATCAACATCACAAAACACAGATTGTCTGGTCATTTTCACACCACTGTTTCTGGGGGGGCTTTTAAAAATACATTTACCGAATGTGGACTTCGCTGGCTGGGGCAGCATTTATTGCCCATCCCTAACTGCCCTTGAAAAGGTGGTGGTGAGCCGCCTTCTTGAACCGCTGCAGTCCCTGTAGTGTAAGTACACCCACAGTGCTGTTAGGGAGGGAGTTTGCTTTGCATTTCCTACATTACAACAGTGGCCACACTTAATGTGCTGTAAAGGGCTTTGAGAGGTTTGGTGGTCAGTTAAGTGCTATATAAATGAAAGTCTTAATTTTTGTTATTAGCCCTGTTTTTCTTCTGTCTTTATGTCTCACCCTGGAAATTGCTGGG
Organism: Cetorhinus maximus; assembly: GCF_964194155.1. Lineage (NCBI taxonomy): Eukaryota > Metazoa > Chordata > Chondrichthyes > Lamniformes > Cetorhinidae > Cetorhinus > Cetorhinus maximus. Next base: position 11,206,822 of record NC_135884.1, on the reverse strand, counting down.
TTGGGTGGAGGCCTGGGGTTGGACCTGTGGGCATGGGAGGGAGGGTCAGGCTTGACAGACTAGCTGTTGTCTTTCTGTCCATCAATTTTGTTTGCTCTTAGGCTTGGCAAATCAGCTCAAATTATGTGTCTATCATTTTCCCGGGAATCCTGTAGCTTTTCTGCCGAAATTGCATTGAACCATTGGGAAAACCTCATGCTGAAAGTCAATCCCCTTGTGTGTTAGAGATCTTTATGTGTATGTACCAAAGGTAAGTAACATTAATGACCCAGACAGAAATGCTGAAGCACATACTATTGTCACATTAAACATGTCATTCATGATGGCTGCTGTACATTTTAATTAATTTAAACTGGACGGCCAAATTCATGTGAATGATCTACTTAGTATGAGGAATAAGTATAAAAGGATTTGTGTAGAAGCAATTGTATTCAATGAATTAATCACTGACTTATTTGCATCAAGTGTCAGCCATGGGACAGTGGTTCTCAGTCAAAGGTTGTGGGTGGAAGTCCTTTTCCAGACACTTGAGTATGTAATCCAGGTTGACGCTCCAATGCAGAGCTGAGTGAAGGCTGCATTGTCAGAGGTGCTGGCTTTCAGATATCTGCTCTCTCAAGTGGATGCAAAAGATCCCATGGCACTATTTTGAAAAAAGCAGGGGAGTTCATCCTGGCCAATGTTTATACCTCAGTCATTACTTTTTATTCGTTTGTGGGATGTGGGCGTTGTTGGGAAGGCCAATATTTATTTCCTATCCCCAACTGCCTTGAGAAGATGGTAATGAGCCATCTCCTTGAACCACTGCAGTCCACGTGGTGTAGATACACCCAAAACACTGTTAGGAAGGAAATTTCAGCATTTTGACTCAGCAATAGTGAAAGAACAGTGATGTGGGTCCATATCAGGATGGTGTGTGACTTGAAGGGGAGCTTGAAGATGGCAATGTTCCCACTTGCCTGTTGCCCTTGTTCTTCAAGGTAGAAGTCGCAGATTTAGAACACGCTGTCGAAGGAGCCTTGGTGAGTTGCTTCAGTGCATCTTGTAGATGGTACACACTGCTACCATTGTGTGCCACTGGCATACATCAGGAGGCGGAAGGGACCTCCCAGGTGTCTGGCACTCAGAGGACTGTCGGATGTCAGAAATCTGCTGAGTCCGAGTCACACGAAGAGCCTCTGGACTCTGTCATACGTCAGTTGCTGGAGCTGTAAAGACAAACTCGGGAACATCAGAAAGGGATGAGCGCTGTACTCCTCAGATTGCAAGGCACGCTTGAGGAGTCCATCTGCCTTCAGTCTGAGGTGATAGCACTGGCATGCCAATGTACGGAGGTCAACACTGGTAGGGTGGTGGCCGCCATGGAGACCTTGGTCCAGGTCATTGGTCCTGCATTGCTGCGCGGGCTGAACTCTATCACAGGCACCATAGTTGGCCTCCAAAAGTATCAATGTGAGAGGGGTGCGGGGCAGCTCGATCTCACTCCAGCTTCCCCTTCTCCTCTAGGAGTCAGCCAGGGGCCCTCGGACACCCATAGGGAGGAGGATCACCATGATATGACCCTGTTCACAGAGTGCAAGCGAGGTACCATCAGCCAGACAGAGTCAGGCATTCACATAAGCTAGGTGAGGATCTATGGAGTGTCCCCATTGCATGTCATATTCACCATCCACAAAACTAACAGCTATGAAGGCCTCCCGAGCGAACCTGCCTTGTCTGGCCAGTTCAATAGCCTCATCACCATCACCCTCGCCTTCAAGGATCTCCTCACCTTATCCCTGTTGATGTCCTCCTCATCGGAGCAGACGTGCAGCTCCTCCATCTCCTCCTCAGCCTGCACCTCTCCCCGTTGCAGCACCAGGTTGTAAAGGGCGCAGCAGGTGACAATGATGCATGACACCCTCTGTGGGCTGTATTGCAGGGCTCCACCAGACTGATCCAGGCACCCTAACCTCATTTTCAACATCCCGATGGTCTGCTCCACCAAGTTGTGAGCTGCAGCATGAGCCTCATTATACTTCGCTCTGCTGCAGTCTGAGGCCGCCACAGGGGTGTCATCAGCCACGGCCTCTCTGGGTAGCCCTTGTCCCCGAGGAGCCAACCCTGCAGCCTCTGTGGACCCTGGAAGACGTCAGGGATCTGAGGCCTACTGAGAATGTAGGAGTCGTGTACACACCCTGGGAATTGTGCACAAATCTGTAGGATGCGTTTATGGTGGTCGCACACCAGCTGAAAATTCAGGGAGTGGAAGCCCTTGTGGTTGACGTAGTTGACTGCTTGTTACCATGGAGATCTGAGCACCATGTGAGTGCAGTCAATGGCACCCTGCACCTGTGGAAACCTGAGATCTGGGCACTTCACAGTGCTCCTGCTTCCTGGCTTTCCTGATCCTGGGCGAAATGCACAAATTTGTGTGCCTTCGCGAATGTGGTGTCCGTGACCTCCTGGATGCATTTGTGTGTGGAGGCTTGCGAGATTCCACAGAGGTCGGCCACTGGCAGTGGATGCTGTCCATGTCTCCTTGTACCAAATGCTGCTGCAGGTGTCAGAGGCTACCGGACAGTTCCCTGGACATGCGCAGTCATCAGTCACACTGGTTCTCGATCATCTGCATGAATATTAAGCGTGGTCTGTACACGCTGGGTCTAACTAGGCACCGACTAGTGACGGCTTGTTGTGGCTCTTCAATGGCATGCACAGAGCCCCAGCTGCCTCTTCTTCTTGAGGGTGCTGCACCTCCCCCTGCCCAGCCAGGTGCCTCTGTCGCTATCTCTTTCGTCTCCAAATCCTGTAAGCCATGGGCATACAGCTAGGTCACCAGGCTCCATGCTCCTGATGTTGTCCTCCTGCAGGAGAAAGGAGAGGCGCTTGGGTGTACTGAGAGTCTCTCTTGATTAAGTCTGAAGGCCCCTTAATGCATGCAGGAGAGTGCTGGCCACCACTAGGATGACTAGAGTTTAGTGTGCTGCATGGCTGCCTGAAACCTCACCTTCCTCTGCCCCACTCCACCTGACCGATTGACTGGACCGGCTGCTTTGCCCATTGGACTGCATGCTGTGCTCTCAGCTCAGGCTTAGTCATTCTCCTAACATGCATTGCAAGGCTGCGCTGTCAGCTTGAATCGTGGGGGAGACTGGTCCAAACCGGGATAGTGACATTGCAAAGGGGCTGTGAGCACCTCCACCAGTGACTGCTACACGGCCCAGCTTTAGCAAGGAGATTGTACAACGTGTGCAGTCATCCAATTGTCCTGCAGTCCACTAAAACACTCAGTTTGCAGTCTGTGCCTGAGGGGTGAAAAGCTCTGGAGCATTTGGTGTCACTTTCATGCCTCTGTGTTGCTCAAGTGGGCAGATAAGCTAGAGGTCTGACTCCGCGCAGGTCAACGTGGCTGTGCTATGGAGGAATGGTCACTTTATACGAGGTTTTCCTAACGCGTGGCCGCTTCCCTCCCCCACACCCACATGTATTTGTGTACTACCTCCAGACCATGCTGCCTTGCTCCCCCCCAAACTTGCCCCAACTGCAGTGCTGCCCTCGCCCCGTCAACCAGCCAGGAAAAAGTGACTTGCCAGCGCCCTCGCCTGAATGTGTGATGCCTCGTCCTTGAAGTGGACCCTCGCGAGCACTGCACTAAATTATGGTGCACTCACCTCCGAGTTCCCCTTGAAGTTCAATCCGCCAGGCGTACGCCTTTTAAGTGCTGTTGCACGCTGACGTGCCTGGGTGACCCAGCGCAGGGGGTGGGATGATTCTGGCGAGCACGGGTTATAATTATACGCAGACGTATTAAAATGACGTTCCCGAGGTGCGGGGTCGGGCGGGAAACGCTGCCTGCCATTCACGGCCTGAGCCGTGACCATCGCAAACTGGTCTCCTGATGCCGTGAAACCCGATCTTCGGCCTTCCCACCGTATTGTCCGCTCACGCCTGCCAGGACGCCGGACGCCAACGGGGGCAGAAAATTTCGGCCAGAGTCTTAGAAATACCTTTTAGTGACATTAGTGTACGGCACTTAATGTAGTCCAATGACATTTGTTAATGGAGGCGTTATCCATATATTTTCAATGATGAGCATCTCTCCCAAAAGAGAGGACAGAGCTAATGTCGTAGAAAGTAAATTCTAGACTCACATGTATTAAAACAGAGGTGATTATTTGCACATTACAAAACACATGGTCTGGACATAGTGTTATGTATTTGAAGTGGACAGATTAAATTGATTAGAATAATGTAATGCACGTTACAGGATAGATGGACTTCACACAGATCCATGACTTGATACGTATGACTTTAATATGGGTAAATACACAATTGTATATTGATATACAACATAATATATGCTAAAAGGTATTTGAACCAGATATGAATATTGCCCCTAGAGCTAGGGGGGGCTCCTGGCCAGAATACAATGAAAACACATATTGTTTCAGAGGTGTCTCCCCCTCTCCACTTGAGTTCTCTCCAAGTTGCACTCTTTAGTTTCTTTCAAGAGAAAAAAAAAGCTCACGATGTGGGCTAGCCTCCCAGAATAAAAGATGTTGATTCCCTATCCTGTTCATTGACGCTTGATGTGCTTACATGGCCTTCCTTTTCAGGGTTTGTTCCCATCTTTGCCACCTGGTTTTGAAATTCTCCTGCAGCGAAATGAGGAAAGCCCATGGCCAGGCTAACAGTGTGGCACATCTCTATCCTTCCTGTTGAGCCTGAGATACACATGACGTCTGAGCAGGTGGATGTTCCACACAAGGAACTGAAGGCACGGCATGACAAAACAAATGCTCAGGATGATGTAGCCCATGGCAGGGCCCGGATTCTCCCCGTAGTTCAGTGACCTGTAAATGTAAGGCTTCCCCTTCAGGTTGGTGCCCCCAGCAGCCCAGTAGATGACGGTAAAGAGGATAAACATCAGGCAGTAGATAAAGGCGTAAATGAAATGGGCGAGGTGAATGGGAGCTGCCGACAAAATCAGCTCCAGCAGTACAAGCACTGAGTTGATCACATGCATATTGATGCTAATGGAGTCAAGGGATCTCCCTGGAATATAGTCAAAGCTCCAGAAGGCAACTGTGACAAAAAGGCTGATCACACAGATTAGATTGTGCAGACTCCACTGGATGGAGATCGTGGGATACGGTGCAGAAAAGAGTGCACAGAATTCCTTGTGCAACTTCCGAGAAGGGGTCCCATCTTCAATTTCTGGAGTTGCTTATAACAAAGAAAACAGAATGGCATAATTAAAAATGCACCCCCAATAGCTGTTTAGTATTGGCTAAGAGATGGGAATCATAGAAATCTTTTGAATTTCAACTAGGTGTCCCATTAGGACATCATTCCTGCATTTAACAGGAGTTAACGACCTTTATGTACATAAAAGGGAAATGAGGAAGGCTGGTGATCTCCAAAGAGAGAGAGGAAAAGAGGGACAGATAGAGAAAAAGCAACAGAGAGAGAGAGAGAGAGAGAGCAGACAGACAGAGACAGAAATGAGAATTTGGTGTCCCGTTAATAGTTTGTAAACTATTACATTTCTCAAAAGTTGTGAAGATTTTCATGGTGAGAGCAGTAACATCGAGGAAGACAAATTTACAGTTGCACCATGTAAAACTTTGCACCAAAAACAACAATTATTACATTAAAAGATTTACTTGGATGAACTGATAGGCCTCAATGTTTAGGGCAGTGCAATCTGCCTATCGTCTGGGGGAGTAACTGGAACAGGTGCGCTGTAGCTATATATAATGGAGGATGGAAATCTGGGCGCGATCGCACTGCTGATCGGTCAGGCATCTCGTTTATAATAGGTCATTTCATGTTAACATTTTTGCTGATGATTGGTCAACTGTGTAGAATGAATGGTGGTGCGTTTCTTGAGTAAGGGCAGCCAGATGCCACTGATAAGAAGGCTGCTGTCTTGGGGACAGTGTGGTGTTGGTGGACTTCTATAGCCTCTCTGATGCGCCTTGTATGCCAATGTGTGATGGATGAGATAAGTTTAGAGTTGGGCCATTGGATGTAGTGATTATTAAGCTGAGTGTGTTTTACAATGGCTGATTTGTCCTATTCACTGTGTTTGAAGGTTTGATGTCCCTCGTGTCTAGTATGTAGGCATGCCTAATATAGACGATTCTGCAATTGCATGGCATGCTATCAATTCCTGGTTTGTTGTAAGATAGTTTCTTGTCTTTGTGGATGTGAACAATGGAGTGGAGCTTCTTAGAAGATTTGTACCAGACTTCAATGTCCACTGGCTTTAGTAGACATTGTAATCTGTGTGAGGTGGAACTGATGTACAAGAAGCCGACTCTTCTCTTAATGAAAGTAGTTGTTGAGTGAGTAACTGGGAAGGGGGCGGGGGGGGAGGGGGTGGAGGGGGAGTATTAATTTTGTAGGAAGGGAATCCATTGAGCTGAAGTGCACACTTAATATGGTGAAGTTCTTGTAGATTTTTTTTGTCACTCATGGAGTAATGTCTGCAATTGAGTGTGTTGGAAGCTGATTGGAGGGTGGTGGAATGATGGAAAGATCAGTTGTTCTGGTGTCTTCAGAATGAGTGGGCTTATGGTCAACTTGATGTAATGGTGCCACTATGAGACTTGCTGATGAGAACTTTGAGAAATGGTAAGGAATGTTGTTGTTCTGTCTCCATGATAAAATTAACATTCGAACGCTATTGCGCAGATGTTGTAAGAAACTATGAAGTTCTCTCTTGTCATGTTGCCACATGAGGAATGTGTTGTTGACATATATGCAACCAGAGTTTAGATTTAAGAACAACACATTGAAGTGCTGCTTGTTTAAACTCTTCCATAAAGAATTTAGTGAATGTTGGGTTCCTACGACACAGAAAGAAACCCGCTACTATATATTTAAAAACTTCATTCTTATTTATTTTTAAGAACTGGTCTTTTTCTGCTGAACAAAGAAAATTAAGATGGCTGCTACAAGTCACCTGATCACAGGGATGGCTCTCTGTCTAGGAGCTATCCTCAGGAGTTTCAAGGACAAAATAATTCTTTTCCCAGTTTCTGGAATGTCACACCTCATTATGCCCAGAGAGCTACTAACAAACTCACGTCACACCTGGGACTGTGCAGACTAATTGCAAAGGGAGCTACGGGGATGTCATTTGCATTTGTTAAACCAAATTTGCTGGCAAAGTCAGTGGGTCTGCTGAGACAGTGGCTTCCCAAATAGGGGCTGCTCAACATGGATCGTACCCCTTTCAACAAAATAATGACTGAGACATTATCAGTCCGGGAACCAAATGAATATTAGTTCCAGCCACTGGATAAACATCCCTCTTGAAGTCATTGCAGAGAAGGAAGGTCACATGACCCAAGCCTCTCGCCTTTTGGGCAGTTTACTATTACATCTCTGGTCTTCATAGCCAGACTTCTGTTTTAACACTACCTGGACAGAGCTCTAGCAGCCAGGCTGGGTAAGCAGTCTCAACTCCTCAAAGCCTGCTTGATGCTTGATCAACACCTGCCAAGTAGTCAAAACATGGAAAAGCTCATCGTGTAGCAGCATCATTCATTTCAAGACATTTGACCATCATTTAACCAGCCAGAAACACATCAGAACAGAACCCCACTACAATGGAAACACCCTCTGGACTCTGACTTTGGACTCTGGAGCTCAAGTGAAATAATGTTCATTTTTTTATGGTCTTTGCACTGTAAAACTCCTTGTTTCTATTCCCCCTCCCCTTTTACTGTGTGAATTTGCGGAGTGGGAAGTGGCAAAGACTCGTTTTTTTTCCTGGTTTTGAATGTGCAGCAGACACATGGGAACAGCACCAAGTGGAAGTTCCCCTCCAAGCCACTCACCATCCTGACTTGGAAATATATCGCCATTCCTTCACTGTGGCTGGGACAAAATCTTGGAACCCCTTCCCTAACAGCACTGTGGGTGTACCTACACCTCAGGAGCCATAGCGGTTCAAGGAGGCAGCTCACCACCACCTTCTCAAGGTCAATTAGGGACGGGCAATAAATGCTGGCCCAGCCAGTGAAGCCCACATCCCCGTGAATGAATAAAAAAGAAAATAATCCAAACTCGAGTTTGCTGTGGATTAGTGGTAAAATTGGATAACAAAAACAGAGGGAATTGGGAAAACATGCCACTGCCATTTCTAATTCCAAACACCTTCTGCTTACGGACAGGTGGGTAAGAGGAGGTCAGTGTATTTGAATGGTCCCTCTCCTGACTGTAACAAGATGAGCAATGACAATGGAGTTCCTGTAGCAGCACCACTCGTTTGTTTGTTCGAAATAGGAACCTTGCCACTGGAAAAGCCAAAAGGCAAAATTAGCAAGACAGCAGCCTTCCCATCAGGGACATACCCTTACTCAGGAAACAAACCACCATCCATTCGACGGAGTCAGCCAATCAGCAGCAAGAATGTTGAGCTGAACTATTACAAACACAATAAGTCGACGAATCAGTCATAAGATCCCGCCCACGTTCCCACCCTCCAGCTACCTCTTTCACCCGTGGGCCGTTCCTCTAGTTGATGGGCAGAGTATGCTGCCTGAAATGTTAGGGCCTATCAGCGCTTTACTGAACTCTTTTGAGCTAAAAAACTTTTCTTTTCAAAGCGAAGATTTTGCCTGGTGTTTGCCTGGTAAATTTGCCTTCCCCAATGGTATGAAATACCCGTTATTTTAAAACTGGTGTGTTGCAGGCTGTCCAAAACAGGACATGGAATTACACTGAGGGCAGGTTTTTCGGGTCAGCGAGTGGGGGGGCGTGGCCCGCTCGCCGATGCGTAAAAGGACGTGGGGATACGTTGGGCGTGTGTCCCCACGTCACCCCACCTCATTTAGATTTTCAGTTCGGCAGGCGGGCAGCCAATTTGACTGCTCACCCGCCAAACTGTCAACGGCCTGTTAAGACCATTAAAAAACGAATTAACCTCATTGATGGACCTGCCCGTCCAGCCTTAAGGTTGGCGGGGCAGGCCGGGAGCCCAGGCGGGCTTCAGAAAAAGCATGGAACCTCATCCACACGGGCGGGATGAGGTTTCACGAGGGTATTAAAATTTTTAAGGAAGGTTACAATAAAACTTGCGGACACGTCCCAACTCAGGTGACAGTGTCATGGCAGGGAAAAATTTTAAACATGTTTATTACAAGTTTCAAATCGAAACTGATTTCCCTGAGGCAGCACTTTGCCCCAACAGGGGGGAAAATGTTGCTCAGAGTTACAGCACAGAAACAGGCTATATGCCCCAACAAGTCCATGAACTTGTTGATGCTCCACATGAGCCTCCTCCCACCTGTTAATCTTTCCTTCTATTGCTTTCTCCTTCATTCGTTGATCTAGCTTCCTTAAAGTACAATTATGCCAATTGTTGAGTTGCTGGATCGGGAAAGGCCTTGAACTATACAGTCTGAGTTGACTAAAGAGGGAATGAGGTGGGTTTCTTGGAGAGAAGTGAATGTGGGATGTGATGAGAAGGTGAGGATTGACCCATGAAAAGGGAACATTGTAACATTTTGAGGCCTGGAAATTATTTTGTTTTGGTTTAAGGTACTTTCTGGAGTAACGATTATTGAAGGAGATGTGCTGGATACATTGGGCCGGGTTAGAATGGAACCAAACACGAGGAGTAAAGGAGAAAATGCATGATAATGATTGTTGAAACCTGTAACAAAAGTAGCTCCGAAATTTACACAGGAATGTTGTGGTAGTAATGATGGCAAAACTGTCAACATTTGCCATCATTGCACCTTTGAAGCTGACAGCAACTTCTGGAGTCCGCACATGTGCAGTTAAATGTGGAGATTCAGAAATTGCCATCAGTAGTTCTACACTTCTCCCATAGGGTGTGCTATTGAAGTCCCCCCAGACAGCAATTAATTAGAAATCACTGAACTGATGAAAATGTGCCCTTTTTACACTGTTAGTCTCTCTCTAAAAAAATCCTTGAGAAAGTCACTCCCCGTTGAATGAAGCTTGACTAGGATTTTAATTCCGTACTAACTTCATAATTGCTGCCAAACAGGCTCTAATTAATTTCATTTGTGGAATGCCAAATTTTTCCATTATGATTAAAAAAAAATCACTTTTTTAAAATATTGCTTTTAAAAACTTTGCTTATGATATTTTAGCTTCTATCTTAATCCCATGTGTATGTTCCAATCATTTATTTCATTCTCTAAAACTTCAATTAAAAATGGAAAATTTCGGTGCATTTTACTTTCTGGTTTGCTATCTGTGAGAATACTTCAATGTGGTTGTATCTCCTCAACTTGGCACCAGATTCAAACTGGCATCAGGAAAGGGGGGGAGTCCGCGCTTTGTAGGCAGCTTTTTTCGAGGTAAGAGGCAAGCATCATTGCTTCGCCACTAACTGTGACATTTGGGTTATTGTCTCACCTGGGCTGCAGCTTGGGATCTCCTGCAAGGAGGCTGCCTCGATGGTTTGTGTCGACTTCTTCTGTCTAAGTGCCAAGTAGCATATCAAATTTACCAGTGCCAAGACGAAATAAATGGTTAGGATGGTATAGGTTATGTGCGTCAGGAAGATGAACCATTTAGGGTTGTTGGTCTGAGCTCCACTCAAAATGCACCAGATCAGGGTGTATACTACAGTGAAGATGCGATACAAAAACCAGCCAGCTGGGTGAAACGTCCTCCACTGGAAGAGAAGAAAGAGAAGCATTCAGTCAACGTGAACCAAGAGCTTCTTTAGAAGGTGAACCCGCGCTGTCAATAAGGTGAATCGTCACAACCTGGGTGCTAATTGTATAATTACTGCCAAGTAATGGAAAGGAAGGCTGGTCAGGGGTATAATGGACATCCCCCTGCCTCACAACCACTTGGGCGTTAAAGCCTCCTCTCAGTTTTCCTCATTTAAATCTATCATAGTAACCCTCTATTCCCTTCTCCCTTGTATGCTTGTCCAGGTTCTCCTTAAACACACCTGTACTATTCGCTTCAGCCAATCTCTGTGGTAGCGAGTTCCACGTTCTCACCACTCTTTGGGTAAAGAATTTCCTATTAGAATTTTTGATGACCATTTGATAATGGTGAGGCATAACAGCTGAGCATAATCCAGGCCTCAACTTCATCTATACACACACACATACAAATATATTCTTGCACGCAACACACATTGCAATACAGCCTACTGGACAGTAAGCAGGCAAGGGAACTCTAGCTGATTAACGAAAAAACAGATTTCGCTTCAAACTTGGAAACTTCCAGTCATCTTGTTCAAACCAGAGCTGAGCTTTTGACCCACATCCTTGCAATTACAAAGCCTGATTGCTTCCACCTTCATAGCATTGCCTGTCTCTGACCCCCATCACAGCCCATCTGCCGCTAAGATCTTAATCCACGGCTTAGTTACCTCCACCCTCAACAATCCTCTGGCCATTTTCCCATCCTCCATAAACTTCAGCTCATCAAATATTCTGCCGCTCACATCCTAACAGCTTGTCTCTCGCGCATCCAGTGATTCATATTGGTTCCCTGCCCTCTGACATCAGGAATTTAAAGTTGTTATTCTTTGTTTAAATTTATTAAATCTTGCCCCACCCTATTTTTGTAACATTCTCCATGCTTACAAATCTCTCTTGCTATATCATCCAATCTTCATTCTTCTGACTCCAACTTCCTTCTTCCGTTTGCTGCACTATTGTCAGCCGGGCCTTCGTATACATGCTCAGCCTCAGGGTGCGGGAACAGTGAGAAGGCCAGATTTAAAGAGCATCCCTAATTTCACTGTGGCAGTGGTGATGTGTTGTAGTTCGATACAAATGCACGGCTTGCCAGGCCACATCACGGGCAGTGAAGACTCAACCACATTCGCGTGTGACCGGAGTCACCAAAAGGCCCACGCGAGTGAGGACGACAATGAACCGGTTGGGCTTTCACAATAATCCAACAGCTTCATAGTCACTCACTGATTCTAGTTTCATATTTCCAGATCAGTTATGTTTAACATCGGCCGGAAAAGGACTTGAACCGGATTATTACTCTCACTGCACGAATGATATTGAGCACGCCATGACTACTCAGTCATGGAACAGTGGGACTTGAGCCTCCAGTGCAAGTTACCACATGCTGGGCGTATAGTGCCCGTCTTTATATAAGGCTTGGAAAAAGTTCGAGAAAGTGTGCGCGCACTTGTTGGCAAGTGCCCTCGGATGCCACCTTGGTAGAAATGGTTGAGCCACAATGGCGGGCAACTATTGGAAACATATAGAACAAAGAGGTGTGAATCAGTGTACAATGTTAATTTGAAGTCATTGCAAACATCACACTCCAGCCAACCCCTTGTCTTAAACTCACACAGCTGAACACAATGCTAAACGGAATGAAGGATGCCCTCACCCCCACCCACCTGATTGATTGGCACCCCATCCACAAACATTCACTCCCTCCACCATTGACACACAGTGGCAGCAGTGTGTACTGTCTACAAGATGGACTGTAGGAACTCACCAAAGCTCCTTAGACAGCACTTTCCAAACCCACAATCACTACCATCTAGAAGGATAAGAGCAACAGACAGATGGTAACACCACCACCTGCAAATTCCCCTCCAAGCCACACACCATCCTGACTTGGAAATGTATCGCCATTCCTTCACTATCGCTGGGTCAAAATCCTGGAACTCTCTCCCTAACAGCACTGTGGGTGTACCTACATCACAGAGACTGCAGCTGTTCAAGAAGACAGCTCACCACCACCTTCTCAAGAGCAATTAGGGATGGGCAATAAATGCTGACCTAGCCAGTGGTGCCCACATCTAATGACTAATTGGAAAAAAAACCCTCACCCAACCCACACTATTTACAGGGATCATGAAGCATTTCCAGGTTAGTTGCTGGATTATTTCTTTTGGCTGTTGGTGCAATTGTTACATTTTTGGAGGTTTTCCAAACCTGGTTAAAGTTTGAATATGCAACATGTTTCCCTCATTGAAGTACTTTTGGGTCAAATAAAATTTTATGCTGAAAGTTGCTTCCAGACATTGGGGCTCTGAGTGGGCTTCCTCTGAGAATGAAGAGAGGTCATGTAGAGTACGAGAAGCTACTAGAAGGAGGAGGAGGAGGAGGGGAGAAGGGCTCTCAGCAGGAGGCCATATCCATCAAGAGTCTTCAAGCAGCAATTCTGCCACCTGAACTTTAGTGAGGCAAAATGTGTGAACCTTCACTGAAATCTGCCATCTACTACCTCAGAGCAGGGCAAGGATGGCATTATCAGTGGCTGTGAAGGTGATGATTCTGATGAACTTTTATGTGTCTGGCTCCTTTCAGGCTGGAGCAGGAGAGATTCGCAACATCTTGCAGTTTGCCATCCACTGTCGTTTAAGGGAGATCGCTGAGCCTCAGCATTCAGTAAGAGTTAACTACATTTCACTCTCTCTAGCCAGAGAACAGAAGGTGGAGCTGGCACATGGCTTTTCTCTGACTGCAGGCTTCCTCAGGGTGAAGGGTTCCATTGACGGCATTCAAAAGCCTTTGCATGCGCCACATACCAACTCTGCAAGATGCTGGAACTGATAGGGATTCCATTCCCCCAATGCTCAGTTAGTGTGCGGCCATAAGCAATGAATCATGTAGGTCGATATCCGGTATCCTGTCAACAGTCATGATGCCTTCATGTTACAGCTGTGCCAGCTGCATTTGAGCCATCGCAACAAACCAAAGTGGAGCTACTGGATGACAAGGGCTTTCTACTGATGACATGGCTAATGACTCCAGTGCTCAAACCACACAAAGGTGTGCGTTGTGCACATGACAGCTAAGCCGCCACATGAAACGTCACAGGGCAGACCATTACCATGCTGAAACAATGCTTCCAATGCCTGTACTGCTCAGGAGCAGCCCCTGTAGAGCAGATGTCAAGGTTCACGGTGGTTGCTGCATAATCCCTCCATCATGAGGGCACAGCCCTTGCCTCCAGCAAATGGTGAATAGCTAAGGGACAGGGACGTGAGGAGGAGTAAGAGGAAGGGAGGAAGCAACTTAGACAGTCACTTCCTGCCAGGGTTGACTGTGAAGCACTCATCTGATAGGGATACCAGTGACTGCAACCCTCATTCCCCATTCGCCAACAGTCCCACACGGTTCCCTCCGACCATCACAGCTTCTGTTTGGCCACAGTGCAGAGGTAAAAGCCACCACAACATAAACCAAATTTACAGATGAAATCATGTGATACGCCACAAAAGGCAACTAATCACCCTTGTGCTTTCCCTTAGTGCCCGTCTTCTGCGTTCCTTTGTCTGTCCAGCTGCTCCTACACTGTGCTGCCCCACAGGCTGTTGGAAGGCTGCTGAATTTCAGTGGAGAAGGCTGCAGATGACCTTGGGGGCTAGCCTCGAGCAGCCCTGGGACTAGAAGGCCTGTCTTTGGATTGCACTATCTCACGTGGGCAGCTGCCTGGGCTGGTCGGCAACAGCAAGGGCACTGGTGGAGCGGCAGGGATGGGAGGAGGAATTAGGCAGCCATCCTGAGAGATACAGCGTTTTCATGGTCTATGGAGTCACTGGCACTCCCCGGGGTGGTGCCTGTGCAATGCTAGGCCAGATTGAAGGACAGATTTGTGGAACATCCTGCAAGCCAATTTGCACGCTGTTGTTCAAAGCCATGATGGTAGCAGTCTGAGCTTGCATTGGCAGCACTCTAGTGTTAGGGGGTGACTGCTTGTGCTGCAATGGAAGCTGCTACGTCAGCCCTCAAGTACTCCATTATGGTCAGGCCCACAAGTTTGCAAATGGAGTTGGCTACCAGTTCCACCCTGGACAGGAGGGGCTCTTAGCTCTGTGCAAAACCCTGTGTCAAGTTGCTGCTGGACTCCTCCATGCTCCTTGACATTAAACACAGGCTTTCTGGCAGGCTTTCCAATGTACTAGGCATTTGTTGTGTGTAACCAATGGTGTTCTTCTGTAAGATTCTCCATCAAAGAGGACAACTAAAAAAGAAAATAGGAGGGAGAAGATTAAATATGAGGGTAAACTAGCCAGTAATATTAAAGAAGATTGCAAGAGTTTTTTTTAGATATATAAAGGGTAAGAGAGAGGCAAAAGTGGACATTGGGCCGCTGGAAAATGACGCTGGAGAAGTAGTAGTGGGGAACAAAGAAATGGTGGAGGAACTGAATAGGTACTTTGCGTCAGTCTTCACAGTGGAAGACACAAGTGACATCCCCAAAGTTCAAGAGAGTCGGGGGGCAGAGGTGAGTATGGTGGCCATTACCAAGGAGAAGGTGCTAGGAAAACTGAAAGGTCTGAAAGTGGATAAATCACCTGGACCAGATGGATTACACCCAGAGTTCTGAAGGAGATAGCTGAAGAGATAGTGGAGGCGTTAGTGGCGATCTTTCAGGAATCACTGGAGACAGGGAGGGTCGCAGAGGACTGGAAAATCACTAAAGTAACCCCCCTGTTTAAGAAGGGAGTGAGGCAAAATTACAGGCCAATTAGCCTGACCTCGGTCGTTGGTAAGATTTTAGAGTCCATTATTAAGGATGAGATTTCAGAATACTTGGAAGTGCATGGTAAAATCGGGCAAAGTCATCGTGGTTTCATCAAGGGGAGATCATGCCTGACAAATCTGTTAGAATTCTTTGAGGAGGTAACGAGTAGGTTAGACAAAGGAGAGCCAATGGATGTTATCTACTTGGACTTCCAGAAGGCCTTTGACAAGGTGCCGCACAGGAGGCTGCTCAGTAAGATAAGAGCCCATGGTGATAGAGGCAAGGTACTAGCATGGATAGAAGATTGGCTGTCTGGCAGGAGGCAGAGAGTGGGGATAAGGGGGTCCTTCTCAGGATGGTGGCCGGTGACTAGTGGAGTTCCGCAGGGGTCAGTGTTGGGACCACAACTTTTCATTTTATACATTAATGATCTAGATGAAGGAACTGAGGGCATCCTGGCTAAGTTTGCAGATGATACAAAGATAGGTGGACGGACAGATAGTATTGAGGAGGCAGGGAGGCTGCAGAAGGATTTGGACAGGTTAGGAGAATGGGCAAAGAAGTGGCAGATGGAATACAACGTGGGGAAGTGTGAGGTCATGCACTTTGGTAGGAAGAATAGAGGCATAGACTATTTTCTAAATGGGGAGAGAATTCAGAAGTCTGGAGTGCAAAGAGACTTGGGAGTCCTAGCCCAGGATTCTATTAAGATTAACTTGCAGGTTGAGTCGGTAGTTAGGAAGGCAAATGCAATGTTGGCATTTATTTCGAGAGGACTAGAATATAAAAGTAGGGATGTGCTGCTGAGGCTTTATAAGGCTCTGGTCAGACCATATTTAGAATATTGTGAGCAATTTTGGGCCCTGTATCTCAGGAAGGATGTGCTGGCCCTGGAGAGGGTCCAGAGGAGGTTCACAAGAACGATCCCAGGAATGAAAGGCTTAACATATGAGGAAAGTTTGAGGACTCTGGGTCTATACTCGATGGAGTTTAGAAGGATGAGGGGGGATCTGATTGAAGCTTACAGAATACTGAAAGGCCTGGATAGAGTGGACATGGGGATGATGTTTCCATTAGTAGGAGAGATTAGGACCCGAGGGCACAGCCTCAGAGTAAAGGGAAGACCTTTTAGAACAGAGATGAGGAGAAACTTCTTTAGCCAGAGAGTGGTGAATCTATGGAATTCATTGCCACAGAAGGCTGTGGAGGCCAGGTCATTGAGTGTATTTAAGACCGAGATAGATAGGTGCTTGATTGGTAAGGGGATCAAAGGTTACAGGGAGAAGGCGGGAGAATGGGGTTGAGAAACTTATCAGCCATGATTGAATGGTGGAGCAGACTTGATGGGCCGAATGGCCTAATTTCTGCTCCTATGTCTTATGGTCTTATGGAAGTGCTCTCCTAAGTCATCTGCAATGCAACATGTGTGCAACCTTGCACTCTGGTGTGCAGGCACCTGCACTATCCCTGCCCTGGCTGTAGTCCACCTGCGCCTGGTAGCTCACCATATGTGGATTCTGTCTGTAATCTATCCTCTAAGAGATATGTTGTGAAGGTATCTGAGCTGGTGGCTGTGAGTGTGAAATCAAGTGACAGTGCTGGATCTTCATCGCTCTCTTCTTGGTGTTCTCCAACTACCTGGTCAGGCGAAACCTCTTGAGTACCTGAAATAAGAAAGGTAGAACTGTAAGATTGTGGCATTGGAGGGGGGAAAGTAAGAGGTGTATATTGACACCACCTGCAGTTTATAAATCAGAGTGAGTGGGATGAGGGGGAAACGGGATGTAAGAAGGAGGATATGAGGATATTGTCATCTTCAATGGTTTCAGCTGTAGTGTAAAGGTGTTTGGTAGAACGAGGGTTCATGTGGGATTGGGGAAATAGTACCGCCCACATAGTGATGTAGAGAGTCACATGATGGTAGACTGTGTGTAGAGGAGACCAGAAGAAGCCAGCATGGAGACAGAGCTGTACCTTGGAGATGTATGCAGTTATGGGTTACAAATAAACAGGTTATTTTCAATCATACAAGCCTCCAGACCTCTTAGTGAGACACCAAACAACCTTACAACATGGTGGCAGCAAAAGATGGACCCCAAAATCCAAAAAGCATGAAAAAAATAAATAAACTGCTGTCTGACCTGTGAGAGATGCGGCCAAACTGAAGACACAGTTGGAGATTGCCTTAAAAGAATGCTCCATTGCAGACGCGGAGGCTGAAGAACTCACCAGAGCGTGTAGAGGACCATTTCCAGCCCTGATGGAACTCATATTGGAGTCATAGGAACTAGCCAGATCACAGAAGGCTGAGCAAAATTCAAACCAAGAAAAAAGACCGAAAGGCAGATGAAAAGAAGAAGCTAAGTGGAAACAGGGTCACAAATCACGAAGCGGGTGAGCACAATGCAATAAAAAGGCAGAAATTTCCTTTTTAAAATCGGCAGTAATCAGGATCAACACTAGCATACCAGAGTGCAGCTGGAAGAAAGCTGCAGCCTGGGTCTCTAGCTGTTACAATACCATGTGGCAACCAGGTTCAACTGAATGAAACTTGAAAGCTTTAAAAACAGAAGGCAGAACTGAAAAATCACCTTCCAGTACATTTCTCCAATTATAAAAAAAGAAACCACTAGGTAGCCCAAACTTTTTTGTTTTAATGATTTTCTGCAGAGCTAATAAGTTTTTTTTTAAAAATGGCGCTGTCTGTTCAACGGGAGCCCGCCGAAACCCGGAAAGCGCAGGAAGAACAAAGGAATGAGAAAAAAGAATAGCTATTGCAGCACCATTTTGAAGAAAAAAAAATTAAAAAGGTAGTAATGAAAAATGGCTATGGTTAGTACATTGAAACTACCAGATCAATTTGAACGGACACAAGGGCCAAACCAGGTACAGAGTTGGGCATCTTGAAGAAGAAAATCTTTAGATTACAGTCATACATCAGGATTAAGTAAGAAATCAGTAAAAGTCCAAGTTAATATGTTTATATACTTGTTCGGTGTATTTGCGGATGAAGTAACCCAATGCAAGACATTGATGAATCTTCAACCAGCTTTGATGAGATAGTAAAAGCCTTTGACAAATATTTTAAACTCCAAGTTGTGGAGAGTGCAACAAGATCTAGAATACCCTCAATAAAGCACCTTAGAGGCAAGGAGACCCCAGGGCGACAGAGACAGGAGACCCCAGGGAGACTATACCTAAGCAAACAACAACATGGTCAGAGACCATGCCACTGCAATGAAGTGCACAAGCCTAAGAATTTAGTGCAGAAGAAAGAAGAGTCTGAGAAGCAGCTGAAATGGTTATAAATTGAGCTTTTTGAAAATGCCAACACATTACCAAACTGCAACTGCAAGTGGCATTGTGATGTGAGCAGCTGGCAGTGAACGAAGGAAAACTAACTGAGGTAATCCAAAAGAAAAAAAAACTTCAAAAAGAACATGAGGCCATTCGACAGGGAAATGTTTGTATCAAAGCTAAGTCGGAAGAACTGAGCCAGAAGTACAGCCAGACACAACAGCAGGTAGAAAAGGTACTCAAAGAAGTCACTGCCCTAAAAGACTCTTTGAAAAATCAATACGATTGATGGCCCTGGAAAAACATGATGAGTTAAAAAAGATGTTGAATACTACTTGACAAAAAGCTGCATTGGAACTATCAGTGGCGAAAGTAATGCACTGAAGCATAGCGTGAGTTGGCAAGAGGTCAACAAGAAAATAAACAGTTGAAAGAACAGCTAATCACCCTCAAGATCAAATGCAAAGGGAGTATATGACCCTTCAGCAGCATGAAGAAATGAAGACTGTTTTGAAAAACAGAATGGAAGAGCAGCAGAACCAAATCGAGGATAATCCATTGAATCATAAGAAAGTTCAAGATGAAGCAATTGAGCTTCACAAAGAAAAGGAGAACCTGTTGAAGGACCTTCCTACGCTACAAGGATTCCTCAGGTCAGAGTTTGTTCCTCTGAAAAATTATGAAGCGAAGCAAAATGAATATTTCACTCTGAGCGAACTGAAAAGCTTATTAGCAGAGAAGGCTCAGCAACGTTCAATATTCCAGGAGGAAGCCTGAAGGTATAAGAAAGAGGCTGAAGACCTGATGAACCAGCTGAATGGAAAAGAGGAGGCATTAAGAGGAAAAGCTGTAGAACGTTCCAAGCTGCATGCAGACAATGAAGCCATGAGCACCACAGAATTGAAACGAATGAAGACTTTGCTGGAGACAGACCTGACCAACAGTGAAACCAAAATGAAGGACAAGGGCAAAGTTCTGCTGCCGGCAGAGAAAGAAAAGTAAGAAATAAGATTTGAAAATGTAAACCTGATGCTGAGGAGCGAAGAGCTAGACGAAAAGCACGTGATGCCTCAAACTTACTGAGAACCACTGAGTCGTCGAAAAATAACATGGTTGAAATGAAAATCAAGGACCTAGAATGTCAGGAGAAAGTTGAGCAGTTGCAAAGAGAAAGTCGAAGCTTTCACAAAGGACTGTGCAGAGACTCAGAAGAAGTAAAATTAGAGAATGTGAGCTTGAAGGATAGCAGACAAGCTCTGCTAAGCAAAAACCCGGTCAGTGTAGCGAACCAACTTTCACATATGGACGATGAGTTTGGTAATGAAAAATTAGAACTGGATGAACTTCAAGTACCAGAAGTATTCAGGACCGTGAAAAATGCCTGGATTAGGAACAGTAATTGCTGATGAGTCAGGACAGTTGGTTGAATACAGAGAGAAACGCAATGCAAAGGATCGCAGAAAGCGAGTCAAATGGAGACGACCAGGCGCTGGAAACACAGAGTACTGCAATTTCAACACCAAACTAACAAAATCAACCTAAAACACCGTGACACAACAAGATCTGGAAGAATTGCCAAGCCTGCAGACTGTCTGAAATTATAAAATCAGAGACTTGAAGGGTTGGGGGGTTGGAGTGTGGTGGTGGTGGTGGGGAGAAAGGGTAGCAAGTAAAGATATTGTAAATATACTTGGGCAAAGACTTGAGGCAGAGATGTAGTATAATTGCGTTTGGCACAGCAAGGGTTAATGTGGGACCAGGGAAAAAGTACAGCTCATATACTGATGTAGGAAGCCGCATGATGGTAGACTGGGTGTAAAGGAGCCAGGAAGAAGTCAGCATGGAGACAGCACCAATGTAGGGCTGTACCTTGGAGATGTATATAATTGTGGGTTACCAGTAAACAGTTTATGTTTGACCATACAAGCCTCCAGGACTCTTAGTGAGACACCAAACAACCTTTACAACAGCCTCACCACTGGTCACAGCCTCAGCAGTGGACATCACAATAACGGCCAGCATTGATTCCTCCCTGGGGGGGTTAGGATATATAGGGTGCACCTAAGCCCCCTCCAGTTAGCTCCTCTGTGTGCCATCTTGTCTGGCAAGAGAGAGGAAAGTGTGTTAGTGAGGATTGTGCAATTTGTCTTGTTGATGTTGCTGTCATGGTTGAATAGCTGGTGTTATGTATGTGCAAGCTGTGAGATGTGGATGTGGGGCTTGTAGCAGTGCTAAGTCTGTGAGTGAGGTGAAGCATATCAATGTGAGGTATAAGTCTAGATTGCTAGAGAGTGTCAGTAAGTGAGTGATGGGAATGTGGTGATTTGAGCATTGGCCTTGGCTAGTGGTGTAGTTGGCAGGATATGGCATTTGAAAATGCATTCACTGACCTTGACCACTCGTGTGAGGTCATTGAACTTCTCGTGGCACTGCATCCAGGTTCTCTGGACTTTACTCCTGGCAAAGCGCTTCATAGTTATCTGGTCCCATTGCCTTTTGACTGTATTTGGAGGGACTCCAGCACTCCCCTTTTCTACCTCTTCCACTAAAACCTCCAGTGCAGCATCCACCAGCCTTGGATTTTGCTCGCTCCCATGTTGGGCCATTCTCTGCTGTTTCCCAGCTCAGAATCACTTTCTGCACGACTGGCAGCGTCTGCTGTAGCCTCAGTGCATCTCCCCTTTAAGAGGGGCAGACTAGTTTCAAACCGTGCAGGCTAGCTTTAAGTGGTACAAGCAATTTACGATATTTGGCACCCCCCCACCCCCCTGCTGATGTGAGCAACCAATGAACAGTGCAGCTAGCACTGGCTGGACACAGCAATTATTCAACTGAACTGCAAGCTCAAAGTTAGTGTGCTGTCTGCATTACATTGAATGGGCACAGGTTAATCTCGAATTGTGATCACCGTGCCTGTTTTCAGTGTCTATCCAGTTGATTTCACAGCGTGTCCCTCTCCTGGTACTAGCCTGAAAGCCAATCAATTCAAAACTGCACAGCTACTTCTAGTCGGCTTTTAGATTTGCAGATAGTTATAATCTCCAGATGTATCACATCTGGGACACTAACTGCTAAAATGACAGAAATATAACCTCGGTCCTACCTGTGGCAGAAGAATTAATTGTGGATCTCTGGCCTTCAGAGAACACTTTCCCAGAGTGAACTCCTGCTTAAAGTGCTTGTTCCAAGAAGCCCCCATTTTTTTTTACAGTCTGTACATACTTCAGTGCTCTGACTGAGTCCTGGCATTGGTCTGTCCTGTCTTTATATAGAGGCATTTGGTTTCTGGTAGTTGGAAGTTGTTAAGAATGACTCAGTACTGATATCACTGTAAGTTATGCTAGCAGTTGCATAATTCTTCCCTTCCCTTCACCCCGCCCCCCCCCACCACCCCCCACCCCTCACCACCCCCCTCCCCCTCCCCACCCCCCCCACCCCCGACTCCCCCCCCCACCCCCCAACGCCCCACCCAGCAACCTTCCAAGCAAAGAATTAACAGCTTTCAATTTGAAGCTGCATGCGAAGTAGCAGTGACTCTGGAACAACAGGAACTTCTCCAGATCGTGTATCGGGACTTTGGGATCTCGCTGAACAGCTTTCTCCATCCCGTCCCACATTACTAATCTGGGGAACCGATGCCAAAATCGGCTGATTGCGCAAATGTGGAAGTCTTTCCTCCCCACCCCACCCCATCCCTCACCCCCCCACCCCCCACCCCCCACCCCCCACCACAAAACCCCCGACAATCCAATCGTCGTTTGCTATGTAAAAAAAATGACACGAGTGGAGAACTTTGTCTTAATTGGACTGCACTGTTAAAATGCGTGCCAGGATCTGAAAAGCCTACAGGATGAACTAACCTCAGTACAGAACCTGCCTGCCAGGCTTGCATTCATGATGCAAAACAGAGTAGACAGTGCCAGAACATTTTTTTTTTTCTTTTTTAAAACTTGAATACCTCATAGCCAGACCCCCTTTTTAAAGGGGGATGGATCGTGACAGAATTTACTTTCAAAGGGTGGGCTTAAGCCATTGAGAGTCTTTGTGAATAAACCCCTGACCACGAAGACCCCCTTTTAAAAATATTAACCATTTGCGAGAAATTCTGAATAAACTTTCTTGTCACTTCTTTTCCTGTCCGTGCATATGTTTTTTTTTAAAGGGGGCTACTACTTCTCTCTGGTCTGGGTGTGTGCGGGTTCTTAAAAACAAAATCAAAAGTCAACCTGCAGGAATTGTCGCACCTCACTCTGCGACATGTGGAGGTCTCGTGTTGCCGTGGGTAGAGTCCCCTGCGTCTGAGCCAGAAGCTCTGGGTTCGAGTCCCCCGGCCCCACGGCTGGACGGCCAAGGAAGATGCGCTCATGATGGAGCCAAGCAGGTTGAGGATCAGCCCGCAAATCCTTCCGACACACGCCAATGGCGGGCGGTAGAAGCCGGAGAGATTCCTGATCGTAAAAACAAAAAACTGCGGATGCTGGAAATCCAAAACAAAAACAGAATTACCTGGAAAAGCTCAGCAGGTCTGGCAGCATCGGCGGAGAAGAAAAGAGTTGACGTTTCCGAGTCCTCATGACCCTTCAACAGAAGGGTCATGAGGACTCGGAAACGTCAACTCTTTTCTTCTCCGCCGATGCTGCCAGACCTGCTGAATTTTTCCAGGAGATTCCTGATCAGCCATGCGATGGAAAGAAAGTTGTCACCTCCACCATGTTACCTGTAGCTCCAGACTGCAACATGCATGTAAAACGTGCATGTTGCCACATCAACTTGAAATCCCTGAGTGAACTGTAGCACCAGCACTGCCACTCTGTGGCTTAGCTGGTGCCACTCTTGCCTCTGAAGATTGGAAGTCCCACTTGAGCGCGCAATCGAGGCTGATGCTCTGGTGTAGTCACAACAGACCAATGCACTGTTGAAGCTGGGCCTTCTTTTGGGTGAGATGTTAAGCTGATGATCTGCCTCAGGTCGATGTAAAAGATCCCAATTATTTCAATGGAGAAGGGGGGAATCATTCCCAGTGTCCTGGCCGATATTTAAATCTCAAGCAACATCACGTAAACAGATAATCTGGTCATTAGCAGATTGCTGTTTGCGGAAGTTTGTTGTGTGCAAATTGGCTGCTGTGTTTCTTCTGCCGCAATGCTTCAAGAAGCAGTCCCTTGGCCAGAAAGCGCTTTGGGACGTTTGATGGTTGTGAAAGGTGCTATATAAATGCAAGCCTTTCTTTCCTTTTTTGCAAAAAAAAAAATGAATGGGAATGTTCCAGATTTGGGACCACCCAAAACCGCAGGCTACAAGAACACTCCACAATGAGAAAATATGCTCAGTAACCCAATAAACATCTTGGCGAGCTCATAGGATTCAGCAAGGTGACTCATGATAAAGGTATAGGGAGAATGGGCAAAACTGAAAAAACCGCTCGTGCTGAACATAAATTGGCCCGATGCTTTAATCGAATTGGATGCAGCGCCCTATGTGGCATGTTGTTCTTTTAACATAATGAATGAAATGTTACATTATACTTATTAACCACATGTAGCGTTTAGTATGACACAGATGTTTTAGTTACTGGTGTAACTCAAAACATAGCTTTGATCCTTTGTGTTTAGCATAAGGCTGCCATTTATATTTATTCGAGTGAATGCAATTTTGTTCATCATACTTATCAGGATTCTTTATATAAATTTAATGTTAGTTCGAGAAATCATACTCTGCTTGTAAATCCTAAAATCCTCCTGTCATTGCGCTGTTGTGAGAGTTACAGCAGTATAAATTATACTTCACGGGATGTGTGGTGGATGCTCTGACTAAACATTGGTGAATAATGTAGAAAGTGTTAAAGATTGCTTCATGTGTAATCTATCTATCTGTCTATCCAAACTTGTTGCACAATGAAAATGCAAACAAAAACCCCATGTATTTATGTAAACTGGGTCAGCTTCTTAATCATTGTTTTTTTTGGAGTTTTAGCCTGGACTCAATACAAGGTGGAAAGTACTGACCTGTGGACTAAGTCCACATCACCCAGTTAAATATTATGATTAATAAGCAACATTATTTCAACAAGATATTTACACAAAAGATAGAAGGCTAGACAGCAACGTCACAATACCGCAAATGCTGGAAATCTGAAATAAAAACAAAAAAAAAAAATGTGCTGAATAAGCTCATCGGGCCTGGTAGGGACTATGTAGAGGGAAACAGAGTTAATGGCCGGGGTGTCGTTGAACCGATGGGGTTGGGGGGAAAATGTTGGGGAACTGTGGGGGAGGCCCAATTTCCCTTCAGGCTACTTGCATCGTGCCTTCCCCGCGATGGAGGTCGCCGGCAGTATTGAAAACCCCGCCAGTCGAGAACTGCCAGTCAGTCAGAGGTCAGCAGCTCCTCATGCTGCCGGCACCTGCGGGAGCGTCGGCAGCTGGCCAGAGGCCCAGGGTCATCGTGGGACCCCACAGGCCAAAGGTGAGTAAAGCTGAGATGGTGTGGGGGGGGTGGGGTGGTGACAGAGTGAGGTCACTAGGATAGGGGATTCAGAGGCCAGGGTGTGGCTTTCAGAGCACCCCCTCCCCCGCCCGATATTGCGCGTTGCCCCATACTGTGTCTCTCGATGGGGGTACAGAGAACCTGACTACGTGAGACCCAGACCCCACAGGAGGCTAGTGGTTGGGCGGCCTGCCAAAGGCCACGGGAAAACCATGCAGCCCCTGTTTTATCCCCCGAGCCACCACCAAATTGAGGTGGCCTCAAGGATAATGGCTGTACATTGCTTAATGAGTGTAAATGATGTCCTGCCACCCATGGTTGGGAATCTTGCGTCAGCTCCTTTTGCCCTCTGGCTTAATCAGGACGGGGTTTGGGGGTGGTGGTGGGGTAGCAGGGGGTGGGGGTGGGGGGAATGGGTGGCGAGGGGGTGGGGGGAATGGGTGGCGAGGGGGTGGGGGGAATGGGTGGGGAGGTAAGCCAGCATGTTTCCTGCTGCGATGGGCCGGATTAAATGCAGCCCGATGTTTCAGGCCTGTGATCTTCCACCAGAACCGATAGCAAAACTGGTTCCCTAAGAAAATGCACTTACACTGAAGCAAAATTCCAAAACATTTCAGCCCTGGTTGCACAACACCAGGGGTGTTGGACACAAGGAAAGTGTTTTAATTCTTGGATCCACTGTCTCCTGTTAAGCATTCCTAGGTCAATTTTAGCATAGGTCAGCAGCAATCACATCTTGCACGCTCCTGCTGTTGTATATTGAGTTTGGTAACTGGCCATTTTGTCCTTCCCTCTGGTTCCTCAAACAAACAGTTATGGAGGCGTGACTGTCGTTTTATAATTTGGCTCCTTCTCTATGCCAATCCTTTAAGGGAGAGTGAGTTTAGACATTGCATATCAGCAACTGGAGCCCCGTGGTTCCTGTTGGGATCGCTGCCTGCCTTAGGCTTTGAGGCTCAGTTTCATCCAAAAACAAAATGAGAAAATTAAAGGAGCTGCTGGGCCGAGACGGCCCTCCTCGGTTCCAGGAGGAGCCACTTTGCGACTTTAGCCAATGCTCCTATTTTCCTCTCAGTATTCTGTAACCACTTATACCTCCCCTGCACCCATCTTCTGTCTAGACATGTGTCCCATTATCATCTTATTTTTCTGCTTTGCACCATCAGCACTTTTGCCATTTCCCTCTACGCTAATACAGACCTTTAACTTTTGTGCTTTCCCTGCCCAATCCCGGGCTCCGTACTCGCTTAAAAGTTGCTCATCTCCAACACCTCCCGGTTCTAATGAAAGGTGAACGATCTGATACGACAACTCTTGTTTCCCTCCCTGCAGATGCTGCCTGGCCTGCTGAGAATTTTCCAGCATTTTCTGTTTACAGTAAAACTATTCTTATACCAACACTGCAGCCAAGGTATAAATGCAGTCTGCATCTGTGGTCAGGGCCAAAGCTGACACCAGAGACAAGCATATGAACATATGAATTAGGAGCAGGAGTAGGCCATTTGGCCCCTCCAGACTGCTCCACGATTCAATAAGATCTTGGCTGGTCTAATTTTAACCTCAACTCCACATTCCCGCCTACCCCCGATAACCTTTTACCACCCCCTTGCTTGTCGAGAATCTATCTACCTCTGCCTTAAAGATATTCAAGGGCTCTGTCTTAACCACCTTTTGAGGAAGAGAATTCCAAAGTCTCACAACCCTCTGAGAGAGAGTAAAAATCCTCACCTCTGTCTTAAATGGGCGACCCCTTATTTTTAAACAGTGACCCCTAGTTCTTGATTCTTCTACAAGAGGAAACATCCTCTCCACATCCGTCCTGTCAAGCCCCCTCAGGATCTCATATGTTTCAAACAAGTCACCTCTTAGTCTTCTAAATTCCAGTGGATACAAGGCTAGACTGTCCAGCCTTTCCTCATAAGACAACCCAATCAATCCAGGTATTAATCTAGTAACCTTTCTCTGAATTGCTTCCAAAGCATTTACATCTTTCCTTAAATAAGGATACCAATACTGTACACAATACTCCAGATGTGCTGTCACCAATGCCCTGTTTAACTGAAGCATAACCTCCCCACATTTGTATTCAATTCCCCTTGCAATAAACATTAAGGGCTGAATTTTGCTGTCGGCGAGCAGGGGGCGGGTCCCACTCACCGACGCGCAAAATGACGCGGGATGATATCAGGCAGAACCCCCGACATCATCCCGTCCCATTTAAATCTTCAGGAAGGCGGGGGGACAGTGCGATCAGCTGCGGGCCCGCCGACCTGTCAATGGCCAATTGAGGTCATTGACAGGGTCATTAAAACAATTAAAGGACCTGCCCGTCCAACCCGGGAGGGAATAGAAAAAACACGAAACCTCATCCACCGGCGGGATGAGGTTTCATGTAGGGTTTAAAAAAGTTTAATAAAGTTTTAGTCAAATTTATTAACATGTCCCATCTTGTGTGACATTGTCACATGAGGGGGACATGTTAAGGATTTTTTTTTCCTATTTTTAATGTTTGTACAACTTTCAGTGATCTCCCTGAGGCTGCACTTAGCCTCAGGGAGATGTGTGCTCTTTTGTGCGTATGCTCGATAGAGCGCACTCTTGCTTTTGGGGAATCACTCCCTGCCCGCACAGGAAGCACATAGCGCTTCCCGCCGGATGTCATGCTGGGTGGGCCTTAATTGGCCCACCCACTTAAAATGGCGGCGGGGCCCGCTTCTCCAGCAGGGATCAGCTCCCCGCCGGCCGGAGATTGGGTCAGGCCCGCCCACCCGACAGGCAGAAAATTCTGCCCTAACATTCTTTAAGCTTTGTTAAACATTTGTTGCACCTGCAAACTAACCTTTTGCGACTCATGCACTAGGACATCCAGATCCCTTTAGATCTCAGAGGTCTGCAATCTCTCATCATTTATATAATATGCTTCTTTTTAATTTGTCCTGTCAAAATGGACAACCTCACATTTTTCCACATCATACTCCATTATACCTAACCTATCTGTATCCTACTGTAGCCTCCTTATGTCTTCACATCTTAATTTCCTGCCCATCTTTGAGTCATTTAGTAACCATCCCTTCATCCAAATCATTTATATAAATTGTAAAGAGTTGAGGCCCCACCACTGATCCCTGTGGCACACCACTCATTACAGCATGCCAACTAGAAAATGACCCATTTATGCCTACCCCCTGTTTCCTGTTAGCTAGCCAATCTTTTATCCATGCCAGTATGTTACCTTGTACACCATGAGCTTTTATTTTCTGCAATAACCTTTGATGTGGCGCCTTATCAAATGCCTTCTGAAAATCTCAGTACATCCACTGGTTTCCCTTTATCCACAGCGCATGTTACTTCTTCAAAGAACTCCAATAAACTGGTTAAACATGATTTCCCTTTCACAAAACCATGTTGACCCTGCCTGGTTGCCTTGAATTTTTCTAAGTGCCCTGCTGTAATGTTTTTAATAATAGCTTCTAGTATTTTCCCTGTGACTGGTGCTAAGCTAACTGGCTGATAGTTTCCTGATTTCTGTCTCCCTCCCTTTTTGAATAAAGGAGTTACATTTGCTATTTTCCAATCTAATTGAACCTGCCCCAACTCTAGGGAATTTTGGAAATTTAAAACCATTGCATCAATTATCTCACTAGCCACTTCTTTTAAGACTCTGGGATGAAATCCAAAAGGACCCCGGGGACTTGTCAACCCGCAGCTCCAACAATTTGCTAAGTACCAATTCCCTGGTGATTGTAATTTTCTTGAGTTCCTCCCTCCCTTCCAATTCCTGATTTGGACCTATTTCTGGAATGTTACTTGTATCCTCTATAATGAAGACCGATGCAAAATACCAGTTCAATTCATCTGCCACTCCATGTTTTCCAATATTAATTCACTAGACTCACTTTGTTAACTTTTTCCTTTTTAAAATATCTATAGAAATTCTTACTATCTGCCTTTATATTTCTAGCTAGCTTTCTCTTGTACTCTAATTTTCCCCTTCTTATTAATCTTTTAGTCATTCTTTGCTGTTTTTAAATTCTATCCAATCTTCTGACCTGCCACCCATTTTTATGCAATCATATGCTTTTCCTTTAAGTTTGGTACTATCTTTAACTTTTTTAGTTAACCATAGATGGTGGCACCCCCCGCCCCCACCTTGGAATTTTTCTTTGTCGTTGGAATGTATCAATTTTATGCATTCCGAAATATCTTCTTAAATGTTTGCCACTGCATCTGTATTGACTTATCCCTTAACCTAAATTGCCAGTTCGCTTTAGCTAGCTCTGCTTTCCTGCCCTCATAGTTGCCCTATTTAAGTTTAAAATACTTGTCTTAGGCCCACATTTCTCTCCCTCAAACTGAATGTAGAATTCAATTATATTATGATCGCTGCTACCTAGGGGCACCTTCACTATGAGGTCATTAATTAATCCTTCCTCATTGCACAGTTCCAGGTCTAGTATAGCCTTGCTCCCTAGTTGGCTGCAGAGGCAGAATAAGACTTCCCTAGCTATCGCTCCTCTTTACTTTGGAGTTGGTTCAGAGCTTAGCACCAAATTCATACTGTAGACATTTAGTGCTGGTTGAAACTTTGAGTTTAAATGTACCCTAACATTCTTCCCAGCCTCTAGATTTCAGTTTCTGCCCTATTTGAAACACTTTTGGATCTTCTAGAATTCCTTCATAAGTTCCTCCACTGAGAGAATGGGCTGAATTTTTCCAGGGAGGTTTGGGCCCTGCACTGGTGTTGAAAACAGAAGCTGAACCTACTCTAGTGGTCAGCGGGACCCGAGGGGGCTGCATCTTGCCAATGGCAGCCAATCAGCAGACCATCACTTGGGCTGCTGTCCAAAGGAGGATGGTGACCCACATTCCCCATGCCCCACTCTCCAGAGCTGTGGGCCCATTCAGTAGGTCAGCGGCTTGGCAGCTTCAACAACATCACTGCTAGTGGTGGTCATTGCTGAGGCTGCACTTCCAGGGAGAGTGTGCCTCAATGGCTGGGCGCCATTGAAGAAAGGTAAGTTTGGTTGGGGGAAGCTGGGGCCCTGGAAATCACAGGGGACAAGGGTGCAATGGACAGTAGGGAGGGAGGTGGTTTGTGAAACATCAGCGTGTTAAGGTTCCCACTGCTGTCAATGTGCCATGACAATGGGAAGGTGTCAGCCTCCCCTCTTGATGTCTTTCTGCATCATATTGTCAACCCTCCCATCTCCCAGCCCATCTCCAGGTTCCCGGGACTTTTGTCTGGGATCAGCTTGCTGATAGGTGCTTGGGTACAATATTTGTTGGAATGATAAACTAAAAGGCAGTGTTTTGGCTCAATAGCTGACACCCTTGTCCATGAACCAGAAGCTCTGGGGTCAAGTCCGATTCCAAGATTTATTGGGCCACAGAAGGAGCATTCATGGCGTGGTTCCAACATGTTGATAATCAGCCTACTAATCCTTCCAACACTAGCCCATTATTCCCCAAAGGGGATAAAAGTGTGTGTGAAGAAACAAAACAAGTAGCTAAGCTAAAGATGGGTGTTGGCTTTCCTTTGTACCAGGCTATGGTCAACACAATTGAACCCAAATATTTATGAACAAATTCACAAAGCAGAGATTTATCAGTGACCTAAATGCTGTCTCAAAAGCAAGGTGTTGTTGAAAATATCCTATTTCTTTTTACCATTCTTCTGAAGGAGCTGGCTACTATAGGGCTACATCTCATGGGTGCCTTTAAACCTCTGGTGCCTTGCTCTGGTGCCCATTGTTAAATGAATGCCAAGTCACATGGTGAAGTATGAAACTAAACACCAATCCTTTCCTAGATAATAGATTTATTTACAGGACGCAGCATTACATAAGTCTGCCTTCTACCTACAACCCCCAGTGTCCAACAGTCCCTCTCTATACTCTTTTGAGTTCAAACTATAACAGTTGGGCAAAATAACAACTTAACAAGTCAAATTAAAGTGATAACCCCCTAAGGGGCACTGTAACAAAAGACAAGAAGCTTACAGGAAAGTTATTGAATCGAATTAAAATGTAAATTTGGGGGGCTAAGGGAGCACCCCAGCCCCTGAGGTGCCAACCAGCCATGGAAGGAGTCTCTCTCTATAAGTGCTCTAGGTACTTAATTAAATGATGCCCTTCACCTGTGTATCTTAACAATATGATTAGCTTACCATTCGCAGTCATGGGTGAACTTAAACAGTGAACGTTTGCAGACTATTCCATTACTGGGGGAGGATTGCTACGGCTCCCTGATCCTGTTCTCACCTGAGGCCCAAGTGTGCTCACTTCAGGTTTCATAGCATCATGGTGAGGAGTGAGGACTCTTGGCTGACCAAGGCGACTCTGAGGCCATGTGTTGGCATCCCCGCTTCTATCTTGACTTGGCTAACTCACACAGATCAGCTCTTCTACATGGTTCATCAGCATTTAGGGAAATGGCAGAATGCTTTGCTGGATGAAGCTGCCAGGTACCTGCTACAGTCACTGAGCTTTGTGCCAGCCATGGCTCAGTTGGTTACATGCTTGTCTCTGAGTCAAAACGTTGTGGGTTCATTGTCCCACTCCAGGACTTGAGCTCACAAATCAAGCCTGATGCTTTGGTGCAGTACTGAGAAAGTGCTGCACAGTTGGTGACGCCATCTTTCAGGTGGGATATTAAGGTTAGGTCCTGCCAGCCCTCTCAGGTGGATGTCAAAGGTCCCATGATTTTGAAGAAGGGGAGTTATCCCTGGCGTCCTGGCCAATATTTATCCCTCGATCAACATCATAAAAACATCATAATATTGCTGTTGGTGGGAGCTTGATGTGTGAAAATTGGCTGCCACGTTTTCTACATTAAATTTCAAGTATACATTTCAAAAAGCTCTTCATGGTTGGAAAGCACTTTGGGTTACCCCTGTGGTCATGAAAGGTGCTATGCAAATGCGAGCCCTTCTTTATTGCATCTGTAACAAATCTTTTGCCTAAGGGCTCCCTCAGTCAAAGGCTCCTTTTAGCAGGGTCACTCACTTGTGTTTATGAGAATTGCCTTTACTGTCACTCTTGGCCAGTATCAGGGATTGGCCTCCTAAAGGAATCATTGTACTTCCTTCAATGTTACAGCGCCTTGCTGTAGGGCTTGCTTACCTCCTTCCTGTTTGAAAACGGTGACAGTTTTCCCAGAAACTAATATTAGTTAGGTAACAATGGTCTTACTTTCAAAGTTGGAAACAAGTCAAGGATCATGTTAAAATAACAACGTAAATCTAGCTGCAATCCCTTGTCGGAAAATGGAGGAGGAGAAAAACAAATCCATTTTTTTTTATACCGCGAACTTCGAATATTATTCTTGGACTTCTCTCATTCGCACAAAAATGATCGTGAAGCAGGACTTTTACTTTGTGAACAAAGTATTTCAGTTGTGCTCCAGGCTCTGACCACACCTCAAAGCAATAACTGGTACGCGAGGGATTTAAAAAAAAAAACCTGCAAATGCTGGAAATTTCAAAATAGAAACAGAACAGAAAGAGAAAAACAAAAAAATATGGGTTAGGTAAAGGGTCTGTGCTTGAAATATTTATGAAGCACAAAAACCTTTATTCCATCCATCTGTTATACAGCCTTAGAGTATTTAAGGCCCAGCGACAAGATTCTCAGTTCAACAGGTCCGTGCCAGTGATTATGCTCCACATGAGCCTCCTCTTAACCCTCTTCATCTAACCCCCATCAACCTATCCTGTCTCCGCGCTGTGTTTATCTTGCTTCTGCCTTAAGTGCAACTATACTATCGGCCCCAGCCACTCCTTATGGTCGCATGTTCCACATTTTCACAACGCCCCGGGTAGTGACTATCATATATTTAAGGCCCCTGGTTCTGTTCTCGCCCACAAGTGGAAATGTCTTGACCACAACATTGACCTTTGTGGCGCTGCTGGTGTTGGCTCTGCAGGCGCCCGGAAGACATTTAAAAAAAAGGCATTTGACCCACTTGCAGCCATGGGAATCGCCATGTCTGGTAGGATGATTACGTGGGTGTGCGTGGTTATGCAGGAAGCAAGCAGAGTGGGCAGATGGTGAGGTCAAATCAGTGGCTTGACACCGAATTGGCATCCCACCTGTCGCTTTGGATTTCGCAGGTTTTGTTAAAACCCTGTCTTAAACACTCCCAGCATGAATATACAGTCAGCTGCCCGAGGGACTTCCTGCTGTGATATTTAAAGGTATAGCGTGGGAGTTCCAGATAAAGCGCTGTTGGCTTTCTCTTGCTGCTGCAGGCTTTGTGGAAGTACTGTGCACTGTGGTGTTACAGGAGCTCACATAAGTTGTTGGAGTCAGAAGAGATTATTGCAGGGAATTTTGAACGAGTTGAAGAGAGTTCAAAGACCTCCGAGCAGTAAGCCTGCTGTCACTCATGGGGGGGGATATGGTTTCCATCTCTTGTGGCCTGTGGTATGGTAGGGAGCTGGAGCAAAGGGAGCAGAGAAGGAAGCTTCACGCAGAGGGAGGAGGAGGAGGAGGAGAAGGATTCTCAATAGAAGGCCATCAAGGCTTCGCCAGAGAAGACTTCTCCCACCTCTACCTCAGCCAGGAGCAGTGCCTGAGGCAGCTATGCCTCGTCTGGAAGGTGGTCACTGAACTGTGCTAACTACTCAACCCGGACCTGCAGCTGCAGTGCAGGATGAGGACAGTGCTGTCAGTGGCCATCATGGCTAACATTGCCCTCAATTTCTACACCTCCCTTATTGTGCGGTTGGCATGTGGGCATACACAGAGCATCATGTTGGTTAATGCTGGCTATCCTGGCAGCAGTAACGATGCTCTTATTCTGTGCCAGTCAGTTGTTTCCACCATAGTGGAGCCACCACAATGGAGCAGAGAGGGTGGCTGTTTGGTGACAAGGCCGATGGCATCTGAGCTGGTGGCTGTGAGTGTCGGTGACTCTTCCTCAGACATCTCATGTTCGCAGCCTTCATCGTGAGACGACAATGGCTGGCAAGATAGCAGTCCTTCCATATCTGAAAGCATAAACCCAAAGCGTCTGGGGTGAAGAAAGAGGGAAGTTGGGTGTAAAGCAAGAGGTCCACAGTCACACCATCTGCCGCTCATGCTTCACGGCAGATTGAGGGAATTGGAAAGGTGTATAAGCTTGGGACATACCACCATCCTGGATTTTTAAAAATTCTTTCATGGGATGTGAGTGTTGCTGGCTTGGCCAGCATTTGTTGCTCATCCCTAATTGCCCTTGAGAAGGCGATGGTGAGCCACCTTCTTGAACTGTGCGGTGTAGATACTCCCACAGTGCTGCTAGGAAGGTGTTTCCAAGATTTTGACCCAGCAACAGCAAAGGAGCAGTGATATAGTTCCAAGTCAGGATGGTGTATGTCTTGACGGGGAATTTGCAGGCGGTGGTGTTCCCATGCATCTGCTGCCCTTGTCCTTCTAGACGGTAAAGATTGTGGGTTTGGAAGGTGCTGTTGAAGGAACCTTGGTGAGTTGCTGCAGTGCATCGTGTATGTGGTACACACTGCTGCCAGTGTACATTGGCGGTAGAGGGAGTTAATATTTAAGGTGGTGGATGTGGTGCCCATCAAGTGGGCTGCATGTCCTAGATGGTGTTGAGCTTCTTGAATGTTGCTGGAGCTGCACTCGTCCAGGCAAGTGGAGAGCATTATATCACACTCCTGACTTTGCCTTCTAGATAGTGGACAGGGTTTGGGGAGTCAGGAGGTGGGTTACTCACCACAGGATTCCTAGCCTCTTACCTGCTCTTGTGGTCACAGTATTTATATGGCTAGTCCAGTTCAGTTTCTGGTCAACGGTAATTCCCCCAGGATGTTAATAGTGGGGGATTCTGCGATAGTAATGTCAAGGGGAGATGGTTGGATTCTCTCTTGTTGGAGATGGTCATTGCCTGGCACTTGTGTGGCGCAAATGTTACTTGTCACGTATCAGCCCAAACCTGAATGTTGTCCCGGTGTTGCTGTGTATGGACACGGACTGCTTCACAGATGATCTTGGCGATGACTGGCCTCATTCATTGCTGTGCCATTAAAAAGCAGCATCGTCTCTCCCTGTGGGCTCAGTAAATACAAATGTGCTTGCCCTCTGCTGGTTCTCTGATGCCATCTTCTGATATGTGCATGTTTATTCTGCAGGAGAGAGGGAAGAGTGTCAGTGAGTATGTTACAATGTGCTTGGGTGGTGTGCCTGCCATTGCATTTTTAATACCCGTTCATGGAATGTAAGTGCCAGCCTGGCCCTGGCGATACCCATCCCCACTTAGCTTTGCATTTGGCTCCCGCGGTGAACCTGTTGGGGATCTGGATGGAGTCCCAGCAGTGGGCACCACTGCCACTCCTGGTGGCGCTGGATGGCCGGAACCTCTTGGAGGCGGGATTCCCTCCCAAGATGGGGGCGGCAGTCTTGCCTCAAGCTAATAAAGGATGTTAGATCACTGCAGGGCCATGGGACTGGGCAGGAGCAGAAGTTACACCCACTTTCGCACCTGTCCACGGCCCCCAGTCGCTGGGTGTAAAATCCAGCCCTAATGGTGGCCTAACCAAAATTCTGTACAGGTTTAGCATGACTTTTCTCTCTCTTTTGCTCACAGAGACCCTGGAAGGCAGTTCCTGATGCTTATGAAGTTTGCCCATCACGGAGCGTAATGGGTCTTATAACTGTTGAAATAAAGCGCTAAGTATAATACCGATGCTGAAAGAAACAGACCACATGCTGTAACCAAAACAGGAAATGCTGGAATCACTCTGCAGATCAAGCGGCACCTGTGGAGAGATTCAGGCCGATATCTTTCCACTAGAACAGTCATAAGTTAAAATTCTTGCCCACGATCCAAGTACCTCCCCAAAAACTTCCTCCCCAAAACCTTTTCCTCCATTACTTGTGGTATAATTTGATTTTGCCCTAATTGCTCCCCAAAGTGAATTAGCAGTGTTTGATTTGGTTGTTTTCTTCAAATGTTGCACATTTTGTACTTTTTTCTGAGCTACTCATAACTCTCCTCATTTCTTTCTACCGCTGCCTATAAAAACCTATCAGTTGAACTCAAAAATAACATTCATGTTTGAACTCGACTCTGCTGGTTTTAATGTTTCCAGTTACTCTGCCCTGCCCCTGCCAAACCTGATTCTAAGCCCAGAACACAGGGCATTGTTATACTGTTTGAGTGATCCCTTGAATGTGCTCCTGAGGGAAAGAGACAAATGCCTCTGGCTTATATAAAAGGGCAGGGAAGAACTTGTCGTTCCTTGGCTCAGCTTCCAGAGTGGCTCGCTACATAAATTACTTTAATTCTTCCCATATCCTACCAGCTTTTTTTTGCACTTTTGAACAGGATGCGAGAAGGTTTGGCATCTGATAGCAGATCCTCCTCTCAGTTTTATTCTTCGGTTTTTATTAGGCAAGGGTAAGGGGTGTGGAGCCAAACCTGGTCGGTAGAGTTAAGATACAGGTCAGCTCTGATCTAATTGAATGACAGAACAGGCTTGATGGGCTGAATGGCTGTTATTGATTCTATGTTTAGCCAGGCCTTTTTCTCTCTGTCAAGGATTTTATCTACTTTTCCGAGTGACAGTGGCCATGGTTCTCGTGAGGTGTTTTTTTCCCCTTTTTTGCTTTAAAGCTCCAAATGAGGTACCCACATCTCAAGCCCTCATTGTGTTGAAATCAAGTCATATTGCATTGGCTTCGGCACTAACACTTGCCCCTAAGTTCTCAGGAAGTATGAAAGTCTTTGGCTGGGATTTTCTGTGCCCGCTGGCGTTGCGTGTGTTCGGTGGTGTGGTGCGAGTGGACAACATGGCGAGAAGGCCAAAAACCGGTTCCACGATGTGGTGAAACCAGTTTGCGATCGGCCACTCTGCCCGTTGGTGGCGGGCTGTGTTCCCCATCATCGGACGGTCAAGAACACATTGTAATACATCAGCATATCATCATAAGGCCAGCCCTCCGGATTCTTTCCCCCCCACCCCAACCGTCTTCCCAGGTCGGCGGGAACACACGCCAGTGCAGAACACGTTTTGACAACTGCGGCGGGCAGAAGTCGGGACTTACCGCCAAGGCCTTGCTCACATCGCGGACGTCCGAGGGGCAGAAGATGCTGGAGCCCGACAGCAACGGGGATCCTGGAGGAACGTCCATGGCATGCTGGGTGGATTCTCATGGGAATGGCTCTGCTGCCAAGCGGCTCACGGAAGTTGGAAGGTCATCGTTGATGCTCTCAATGGATGATGGCCGAGGGGGTGGGAGAGGAAGGCCTAGGATCGATTGGGAGAGGAAGAGGTGTTGTGGGGAGGAGGGGTGAGGTTGGGAGGGGGAGAGAGAGTATGGGGGAGTAGGGGGTAACGGGGGGAGAAGATGGCAACTGGGGGGGGAGGTGTAAGAGGAGTGGAAGGTGTAAGGGAAGGAGTTCGGAGGGGGGAAAGGAGTGCGGAGAGGGGAGGAGTCCAGGACGGAGAAAGGAGTGTGGAGAGGGGAGGGAGTCCAGGGGGAGGAAGAAGTAAGGCTGGAAGAAGGAGTTGGGAAGGGGGAAAGAGTAAAACTGGAGGAAGAAATGAGGGTGTCTGAGGGGGTCAGGAAGGGAGCAGGAGTAAGGCTGGAGGAAGGAGTCGGGAACGGGAAGGACTAAGGGTGGCGGAAGAAGCTAGGGTGTCTAAGGGATTCAGGAAGGGAGGACTAAGCGGGGGCGAGGGGAGTCTGGGGGGGGGGGGTCGCAGGAAGGAATTGGTGGGGGGGGGGCGAAGGTGTTCCGGGGGCGGGGTAGGTGTTCTGGGGGGGAAGGAGGAAGGATTCTGGGGGGTAAGGGGTTCCGTGGGGGGAAGGAGCCCGGAGAGGGGGGTGTCCAGATGAATGGCGAGGGAGGGGTCTGATGAATCCATGACTGCCTCCTGGGGAGCAAAGTGAAGGTGGGTGTGGTATGACTCTTTAGCCAGAGAGTGGTGAATCTATGGAATTCATTGCCACAGAAGGCTGTGGAGGCCAGGTCATTGAGTGTGTTTAAGACGGAGATAGATAGGTTCTTGATTGGTAAGGGGATCAAAGGTTACGGGGAGAAGGTGGGAGAATGGGGTTGAGAAACATATCAGCCATGATTGAATGGTGGGGCAGACTTGTTGGGCCGAATGGCCTAATTTCTGCTCCTATGTCTTATGGTCTTACGACGGAATGCTGAGTATGACCGAGGGCAGAGTGAGGTGGGAGGGTAAGGGTTCGATGGTAGCGATAGAAGGGACGGCGAGGATAGTTGGTGGGGTCTCTGAGGCAGACACGGACCCTAGGGGTGGGAAAGAGGAGGTCGTGGAAGTGAATGTGGATGGGGGGATGGAATTCCTGGGAAGGAAGGGAACGTGTACGTTCACCGGGACATCCCGAGGGAGAAGGGTTGCGGCTGGTAGGTCACGGAGGGGAGGTGGAAGGTGATTCCAGGTGGGCCAACTGAGGAAATGGGTGACTGGGGGAAGGGAAAAGAGGGGGGAGCTCACCAAAAACTGAATCCAGATCACGCTGCCCGAATCGAAAGTGAAATGGCAGCCGTGGTGGCGAGAGCAGGTGCAGCATAGGAGTGTGGTCAGTGGGTGGGCGGAGATGCAGGTCAGCTCAGGTGGACAACTGAGAGCAAACCCCAGTAGGCAGCATTCAAAATGCTCAGGATATTGAGATGAGTGCGATACGGGAAGGATTCACGAGTGTGGGAGAGGCTTGCACGAGGCTCTGAAAGGCCCTGCCACACACACACTTCTACCTCCAGGATCACTCGTTGTCCAGCTGCTCCCTCTGCGGTGACCGAGGACGAGGTTGAGGGGCTCACAGGCAAAGGGGACTCGGAAGGAGAGGACAACCTCTGAGATTCCTGAGTGGATGACCCAGGGGTGTCCAGCTGCCGCTCCTCATCCCTTCAGGCACCCGAGGGCCCTGACCTGACTCCTTGAGGGGAAGGAGCACCTGGGGGGATGCCGAGGTGCCCTGTTTCCCTCTTGCGTTGCCACTGCAGGAACTCACACATCTCTGCACTCTGCTGCACCAGTGTCCACATGGCATCTGCCATCCTCCCCATGGAGACCTCCGTACATGCACATGTGGGCACCGCTTCATCAGAGAACAGATGGACGCATTCCTCCGACTCTTGTGCCACTCTGCTGAGGGCTTCCAACAGCTCTGCATGATGTTCCCCCCACCTTCTGCTAATTCTCCAGCATGAGTTGGAAGTCCAAGTCTAGAGGCTCGTCATCTGACTCGGACCTCACAGATGCCTGATCCTCAGCGGTCCTCCGAGTGCCGGAGAGTTCACACGAACTTGCCTCCTGCTGCTGTGGGCATGTGTCTATGTGGTGACCACTAGATTGTGAACCCGAGCCTGTTCTAGATCTAGGTCCCACTGAGGTGTGGGACTGGCTGGTTGAGGGTGTTGGTTGCTTGGCAGAGCTCCCTGTGAACCAAAGTAGAGATAATGAGTGCATGGCAGCAGAGTCAAAAGCAGGAGAGAGAGCATCACATTTGCATTGAGAGAGGGGTGATGTGGTGCAGGATCCTCACAAGGGTGTTCACCGCTGACCTCACCATCACCACAGGCACGGACCATGAACTCACCAGTCAGTGCGATGGCACACTCCTCAAAGCGAGTGAAGGGCCTAATGTAGGCCACTCCACCCCTGCTCTGGGACCTCTTCCTGCTGATGTGAGCCAGCTTCTCCTGCATGAATACAGATGGATAGAGTGTGAGCAGGACACATGGCACTGAATGGAATGTTTGTGTGGTGAGCGGAGCCATGGACGGGATGAGGACGCGAGCTCCGAGGGTATGAGCCTGATGGAGATGTGAGGGTGTTGTCCTTGAGGTGTGGGATCCTTTTGGATGTGAGTGTGTGAGTTGAGAGTGATGAGAAGAGTGAATTACCTTGAGGGAACGGATGAGACCATTCACCCTTTTTCGGCACTGGCTGGCTGTCCTCTTTTGCAGGGCATTGGCACTGATCGCCTCCCAAGCTGGGTTAGTGAGGTTGCTGCCCATTCTACGGCCAGAGTTGGGGGTAGAGGACATCATGGCAAGCTTCCACTGCGTCCAACAGACGCTGGAGGGATACCTCATTGAACCTGGGGGGCTGCAGTCTTTTTGACTTTCAGGGCCACCGTGTCTTGTTTGCAGCAGTCGTGGGCTGGAAGGACTGAGAAGTGTGCGTGCGGCCGGACTTTAAATATGGTGCCCAGCATGATGAAGCGGCAAGGTGATGGCGTGGCGGGCGAATGAGAGCCAAGGAAACGGCATGTTTCCTGGGAACGCACACTTAATGCGGAGGGTATGGGACGATACAGCATGAAAAGCCGCCATTGCAGCAAATCTGGGATGATTTGGCCCTTTGTCTCCCACCATCCTGACCTCCTCTTACAATCAAAGGACTTCGAAAATCCAATCTGCGGCTAACCTACTCGGAGCTCCACATTCCCATCGTGGACAGAATGCATCACTTTTCACTCAGCTATTCCCGAATCACAATCGACCATCGTGACACCATCCCCAAACCAGGATTGGCCCCTTTTCACTCAACTGTTCTAAAGGGTGATTCATCACCTCACTCTGTAGTTTCTGAAATCATGATTCGACCCTCCTAGGTCTTACCACACGGGCTCAATTTTATCAAGTGTTGCTAAGGGGAAAGTGGAATTAATAGCACTTGAAAATTCATTCTTCGTTGATTTTCAAAGCCAATAAACCCATAGCTTAAATAGTATAAATGGAGGCCAAGGAATGTTTTGAAAATCATTTACCCCAGGGCAGTATTTTAATACAAAAACAAAAAACTGCGGATGCTGGAAATCCAAAACAAAAACAGAAGCAGAAATACCTGGAAAAACTCAGCAAGTCTGGCAGCATCGGCGGAGATGTTTAACTGTGCTCTTCTCCGCCGATGCTGCCAGACTTGCTGAGTTTTTCCAGGTATTTCTGCTTCTGTTTTTGTTCAGTATTTTAATATCATGTTTCGATGATGTTTAAACCATGTGGGAAATTGGGATTGAGATGCGAGAAAACAAATTAAGAAAATAAGCGAGTCTTGGGCCTGACATGAGAAATTTTAAAGTGAGATTTTTTTAAGCTACTCATTTTAATTATTTTTCTTGGAATTTTCTCGTCGTGATAGGAGCAGCCTTGAAATAAGGAACTTCTCTGATGTAAGAAGCTATTTCTGTCTCTCTGTCATACCTTAGTTCGATGTCGTAGACTAGAAATTTAGGTTTGAGCATTTAGGGAGCACAGGGGCTGCGCAGAATCCAATCGATGTTCCTCAACCTTAAGGCCCAGAGCTGTATCTAAATGGCCTCTAACCAGAATACCCGGCATGCATCGGGAGCAACAGGGAACAACTGGGAAATCCAACTGGAAATCAGTTGGCGCCCAATTTTGTCAGCCGACTTTGGCTGTGGCTGGTTGTGATTTACTGGGGAACAGTTGACTTAACTGGATAGCGACTGGCTGAAGTCCGGAAACTATTATTCTCTGTTGGGGCCCCCTGTATTCTGTGTGTCACGTATGTCTGATCAGACTAGTGTTCCCCATTCTCGTCTGTTATAGAGATCGGACAGGGTTTGAAAACCCTTTTCCGTGTGCTGGTTATTGAGTTTTGCCAGGTAGCTCTGTGTTACCACATTGCATAGACTCTTTCCTGAGTCTTACGGGGAGTCTGGGAGGCTAGGTGGGGGCCTGGCAGGTAATGGGGGAGGGGGTGTGGTGGGTCCAGCAGACCTGGGGAAGCAGGGAGCAATCCGACAGGGCAAGGGGGAGGAGTGTGCAGGCCCCGGGAGTGCGGGTTCTGGCTGCTCAGGGGAGCAGGGGTTCTAGAGATGTGGGGGGGTCCAGCAGGCCATGAGGAACAGGGATACTGGGGGGGGTCAGGGGGAGCAGGGTGCAGGTGTCTGGCAGGTACAAGGCTGCAGGGGATCTGGCGGGCCTGAGGGTGTGGCATGTCCGGCAGGCTCGGGTGTGCGAGTAGTCCAGCAGGCCCTGGGATGTGGGGGTCTGGCTCGTTCCCTGAAGGCCCCACCCTCCAGGTCGCTAGCGTTGGCAGCAACCAATTTCTTTCCAGCAGTTTGACCTGCCTCTGCCTTCAACCCAATTAATTCAATTGACAGAGCACAATAGCAGCAACAGCTGTGTTTGTAGGCATAAGAGAACTTAGGCCATGAACCTGTGCATCTTATACAGGAAATGCTTCTGTAACCCTGTCCCATTTCCCACAATGCACCAGTGCTCCTTCCTGCTGCCATCGGCAACCAGGTGGGGTTAGGAGGAGAAATCCTGATCCTTCCAACTCTCTATTCAGCTAAGCATTGTGGGCCTTCAAACTGGTTTTGCCTGTGGCACGTTAATTGCAAGGAAATTTGAGAATATAAAACCGGTGCTGCTAGACACAAAGGATCCTAATTTGAATAACTTATTCTAGCCTTTAAGTTTTACCAATGGGCACTCCTGCCACCAACTCACTTGCCTTATGTAACATCACATATCAATGTCATCATTGATTGACAGTGAACCTTTCAAGTCCAAACAAGCCCACTGAAAAGTGCCTGATTTAGCGGAAACTATTTTGTTGAGCAACCTATTTCCAAGAAATAGGAGCGGGAGGCCATTCAACTCCTTCCTTAGACACCCACGGCCTCCTCCCGCACCATCACCATCCAGTAGGCCAAGGGTGCGGGGTGACCAGGGTTGTGGGGGTGTCCGACAGCGGAGTGCTGGAGGTCATGCAGGCCCAAGGGTGTGAGGGTCCAGCAGGCTGGGGATGCTGCGGGATCCTGGGTCTGTCCGACAGGCCCAGGGTTCAGGGACTCCAACAGGCCCCGGGATATGGGGAGTTTGGGAGGGTGGGTGGGGATCTGGTAGGCCATGGGGGAAGGGCTGCGGATACAGTGACACATCAGGGAGGGGGAAAGTTACCTGGATGCTTTGTACCAGGAGGCGATCACACCCCTTAGGATAGGATCTTCTGATTTGGAAGGTGGTCATGCACAGGAGGGTGTGACTGCAGCTGAGGCAGGTAAGGAGACCCTGAGGGCAGGAATGTCAGCCTTTGCAATTGTTCAATAGATTTGAGGTTCTTTCAGCTTGCTTGGATGAGAGTGGGGGCTGCAGGGTGGATGAGCTGACTGACCTTGGCACCGTGGTACAGGAAACCATTCAAATGGGGGATGCTAAAAAGAATGTAGTGGTCGTAGGGGACAGTATAGTAAGGGGGATTGACACTGTCCTCCGTAGCAAAGAGCGAGAGTCCGGATGGCTGTGTTGCCTGCCCGGTGCCAGGTTTTGGGACATTTCCTCAGGGCTGGAGAGGAACTTACAGAGGGAGGTGGAGGGTCCAATTATTGTCGTCCATGTAGATATCAGCAACATAGGCAGGATGAAGAGGGAGGTTCTGCATAGTCAGCATGAGGATCTAGGCACCAAATTAAGAAGCAGAGCCTCAAAGATAATAATCTCTGGCTTATTATCTGAGCCATATGAAAATTGACATAGGGCAAATAAAATTAGAGCAATGAATGCATGGCTCAAAGGCTGGTGTGGGAGAAGTGGGTTCTGGTTTGTGGGGCACTGGCACTGGTACAGGGGAAAGTGGGGGCTGAACCGTTGGGATGTTCTACACCTGAACCGTGCTGGGGCTGGTGTTCAAGTGAGCCGCATAGCTAGTGAAGTAGAGAGGGTTTTAAACTTAATAGTGGGGTCAAGGGATCAAATTTGGGAAGATGTGGTAAACCAAAAAGTAAAGACAAGGCAAAAGGGAAAAGTACTAATATGGGAAATGATAAACACGCTGTGACAGGAAAGGACAAAGAGTACAAGGCTAGACGTTGGAAAAATAATAAAAGGACAAAACTAAAGGCTCTGTATCTGAATGTACGTAGCATTTGAAGCAAAACAGATGAACCGACAGTACAAATAGAAATAAATAATTATGATCTGGTAGCTATTACAGAGACTTTTCTACAGGATGACACAGATTGGAACCTAAATATTGAAGGGTATGTGGCATTTAGGAAGGACACGAAGTTAGGAAAAGGTGGAGGGGCGGCTCTGTTAATTAATCATGGTATTAGCACATTGGAGAGGGATAAGTTGGAAACCAGGATGTAAAAGTGGTTTGGGTTGAGTTGAGAAATGATAAAGGCAACAAGTCAAGTGTGGGAGTGGTGTGCAGTCCCTCTAATTAAAACCACACGGTAGGACAGTGTACAAAGGAAGAGATAATGGGAGCTTGTCAGAAAGATATGGTGATACTCGTGGAGGGTTTTAATCTACATATAGACTGGAAAAATCAGATGGGCAAAGGTAGTGTAGATGAAGAGTTCATAGAGTGTTTTCGGG
Organism: Cetorhinus maximus; assembly: GCF_964194155.1. Taxonomy (NCBI): domain Eukaryota; kingdom Metazoa; phylum Chordata; class Chondrichthyes; order Lamniformes; family Cetorhinidae; genus Cetorhinus; species Cetorhinus maximus. The sequence goes on along the minus strand of NC_135884.1, from coordinate 11,162,260 downwards.
ATAGTTTCTTACAACAGCACGTTCCGGGGCCAACCAGAGAGCAGGCTGAACTAGACGAGGTATTGTGCAATGAGGTAGGATTAGTTAGTATGATTGAATTTTACATTCAATTTGCGAGAGAGAGACAGGTATTTTAAACTTAAATTGGGAAATTATGAGGATATGAAAGCGGAACTAGCTAAAGTGAAATGGAAAATTAGGTTAAGGGACAGGTCAATAGCAATGCAGTGGCAGGCATTTAAATGGATATGCAGAATAGATACATTCCAATGAGAAAGAAAAATTCCAAGGGGAGCACCCACCATTTTTGGTTAACTAAAAAAGTTAAGGATAGTATCAAACTTAAAGAAAAAGCATATAATTGCGCAAAGGTAGGTGACAGGTCAGAAGATTGGATAGAATATAAAGAACAGCAAAGAATGACTAAAAGATTAATAAGGAGAGAAAAATTAGAGTATGAGAGAAGCCTAGCTAGAAATTTAAAGACGGATAGTAAGAGTTTCTACAGATATTTAAAAAAGAAAAGAGTTAACAAAGTGAGTGTTGGCCCTATAGAAAGTGAGTTTGAGGAGTTAATAATGGAAAATAAGGAGATGGCAAATCAATTGAACAGGTATTTTGCATCAGTCTTCAGTATAGAGGATGCAAGTAACATCCCAGAAATATCTGTAAGTCAGGAAATGGAAGGGAGGGAGGAACTCAGGAAAGTTACAATCAGCAGGGAAGTGGTATTGAACAAATTGTTGGAGTTGTGGGCTGACAAATCCTTGGGTCCTGATGGACTTCACCCTAGGGCCTTAAAAGGAGTGGCTAGTGAGATAGTTGATGTTCCAAAATTACCTAGATTCGGTGAAGGTTCAATTAGATTGGAAAATAGCAAATGTAACTGCTTTATTTAAAAAGGGAGGAAGACAGAAAGCAGGAAACTACAGGCCAGTTATCTTAACATTTGTCCTAGGGAAAATGTTTGAAGCTGCTACCACAGGGCACTTGGGAAAATTTCAAGGTAATCAGGCAGAGTCAACATGGTTTTGTGAAAGGGAAATAATTTTTAACCAATTTATTGGAGCTCTTTGAAGGAGTCACAAATGCTGTGGATAAGGAGGGACTGCTGGATGTATTGTATTTAGATTCCCAGAAGGCATTTGATAAGGTGCCACATCAAAGGTTACTGCAGAAAATGAAAGCTCATGGTGTAAGGGGTAACATATTGACACGGTAGAAGATTGGCTAGCCAACAGGAAACAGAGAGTTGGCATAAATGGGTTGGAATGTAAGAGGGTGTAAGGAGGCTACAAAGGGACATAGATAGGTTAAGTGAGTGGGCAAAGATCTGGCAAATGGAGTATAATGTGGGCAAATGTGAAATTATCTACTTTGCCAGGAAGAGGAAAATGAAGCATATCATCTAAATGGAGATAGATTGCAGAGCTCTGAGATTCAGAGGGACCCAGATGTCTTAGTTCATGAATCACAGAAGGCTGGTATGCAGTTTCAGCAAGTAATTAGGAAAACTAGTAAAATGTTATCATTTATTATGAGGGGAATTAAATACACAAGTGGGGAGGTTATGCTACAGTTGTACATGGCACTGGTGAGACCACATCTGGAGTACTGTGCACATTATTGGTCTCCTTATCTAAGAAAGGATATAAATGTGTTGGAAGCAGTTCAGAGAAGGTTTGCTAGACTAATACCAGAAATGGATGACTTATGATGGAAGGTTAGACAGGCTGGGCTTGTATCCACTGGAATTTAGGAGAGTGAGAAGCAACTTAAAGATCCTGAGGGGTCTTGACAGGGTGGATGCAGAGAGGATGTTTTCTCTCGTGGGAGAATTTAGAACTAGGGGTCACTGTATAAAAATAAAGAGTCGCTCATTTAAGACAGAGGTGAGCAGAACTTTTTTCTCTCAATCTTTAGAACTCTTTTCCTTGAAAGGCAATGGAAGCAGAGGGTTTGAATATTTTTAAGGCAGAGCTAGGTAGATTCTTGTTAAGTAAGGGGGTTATCGGGGGTAGGCGGGAATGTGGACTTGAGGTTACAATCAGATCAGCCATGATCTTATTGATGGCAAAGCAGGCTCGAGGGGCCGAGTGGCCTACCCCCTGCTCCTAACTTGGATGCTTGTACGTTCATATGTTCTTCAGACCCACCAGCACCACCAGGTGCGGTGGCCACTGCTGGGACTGCAGGGGGCCCAGTATGAGGAGCAAACATGGAGGCCCTGAAACGCAAGTAAGTTGAATGGCTTTTTTGTGGCCAGTTAGGCAGGCCTTGCGAAGTAGGGGTGAGGGTGGTCAGTGCGGTGGGCAGGGGGGAATCCTGCTGCGAAGGCAGCCCTTAGTGCTGGTGGGGCTCTCTGATGGGCACTGGGTACCCGAAGGCCCCCCCCACCCCCAGCCGGCAGGCAGGCCTGCCAGAGTGTATAGTCTGGCCATCCCCTGCCACTGGCAGACATGGGACCCTCAAATGGCCCTTAATTGCCACTTAAGGCTCTGAATTTAGGGCCTTGGTGCAGGAAGGACATTCTCGACCTTTCCCACCCTGACTTATCTGGGTCAAACCGGGAAGCTGACAGTCTCTCCACCCTGTGCCTTCCCGCCTGATTAAACCCTTTCCCAGCCCACTCATGGGGGGGTGGTGGGGGCAGCATTAAATCCTGCCAATCTTAGACCAATTCCGTTGAGAGGTTCTCTCTCTACAGATTCTACTATTTGCAGCATTTTCAGATTTCATTTCAGGTTCCCAGAATCTGTCGGATTTTATTTCTGTGCTAAATAGATGGTAGGTGAGACATGGGTTGAAATGTTGAAATTTCCAAGTGAGTAGGTTTTCCTTTTAAGTGACCCTATAACCTGTTTTTACAGCATAAATTCTTTTTATCCCATCTTTTCCCTCATTAATGGGATCCATGCTGAACTTGGCTCGAAGAAACTGGAAGATTATCAAAAGAGTCCTCAAGAGGCTGTTTCATTGGACCTGTGGTCGTCCAATGTAGATTCTCCAGTTACACATAGAAACAGTATGTTAACACTCATTATAATTCTTTAAAAGTATAGCCAGGAGAATTTTATTTTCATTTGTCCATGCAAGGAAGGTAGCCATTCGCTAGGCAGCATTTATTACCCGCCCCTAATTGCCTTTGAGAAGGTGATGGTGAGCAGCCTTCTTGAAGTGTTGTAGTCCATGTAGTGTAGGTACACCCGCAGTGCTGTTAGAGAGCAAGTTCCAGGATTTTGACCCAGCCACAGTGAAGAACGTTGATATATTTTCAGGTGTGTGGCTTGGAAAGGAGCACGCAGACAGAGGTGTCCCATGTGCCTGCTGCCCTTGTACTTCTAGATGATAAAGGTTGCGGATTTGGAAGTTGCTTCTTGTAATCGGTACACGTTACAGCCACTATGCGTTGGTGGTGGAAGGAATGAGTATTTAAGGTGTTAGATGGGTGCCGATCAAATGGGTTGCTTTGCCCTGGATGCTGTTGAGCTCCTTGAGTGTTGTTGAAATTACACTCATCCAAGCAAATGGAACGTATTCTATTACACCCCTGCCTTGTGCCTTGTAGATGGTGGAAAGGCTTTAGGGAAACAAAGTGAACCTTCCTCCTCTTGGCCCTTCACCAAGAGGAAGTCCCGCCTCCAAGAGCTGATGGCCAGTTTGAGGGTTAGCAGCTCTCATGTCCCAACAGTGCTACTGGGGGCTGTAGCTAGAGGAAGGCTTTCAGCATTGGAGCTGGGATGTAAGGTGAATATAGGGTATTGCCAGGGACCGGGTGACAGGCCCCTTGGATAGGGGTCATAGTTATAAAGGGCAAGGGGGAACATGGCAGGGGTTTGCATCATGTGCCCATTGGAGGCACTCACCCTAAAGCACTAAAGCTCTCCAGGTTTTACTGGGCAGCCTGGTGACCACATGTGACCCTTGCCTGCCACAGGTAAAATCTCTGAGGCGGTCAGAGGAGGCTCTTAAGTGGCCATTAATTGACTACTTAAAGGCCTCAGTTGGTCCATGGGTGGGCTGCTGGTAGAATTGGAGAGGGAGTGGGTGGGGGTGTGTAGGAATGGCACTGTGGCGTGGTGCCCAATTTTACGCTCCCTCCCCTCCTCCCCCCCCCACCTCTCAGCCCCCCACCATCTGCCATCCCCTCTAAATGAGGGGGGTGGGGGTGTAAATTTCCAGCTCATGTGACTGACCCAGCTAAGTTTCTGCAAATCAACCAGGATGTTGATGCTGGGATTCAACAATGGTGATGCCATTGAATATCAAGTGGTGGTGGTTGGTCTCCCTCTTGTTGGTACTGACTGGCATTTCTGTGGTACAAATGTTACTTGTTATTTATCAGCCCAACTTGAAGGTGATGTCCCGTGACTTAGATAATTTAACAAGCCAGCAGAGAGTTTTCCCCCCCGATTGTCTTTGAGTTGAATTTTACTCGGGCTCCTTGATGCCACACTTGGTCAAAAGCTGCCTTGATGTCAAGGGTTAGAGGCACTGTACCTGTAGTCCTGTATTGTAGCTTCACCAGGTTGGCACGTCATTTTTAGGTTTGCATGGTGCTGTTCCTGACACGCTCTCCTGTACTTTTCATTGAACCAGGGTTGATCCCCTCGCTTGATGGTAACGGTGGGGTGGGGGATATGCCGGGCCATGAGGTTACAGATTGTGGTTGGGTACAATTCTGCTGCTGCTGATGGTCCACAGCGCCTCATGGATGCTTCTTGAATTAAGTCCTTCGTCTATGTTTGGACCAAGGCTGTACCGAAGTCTAGAGCCAAGTGACCCAATTGAGCATCCTGGAGCACGTTATTGGTAAGTGCCACTTGATAGCACTGTTAATGACACCTTCCATCACTTTGCTGATAATTGAGAGTAGGCTGATGGGGTAGTAATTGCTGATTGGATTTGCCCTGCCTTTGTGGACAGGACAAACGTGGGCAGTTTCACACGTTGTGGAGTAGATGCCAGCGTTATAGCTGTACTGGAACACCTTGGCTAGCGGTGCATCGAATTCTGAAGCACCACTATTCAGCAATGGAGCTGGAATGTTGTCAAGGCCCATAGCCTTTGATGTATCTTGTGCCTTCAGCTATTTCTTCATATCAAACGGAGTGAACCGAATTGACTGAATACACTGGCAACTATGAATTTTGGAAACCTTAGGAGGCCAAATAAATCATCCACCTGGTACTCCTGGCTGAAGATGTGTGCCAATGCTTCAGGTTTGTCATTTGCACTGATGTTCTGGGCTCCTCCATCATTGAGGACAGGGAAATTCATTAATCCTCCTCCCATTAATTCTTTAATTGTCCTCCACCATTCCCAACTGGATGTGACAGAGCTTTGATCTGATCCGCTGGTGGTGGGGTTGCTTCTCTCTGGCTATCACGTGCTGCTTCTGCTGTTTTGCATGCAAGTACAGGTAGGGTGCCCCAAAATTGGCAACCTTGGGGCCAAGTCAGAACTTGCTGGTTTTCGGAAAGAAATCGGAACTCTTTGATTCGCTGAATAGGGGACACAGCAAAACCAAGTGATATGGCTGCAAAGCACTTTGGGGTTAAGGGTTGGTCCGACCACCTGGAACACAGGAAACGACAGGCGCGTGAAGCCGAATCAATGCAGCAACTTTCCGAACTTTTCCAATCTCGGTTGGGTGGAGTCAAGGGTCCCTAAGCCGCACCAAACGCTAAGCTGATAACTACGCGGCACGTCACCGCGTCGATGAAGCATTGGCCTGAACAAACCAGTGAGCTTTCTTCACTCACTTAAAATTCTTGCACTTAAAAAAAATGTCCGGCTTTTGGAGGCTGCCAGTTTTCAGATAGCCAGATTTGAGGTCCTGCACCAAGAGTCCCGTATTGTAGCTTTACCAGCTTGGCACCTGATTTTAAGGTATGCCTGGCGCTGCCCCCTGGCATGCTCTCCTGTACCCTTCGTTGAACCAGGATTGATCCCCTAGATTGATGATAATGGTAGAGTGGGGGCTAGGCCAGGCTGTGAGGCTACAGGTTGTGGCTGTACGTAATTCTGCTGCTGCTGATGGCCCACGGCGTCTCATGGATGCCCAGCTTTGAGTTGCCAGATCTGCTCTGATCTATCCCGTGTTGCACGGTAGTGACAACATGTCCATCAAGCTGCGTCACACTTTGAGTCCAAACACCTTAATGATGAGGCAGAGAAGAAAAAAAAATGGAAGCAAATCCTTCACTCCGGATCCCACTACCTTGTGGGGTGTCCTGCCCCTTGTTCCCAAAGACCTGCGGGTCAGGAATCGGCCTGTTCAGTCACATGAAGACCCTTGGCAGAAACTCGCGACCCTGAGCGGACATCACCCTCAAACCAAAGGGGCAGCCACTGCTGCCGATGAATGCTGCACAGCAAAATGGACGGTGCCCTCAATGTGAAGGCGGGACTTTGTCTCCACAAGGACTGTGCAGTGGTCACTCCTACCAGTACTGTCATGCGCAGATGCACCTGCGACAGGTGCATCGGTGAGGATGAGGTCAGGTAGGTTTTTTTCCCTTGTGTTGGTTCTCTCACTACTTGCTGCAATGCCAGACTGGCAGATATGTTTGTTTGAACTTGGCCAGTTCGGTCAGTAGTCATGCTGCCTAGCCACTCTTGGTGATGAGTATTCAAGTCCCCCACCCAGAGCTTTGTTACCCTTAGTGCTTCTTCCAAGTGGTGCTCAACACAGAGGAGTAGCTGAAGGAGGGGATGGGGGTGGGGTGGGGTTGGGTGATGGCATGTGGTAATCAGCAGGAGGTTTCCTTGCCCATGTTTAACCTGATGCCATGAGACTTCATGGGGTCAGAGCAAATGTTGAGGACTCCCAGGGCAATTTCCTCCCAACTATATATCACTGTGCTGCCACCTCTGCTGGGTCAGTCCTGCTGGTGGGACAGGGCATAACCAGGAATAGTGGTGGTGGAATCTGGAACATTGGCTGTAAGGTATGATTCTGTGAATACGACTCTGTCAAGCTGTTGATTGACTAGTCCGTGAGGCAGCTCTCCCAATGTTGACGCAAGTCCTCAAATGTTGATGAGCGACCATAATAAGATTTAGCATAATTATGGAAAAGGATAAAGATAGAACAGGAGTAAGAGTTCTAAATCGGGGAAAGACAGTTTTTATGAAACTGAGAGGCTGTTAGATATTGCGGAGCTTGCAATCCAATCTGAAATAAAACACCAACTGCAGTCCGTCTGCAAGTTGCAGAATGTTATTATTTTTGCCTTTGTTTTTCTATTAGCCCATTGATATTCAGATCAGGGATTTTTATGGTACAGAAGTTGGCCAGCTGATTCACCTATCACTCAAACGGCTACGAAGATAGATAAAGAAGCGTGCAGAGAGTTGTATAATCTCGTCCGGGATGATAACAACGATGTCAATTGGGTTATTTTTAAATACGACGGACACCTTATTGTTCCTGATTCACAAGGCACAGGATGTGGGGACTTTAAACTTCAATGCACAAATGACCGGTAAAAGTGGACTGGTTACAGCTATTTGAAGGGAAACCAGTGACAGACCAGTGGGAGGTATTCAAAAGCAAGATTCTGCGGGCACAGTGTAAACATGTCTCCATAAAGGAAAAGGGTGATATTGCCAAGTCTGGAGCACCCGGGTTATCTAGGAGTATGCAGGGTTAAGGTAAAGCAGAAAAAGGAAGCTTATGACAGTCACAAGACATAAATATGCTAGAAAGCCTAGATGAGCATAAAAAATACAGGGGTGAAGTAAACAATGAGATCAGGAGAGCAAGGACAGGTAGATAAGGTGATAAAGAAACCATATGGAATGCTTTCCTTTATTGGATGAGGCATTGCATACAAAAGCAGGGATGTAATGGCTGGACCTGCATAAAACGCTGGTTAGGCCACAGCTGGAATTTGTGTACAGTTCTGGTCACCACATTACAGGGAGGACATAATTGCTCTGGAGAGAGTACAGAGAAAATTTACAAGAATGCTGCCAGGGCTTGAAAATTGCAGCTATGAGGGAAGACTGGATAGGCTAGGGTTGTTTTCCTTAGAACAGAGGAGGCTGAGGGGTGACGAAATTGAGGTGTACAAACGTGTAGACAGGAAAGATCTGTTTCCCCAATTACCGGGGGCACAGATTTAAGGTGATTGGTAGAAGAATTAGAGGGGGATATTAGGAAAAGCCCTTTCACCCAGAGAGTGGTAGGTGTCTGGAATTCGCTGCCTGGATTGGTGGTTGAGGCAGAAACCCTCAACTCACTTAAAAGGTACCTGGATCTACACCTGAAGTGCTGTAACCTGCAAGGCTATAGGCAGGTGGTGCTGGAAGGTGAGCTTAGAATGGGCGGCTGGTTTTTTTCAGCTGGTGCAGACATGATGGGCTGAATGGCCTCTTTCTGTGCCGTAACTTTTCTATGGTTCAATGGTCTAGGACTCTGCAGGATTGACTGGTCATGAAGTTACTTTGTTGTGCTAGGTACCTAGGCCTGTGCCAAGTGGTCCATGTGGTTTTATTCTTATTATGGCTTATTATTCTTATTATATCTGGTCTGGTGTCGAGTTCAATCCAACAAATTTACACTTTTTTCATTTAGCCTTACAATACTCTCCTGTGGGTTCAAGCCCCATTCTAGGACGTGAGTACAACAGTCAAGTCTGTCCAATGTCCAAGGGTTTGAGAATCACAACTGACACAATCTGACCACAATCCAATGGCTTTATCTGCAAAAAAATTGAAAACAATATACAGAGGGGTTTAATCCATACAGTGACTGCACCCATCCCCGTCACTGCTAGTTAGTAATGCAGACTAGAATCCAATCTAAGCCTCCAGCGAGACTTCTCCTGTTCATGGTCTCTCTCCTGACTGCAGTAGCTCAATGTGGATTTTTAGCCTGATTTTATACGTGGGCTGCATGGCAAGTGCTCAATTCCTCTGAGCCTCTCGATCGGCGGTATCTGATTGGCTCATGGAGCGTGTGCTAACATGCTCTTGAGAACTGTCAGCTCATTTCCGCAGCACATTTAAACAAATCTCAAGGCAGACTCTTACAGCCGAGACTTCAGTGCAGTCTTTCTGGTGAGACGTTAAACTGCAGCCCTCTCTCTTCTACCTGCTCGGGGGGGGGATGTGAAAGATCCCGTGGCACCGTTTCAAAGAAGAGCAGGGGAGTTATCCCCCAGTGTCCTGGCCAATATTTATCCCTCAATTAACATCACCAAAAAACAGGTTATCTGGCCATTGTCACGTGGCTGTTTGTGGGGTCGTGCTGTACGCAAATTAGCTGCCAAATTTCCTACATTATAACCATGGCTCCGTTTCAGAAATACTTCATTGGCTGTAAATCGCTTTAAGAAGTCAGGTATCTTAATGGTTGGCTGATTATATTGTTAAAGGTACACAGATGGCAGGCATTGTTTGACTGAAGCATATATAAAGAGAGTCATCGTCTGGCCTGACTGTCTGCCCCTCTTCTACGGCCATGTTGGCTGCCAGGCATCCTTAGAGAGGGAGCACGCGGTATCCTTTGGCACGCTCGAGGCCTTCCGCGCCCGGTGGGCACCGCAGGGGCTGGAGTGCATCATCAGTCCCCAAAACGATATTTTGATTTGATTTAGTGAGGTTCCTTTAAAGTTTTTCTTTAGTTACAGTGCCCCTTAGGGGCTCTCAATTGTTTTTTTTTCCAACTGGTTAACTTGTTAATTTGTTCCACGCAAAACAATATAAAGAGATTCAAGAGATTCTCCTGGTCTTTGGGCACCTGGTGCGGGGGGCAGGGGGGGCGGGGGGGGCGGGAAGGGGAGGGAGGGAGGGAGGACCTCCTCATAAACCTGCCCCTGGCCCTGGCCAATGCGGCCATTAACAGGTCCAGGCAGCGGGTGGGCGAGGGGTCATCCATCCTGACTGTCTGCCCCTCTACCGCGGCTACCTTCATGGCCGGGCGGCCCCGGACAGGGGGCATGTGGTGTCCACTGGCACGTTTGAGGTCTTCCACAGCAAGGGGAACCCGCAGGGGTTGGAGTGTACCATCAGCCCCCAGGAATGACTTTTTGGTTCGAGTAGATCAGTTCCCTTTGAAAGTTACAGTCCCCCATCAGAGGCTGTCACCCCTTTTATTAGTTTATGTTTAAGGATTGTTGTTTTTTTTTGCAAAAAGAGCATGTTAAGAAAGTCAGGGCCCAGGTGTCCATCGACAGGTCCAGGCAGTGGGTGGTTGAGAAGGGTCGTCTGGCCCAACTCTCCGCACCACCCCCCACCTCCCTTTCACCAAATGTGGCCAAACGGGTTGCAAAACCTTCCGACACACGCCAACGGCGGGCGGTACGAGTGGGAGAGATTCCCAGTCAGTCATGTGATGGAAAGAATGTTAGAGCTGTAGCTCCAGACTACAACATGCGTGCAGAAGTGCATGTTGCCACAGCGATTTGGACTTCCTAAGTGATCTGTAATGAGTCTAGACAGCAGGCCTTGGGGGGAGCGGGGGGTGGGGGGGGGGTGCCGTTGAACCCTGCGCCCGGGTATCCCTGGAGAGGGAGCACGCGGTGTCCGCCAGTGCACTTGGGGCTTTCCGCCACTGGTAGGCGCTGCAGGGGCTGGAGTGCATCATCATCCCCCAGGGACCAATTACTTCAATTTAATTTGACAAGTTTCTTTTGAAAGTTTTATTTATTTTTGTTACATTTAAGGGGCTTTCAATGAGTTCGTTTATATTTGTTTATTTGTTTCCGCAAAAAAAAAAGTGTGGAGTCAGAGGGTTTGGCATGCAGCAGTCATGTGCAATAAATGACGAAGATGGTTCAGAGATGGCTCCCCAGCTGCCTACACTTTCTGTGGCCTCGAGGAGCCTGTGTTCCACGTCTCTGTGGGATGTGTGAGGTTGTAGCCCCCTGTTCCATGTTTTGACAGGGGCCGCTCCTCCAGCTTCGCTTGCGTTTCAGCGCCACGTCCCCCGATCTTTGGCCAACTGGTGGGTGGATCCGAGGACCTCTTTGTTAGCCTGGTCCTGGGCCTGGCCCAAGGTGGCCATTGGCAGGTCAAGGCAGCGGGCGGTTGAGGGGGGTAATTCGCCCTGATTGCCTGCCAGTCTTCCATGGTTACCCAGGTGTCCTTGGAGACGGAGCACGCGATGTCCACCAGTGCGCTTGATTCTGTGAATAGTTGTTGCGGTAGGGGCTGAAGCGCATCATGAGCCCTCAAAATGTCACGTCAATTTAAAAATTGATAAGTTCCCTTTAAAGATATTTTTTGTTTAAAGTGCCCCCCTTAAGGGGCTGTTAATTAGTTTATTTGTTTAATTAGTTAAGTAGTTTTATTGGTATACTCAAAAGAGCATCAAGTGACACTTAGGGATGATTCATTAGTTAATTGGCTTATTTGTTTAATAGACATACTCAAAGGAATATAGAGAGATACCAGCCCCAGGAATGTTATTCTAATTTAATTTGATAAGTTCCTGTTAAAGTTTTAGATATTTCTTAGTGATCCTTTAAGGGACTGTTAATTAGTTAATTTGTTTAATTGGTATACTCAAAAGAGTATAAAGAAAGTCAACTGGGACACTGGGTTGGTTTTTCCAGCATCCGCAGTAGTTTTTTGTTTTTAACACTGGGTTGGTAGTTAGGAGAAGGGATCTGTAATGCTGCTTCCTGTAAATAAACCTAATAACAAGGAAAAGATCTGTGCCCTGTTTTGTACGTCACCATCTGGCTTGGATCCAATCATCAAGGTGGTCATGAAAAATATTATATAAGTATCAGTGTTTGTTTACATTCTTTCTTTCATCTTCCTACAGCACATCCACTGGGATCTCTGAGAGTTGTTTGCCCTGCTGCATTCGAAATGGTTCCTTACTGCACCAAGCTCACCCCTGAAGCACTGTGCCCTGATTCAGGGATGAATACTGGGAGACGGTGAGGAGAGTTATGGAAAGATAGACTAGAAAGACTTGCATTTATATAGCACCTTCCACAACCTCGGGACATTACAAAGCGCTTCACTGCCAGTGAAGTGTAGTCGCCGCTGTAATGTAGGAAAACGTGGCAATCAGTCTGCACACAGCAAGCTCCCACAAGCAGATATGTGGCCAGGATCAGATAATCTAGCTGAGGGGAGCAGTGACACAATGGGCAGAAGTTAAATCCATGTGAATTTAATCTGAGCAATTTAATAGAAACATAGAAACTAGGAGCAGGGGTAGGCAATTTGGCCCTTCGAGCCTGCTCTGCCATTCAGTATGATCATGGCAGATCCTCCATCTCAACGCCAAATTCCCGCTTTCTCTCCATACCCCTTGATGCCCCTAATATCCAAAAAAATGATCAGTTTCTTTCTTGAACGTACTCAGTGACCCGGCCTCCACAGCCTTCTGCGGTAGAGAATTCCACAGGTTGACCACCCTCCGAATGAAGAAATATTTCCTCAACTCAGCCCCAAATGGCCTGCCCCTGTATCCTGAGACCTGTGGCCCCTGGATCTAGACTCCCCAGTTAGAATTTTACACGCTTCAACCTGATCCCCTTAATCTTTCCTGGGCTGAAGTGTGAAAGAGGTGGGAAGGCAATGGGGTCCCCTCCTGGCACACTCCCCATCTGATTAAATGCCCCCCTCTGTCACCAAACCTGCCCCAGAAGGGGGCATTGAGTTGTGCCCCAATGAGAGAGAAAGAGATTTACACACTCATATGCAGAGACAGGGAGAAGGAGGCAAAGAGGGAAATGTAAATAAGCAGCAACAAAAGAAATTATCAAATAAAAACTATTTTAGATGGAGACAAAATTGGAAGGTAAAGTGATCGTGAGGATGGAGAGATAAGTTATAAATATATTAGAATTTTATGTAAGTTATTTCTATGTATTTTTGGTACATATGTGTGTGTGTGTGTTTGCCTGTCTGTGATGGTGTGCGTGCATATATGTATGGGTGTTTGTGCACACATGTTTAGGTGTGTTATGTACATGTGAGGCTGCTATATATTTAAGCAACTATGAACATATGTCTGTGTGTCACTTTATGTTTGTTGAACTCAATGTAAGGCAGGGAATGCTTTTTGCTATCATCCGCCCTATGCTACCCCTGTAAAATTATCCCTTTTGCGTGTGTGAGTGAGAGAAGCATTTGCCAACAAAAATTACATTAAAAGTAACTTGTAGTCAATCGGAGAGGCTGGCAGTACTGAGATAATTGCAGTTTTCAACATATCCCAGGCCAAGTTCAACCACATTAAGCAGTGAAGCAGAATGACGTAGAATCATGGAAATGATTACAGTGCGGAAGGAAGCCATTTGGCCTGTTGTGTCCCTGCCAGGTTTTAGCCCTTTCCCGATTGTCCTGCTTGGGTCTTAGCCCTTTCCCGATTGTCCTGCAATATTTTCCCCTTCAGGTGCTTATCCAATTATCTTTTGAAAGCCACGGTTGATTCTGCCTCCACCCAGCGCCCTATCAGGCAGTGCATTCCGGATAAGTAGCCTATGTGGCTGTTGGCTTTTTGTAATTCACCTATATCAGTGTCCTCTGGCTCTCAACCCTCCCGCCAATGGGAACAGTTTCCCCTTATCTACTCTGTCCAGAACCGTCTTCATTTTGAACACTTCTATCAAATCTCCTCTCAAGCTCCTCTTCTGCAAGAATATCCCCAGCTTCTCCAATCTACCCCAGTAACTGAAGCCTCTCATTCCTGGAACCAGAATATTATCTACGTTCTCTTCACTAGCCTTCACACCCTTCCTAAAGTGTGGGTGCCCAGAATTAGACACGACACGAGAATTGAGGCCAAATAACCAACTCTTTGTAAAGGCTCACCATAACTTCCTTGCTTTTGTACTCGTATGTTCCTGTTTTTAAAACCCAGGATCCTGTGTGACTTTTTATCTAACAAACTGATGTCACAAAATGGGTGATGGCAGGTTGGCAACACAAAAAAATACGTTTAAAAAGTAACTTGTAGCCAATAGGAAAAGGGTTATTGCCAGATGTGCTGTGGTAATTGCAGTTTTCACCAGTCCAAATTCAACCACATTAAACGTGAGAACAAGAAACAAATTGCGTTTGGTTCTTCTAAAGGACAACTATTTCAAAATATGTTTTGAATTGAGATTGTGCTGGTTGGCGTGAAGAGTATTGCTGCGAGGAATGGAAGAAATCGCCACTTCTTGTATCCCAAGTCGGGTTCAGGCGCAGAATAGGTGACAGCTAAAGGACCCTCTACCGTATTCCAAAAATATGCCCCCTGCTTCACATCAAAACAGTTCTGCTTCCTTTTTCTGTGAAATTGCCAATTTAATTCCCGACTCTTCAGAATTAGGAGCGGTTTGTTTCCATTGTGGGTTTATACCTTATGGAATCTGAGTTGAGCCTGCCCAGGTTTATTCCACTTAAAATCCCGACAGCTAGGAATTCAACTTACTAGAAGGTTGTGGGCCTGAGACCCACTCCAGAGACTTAAGACCCATAGAATCACAGAACTGTTACAGCGCAGAAGGAGGCCATTTGGCCCATCTTGTCTGCGTAGGCTCTCAGAACGAGCTATTCATTTAGCATCATTCTGCTGCCTTCTCCCCTGCACATTCTTCCTTTTCAGATAGTTAATATTAAGAGCATAATCCAGGCGGACACTTCACCGCAATATGGAGGGGGTTGCTGCACTGTCGGAGCTGCCGCCTCTCCGTGGAGATGCTAAGCTGAGGCCTCGCCTGCACTCTCAGGTGGATGTAAAATATCTCATGGCGCCATATTGAAGAGGCAGGTGTGTTCTGCCCAATACTGATCCCTTAACAAGCATTCGCTAAAACCAGGCGATCAGGTCGGTATCATATTGCTCCTTGTGGGATCTTGCTGTGCGCATGTTGGCTGCCACAGTTGCTACATTACAAGAGTGATTGCATTTCAGAAGTACTTCACTGGCTGAGGTCATAAGAAGGCAGTATATTATTCCAAGTCTTTTTTTCGTTTGTGCGCACTGATAATTATTAACATATTATGGATCGATGCATGTTCTTATATAGGATTTGTTTACATTTGTAGATTTTTTTTGCAAACACATTGCAGTTGATGCAAAACATCTGTCCAATGATTTGCTGATGAAAGCTGGGCCCAGTGGATCAAAGGTTGACGTGTGCATTAGAATGTTCCAGAAAATCTAAGTGCTACAACATAGAGAATGAACTCTTAGCGTTCCCACACCAACGCCTCACCTGATATGATTTCGTGTTGACTAGGACTTGCCTTGTAAATAAGTACTAAACAGTACTGATGGAAAATCACTTATAAAAACAAAGTCCTCCAACTCAGTGAGGTGAGACCGAAAATCTGTAAATAGTTAAAACTAAACAGAACGATCCAAATAACCTTTCCCCGAAAATTCTTATGGAGATTATATTCTACCATTTTTTTTTTTCTTTGCTTGGTTGTATCTAGGGATTTAATTTCCACCCCATTTTTAACATTCTGCAATTTGTAGCTCATCCCTGGGATCAATGCCATTTCTTAGGCTCAGAGGAAGGGGTATCGCTCCTCTGTACAACAGCATCCTCTGCTGGTAATCTCCTGGAACTGCAATAGCATGAATTGAACATGGCAGCCTTTGCTTTGCACTGTTTACATCATAGGCCCTTCATTATTAGGCCCCAAATACTTCAAATTGTTTTGAAAATAAATGAGCTGATACTCAACACAGAGAACGTCATGATCAAAGTCCCTGAAACCCTAGGACAGGCAATCGGAAATTAGTGCTTTAGCCACTTATCATTCCAAGTAGAGCCGGGGGCGTGACTAATGTTGCCAACCCTCCAGGATTGGCCTGGAGTTTCTGGGAGCTGAATTCATTTCTAGGAAGCTACTGCGAGCAAACCCAGGAGAAAAATCATGAGGGCATTTACAAAAAATAATGCCCTCTAAATTTTTTTTAAACCAGACAAAAGAGAGAGAAAGAAAGACTCGTATTTATATAGTGCATTTCATGAACACTGGGCATCCCCAAAGGGCTTTATTGCCCATGAAATACTGCTGAAGTGTAGTCTCGATTGTACGTGTAGTATTTAGTTTCTCAGTTATTTGAATATGTGTGCCTGCTCGGTTTCCTGCTCACCGTGCATGATTAAGCCTGGGTGTGGTCACTTAGAAAAATAAACTAAACTGCGGCAAGCTGCCGTAAGCATGAGAGAGCAGACATTTTCAAGCATTGAATAAAATTTCTCCTGCAGGCATATAACATGGCTTGTATCATCCCTGCATACTTCTGGGGCATAAAACACAACAGTACCATAGGAAATGCAGCCGCCAATTTGCGCATAGCAAGCTCCCACAAGCAGCAACATGATAATGGCCCAGATAATCTGTTTTTGTGGTACTGACTGAGCAGTAATTATTTGCCAAGACACCAGGGATAACCCCCACCTGCGCTTCTGCAAACACTTCTTTTACATCCGCTTGAGAGGGCAGACTGGGCCTCAGGTTTAACATCTCACGTGAAAGACAACGGCCAGGATTTTCCCCCTCGGCGATTTGGGGCGGGGGCGGAGCCCGGTCGCCGAGGGGAAAATGACGCGGGAGGAATCCCCGACGTCATCCCGGTCCATTTAACTTTTTAGGAAGGCGGGCGGACAGCGAAATCAGCTGTCCGCCCGCCGACCTGTCAATGGCCAATTGAGGCCATTGACAGGATAATTAAGGTCATTAAAGACCTGCCCGTCCAACCTTAAGGCTGGCGGGCAGGCCAGGAGCCCCAGCGGGCTCCAGATTATTCATGAAACTTCATCCACTGGTGGGATGAAGTTTCATGTCCGTAATGTAAAAAATTAATAAAGTTTATGTGGTCTTTATTAACATGTCCCATCTCGCGTAACATTGTCACATGAGGGGGGCATGTTAATAATTTTTTAATGTTTCTATTTTTAATGTTTTGACAGTATTCTCCCTGAGACAGGACTTTGCCTCAGGGAGCAGTGCGCACTCTGATAGTTGGGGATTCCCCCCCACCCCCTGCACAGGAAGCGCATAGCACTTCCCGTCGGGGATGCCGGTGGGCGGGCCTTAATTGGCCCGCCCACTTAAAATGGCGGCGGGCCCCGTTTCAGTGGCAGGGGTCAGCTGCCCGCCTGCTGCCGAGCTGGTGGGGCCCGCCCGCCATCCAAGGGCAAGATTCTGCCCAAGATCTCTGACAGTGCAGCACTGGAGTGTCAGCCTTCATTTTTGTGCTCAAGTCCTGGGGTGAGACTTGAACCCAGAACCTTGTGACTCAGGCGCGAGGGTGTTACGATAGGACCTTGCTGCGTGCAAATTGGCTGCCTCATTTTCTACGTTACAAAAGCTGATTATATTTCATAACATATTGCATAAGTGATTACGTTGCAGTATAAAAATAGGGAAGTCTTGCTAAAACTATACAAGGCACTAGTTAGACCACACCTAGAATACTGTGAACAGTTTTGGTCCCCTTATCTAAGGAAAGATATACTGGCATTGGAAACAGTCCAGAGAAGGTTCACTAGGTTGATCCCGGGGATGGAGGGATTTTCTTATGAGGAGAGGTTGAGTAGGTTGGGCCTGTACTTATTGGAGTTTAGAAGAATGAGAGGCGACCTTATTGAAACATATAAGATTCTTAGGGGGCTTGACAGGGTAGATGCTGAGAGGTTGTTTCCCCTTGTGGGAGAGCCTAGGACCAGAGGGCATAATCTCAGAGTAAGGGGGCACCCATTTAAAACAGAGATGAGGAGGAATTTCTTCTCTCAGAGGGTAGTGAATCTGTGGAATTCTTTACCGCAGAGTGCTGTAGAGGCTGGGTCATTAAATATATTCAAGGCTGAGACAGACATATTTTTAATCAGTAAGGGAATCAAGGGTTATGGGGAAAAGGCAAGAAAGTGAAGTTGAGGATTAACAGATCAGCCATGATCTCATTGAATGGCAGAGCAGACTCGATGGGCTGAATGGCCTACTTCTGCTCCTACATCTTATGGCCTTAGGGTCTTCAAAAGTGCTTCATGGGCTGCAAAGTGCTTTGGAGTGTCCTGAGACCATAAGAGAAGCTATTTAAATCCAAGTCTTTCTTTATTTCTCTTCACAATTAGAGTTATTAACGTTGTATTATTTATCAGTGCATTGTTCTTGATATAGAGGAGGACTTGTAGTATTTTTACAAACACCTTGCATCTGATGGAAGACATCCAGCCAAAGGTACATTAATCAGGAAAGCTGGACCCAGTGGATCAAAGATTGACCTATGTCAGAATGGTGGTGGAGGGAGTGAATGTTTATGGAGGTGGTGCCAATCAAGTGGGCTGCTTTGTCCTGGATGGTGTCAAGCTTCTTGAGTGTTGTGGGAGATGCACTCATCCAGGCAAGTGGAGAGTATTCCATCACACTCCTGACTTGTGCCTTGCAGTTGACAGGCAGACTTTGGGGAGTCAGGAGGTGAGTTACTTGTTGCAGGACTCTGAGCCTCTGACCTGCTCTTGTAGCCACAGTATTTATATGGCTAGTCCAGTTCAGTTTCTGGTCAGTGGTAACCCCCAGGATGTTAATAGTGGGGGATTCAGTGATGGTAATGCCATTGAACATCAAAGGTCGATGGTTGGATTCTCTCTTGTTGGAGATGGTCATTGCCTGGCACTTGTGTGGCGCGAATGTTACTTGCCACTTGTCAGCCAAGCCTGGATATTGTCCAGGTCTTGCTGCATTTGGACACTGACTGCTTTAGTATCTGAGAAGTCGTGAATGGTGCTGAACATTGTGCAATCATCAGTGAACATCCCCACTTCTGGCCTTATGATGGAAGGAAGGTCATTGATGAAGCAGCTGAAGATAACTGGGCCTAGGACACTACCCTGAGGAACTCCTGTAGTGATGTCTTGGAACTGAGATAGCCTTTGCAGTATCCAGTTCCTTCAGCCATTTTTTGATATCACGTGGAGTGAATCGAATTGGCTAAAGACTGGCATCTGTGATGCTGGGGACATCCAGAGAGATGGATCATCCACTCGGCACTTCTGACTGAAGATTGTAGCAAATGCTTCAGCCTTATCTTTTGCACTGATGTGCTGGGCTCCTCCATCATTGAGGATGGGGATGTTTGTGGAGCCTCTTCCTCCAGTGAGTTGTTTAATTGTCCACCACCATTCACGACTGGATGTGACAGGACTGCAGAGCTTAGATCTGATCCATTGGTTGTGGGATCACTTAGCTCTGTCTATCACTTGCTGCTTATGCTGTTTGGCACACAAGTGTTATAGCTTCACCAGGTTGACATCTCATTTTTGGGTATGCCTGGTGCTGCTCCTGGCATGCCCTCCTGCACTCTTCCTTGAACCAAGGTTGATCCCCTGGCTTGATGGTAATGGTAGAGTGAGGCATATGCCGGGCCATGAGATTACAGATTTCTGTTCGAGTACAATTCTGCTGCTGCTGATGGCCCACAGTGCCTCATGGATGCCCAGTCTTGAGTTGCTAGATTTGTTTGAAATCTATCCCATTTAGCAAGGTGGTAGTGCCACACAACACTGATGGAGGGTATCCTCAATATGAAAGCAGGACTTCGTCTCCACAACGGCTGTGCGGTGGTCACTCCTACCGATACTGTCATGGACAGATGCATCTGCGGCGGGCAGGTTAGTGAGGATGAGGTCAAGTATGTTTTCCCCTCTTGTTGGTTCCCTCACCACCTGTCGCAGACCCAGTCTAGCAGCTATGTCCCTTAAGACTCGGCCAGCTGGGTCAGTAGTGGTGCTCCCGAACTACTCTTGGTGATGGACACTGAAGTCCCCCACCCAGAATACGTTCTGCACCCTTGCCACCCTCAGTGCTTCCTCAAGTGGTGTTCGAAATGGAGGAGCACTGATTCATCAGCTGAGGGAGGGAGGTACGTGGTAATCAGCAGGAGGTTTCCTTGCCCATGTTTGCCCTGATGCCATGAGACTCCATGGGGTCCAGAGTTGATGTTGAGGACTCCCAGGGCAACTCCCTCCTGACTGTATACCACTGTGCCACCACCTCTGCTGGGTCTGTCCTGCCAGTGGGACAGGACATGCCCAGGGATGGTGATGGTGGTGTCTGGGACA
Organism: Cetorhinus maximus; assembly: GCF_964194155.1. Classification (NCBI taxonomy): domain Eukaryota; kingdom Metazoa; phylum Chordata; class Chondrichthyes; order Lamniformes; family Cetorhinidae; genus Cetorhinus; species Cetorhinus maximus. The sequence goes on along the minus strand of NC_135884.1, from coordinate 11,142,218 downwards.
TTATCTGTAAGGTATGATTCCGTGAGGATGACTATATTAGGCTGTTGCTTGACTAGTCTGTGAGACAGCTCTCCCAATTTTGACACTAGCCAAAATTGCAGTGTCGACAGGGCTGAGATTGCCGTTGTCGTTTCCGGTGCTTAGGTCGATGCCGGGCGGTCCGTCCAGTTTCATTCCTTTTTTGTGACTTTGTAGCCGTTTGTTACAACTGAATGGCTTGCTGGGCCATTTCAGAGTCAACCACATTGCTGTGGGTCTGGGGTCACACATAGACAGCAGATTTCCTTCCCTAAAGGACATTAATGAATCAGACAGGTTTTTACAACAATCATCATTAGACTTTGTAATTCCAGATTTTTATTGAATTTAAATTCCACCATCTGCCGTGGCGGGAATCGAGCTACCCTGTGTCTCGGGATTACTCGTCCAGCGACAATGCCACTATGCCATCGCCTTCAATGGAGGATTCTGCATGGACCTGTTCCTCCAATCAGAGGCTGCATCTCCCCTGAGGTAAAGAAACAGCCTCTGATTGGAGGAGCAACGGACACCGGTGTTGGTGATTCTGCTGAGGGCTGCTTGGCGAAGGAACGCCGGGGTTTGAGTCTGGGGAACCAGGGTACATACGGCCCATGGAGGTTGAGGTTTTCGCTGCCCAGGAGGTTGAAGACATGTTGGGCCCGGGCGGGGGGGGGGTTATGAACCTGCGTTGGCCCCATGGAGGGTGAGTTTTTGGCGATCTAGTGAGGAGACGGTGCTGTGGTGAGTATTTGGGAGTGAGAGTGTGAGTGTGTGTGAGTGTGTGTGTTGGGGCATGGGGGGATGTGGGGTAGAAGTAGAGACTGAGGCAGTGAGTGTATGTATGGGGCAGAGTGAGTGTCTGTGTGTGTGTGTGGGGTGGGGGTTGTGTGTAAGAAAGTGTGACTGACTGAGTGCGTGTAGGGGGCTTGCTCAAGACTGAGAGGGATTGCGAGAGACTGAGTGTCGAGGGATGGGTGGCGAGTGTGAGTCTGCCTTTTGCCCAGTCTTAGGTTTCTCACACTCTCACTACTCACAGAGGGTGAGGGTGAGGGAGTGGGCGCCTTGAGACTGGGAGTGAGCCGGACACATACACACACTGACCCTCTCGCACTCTGGTCATTTTTATTAATTACTCTTTTTAATATTAAAAATTTATTGCTATGACATTTCTGTACTTTTGCTCAGCAATTATTTCTTTCCTTAACATCCAACTTTATTTTTGAAATTCAGTTTTATTGTTGTGCGAAACTTTATCTTTGCTCACTGGCCTCTTGAGTGAGAAAAATATGCAAATGTGGCCCCCCCCCCCAACCGAGTGAGGAGGTTGGACAAGCCTGATCTAGAAGGACAAGGGCAGCAGACAGATGGGAAAACAGCCACCTGGAAGTTCCCCTCCAATACCCTCACCATCCTGACTTGGAAATATATCGCTGTTCCTTCACCGTCGCTGGGTCAAAATCCTGGAGCATTGTGGGTGTACCTACACCACATGGACTGCAGCGGCTCAAGAAGGCAGCTCACCACCACCTTCTCAAGGGCAATTAGGGATGGGAAATAAATGCTGGCCTCGCCTGCAATGCCCACATCCCGTGAATGAAAAAAACAGTTCACAAACATTCACTCCCTTCACCACCAACGCATAGTAGCTGCAGTGTGTACCATCTACAAGATGCACTGCAGGAACTCACCAAGGCTTCTTCAACAACACACTCCAAACCCATGACCGCTACCATCTAGAAGGACAAGGGCAGCAGATAGATGGGAACACCACCAGCTGTAAGTTCCCCTCCAAGCTACACACCATCCTGACTTGGAAATATATCACCGTTCCTTCACTGTCGATGGGTCAAAGTCCTGGAACTCCCTTCCTAACAGCACCGTGGGTTTACTTACACCACATGGACTGCAGTGGTTCAAGAAGGCAGCTCACCACCACCTTCTCAAGGGCAATTAAGGATGGGCAATAAATGCTGGCCTAGCCAGCGACGCCCACATCCCATGAAAGAATAAAAAAAACATCTCCAAACACTCTGATATGAGGCTTAACCTGGTGTAAGCATTTATTAGAAGCAAATTAATAGTACAATTGACTGAGGGGGCGAACCTAATTAAATTCAGTTAATGTTACATTTCCTGATATTTTAATGCCTTTATGCCTCTGGCACTGTAGGTTTGATCTTCCTGGCCCTTACATCTGGAAACTGAACAGATGTGTAGGTAATCTGACAGTGTAGTTTGTGAACCCCCACGGTTTTCATTCTATTGATTTCCCTGGAGAAGAGCGGGCTTATGCTACTCAAGGTTAAGGGACCAAATGAAGAGAATTCCAAATGGTGTGTTTGAAGATGCCCTAAGGGAAAAACATGCCTTAAGCTTGGAAGAGAGAACATGTTCTGACCACTTTAGAGGCCAGTGGAAGTGTGCCTCCTAGAAAGGCAATAAAGGTATATAATATGGAAACATTTAAGGGAGGATTGGATAACCCATTTGAAGGAGTGGTCCCACGAGAGACATTAGTTCTTTTGGGATGGATAACAAGGTCTTTTTCATCCTGTAATTCTTCCTTATATTGCAGTGATGGACACCTGGCAGCAAAATACAGGTTGGATTGCAATCAAAGGGTATAGATAGTTTGTCCATTGAATAAAAAGTAAGTTCAAGGCTGGAATCAAATCGGGCCACCCAGATGTTTACAAACAGACTGAAAGATACCTGGCAGTGATTATTTAGCAATGAAATGAATTTCACTGTGGGCAGGTTTAATACAAGACCCAGGGGACCTCAATTAAATAACTCAAACTGTAAGGAGCCTAAATAAGTGGGCACAGGCGCTCTGACCAGCTGAGAAACATTTGCAGTACTTAAATGGAAAGTGGATTCGTTTACTGGATGGGAATGAGTTTGTCACTTTTGTTTGACTGTTCTTGGGAATATTTGGTGCAGCTTTGGTTGGGGTGCTTATGCAGATCTTGCATAATCAGAAGAAAAAGGGTGTACTTCTGTTGAAGTCTTTATTTATCCACCAAAGCGGATGTTAAAGTTTTCATTAATACATTTATTTACTGTGTAACTTTATAGACCTGTTGGTCATTCAGCAGGGTAAGGATGGCTCAGTGCATAGCTGCAGATCTGTTCATTCAACAAGTTAAGGATTAAAGTATTGATGACAGAAGGTGCAGAGCAAATTGTGTGCAATTGTAATCTATTCAGCAGGGTAAGGATCAAGTGCAATTAAGAATACCAATTTGCCATTGCATTCCTCTTGAAGAAATGGAGACACCTGTGACGGGTTAACCTCCATAGAGGTCCCGTCTCGTCACAAAGATTGTGTGTTGTAATTCACCAATCAAAATTTAAAATTAAATATCCAGCAATTAGCATCATTTATTATATATAATGAGGGGAGAGGTTGAAAGTTCACTCTTCTGTGTGAATACCTGAGATGAGACAAATCAATTCATTTCCTGTTGAGGGCTTTGGAGATATTAACCTTGCATTCCAAATGCCATAACAACCTGGTATCATAAAGGTAGAAGTGGGGATGTTTGTTGATGATTGCACAATGTTCAGTACCATTCATGACTCCTCAGATACTGAAGCAGTGTGTGCCCATATGCTGCAAGACCTGGGCAATATTCAGGCTTGGGCGGATAAGTGGCAAGTTACATTCGCACTACACAGTGCCAGGTGATGACCATCTCCAACAAGAAAGCATCTAACCATCTCCCTTTCATGTTCAATGGCATGACCATCACTGAATCCCCCACTATCAACCTCCCTGGGGGTTACCATTGACCAGAAACTGAACTGGATCAACTATATTGTCATGCTTAGAGGACATGAAGGAATATATATATATATATATATATATATATATATATACGCTGATTACTTTATAAAATTATTTGTTTTTAAATGGGCAAAGGCTTTACACTGACTGAAGCCTGACTAGCTATGGCTCATGCAAAAGGAGTTTCTAGCCTTCAGAGAACAGCAAGGACCTTGTTATTGCTAAAGAGGTGCTAATGGTGGCCGCAGAAATCAAATTCCAAGGAAATGCACAAAGACCTTTCAGATTTCTAAGGCAGGTCTCTGGCCAATGGAGACAGTATGTCTGCATGGACAAAGGGACCCTGGAACTGCTGAAACTTATTAATGGATGAAACATTAACCATCTCAAGAAACCAGACCAGATATATACATTCTTCGTCCAAACCAAGGAGAAGAAGTGGAAATTATATCACATGACCCCCCCTTTCTCCACCCCCCCCCACCCCCACCAAGCTACAACCTGTAATATCGCCTTGTGGAGCTAAATCCACACGGTCCGCCATCTCCCATCATCCAAGCAGCAGCAGAAACAGAGCTCTGTCCAGGTTTAAATTTCTTGGCCCTCAGCTACACTGTTTCTACTGGAACCTCTGTACCAGTGCCTACTACAAGACTAATTCATCTCTACATGCTTCTCTCATTGTGCAAGTCTGTGCCACTGGAAAAGTGGATCACCCCGCATCAGCTTCAGCCAACTAACCTCTCTGAAGGAATACACTATTGGACATTTGGTTCTGGACTCACATGAAATAATAAGTCTTATTTTGTCTGTGGTCCTTCCCCTGTACCTCTTTCTTTCCCTTATTTCTCGTTTATCATGTGAATGTACCACGGTTACATAGCGACACCCCTTACCCTCATTTTGAGTGTGTGCAATATAAACTAACCCTCTAATTCTACCTTATCTTGAGGTTTTTGTGGGGTTATTAATAGAAGATTAGATCACTCCAAAACTGAAGGGGTTGTGGAAAATACGCCACCACTTATAAAGGGGGAAATCAAAAATCACCTTTCTGTTTACGGATGGGTGGTGAGGCAGTAGAGTAATTGATATTATTTGATATTAAGTATCTTCCAAAAGGTTTAATTTAATTTAAAAGGGTAAGTCATGGCAGGAGAGCTCAAAGCCGCGGTGTGCTCCTCCTGCTCTATGTGGGAAGTCGGGAACATTTCCAGTGCCCGGGGCCAGCATGTCTGCACGAAGTGTGTTCAGCTGCAGCTCCTGGAAGCCCGGGTTTCAGAGGTGAAGCGGCGGCTGGGGACACTGTGGAGCATTCGTGAGGCGGAGAGCATTGTGGATAGCACGTATAGAGAAGTGGTCACACCGCAGGCTAAGAGTCCACAGGCAGGAAGGGAATGGGTGACCATCAGGCAGAGCAAGAGGACTAGGCAGGCAGTGCAGGAATCTCCTGTGGCTAATCCCCTGCAAAACAGATATACCGTTTTGGATACTGTTGAGGGGAATGGCCTCTCAGGGGGAAGCAGCAACAGCCAAATTTGTTGCACCATGGTTGGCTCTGCTGCACAGGGGAGGAGTAAAATGTGTGGGAATGCGATAGTTATAGAGGATTCAATTGTAAGAGGAATAGATAGACATTTCTGTGGCCGCAAACGAGACTCCAGGATGGTATGTTGCCTCCCTGGTGCTAGGGTCAAGGATGTCTCAGAGCGGTTACAGGACATTCTGAAGGGGGAGGGTGAATAGCCAGTGGTCATGGTACACATTGGAACAAACGACATAGGTAAAAAAAGGGATGAGGTCCTAAAAGCAGAATATAGGGAGTTAGGAAGTAAGTTGAAAAGTAGGACCTCAAAGGTAGTGATCTCAGGATTACTACCAGTGCCACGTGCTAGTCAGAGTAGAAATAGCAGGATATATCGGATGAATACATGGCTGGAGAGATGGTGTGAGGGGGAGGGTTTCAGATTCCTGGGACACTGAGACCGGTTCTGGGGGAGGTGGGACCAATACAAACTGGACGGGTTACACCTGGACAGGACCGGGACTGATGTCCTAGGGGGAACATTTGCTAGAGTGGTTGGGGAGGTTTTAAACTAAAATAGCAGGGGGATGGGAACCTATGCAAGGAGTCAGAGGAGGGGGAATCAAGGACAAGAACAAAAGACAGAAAGGGGAATAAGAAAAGTGATAGGCAGAGAAATCAAGGGCAAGAATCAAACAGGGCCTCAGTGAAAAATAGAGGGAACGGAGCATGTAATGTTAAAAAGACAAACCTTAAGGCTTTGTGCCTTAACGCAAGGAGCATTCGCAATAAAATGGATTAATTAACCATGCAAATAGATGTAAACAGGTATGATATAATTGGGATAAAGGAGACATGGCTGCAGGGTGACCCGGGATGGGAACTGAACATCCAGGGGTGTTCAGTATTTAGGAAGGCCAGACAAAAAGGCAAAGGCGGTGGAGTTGCATTGCTGGTTAAAGAGGAAATTAATGCAGTAGTGAGGAAAGATATTAGCTCCGACGATGTGGAATCTGCATGGGTAGAGCTGAGAAACACTAAAGGGCAAAAAATGTTAGTGGGGGTTGTATATAGACCCCCAAACTGTAGTGGTGATGTTGGGAATGGCATTAAACAGGAAATTAGAGACGCATGCAATAAAGGAACATCTGTAATTATGGGTGACTTTAATCTGCATATAGATTGGGCAAATCAAATTAGTAAGAATACTGTAGAGGAGGAATTCCTGGAATGTATACGGGATGGTTTTCTGGACCAATATGTTGAGGAACCAACTAGAGAACAGGCCATCATAGACTGGGTATTGTGTAATGAGAAAGGAATAATTGGCAATCTAGTTGTGTGAGGCCCCTTGAGGATGAGCGACCATAATATGGTAGAATTCTTCATCAAGGTGGAGAGTGACACAGTTGATTCTGGGACTAAGGTCCTGAATCTTAATAAAGGAAACTACAATGGTATGAGGCGCGAGTTGGCTATGATGGATTGGGAAATGTTACTTAAAGGGATGACGGTGGATAGGCAATAGCAAACATTCAAAGAGCGCATGGGTGAACTGCAACAATTGTTTATTCCTGTCTGGCGCAAAAGTAAAACAGGAAAGGTGGCCAAATCATGGCTTACAAGGGAAATTAGAGATAGTATTGGATCCAAGGAAGAGGCATACAAATTGGCCAGAAAAAACAACAGACCTGAGGATTGGGAGCAGTTTAGAATTCAGCAAAGGAGGACAAAGGGATTGATTAAGAAACGGAAAATGGAGCACGAGAGTAAGCTTGTGGGGAACATAAAAACTGACTGTAAAAGTTTCTATAGGTACATGAAGAGAAAAAGATTGGTGAAGACAAATGTAGGTCCCTTACAGTCAGAAACAGAGGAATTCATAATGAGGAATAAAGAAATGGCTGACCAACCAAATACATACTTTGGTCCTGTCTTCACAAAGGAGGATACAAATAACATAACAGAAATGTTGGGGAACACAGGGTTTAGTGAGAAGGAGGAACTGAAAGGAATCAGTTTTAGTAGGGAAATGGTGTTGGGAAATTGATGGGATTGAAGGCCGATAAATCCCTGGGGCCTGATAATGTACATCCCAGAGTACTTAAGGAAGTGGTAGAAATAGTGGATGCATTGGTGGTCATCTTCCAAGATTCTATAGACTCTGGAACAGTTCCTACAGATTGGAGGGCAACTAATGTAACCCCACTATTTAAAAAGGGAGGTAAAGAGACAACAGGGAATTATAGACCAGTCAGCCTGACGCTGGTAGCGGGGAAAATTCTAGAGTCCATTATAAAAGATTTAATAGCTGAGCACGTGGAAAACAGTGGCAGAATGGGACAGAGACAGCATGGATTTACGAAAGGGAAATCGTGCTTGACAAATCTACTGGAATTTCTCGAGGATGTAACTAGTAGAGTTGATGAGGGGGAGCCAGTGGCTGTGGTTTATTTGGACTTTCAAAAGGTTTTTGACAAAGTCCCACACAAGAAATTGGCGTGTAAAATTAAAGCGCATGGGATTTGGGGTAGTGTATTGAGATGGATAGAAAACTGGTTGGTAGACAGGAAACAAAGGGCTGAATTTTTCCGTCGGCGAGCGCAGGGGGCGGGGCCCGCTCGCCAACGCATAAAATGAGGCCATTGACAGGATCATTAATACAATTAAAGGTCCTGCCCATCCAACCTTAAGGTTGGTGGGCAGGCCGGGAGCCCCGGCGGGGAATAGAAAAAACATGAAACCCCATCCACAGGTGGGATGAGGTTTCATGTAGGGATTTAAAAAGTTTAATAAAGTTTTAGTGTAATTAATGAACATGTCCCATCTCGTGTGACATTGTCACATGAGGGGGACATGTTAAGGATTGTTTTTTTCTATATTTAACGTTCTTAAAAGTGTCAGCGATCTCCCTGAGGCAGCACTTAGCCTCAGGGAGATGTGCGCTCTTCCGTGCGCATGTATGAAAGAGCACACTCTCGCTTTTGGGGAATCCCCCCCTGCCCACACAGGAAGTGCATAGCGCTTCCCGCCAGACATCACGCTGGGCGGGCCTTAATTGGCCCGCCCACGTAAAATGGTGGCGGGGCCCGCTTCTCCGGCGGGGATCGGCTCCCCGCCCGCCGGAGATTGGGTCGGGCCCGCCCGCCCGACAGGCAGAAAATTCTGCCCAAAGGGTAGGAATAAATGGATCTTTTTCCGAATGGCAGGCAGTGGCTAGTGGGGTACTGCAGGGATAGGTGCTGGGACCCCAGCCATTCACAACATATATTAATGATTTAGATGAGGGAACTGAATGTAATATCTCTAAATTTGCAGATGACACAAAGCTGGGTGGGAGGGTGAGCTGTGAGGAGGATGCAGAGATGCTTCAGTGTGATTTGGACAAGCTGAGTGAGTGGGCAAATGCACGGCAGATGCAGTATAATGTGGATAAATGTGAGGTTATCCTCTTTGGTAGCAAAAACAGGAAGGCAGATTATTATCTGAATGGCTATAAATTGAGAGAGGGGAATGTGCAACGAGACCTGGGTGTCCTCATACACCAGTCGCTGAAGGTAAGCATGCAGGTGCAGCAGGTGGTAAAGAAGGCAAATGGTATGTTGGCCTTCATAGCGAGAGGATTCGAGTAGAGGAGCAGGGATGTCTTGCTGCAATTATACAGGGCCTTGGTGAGACCACACCTGGAATATTGTGTGCAGTTTTGGTCTCCTTATCTGAGGAAGGATGTTCTTGCTATAGAGGGACTGCAGTGAAGGTTTACCAGACTGATTCCTGGGATGGTGGGACTGACATATGAGGAGAGATTGAGTTAATTAGGATTATATTCACTGGAGTTCAGAAGAATGAGGGGGATCTCATAGAAACCTATAAAATTCTAACAGGACTGGACAGGCTAGATGCAGGAAGGATGTTCCCAATGGTGGAGGAGTCCAAAACCAGGGGTCACAGTCTGAGGATATGGGGTAGACCATTTAGGGGTGAGATGAGGAGAAATTTCTTCATCCAGAGAGTGGTGAGTCTGTGGAATTCGCTACCACAGAAAGTAGTTGGGGCCAAAACATTGTATGTTTTCAAGAAGGAGTTAGATATAGCTCTTGGGGTGAAAGGGATCAAAGGATATGGGGAGAAAGTTGGATGATCAGCCATGATCATAATGAATGGCGGAGCAGGCTCGAAGGGCCAAATGGCCTACACCTGCTCATATTTTCTATGTATGTTTCTATGTGAGAGGAGAAATCAGGACTGTTCTAAATTAAACCCCCTCCTGTCTGTAACAATATACTGTGGCTACAAGAGCAGGTCAGAGGCTTGGAATTCTGTAATGAGTAATTCACCTTCTGACTCCCCAAAGCCTGTCCACCATCTACAAGGCACAAGTCAGGAGTGTGATGGAATAATCTCCACTTGCCTGGATGATTGCAGCACTAACAACACTCAAGAAGCTTGACACCATCCAGCACAAGGCAGCCCACTTGATTGGCACCCCATCCATCATCTTCACCATTCACTCCCTCCAACACTAGGGAGTTGCACAGTGGCAGCAGTGTGTACCATCTATAAGATGTACTGCAGCAACTCACCACGTCTCCTTCGACAGCACCTTGCAAACCCACAACCTCTATCACCTAGAAGGACAAGGGCAGCAGATATATGGGAACACCACCACCTGCAAGTTCCCCTCCAAGTCACTCACCATCCTGACTTGGAAATATATCGCCGTTCCTTCACTGTCACTGGGTCAAATCCTGGAACTCCCTCCCTAACAGCACTGTGGGTGTACCTACACCACATGAGCTGCAGCGGTTCAAGAAGATGGCTCACCATCACCTTCTCAAGGGCAACTAGGGATGGGCCATAAATGCTGGCCTAGCCAGCGATGCCCACATCCTATGAAGGAATAAAAAAACTCTGTCCTTATTCATTCAGAGGTCTTTGGCTCCAGATTTCAGCCTGTTTTTATATCGTAATTGCAGAACAATTTCTTTTTGGTGGAATAGGAAGCAGGAATTGGCAGCGGTAACAATGGGCATCTCTGTGCAAAACCGACTAGATCTGCATTCTCACTGTGTGCTGCAAGTGAAAATGTGGTTATATCATTACTCACTGCAGACACACGCAGACTTACGAGTCTGTGACCTTATCGAAAAATGCTTGCTCAGTGAGTCGTGGGATGGTGACAGCGCTCAGAGGTCGCATTTGTGGAGGAAAAGAGGCTTTCTATTGCAGATTTTTCGTTGCACGGGAGCCTCGGTGACTGGCAAAATTCACACCAAGCCAGCTAATTGACTGACACGAATCAAAGGGCTCTAGCAAAACTTCTTCACTTGATTCTCCAATAGGGTCGGTGCAGGAATATGAAAATACAAGAGACCAGGCCAGGCTTTTCCCTCCGGAGTGGCGGAGGGTGAGGGCGCGGAGAGGAAACAGAGGCCTGGACTGTTTCTGGGTCCTGAATCTGCCCCGGGGGGGAAACAGTCGCAGGGTCTGATTATTTAGGGGTGCCTCTTAACTGACCTGAAGATGGACTGCTGTCCAATTCAGGGTGGGCAACCCGAAGGGCCAACCAGAGGCCTTCCAGCTTGAAAGGAGTGTGCAATGCAAGGTAAAGGTAGGGATGTTTCGAGATGGAGGGCCCCCCTCTCTCTGACCTGCTAAAATCTAGATGAAGGGAAATGGCTTTACCAGCCAGGTCACCACTGTGGGGATTGGGGCGGGGGGAGAGAGCCCCTCTACAGGGCTTATGGCTCCTCCTGCAACCAGGCAGACAGGGAGGGCCTGTAGGCCCGTGTGGATCTGCTGCTGAGGGGCCACAACCAGACACCAAAAGCAGGTCCCGCCACTTTGCGGGATCTGGACACTGCCTAGAAAATCCCAGCTGGCCACCTTTAATTGGCATTAAGTGGTTCTTAATGAACCGTGCCAGCCAGCTATTGCATGCAGGTGGGTAGTCATACATGTGAACATACATACGAACATACGAATTAGGCATAGGAGTAGGATACTTGCCCCTCAAACCTGTTCCGCCATCCAATAAGATCATGGCTGATCTGATAGTGACCTCAATCCCACATTCCTGCCTGCCCCCAGATAATCTTTCACCCCCTTGTTAACCAAGAATCTGTCTAACTCTGCCTTAAAAATATTCAAAGAATCTGCCTCCACTGCCTTTTGAGGAAGAAAGTGCCAAAGACTCACAACCCTCTGAGAGAAAAAATTTCTCCTCACCTCTGTCTTAAGTGAGCGACTTCTTATTTATAAGCAGTGATTCCTAGTTCTAGATCCTCCCACAAGAGGAAACACCCTCTCCACATCCACCCTGTCAAGACCCCTCAGGATCTTAAAGGTTTCGATCAAGTCGCCTCTTACTCCTCTAAATTCCAGTGGACACAAGCCTAACCTGTCCAACCTTCCCTCATAAGACAACCTGCCCATTCCTGGCATTAGTCTAGTAAACCTTATCTGAACCGCTTCTAACGCATTTACACCTTTTCTTAAATAAGAAATAAGAGACCAGTACTGTACACAGTGCTCCAGATGTGGTCTCACCAGTGCCCTGCCACACACTCCCCATCCCTCCTCTCGGGGGTATGCAACCAGGAATCTGGCATCCTGGTTGGTGAGGCATGCCTTCAATCCTGGCTCTTGAGGGGGGAGTGGGGGGGGGGTTTAAAATTCAGTTCCAGACCTCTGAAGGGGGAGGTACCGATCACAAGATAAATAGGAGTGTGGAAGATCTTTTGGAATCCCCCAGATTCCTCATTGCACCCTTCTACTGTATGTTAGATTAGCAATTTTGCCTTGCCTAATCTAACCAGGTATCCATTCTAAGTGTTGTTCACACTTGACACATAGGGCGTAAAATAGCGCGCGATGACATCAGTTGAGCATCATCACGCACTTGCGTGATATTTCAGTCGGTGGGTGCGCGCCCGCCGACAGTTAAGAGGGTCGTTAAGCCCACTAATAAATTAATTAAATTTAATTTTCCCCTGCTTGTCCAACCTTACGGTCGGCGGGCGGGTGAATAGGCCAAGCGGCCTTTGCATGTTTTTTGCCAAACCTCAACCGCGAGGATTACAAATTATAAAAACTTTGACGACTCATTTTTAACACGTCCCTGCTCGTTTGACAGAATCACATTAATTTCAATTAATTTGAGAATCTTTATTTGTAAAGTTAAAAACCTTCAGCTCCCTCAGGCGGCTCCGTGCCTTCGGGGAGCTTTCACTGAGCTCACCCCCCACCGCGCTCGCCCTCCTCCCCCCACACGGGCAATGCTGAGCGTTTCGGCGCGCAATGGCGGTCAGGGGTCTGACCGCGGGCAGCGGATGGTCGCATGGCCGTCCCTGGCCCCGCCCGCCCCGATAATGGGATAATCTTTCCCCGCTAGAACTTTCCCGGCAACAATTCTGAAGTTGCTTTCGAGGCAAAGTTTATCTTCCAGTAGAGTTTTAGATTGACCTTTCCTACGTTTTTAATGTTTCGTACACAAGCCACCTTTCTACGCTTCTGATCAGAGTCAATAAGTTTTCACATTCAAATCGCTTTCAGAAGGGGGTTGGAGTAGAGAAAATTGCAAGGCTAGGCAAGGGAATGGGATTAATTAGACAGCTCTTTCAGTAAGCTGGAACAGACCTGATGGCCCGAATGGTCTCCTTCTGTGCTGTTGGAGTCTGTGAATAAATCAAATTCATGTGACATCAATGCCAGTGCCATTTTCCAACCTGTTCCTGCTCACCAGCTGGAGTCGCCCATCTCCAATTTAAAGGGGCCTTCAACTGTTCTGAGCGCGTGGGATGTTGTCGTAACTATTGTTTTGTTTAGTCCTCACTTCATGGACATAAGCACTGCAAAACAAAATGGGCCAAGCCTCAACTCAGAGGCAGGCTGTTCCGCAAGGGGTTAATCTTCAAACATGTCCAAATCGATACTGTGTAAAGATACTGGGACATTATCATCTCAAAGACACAAAGCAGGTGCCATCAGACAATCCAATTAAAGAAACTGGGAGACCATCACAGCAAATGGCCCCAGACAACGGGCATCACACAAAACAAACATCGACAACAGCTCAGGAGAAAGGGATCTTATCACATGCACATTAACCTGAGATCCAGAGACATCATCAACTGGGATGGGGTCCATTGTTTCGTTTGTGGAAACAACATGGCGGTGAATGGGTTGTCTGAACTAAGGCAGGAACCAGGCCAAACAGGTTAAGGGGCGCTAAGCACCGACCATCCAAACAGAATGTGCTCCAGGAAATGTACTTTGATACTATAAACAAGATTAGTAATAAAAAGGCCAAGGCCGTGGGGTCTGGCACTGCAGTCACCAAGGAGGGTCAGGAACGGTCAACCTGATTCACGGACTTACAGCTCGTGTCGGATCGACCAACCGTGTGGGGAGTTGTGGGTATCAGCCAGATCCACGGATTTTGGGGCTGAGAATTAAGGATAGTTTTAAGGGTAGTAACTAAACCCTGAAAGGGGGTTTGAGTTGGATCGAGTAAGCTTTGGGGCAGAAATGTGGGGTTTTGCCTGTGGCTCTACTTTTCAGTAGAGTTTTATAAATGAGTTTGTGGGTATAGAGTGTTGTGCGGCATCATCACACTAGTTTAGAGCTCTTGTATTAGGGGCAGTGGAGGTGTTCTGTCAATAAATAAGTTTGTGGTTGAACTTAAACCCCTGTGTCCCTGTGAGTTTGTCCCATATAAAATCCTAAAGTCAAGAACTAACAGTAAGGGTAAACGAGCACTGATCGAACCCCTTACACAATGTACCTTTAAGAATACTTGTTAAGGAAGATCACATGATCTGTAGTAACCAATAGGAGAGTAGCACAGGCTACCTCAGCAGTCAGTGTAGAGATGGAGGCAATGCAGTTGTTTCATAATGGGTGGCCTTTCGAAGAATTCCTGTCTGGGTGAAGAAATAAAAAGAAGAGGAGTAAGTCGAACTACTGCTGAAAGGAGACTAAACAGAACTATTCCCATCGGCGGAAAGATCGAGAACCAGCGGTAACAGATTTAAGGTAATTGGCGAAAGAAGCAATGGCGACATGAGGAGAAACTTTTTCACACAGCGAGGGTTTAGGATCTGGAATGGATTGCCTGAGAGTGCGGTGGAGGTGGGTTCAATCAAGGTATTCAAGAGGGAATTAGATTGTTATCTGAAAAGGAAGATCATGCAGGGTTACGGGGGGAAGGCGGAAGAATGGCACTAAGGAAATTGCTCCTTCAGAGAGCTGGCACAGACATGATGGGCTGAATGGCCTCCTTCTATGCTGTAGCCATCCTGTGATTCTGTACTTGGAAGAATTATTATTCTCCCAATAGACCTTATAATGTAATGAAATATCCCATGGCACTTCACAGACAAAAATTCACAGAGAGAGAAAAGAAGGAGATATGAGGCCAGATGACCAAAAGCTTGGTCAGAGAGGCAGGTTTTAGGGAGCATCTTAAACTTAGCGAGGTGTGGGGAGGGGATTCCAGAGATTAGGGCCAAGATAGCTGAAGGTATGGCCAGGGATGAACATGGCTACAGTTCTCCGAGGGTTGCCGCAGAAGAAGGCTTTGCTAGGAAGGCAGTGGCAGAGTGGTGTTAAGGTCTGCAGCGGGCACAGCTCTGCCCGTTGCCATCTTGGTTGGTTCAACTCCCGAGCCATCAACTGCTTCCAGGCTGCCACCAGGACTATTAACATCAGTTGGCCTGCAGTCTGTACTGGCATTGAATGGGAGACCGAGGGGCCATGCAAAATGATGGACAACCTTGAAGTTTGGCCTCCCACTGACTCCTCCAGCCCCAGGGCCTGATAGGGTTTTTCCTTTTAGCTCTGGAGAAGGGTCATACGGACTCGAGATGTTAACTCTGTTTCCCCCTCCACAGAGGCTGTCGGACCTGCTGAGCTTTTCCAGCACTTTCTGTTTTAATTTCAGATTTCCAGCATCAGCAGTATTTTGCTTTTATCTTAGGGTTTTTCTTTCACTCGTTCATGGGATGTGGGGTGGCTCTGCAGGACCAGCATTTGTTGCCCATCTCTAATTATCATTGAGAAAGTGGCGGTGATGGGGCGGATACTGGGAGAATGTTTCCTCTTGTGGGGGAAGTTAGAACTTGGCGACATAATTTAAGAATAAGACAGAGACTTTTAAGACAGAAATGAGGAGAATTTTTTTTCTCTGAGGGTCATTAGAGTGTGGAATTCCCTTCCCCAAAAAAGTAGTGGAGGCTGAGTCTTTAAATTTATTCAAGGCCGAGTTAGACAGGTTTTTGATAGACAAAGGAGTCAAGGGTAATGGGGGGCAGACAGGAAAGTGGAGCTGAGACCACAACCAGATCTTATTGAATGGTGGAGCAGGCTTGAAGGGCCGAATGGCCTACTCCTGCTTCTAAGTCCTATGTTCCTATATTCCTGTGAGCTATCTTCTTGAACTGCTGCAGTCCATGGGGTGTAGGTACACCCACAGTGCTATTAGGGAGGGAGTTCCAGGTTTTTGACCCAGCGACAGTGAAGGAACGGCTGATATATTTCCAAGTGGGGATAGCAAGTGCGACTTGGAGGGAAAATTGCAGGTGGTGGTGTTCCCCATGTATCTTGTCCTTCTATGCATGGAGCTTGTGGGTTTGGAAGGCGCTTTTGAAGGATGCTTGCCGAGTGACTGCAGTTCACCTTGTAGGGTGTACACACAGCTGCCACTGCGTGTCAGTGGTGGAGTGAGTGAGTGTTTAAGGGGGTGGATGGGATGCCAATCAAGCGGGCTGCTTTGTCCTGGATGGTGTTGAGCTGCACTCATCCAGGCTAGTGGAGAGTATTCCATCACACTCCTGACTTGCACCTTGTGAATGGTGCACAGGCTTTGGAGAGTCAGGAGGTGAGTTACTCGCTGCAGAATTCCTAGCCTCTGAACTGCTCTCGTAGCCACAATATTTTATGGCTGGTCCAGTTCAGCTTCTGGTCGATGGTAGCCCCGAGGATGGGGGTGGGATCATGAGGCAATCTGCTGGGAAATGATGACTATTGGAATAGCATGAATGAAACTGAGCTCAACTCTGATGGCGTCCAATTACCTTGCTGGCCATCCTTACATGTCAATAATTTAACTAGGGAGGGACTGCTGGCCCAGAAGAAAGATTCCCCCTTTGGGTGGAGGGGGAAAGTGCAGGAAGGGAAAGGAGAAAAGCCTTTTCTTAAAAATGAAAATGTACCACTTATAACACCAGAAAACTGGTTCTTTCTGTGTACCTCTCTCTCCTCCTTTGAGATGCCCATAAAACCTAGAATGTTGTCATCTGCCCTTATGTCTTCTTATGTGGCTTGGTGTCAAATTTTGTTTGCTAACTCCCCTGTGAGGTACATTGGGACATTTTACTGTGTTAAAGGTGCTACATAAATGCAATTTGTTGCTGTACATACAAACACGAGATGAGCACAATTGAAAATGAAGCAAAAACGCTTTGGTTAATAAATGCATGATCTCTTTTCCCCGCAAAAGAAACCTACATTGACATTGAACTGACATTGAACTGACAACTGACATTGGATTTATGACTAGATTCAATGATTTGAATAAAAATTCCTGAGGGTGAGGAGTTGGTGATTGAATGCGATAAATGTTTCAGTTGTTTTCTAAACAGCCTGACAGGGTTTAATTACAGGCTGAGAAGTCAGGAAGCCGTTTTTAGTCTCTGTAATGAGTAATTTCACGGACTCTTTACAAAGAAATGACTTTCTCTTCTTTCCCCTTCCCTACCCCCACGCTCGTCAAGAAAAATTGGACATGCCTTCGCTGAATTCTTCAGCAGCTGTTGTGTATGATGGTGGAAAACTTCCGATGTTTCTACAGTGGAGGCTGCAAAAACGCCACAATCCCAACACACACCTGTACGTGTTGAGTTTTAGACAGTACTGTTGGCTAGGCTCCACATTACTGAAGGAAAGCCACCTCCCTCCCTCCACAGTGATAGGGCCAACTGGATCTCTAAAGTAGTGATGGAAGTTCTCTTCATTCGGGTCAGTTTAAAAGACGATTATAAGTAAGGCCATCTGTGAGGGACCCCATTTGAACCCCCATCTGATACACTGAACGTATGTCGTTGTTGGCCAAAGCATAGATAAACAGAGAACTTGCATTTATGTAGCACCTTTAATCATGTTAGACAGTCAATTAACTACTTTAAACATGCTGATGTTATATTACAGGGAATGTGGACAGTGAGCTGACAAACAGCGGTGAGTTAATGAGCAGATAATCTGTTGGTTGGAGGATAAATATTGACCAGGGCACCACGGAGAACCCCCCACTGTTCTTCGAAATAGGGGTCTTGGATTACTAATATCCACGTGAGGGGGCAAATAGGGCAATTTCTACAGGGCAGCACTCCCTTAGTACTGCCTGGAAGTGTTAGCCTGGATTATGTGCTCAAGCCTCTGGGGTGGGTCGATGAACCTATGACCTTCTGGGTCTGCAAACCTAAGAGCTTTTGATGCAGCTGGTTGTTATGATTTTTAAAATTCATTCACGAGATGTGGGTGTCACTGGCTGGGCCCAGCGTTTATTGCCCATTCCTAATTGCCCTTGAGAAGCTGATGGTGAGTTTCATGAACCGCTGCAGTCTGTGTGGGGTAGGTACACCCACAGTGCTATTAGAGAGGGAGTTCTAGGATTTTGACCCAGTGACAGTGAAGGGACAGCGATATATTTCCAAGTCAGGAGGGTGTGTGACTTGGAGAGAAACTTCCAGGTGGTGGTGTTCTCATTGTCGGCTGCTGTTGTCCTTCTAGATGGTAGCGGTCGTGGGTTTGGAAGGTGCTGTCTCAGGAGCCTCGGTGAGTTCCTGCAGTGCATCTTGTAGATGGTACACACTGCTGCTACTGTGCGTCGGTGGTGGAGGGAGTGAATGTTTGTGAATGGGGTGCCAATCAAGCGGGTTGCTTTGTTCTAGATGGTGCCAAGCTTCTTGAGCGTTGTTGGAGCTGCACTCATCCAGGCAAGTGGGGAGTATTCCATCACACTCCTGACCTGTACCTTGTAGATGGTGGACAAGCTTTGGGGATTCAGGAGGTGAGTTACTTGTCACAGGATTCCTAGCCTCTGACCTGCTCTTATAGCCACAGTATTTATATAGCTAGTCCAGTTCAGTTTATGCTCAATGGTAGCCCCCAGGATGTTGATAGTGGGGAATTCAGTGATGGTAATGCCATTGAATGTCAAGGGGCAATGATTAGATTCCCTCTTGTTGGAGATGGTCATTGCCTGACACTTGTACGGCATGAACTTTACTTGTTACTTGTCAGCCCAAGCCTGGATATTGTTCCGATCTTGCTGCATATGGACATGGACTGCTTCACTGTCTGAGGAGTCGCGAATGGTGCTGAACATTGTGCAATCATCAGCGAACATCCCCAGTTCTGACCTTATGATGAAATGAAGGTCATTGATGAAGGAGCTGAAGGTGGTTGGGCCTAGGACACTACCCTGAGGAACTCCTGCAGTGATGTCTTGGAACTGAGATGATTGACCTCCAACAACCACAACCATCCTCCTTTGTGTTAGGTATGACTCCAACCAGTGGAGATTTTTCCCCCAGTTCCCATTGACTCCAGTTTTGCTAGGGCTCCTTGATGCCACACTTGGTTAAATGCTGCCTTGATGTCAAGGGCAGTCACTCTCACCTCACCTCTGGAGCTCAGCTCTTTTGTCCATGTTTGAACCAGGGCTGTAATGAGGTCAGGAGCTGAGTAACCCCGGTGGAACCCAAACTGGGCATCAGTGAGCAGGTTATTGCTAAGCAATCGCCGCTTGATAGCACTGTTGATGACCCCTTCCATCACTTTACTGATGATGGAGCGTAGACTGATGGGTGGTATTTGACCGGGTCGGATTTGTCCTGTTTTTTGTGTGCAGGACACACCTGGGCAATTTTCCACATTCCACATCTGGAATGCATCTGAATGGTGGAAACAGATTCAATAATAACATTCAAAATAGAATGGGATAAATACCTGAAAGGATAAAATTACTATGCCCATGAGGAAAAAGCAGGGATGTGGGATTAATTAAATACCTCTATCAAATACCTAGCACAAGGAAAAATGGGCCGAATGACCTCTTTTTGTGCTTCATCTTTCGATGGCTCTATGACCTTCTGGGTATATGAACCTATGACATTCTGCTTCTGAGGAGAGAGTGCTACCCGCGGCTTTCACTGAATTCCAAATATATTCAGACAAGAGAGGTAACAATGAGATAAACTCTCCAAACTAGAACAAGGATGTTGTTCCCAACTGAATTGAACAGAACAGCATATGTGCTCTTTTAAAGAAGCTAATTGAAATAATAAAAGCATTATGCTTTGGAAAAGTTATTCAGCGTTGGCCAGAGAGTTAAGTCATCTCCTCTGGCTGACCTCAGTGGGCGAGGGCCATTTAAGTGTAAGTGGGAAGTTAATGACTGAAGCCCAAACGCTCTTATCGCTGGCAGGGTGAAGGGCTGCAGCTTTGGTATCAATTAACAGGCAGAATGAGGAGAAGTAGGAAAAAACAGGTTAAAGGTAGAAGAAGTGTCAACATTATTAATGTACATGACAGGAGTATCAGGTGTAGAAATTTGAACCAGGGCGTATCCTTGTGGGGCATCGCATGCATCTGTTAGGGTTATCCCAGGGAGCCTATAATATTCGTGCTTGTCTGCTCCCTGTCATCACTCGGGTATGCAGCCAGTGTCACGAACATACAAAATTACTGGCCTATCAAATCCGCCCCACACCATGATGGCTGGGACCATGACTAGACATGTCATCATGACTAGAAACTTCTACCCAACCCCTCCATCCGGCTGTAATCAGGTAGAAAAGAAAAATAAAGGACAGGAGCAGTTAGGGGGATAATATTCCATAAACATCCTCTCCGGCTCCCTCAGGCCAGGCAATTACAAGGGCCAAGTGTTACCTGTAGAGCCACTTGTCTTCTATATGATGTGATCTCTGCCCAATCAAGAATCTATCCTTCTCCCCAAGCAATTCATTGGCTGCTGTGCTCCCATATTCCAACCTCCATAAACTTCAGGCCATCCAAATCTCTGCTGCCCACATCCTAACTTGCACCAAGTCCTAGTCACCCATCACCCCTGTGTTTGCTGGCCAACATTGGCTCTCGGTCCAGCAGCGCTTCAAGTTTTTAACTTTCCCCCTCCTTTTCAAAATGTTCCATGGCCTCACTCCTCCCTATCCTTACAACCTCCACTAGCCCTCTACAACCCTCTGAGATCCCTGAGCTCCTCCATTCTCACATTTTGCGCATCCCTGATTGTCATTGCTCCACCCTCAGTGGCCATGTCTTCAGCTGCCTGGGCCTTATGCTCTGGAATTCCCTACATAAACCTCTCCACCTCTCTACCTCACCCTCCTCCTTTAAGAAACTCCCTAGAGCCTACCTCTTTGACCAAGCTTCTGGTCATCAGTCCTAGTACTCCTAACATGGCCCGATGGCAAATGTTACTTACAGTCCTATGAAGCACCTTGAGATATTTCATTATACTAATTATGCACCATAAATTCAAGTGGGATCAGGTATTGGACCTTTCTGAAGCCATTTAAAGGCAGCCAGAAACTCTTAAAGGGGAGATGCCTCTGGCTGCAGATGCCACAGAAACAATTTTGAATTGATAAAAGGCTGTGAGACTGGCAGATCATACCCTCTGGTTTTCTGATGCAGCCTTGGAGGACCCGATGCAGACAGAGAACAGCACAAGGGTGATCCTCTTCTTACTGTCCTCCTCCCAGGGGCCAGAAAGCCTTACAAGTAACTGTAATCACCATTGGGAAGAGCTGGCAGAGGGAGTGAGTGTCAAAAGCTAAGCTCCAAGGATACGGTGCAATGCTGGAGAAGGTTCAATGATCTCACCAGAGCTGTCAAGGTAATTTCACTCTGTCTTACTGCCTGTGATCATGTGTTTTGTTTGGAAAGAGTTGTGCCTTTTCCTACCCTGTTTGAATGTGCATCCCTATTAAATAATTCAGCAACAAGCTTTTGTGAGTTAAAAAAAGGTCATTTATTCTCACACACTTACCCCAAATTAAATGCAATGTTAGACACTGTTATGATGTGACAGATGATGTGTACCTGGTGGATCAAATCCACGAGGGAAATTTGATCACACTATCACAATGGTTTTGCAATTTGCATTTTATTTTGCATACCCTGAATTCAGAAGTGATAAGTCCACCAAGACTTCAGAGATTTTTTTTAGAAAGCTAAATTAAACATTTATTAACAAAAGAAAAGATTTCAAGCACATGTATAGGTCTACGAATTACTACTATACTAACTCCTAAAACCCCTAATTAATCTGGCTTCCAGTTACACCCCCGTTAAGGCAATAGTTAAAAAAATAGATTTTAAACAGACCCGGGCAAGTCAGCACAATACCCAGGGCAGTAGAATTCAAAGTGGCTTTTCCCTGCTTCGGTTTCTGTAGACAGCAGGCTTAATGCACAAATACTGGAGGCTTCTCACACTTCTGGCAGATCTCACAATGTCCTCTCTGACACATAGCCTCATTCTCCTTTATACATGTTTTAATGTAAATTCCATTGTTCCTACATGGAACTTTACCTTTCTCATAACGTAAATCTATTCATGGTGCTAATATTGCCAGTAACCTTTGGGGAAAATAAACACACTGCTTGGCCTAGCTTCTCTGGCTAGGTGTAAACATCCTACCATCTCTTTGAAATTCAAAGTGCCCTGATTTATCTAAAAATACAAATTCTCCCCATCTTACATTCTAAGGTTTCAACCATGTTTACATATTTAGCATTTCAAACTTAGCTTCTTTTGATGAATCAAAGCCTCCAGACCAGCTGTTTCCAATTCAATTAAATCCCACACGCACACACAGACACACAAACTATCCAAACCCCACTATTAACCTACTTTTACAATAAATCACAATAATATTATGAGAATTATTATACCTTCATACAGACACTCTCATTCTCACATACACTCACACACACAGAGATTAGATATAGACGAAGGTCAGACACTTTTACCGATGATAGCTATCTCAGTCTCTGGTTTACAATCTTTGGTCTCCCATGTGGCAGGCTTGTACTTTCTTGAATGGCTTCACTGCTTTAACTTTGAAGAGGGAGCCTTAAAAAGCAAAGGATTCACAGCAGGTTGTGAACTTTCTTGTTGTCGAATTTCTAGGAGATTGGTTCTCTGGTGAGTGTTAACTGGAACAGGCTAAGTACTCTGGCTGTCTGATTTCTCGCAGATTGTTTCCAAGCCTGGTTCACAGACTGATTAAACTGACTTTGGTGGCTGTTTGGTGATTTTGGTGGAACTAACTGCAAACATCTCCCAGCTAACCTTTTAAACAGACAAATACAACGTGGCTGCCTCCATGTGGTTTTTTCCCAAGATCAGTCTTTTTCCAAATAAGGTGGGATGTTCATGTTAATTACACATCCTGGCCTGTGGGTTAACACCTCTGAGGGTTTGAGGCAGTCAGCATCTATGCTTTAGAATGGTCCATTCAAATCAGATAATAGCCCTTTGATTGGTTTCAGGGAAGGGCATTGACTCATATCAGTCTGGACTGTTCTTTTTGTTTCCTCTTGGGAACCGTTCCAATCCACAGAATAAGTTCGATGACGTTAGGTGACCACCTTTTTGAGCCTTTTTATGTCCAGTTTTAGTCTGAAGTTCAGAATATGACATGCCGGCACAGGGCATGACTGTAACAGTACCACTCTATTACCCTCTGCTCACATCTCCGTCATGTGTCCACTCTTTCACAATCACTTCATCTCACTTGCTTCTCATCCGACAATTGCACTGACCACTTCTTCACAACTGACATTGGGCGCACAGCGTTTCCACATGACAGAGATATTGTAAACCCCTCCCAAGACCAATACTAACATACACCCTGCTCTCTTCTCTCTTGCAGGAGAAGGACATCCACAAGTCCAGAGGGAAAGCCGAAAATAGTGATGAATGGTAGGCAAGTACACGGTGGTGTTCCCCAGGAGATTGCAGGTGATACAAAACTCAGAGACGCAGCAAACAATGAGGAGGGTAGTAGTGGACTCCAGAAGGGCATAGATAGGTAGTGAATTGGGCAGCTGGATGGCCAATGAACCTTAACACAAGTACAAAGTGACACATTTTGGTAGGAAGAATAAGTAGAGGCAATGTATACTAAATGATACAATTTTAAAGGGGGTGCAGGAACAGGGAGACCTGGGGGGGTGGTCATGCAGACAAATCCTTGAAGGTGGAAGGACAAGTTCAGAAGGCTGTTTAAAAAGAAAAGAGCATGGGATCCCGGGATTTATTAATACAGTACAAGAGCACAGAATTAGCCCTGAACTTTTATCAAACGCTGGGTATGCCTCAAGCTGGAGTATTGTGTTCAGTTCTGGGCACCACACTTCAGGAAGGATGTCCAGGCTTTGGTTGGAGAGGGCGCAGAAGAGATTTACCAGAATGGATTCGGGGATGAGGGACTTCAGTTATGTCGATTGTTTTCCTTACAACAGAGAAGGCCAAAAGAATATTTTACAGAGGTATTCAAAATCTTGAAGGGCATTGATAGGCTAAATAAAGAGAAACTATTTCCAGTAGCAGAAAGGTCAGTAACCAGAGGACAGATTTGAGATGATTCGGAAAAGAACTGGAGGCTCCAGGAAGAAACTTCTTTTTACTCAGTGAGTTGTTAATGATCTGGAATGCACTGCCTGAAAGATTCAGGGGGCAGAGTCAATTGGAATATTCAAAAGAGAATTGGATAAATACTCACTCACTCACTTTTCCCGAACCGCTTTATCCATGGATAAATACTTGAAAGGAAAATAATTACAGGGTGAAGGGATAAAAACAGGAAAGTGGAATTAATTGGAAAGCTCTTTCAAAGAACTGACACAGGCCTGGTGGGCTGAATGGCCTCGTTCTGTGCTGTATTATTCTGTGATTCTGCAAATGTGTCTGGGCCATCTCCTGAATTCCAGCATTTCTGGCTTGTCGGGTAATATCTGATGGTCTTGGTGTGTAATGCGGGTATTTGAGGAGGAATTCTGATTCTGGAGATTGTTGTGAATATTTTGGAGTTAAGATTCTGTTCCTTCAGGATCCCAAAGTTTCTCACTGCTTTTCAAAGTAAATGATGATCAAAATTATTTACTTTCATAGGATTGAAATGTTCACGTCATAAGAGGCAGAGAGGCTAATCTCTCAATGCTTTCAGTAAGTGTCGTTCTCACAGTTTATGCTGCCTGTTGATAAATGGATCCCAAGCCAGATGGTGGAGTATGAAAATAGATTCATCTGCTTCTTGACAGTTTGTTTATTTACAAAATGCAGCATTATATAACTCTGCATCCTACCTACCATTCCATTGTCTCAGCAGTCTCTCTTTATATGTACTCAAGATACTTAATCAATCCGTTTACCCTCAACAATACAATTGACATAACATTAACACCTGACCCCTGTTAAATACTGACACAGTCATCCGCAACTTGATTAGTTTTTCCTCTTCAGGCAAGAGTCTCCACCATAAAATTTGGGAAGCCTTTATGAGAGAGTAGAGGACTCTACTTTTCTGTGCCAGTAGAGTATGGGAACAGGGTAAGTATTCTCAGCAGCCTGTGGGGTCTTGCCAAGCAGCTGCTGAATCAGGCTTGGCGTTGTAAGTGGGTACATGTGAAGAA
The DNA here is from genome assembly GCF_964194155.1 of Cetorhinus maximus. Lineage (NCBI taxonomy): Eukaryota > Metazoa > Chordata > Chondrichthyes > Lamniformes > Cetorhinidae > Cetorhinus > Cetorhinus maximus. The sequence continues at coordinate 11,117,155 of NC_135884.1, read as the reverse complement.
AGTTTCAGGCCCTGTAATAAAGTTCCCTTCATTAGTTGAAAATGCAGATGAGCATCTGCCTTTGTTTTTGGTTCCAGTGGATGTAACATTTTTGACACTTAGAAAACACCATAGATCCAATACCCCTGATGATAGACTGGCAGGCAAAGTAGTCACACATTCCATCATTAGAAATGGATTTCTTCTTGTTACATCAGCTGGAAATCTAATGCAGACAGCTGGGACTGCTTTCTTGGTCTAATTCATTTTGTTACTTTAAACATCAGTTGTAATAATCGCAGAATCGTGTCTTTAATGAAACATCACACGACACAATTCAATATGTGCTTCCAGGTACATCACAGTACATAATTTTGTTATTGCTACAACACATAGTGGTTCACTCACAGCTCTTGCACTATTTGCACCTTTGGTCTCTACATTCTATGTAAACTGGCACTCAATCAATGTAACATCAAAAATGCATGAAAGTGACATCAGAGTAACAGCAGGGAGACAACAAGATACACTGGGGTCTTCTTGACCTCTTCCAATCATGTCACCATAATTATATGGTCTACTGAAGTTCTTGCAATCACTTTATTACTAAAATCACAGTGATCAGATCACCATTTTCCAGACCATTAGGTTCACAGGTGAGCCTTCAGATCTGCAGAATTATCCTGGTCTCATTATCCTTGCTTTTCATGCATCACTACGAGCCCAAAATATTGAGTTACATGGGTAGTATGAATCATTAGCGCACATCAGCAGCTCCTCCCTTCTTCGTACACATGTACACATACACACAAACACATAGTGGCTCAGTAAAAAGTTTGGAGACTTTGAGGGAGTAGGGAGAAGATATCTCAAGATTTCATATGCAAACATGCCAGCTAGGGGAAACTTTTCCCTCAGGTTGTCATTATGGTGCTCCATTGCTGTGCAAGTCCAGCAAATGATCCTTTCAATGGGATTATTAAGAAATATAAATTGTTAATTAAAAAAAAAAACTACCTACCTACGTGTGTGAAGAGGGAGCTGCACCAGTTCATCACTGGGGCAGAGGTTGCATTGTAAATAAGGATCCATAGATCACATTTGGAAGTCCAGAGACCGCTACTGGAAAGTATGGATGTTGGGTGAGAACGAGAAGGTATCTCCAATGGTCAGAGAACTTTTAATTCTCAATGTATCGGGCTCAAACATCAAGAGTGACCACTTGGACAAGGTACAGGAGGGTGCCAGGTTCTCAGTGTGTTTGTTACTCTCAGCATTTCATGGTGGGAGGTAATTGGAGAATGCTCCCTCAACCTTGCTGCTAACAAAACAGGACCTTATACAAGAACAATAACTTGCACTAATGTTAGTGTCTTTAACACAGGGAAACTTCCCAAGGCCCTTCACAGGAGTGCTAGCAGGCAAAAATGAGCCACAGTAGGAGAAGTTAGTGCTAGTGACCAAATGCTTGGTCAAAGGAGTGGAGTTTAAACAGAGCCTTAAAGCAGAAGACAGAGGAGGACAGGCAAAAAGGCTTGAAAGGAAAAAGAGATTTTTGCATTTTATGACCTCAGACCATCCAAAGTGTTTAACGGCTAATTAAGCACTTCTGAGGTATGATATCTGAGCCATCACTGGAACTGTTTATATCGACTAACATTATCCGACTTTACCCCTGTCTCAGCTCCTCTGTTGCCGAAATGCTCATTCATGCCTTTGTTACACTCAACTATTCCAATGGACGTCTGGCTAGTCTCCCATATTCTATCCTCCACGAACTTGAGATCGTCCAAAACTCTGCAGCCTGCATCTTAACTCACAGCAGGTCCCATTCCCCTATCACCCCTGTGATCATTGACCCACATTGGCTCCCAATGTCTTGATAAAATTCTCGTTCTTGTTTTCAAATCCCTCCATGTGCATGCCACCACCCACCCACTCCTTTCTGCAATCTCCTCCAGCTCCCACCCCCGCACCCCCCCACCCCCAGCCTCCGTTTCTGTAATCTCCTCCAGCCCCACAACTCTCCGACAGACCCTTAGCATACAGTACCCTAAGCTTTTTTAATAGGAGCATAGAGTACAAGAGCATGGAGGTTATGTTAAATTTATATATAAAATGCTGGTCTGGCCTCAACTGGAGGATTGTGTGCAGTTCTGCAGGACAGCGCACTTTAGGAAAGGTGTGAAAGCAGAGAGTGCAGAAAAGATGCACAACAATAGTTCCAGGGGATGAGGAACTTCAGTTACGAAGATAGATTGGAGAAATTGGGACTGTCTTCCTTGGAGAAAAGAAGGCTGAGAAGGGATTTGATAGATGCATTCAAAATCATGAGGGGTCCGGACAGAGTAGACAGGGAGAAACTATCTCCTCTTGTGAAAGGACGGAGAACGAGAGAGCACAAATTTAAAGTAATTGGCATTAGAAGCAAAAGTGACATGAGGAAAAGCTTTTTCAAGCAGCAAACAGTTAGGGTTTGGAATGCACTGCCTGAGAGTGTGGCGGAGACAGGTTCAATTGAAGCATTCAAAAAGGAATTAGGATATCTGAAAAGGGAGAATGTGCAGGGTTACGGGAGAAGGCGGGAGAATGGCACCAAGTGAATTGCTCATTTCTAGAGCCGATGCAGACATGATGGGCTGAATGGCCTCCTTCTGCGCTGTAGCAATTCTGTGATTTGTGATTTTTTTTTAATGCTTTCATGAGAGGGGGCATAGGGGACCTCGATTTAAAGCCTCATTGAAAAGAGGAAATTCCAGAGCTTATGGACTAGACAGCTGATAATTTACATAGAAATCCACCCTATACCTGGACCATTATCTGGGGCCTCAGTTTGAAAGGGTTTAACATTCCTTCGATCAAACATCACCACCGCTTTCATGTTGTCTTTGAAACCAATAATTACATGAGAAATTGCATCCAAGTCAAAGTGGCTCTGATTTTCATGAAGAATTTGGAAAAGAATTAAGGAGAAAAACTCTTAATAATGGGCTCTGTTGTGAGTGTAACATCAGTAACTAAATGTTATACTTTGATGTGTTAGATTGGGGTGGAGAATAGGGAACAAACAGTGAAGCATTTAAAACTACCACTAATAGCTCTTTTAAGAATGGGACTGACTAGATTGCTCTGCAGAGAGCTGGCATAGACTCAATGGGCTGAATGTCCTCCTCCTATGCTGTAATGACTCCATGGCCAGGATTTTTCCCTCGGTGATTTCGGGGCGGGGCCCGCTCGCCGAGGGGAAAATGACGCGGGATGACATCGAGAGGAACCCCCGACATCATCCTGGTCCCTTTAAATTTTCAGGAAGGCGGGCAGACAGCTAATTTCGCTGTCCGCCCGCCGACCTGTCAATGGCCAATTAAAGCCATTGACAGGCTAATTAAGATTGTTAAAGACCCTGCCCGTCCAACCTTAAGGTTGGCGGGCAGGCCAGGAGCCCCAGCGGACTTCTGATAATACATGAAACCTCATCCACTGGCGGGAGGAGGTTTCATGTTCCTTTTTAAAAACTTTAATAAATGTAATGTGATATTTATTAACATGTCCCATCTCGTGTGACATTGTCAAATAAGGGGGACATGTTAATAATATTTTTATTTCTTTTTTTTTAACTTTTGTACACTGTCAGTAATCTCCCTGAGACAGCACTTAGTCTCAGGGAGCAGTGCGCACTTTGACAGATGGGGAATCCCTCCCACCCCCCGCACAGGAAGCGCATAGCACTTCCTGTCGGGCAGGCCGCTAGGTGGGCCTTAATTGGCTCGCCCACTCAAAATGGCGGCGGGCCCCGTTTCGGTGGCGGGGGTCGGCTGTCCGCCCACTGCCAAGCCGGTGGGGTCCGCACGCCCACCAAGGGCAAAATTCTGCCCCATGATTTTGTGACCATGGATTTTCAATGATGTTGAACTTCAGAAAAGAAACTTTTATCTCCCCAAAATTTAATTGACTATTTTACTGCCCACTTTTCTGGTGAATCCTATACTCTGGTTGACAGGAAGCCAATGTAGGTTGGTGACCTGCTCCCAAATTCCTGCCAATACTGACCATTAAACAATAGTATAAAAATGGCTGAGTGTTTCAGCCTTTTGATTCTTCCCTCAGAGTTTCAACTCCTCTCCCTGATCTCTTGCAATTTGTGTCTTTCTTTTGATTTTAAAGAAGCATTGATCCCATATCACCTAATTGTAACCTCAGTGATGCCCAACAACATAGCTTGAGATTAGTCATCATTCTTGTCGTTTTCTCACTTCTGTAAATATGGGACTTTTTGTTTGCAGTTAGTGCTGCTTTATCTTCCAATTTTACAGACTGGGGCACTGGGATTGTTATTGTGTTGCTCTGTCTCTGGCTTATCACCCATTTCCATTCCTATCTCAGCCCAGATGCTGCTGAAGTCCTCAACCATGCCAACTGCAGACTCAACCATTCCAATGCTCTCCTGGCTAGCTGCCCATCTATCACACTCTGTACAATTGAGTTCATCCAAAACTCTACCAGCCGTAACCTAATTTGCACAAAGTCCCGTTCACTCATCACCCCTTTTCTCGCTGACCTACATTGGCTCCTGATTCACCAATGCCTTGATTTTAAGATTCTCATCCATGCGTTCAGAGCCCCCTGAGGCTTTGAGCACTCTCCCTTCCTATCCCTGTACCCTCCTATATCCTGCCAACCATATGAAATCTCCGTGCTCCTTCAGTGCGGACCTCTTGTGCACCCCTCACTTCCTTTGCCCCATCATTGGTAACCATGCTCTCACCTGTCTAGCCCCTAAGCTCTGAAATTCCTTGCCTGAACCTCTGACTCTTCAACTCCCTCGTTCAATTATCACTTAAAATCTACGTTTTAGTTATACATGTCCTAATATCTCCTTCTTGGCTTGACGCCAATTTTGGCTGATTTTTTTGCTTTGGTGAAGCATTTTGGGGCATTTGACTGGGTTAAGGGCGCTATATAAATGCAAGTTATTGTTGTTCTCAATTAACGTTAGGCCCATAATTACCTGACCTTCCAGCTGGCTGCACATTTAACATCCGAGGCAAAGCCCTAGCCGTGGGTTGGGTCCCGAGCAGCCAACTTTCTGAAGGTGAAGTGGGACGACACAACTGACCCATCAGCGACTCTTACAGGAATGCAGCCAAATGGGTGACGGTGAAGCTGAAAATGAGCTGCACCTTTACAAAGGCCAGCTGGGACAAAAATATGAAAACCTGGGAAAATGCAACGAGTGGCAAAGCAAATGCAGTGGCATAAAACTGAGTTGGCTGCCGAGTGGGTGGAGGGACACGTTACCTGAACCCCAAGTGCGATTCCTGGCAAAGTGGGGCTCCCACTTCAAAGAAGCCGACTCCGCTCATACCCAAGTGTACTCTAGGCTAAGTGCACTAAAATGGCTATCCAGAAAAAAACATTTGTCGGGAACCTGTGAGAAAATACCAGTCGCCAGGCAGCAAACAGTGGGATTTATCTGCTAATAAAAAAGAAAGACTTGCGTTTTTTCTTACATCATCTCAGGGCAGCCTGAAGCGCTTTACAGACAATGGAGCACTTTGGAAATGTTGCCACTGTTGCAAGGCGGGTAATTTGCACACAGCGAATTCTCCCCAAATTCCCCAAAAGGACACATGATGATAACTAGCCATATGATTTTTTTTCTTCAAGTGACATTGGTTGAGGGATAAGCATTGATCTGGACCCTAAGAATGACTCCACTTCTCTTCTTTGAATAGCGCCAGGGGCCTGAATATTTCGGGTGGTTGGATTCCCCTTCCCACAGTCTGAAGATTTGGTGGGGACCACATCCCTCGGGAGGAGGTCCCGCCTTAGAGAGCTGTCGGCTAATCTGATTGGCCAGCTCCCTAGCCCCTGCAGCGACAGGAGCTGCAGTGGACAGAAGAGGAAGCGCTTCAACGTGCCAGAACCTAAGTCCTGGGACTGGACGGCAAGATAGATGAGCTTTGGGGGTCCTATAGCGGGGTGGCTTAGGGAAGGCCTGGGAGGGCGGAGAGTGGATGTTTGCATTCTGGGAGAGAGGCCGGGGGAGTGGGGGGGAGGGAGGTCCAGCAGCCACTGGGCTTTAGTGGGGGATGCCCAAAGTCAGAAGGGAGCTTCTGATGGAGGCGCTGCACCCCACCCCCCCAACCTTCCCGCCCGAGATCAAAGCCCATTCATTTTTGGGCATCTTCCATACCAGGTAAATCCTCCTACCAGCCTAAGAATTGAGGCTGGGCAGGAAATGGCCACTTAAGGGCCTCAACTGGGGATGTATGATTAATGAGCCGGGATCAGGACGATAAAGCATGAAAAGCTGCCATTGCGGCCTGTGGGTAACACGTTTTTTCCCTGCCCACAACCACACTGAGTGCAAATCTGGGATGCACCTGTGTCACACCCGCTATCTGAACCAGGCACCAGCGCAGTTACCAGCACCTCGGTGGGCATTATATCTTTGGCTAGAATGTCAGAGCACGGTGGTGAGGGCACTTCAAACTCACTTGAGGTGCAGGCGGAGGCAGGGAGTACCCAGGGCGCCGGCAGTTGGAAGACTGCTGGGCACCAGGAAATGCTCAAACGAAGGCCGATGATGAGCCTCTGGAGTTGTCCATTAGGCAGCAGATGCTGGGTGTCCAGTGGGATGTGCTGGAGGATCTGGCGGAGATCCATGAGGGTCTGCATGTCATGGCCTCCATTATGGAAGGGCCCATGTGGAGCATCAACACTGCATTGACCCTCATGGCCGAGTGCACTGCCTCCTCCATTGAGAGAGCGGCGACTCTCATGGAGAGACAGCTCTAGGATCAGGGATTCCTGAGGCTGCACTCGGACCTGCAAGCCCTCACACAAGCAATGACCTCAGGTGGTCAGTGCCAGTGTGGGAGATGGATGAGGCACCCAGTATCCCAGCTAGGTGCCCATCCATCAATGGCGAGCAGGAAGGTCCAGAGCGACCTCACGTTGGTGCACGAGCCGCTTGTCGTCTCTGTGGGCTCCTCCCAGGGCACCCTGGATGATGGCAGCAGCTCCTCTGCCCCTCTGCTAGTGACCATGGCATCTGATGAGGCTGCGATGACTGGGGAGATGCCAGCCATGGCACTGGCCGCTCCCTCCCAGGCGAGGCCAGCACAGGCTCCACGGGCCAGAGAACGACTGCCAAGGTCACCATCAAGACCAACAAGATACTAGAGTTAGCACATTGTCTCCACTGGCACCTTGCTGACCACATGTGTGCTGTTGATTGCATCCTGGATGTGGGGGATCCCAGCAATCGCTGCAAAGCCTGTGGCTCGCTCAGCCTGGCTGACCTCATCCTTACGGACATGAATAAATATCAGTACCCACCTGAACAGAGCTTCTGTCACCAGCTTGACGCAACTGTAGGCAGCTGATTGGGACACTCCACAAAGACCCCCCACTGAGCCCTGGAAAGATCCAGAGGCATCGAAGTTGAGGGCCACTGTGACCTTCAGAGCCACTGGCATGGGGTGCCCACCCACACAGTCAGAGCTGATCTCAGGTCCAATCATCTGACAAACGGAGGTCACAGTCTCCCTGGAGAGGCGGAGCCTCCTTTGGCATTGCACCTCAGATATATTGAGGTAGCTGCATCCCTACCTGTAAACCTTGGCAGCAGGATAGTGGTGTTTTCTGTGGCCCCTTCTCCCCTTGGACTACCTGCTGGCCCTGCGCCCCTTGTGCCTGCGCCTCTCCTCCCACAGGTCCCTCCCCTGGAAGCTGCACTGGGACACCTGGCCTCCTCTCCCTTCTGCCCCTCTCTTCCTCCTCAGAGGAGGTGTTACCAGTGGAGACTACAATCCCCGTTACCAGGGTAACAGAAGGTTGTCTGATACCTGGAAGGGTCCACACGGTCAAAATTCTCCGGGGGCCTTGGAGACGCCAATGAGTCCTGAAATGAAACCTGGAAATGCTAAGAATGAAGCTCAGAACAGAGATGAAGCTGTCAAGTTCAAATAAGCAACCAGCAGCAAACTATCTCCTAAACTCCTCACCGCTCACACTGGCAATGATGCTGACCCTTTTTATCCCGCCCTTGGATGAGGTTTTGCAAAATGTGGGCTGCCCGCCTGCCCGTTTTGCCCGTGCGACGAGTGCAAAATCGCACGGGCAACGTAAAATTGGGTTTAGTTGGGTTTTTAGTGGCTTTAAGTGGCCTCTTAATTGATGGCGGGCTCAGCTCCGACACCTGCATGCACCCGCCGACCTGGCGATTGTGCATTGCCCGGACGCTCGCCCGACATCTTCTCGTGCTATTACACACCCAATCGGGCTGGGCACCCGCGGGGTGTAAAATTCTGCCCTTTGCACTTTTGTTTAACAAAAAGTTCTGCTTTCATTTTATGAAAACTGCTTGAGACAAACTTTAATTTCTAGGAAAGAAAAGAGATGATAGATAAGAAATGGGTTGTTGAGGTGATTCCCTGAGTTGTGCAATTTGTTCTCTGGAGGTGTGTAGAATAGCCTTGTCTGTTGCCTGCTCCTTAATAAAGGAGTTTTGATTCGAAAATCTATTTAGCTGCCTGTTTAATTTCTTTTTACAAAACCGCCCCAACAGAAAAAAAACAATGACGGCCATAGCCAGGCACTCATAGGATAGTTTCTATGCCATTCATGAACTTCACTCCGAGATGCCAACAGCAACTCGCAATCATATGTTGCTGAAATCCTCATCCATGCCTTTGTCACCTCTAGACCTGACTATTCCAGAGCATTCCCAGCTGGCCTCCTACCCTCTGAAACGCATCCAAAATCTTGCTGCCCGCACCCTAATGTATACCAAGTTACGTTCACCCATCACCCCTTTGCTCGTTAACTTACATCAGCTTCAAGTCTGACAAAGGCTCGATTTTGAAATCCTCAACCTTATTTTTGAATCCCTCCATGTCCTCACCCCTCCTTATTCCTTCAAACTCCTCCTCTGGCTTTATCTGAGATCTCTGCACTTCTAGCCTCTTGCACATCCCTGATTATCACCACTTGACTGTTGTTGGCTGTGCCTTTAGGCCCTAAACTCTGGAATTCCCTCCCAAAGACTCTCTCCCTCTCTCCCCTCCTTTCAGATGCTCCTTCAAACCTATCTGTACTTGTCCTGATATCCCTTTATGTGGCTCAGCATCAAATTTTGTTTGATAATGCTCCTGTGAAATGTCTACTTTTACTAAGTTGAAAGTGCCAGCTAAATGAAGGTTGTTGTTTCATTCTGGAACCTCCTTGCAGAAAAATGCCCCGACTGAGCAGTTCCCACAGGAACATTTGGACAAATATGGGTGGCATACCAAAGAAGGAGATGTTGAAAAAAGTGACCCAAAGCCGAGTCAAAACAACTTGTTTTACAGAAGGTCTTGGGAGAGGAGAGTTTTACATTGGGTGGGACACAGGCACCTGAAGCCATGGCTGCCAGTAGTCAGGGGGATGCAGAAGTAGCCAGAGTTGGAGGAAAAGAGAGATCACCAAATTATGAAAGGACAAGGGCCATGAATAGATTCAAACATGAGACTGAGAATTTTTAATGAGAGGCATTTTTTATATTCTTTCATGAGCAGCAAGCATCACTGTCAAGCCCAATGTTTATTGTCCATCCTTAATTGCCCTTTAACTGAGTGGCTTGCTTATTTCAGAGGGCAGGTAAGAGTTAACTGTATTGCTGTGGGTCTGGAGTCACAGGTCAGACCAATGGACACTAGCCAGCTTACATCTATCAATTGCTGATACTTATCTCAGTCACCATTACTAGCCTTTTATGAATTGTGTTTAACTTCCACTGGCTCTTGTGGTGGGACTTGAACTCATGTTCCACAGTGCATTAGCCTGGGCCTCTGGATTACTAGACCAATAACCTTACCACTATGCTACCATCTCTCCATTGGGAGCCAGGAATCCAATGTAGGTCATAAAGAACGGGGTGATGGGTCAGCCAGACTTGATGTGGGATAGGTTCCAGCTGCAAAGCTTTGGAGGAACAGGGTTGTTCACATGGGCAGGAAAATGCACTCTACCAATCAAAGTGGGAACTTGAGATTGAAACAGTTACAAAATTGATAATTCCCTATTCTCTCCAGCACATTACATTGCTGTCTCTATAGATAGGTGACACTGGGCGGAATTGTCCCAGATTTGCACTAAGTGCGGTAGCGGGTAGGAAAAGGAATGTTTTACCCACCAGCCGCAATGGCGGCTTTTCATGCGGTATCTTCCCAATCCCTCAGAAGACATGGACCTGAAAGGCAAGAAGACTGCAGCCCCCTGATTCAGTGGCGCACCCCTGGAACGCCTTTTGGATGGTGTGGAGGCCTGCAGTGATATCCTCTAACCCCGCTCTGGCCATGGGATGTCCAGCAATCTCACTACTCTGGCTTGGTAGGTGATCAGTGCCAATGCTGCACAGAAGAGGTTGGCTATTCAATGCAGAAAGAGGATGAATGATCTCATCTGTGTAGCCAGGGTAAGGCAATCATCTCATCACTCTAAACTCACACTCACAAGGCCATCACACATTCACTGGCATCTCACTCACTGCCAGCTCAAGGGACATCACCACTCACTCCCTCACACACACTCTCACATCTCCATCTGGCCTTATCCCCTCTGAAGACTGTCTCCTCAGCCCTCACCATCTTGAGGCCACATGCACAGATCAATTTGTGCCCCCTCACACACCCTGGGATGCCTCCCCTTCCCTAGTACAGCCCTAACCCTGCAGCCTCTTCCCTTGCCTGAGGCCACTTCTCCCCCTTCCCCAAACAAGCCCTAGCCCTGCAACCATTGAAAAGCCACCCCTGCCTTATGGCTGGTCTGGTAGGTAGAGACCTGCCCATGAGCCCCCCCTATAAATGATGTGGTGCTGTCTGTGAAGCCTGGCACTGATGACCGCGAGTGCTGCCTGAAGCAAGGTAGGCAAACAAACCTCGAAGTCCCGAGTGAAGTGCAGCTCGCCAGGTACACGTCGCTTATGTGCTGCTGTGAAACACGCCGGGGTGACCCAGATGATCCAGCGTTGAGGGGATGATTCTGGCGAGCTGGGTGTGTAATGATGCGATGTATTACAATGAGGTACCCAGTGTCTGATGGTGGAAACGCGGCCCACCATTGACGGGCAGAGCAGACAAGTGCAAACTGGTTTCACGACATCGTGAAGCCAATTGTTGGCCTTATCGCCGTATTGTCCACTCACGTCACCAAACATGCCCGCCGCCAACGAGTACAGAAAATTCCACCTACTGTGCATTGGATTGCAACTGTCACACCTGGATATCCCCAGTTACATTACAATCTTACCTAATACGGTCAGAACGATCAACTCTGAACAAATCCTTGGTGTGATTTTTAGCTTGGAGTGGCATATCAGGGTTTGTCACGTGGGATGTCGGAAGTGGCAGTTGGTGTTAATGCATTCTTTCTTTTCTTTCTCTTCATCTCTCCCCCCTCACCCCACTCCATTATTTTCCCAACTTCTCTCCACTCTCCACTTGGCTGTTTGGCTGTCAAGTGGATGCTCCTGTTTTCCCTCGCCAGTCAGCAGGGAGATGTTATGTGGAATGTCGTCTCTCGAGGGAGGTAAGGAATCAGCTCCTTATCGCAGGACAGAATCAGCAGAAGCCTGTGAGTATATCAGCAGGCCTGTCTCCTTAACCAAGAGCTTGTGCGATATAGAGGAGGAGCCTGAAGCAGGACACGAATGCTGGAATTATTCTTCCTCCTGCCAACAAGGATAGTTCCAAAGGCGATTGCTGCAGAAGTCATTTCCTATTAGTGAATAGAGGAAAACTGATCACTAAAGACAAGTGTCAGTTTGGTTCAGTTTGTAGCATTGTGCACAAAGGGATTGGGGTTCTGTGGTTTGTGCAAGAACTGGAGCTCCTAATTCAGGCTGATGCTTGGCGACACACACTGAGGGAGTGCTGCCTTGTTGGAGTTCCCATGCTTTAGATGGTCCGCGAAACGGAAGCCTCAATTCTCAGTTCTGGTGGATGTTAAAGACTGCCCATGCAATTTGTAAATGAACAGGGAACTTTCCTACTCTCTTATGTGTCAGACTTGACCCGGTCAATGGTACTCTCATCTCAAAGACAGCAGTTTCAAATCTCTCCCCAGAGACTTGAGCAAAAAACACCAGAGCAGTACTGAGGGAGTGCTACACTGTCGGCAGTGCCTTCATTCAGACGAGACTTGAAACTGAGGACCTGACCTGTCCTATCAGGTGGATGTAAGGATTCCAAAGCACTATTTTGAAGAAGATTTGGGAAGGTTTTCCAAATGTCCTGGCAATACTTATCTCTCAATAAACCTCTCTGAAACAGAACATCTAATCCAGGTTTATCCAACCCCTGGTCCGCAGGGCATAACCCGGTGCCCCCCAGTCTCCGTATCCAGCCCACAGAGCCAGTGTTCAATGTATGGGTAAGTTCAATGAAAGATTCTGCAAGGAGCTTCTCCTCCAATCACAGGCTGTTTCTCTCCTGCATCTCCACGGGGTGGAGTGGGGAAGCGTATGTCTTCGCAGCATTCCGAATACCTCCTCGGTATCCAAACCTCCGGGGCCTGGGTGGGGTGTGAGTGAGTCTGACTGAGTTAGTGAGTCTCGGTGAATGAGTGAGCCTGAGTGAGTGAGTCTATGTGAGAGAGTGAATGAGTGAGTCTGGGTGAGTGAGTCTGGGTGAGTGAGTCTGGATGAGTGAGTCTATGTGGGCGAGTGAATGAGTGAGTCCGAGTGAGTGAGTCCGAGTGAGCGAGTCTGTGTGAGAGATTGAGTGAGTGAGTCTGGGTGAGTGAGTGAGAGTGAGTGAGTGAGTCTGGGTGAGTGAGTCTGTGTGAGAGAGTGAGTGAGTGAGTCTGGGTGAGTGAGTGAGTCCGAGTGAGCGAGTCTGTGTGAGAGAGTGAGTGAGTGAGTCTGACTGAGTGAGTCTGACTGAGTGAGTCTGGGTGAGTGAGTCTGGGTGAGTGAGTCTGGGTGAGTGAGTCTGGGTGAGTGAGTCTGGGTGAGAGAGTGAGTGAGTCTGGGTGAGCGAGTGAGTCTGAGTGAGTGAGTGAGTCTGAGTGAGCGAGTCTGTGTGAGAGAGTGAGTGAGTGAGACTGGGTGAGTGAGTGAGAGTGAGTGAGTGAGTCTGGGTGAGTGAGTCTGTGTGAGAGAGTGAGTGAGTGAGTCCGAGTGAGCGAGTCTGGGTGAGTGAGTGAGTCTGGGTGAGTGAGTCTGTGTGAGAGAGTGAGTGAGTGAGTCCGAGTGAGCGAGTCTGGGTGAGTGAGTGAGAGTGAGTGAGTGAGTCTGGGTGAGTGAGTCTGTGTGAGAGAGTGAGTGAGTGAGTCCGAGTGAGCGAGTCTGGGTGAGTGAGTGAGTCTGAGTGAGTGAGTCCGAGTGAGCGAGTCGGTGTGAGAGAGTGAGTGAGTGAGTCTGGGTGAGTGAGTGAGAGCGAGAACACTGAGATTGGGAGTGAGCCAGACACACGCACACCCTGCCCTTCTTCTCCTCTTTCCCCAAAAACCTATCCACAAAGCAGGCCAGGACAAGAGGAAAACCCAGGCTGAAAGGCAACCTGCTTACAGCTGCTGCGTTAGTATGAATTCCCCCGAGGCCAGTACGGAGTGTCTGCCACAAGAAGCGAACGTAAGGTCAGCGTTAGTTAAACCCAACTCCTTAGCTCAGGCTTGGCCCCCTACCCCTTCCCCGGTGACCAGGACTTGGGGCCTAGTCTGTGTCTCTCTAGCTCTGCTTCTTACGTGAAAAGGCAGAAAGGGTTCTTCTATTGGTTAACTCTGCTGCTTGGTACTCTTTAATGGTCATTTTTCAATTTATTTCTTTGACATTGATTTTTTTTTTCCAAACTCATGTTTAACGTTGTGCCAAACCCTATCTTGCTGAAATTTGCTCATTGGCCTCTTGCATTAGAAAAAATGGAAACCTGGTCCCTCACGGGAAGAGGCTGGATAAGCCCTGCTCCCCGCAATATCTCTCTGCTGCGTGTGGGACTTGCTGTGAGCAACTGGTCTCCTATGTTCCCAGCGGTGACTGTGGTTAAAAATGAAGGACTTCGCTGGCTGTAAATTGTTTTGGGACACCTTAAGATTGTGAAAGGCTCTATTTAAATGCAAGTTTGTTCTTTTTTTTTAATGCCAATATCAAAACACACTGACCATTGGCTGGTACAGAATGACAGCCTTTGAACACACTGCACTTCAGTGAGAGGACAAAGATATCATTCACTAGTGGGAAGTGTCAGAGATGTTTCAATGCGATAAAGTGCTAAGTTTAAAATGATTTGGACGTGGAATGGCCAGAAGATGGTTTAGGATCGCTGTGCTCAGATTATACGCCCTGGTTCTCATCTTGTGCCAGAAGTATCATTAAGACCTCTTTCCATTCTAACATCAGACGCTTTAGAGTAAAGATGATGATGTGTTGCAAAACCTTGACCTTTGAAATGCAGAATTGAACTTTGAATCACATTTTGTCCTTAATTCCATGGTTTACATGAAGTCCACAGTGGCTTGAGTGTATATTCATTTGAGTGTATATTCATTTGAGTGTATATTCATTTGAGTGTATGTGGTTTTGAGTGTATATTGATTTGAGTGTATATTGAGTGTACATTGTTTTGAGTGTATGTTATAGCGTGGCCGAGTTGTACTATTAATGGTAGAGTTGATCTGCAGATGCTTCTTGGGTGGAAACATTAAGTTTATTTACAATATACTCAGCAGCAACTACACGTGTGCTTTCAACTCCAACTCTATCTCTACACTGACTGCTGAGGTAGCCCGCGCTACTCTCCTACTGGTTACGACAGGCCATGTGGTCTTGCCTAACAAGTGTTATTTTTAAAGGTACATTTCGCACTAAATAAAACCATAATTACTACAACGTACGTTGCTTTGAGTGTATATTATTTTGAGTGTATGTTGTTACTGGATTCCTTATTTTATTTTCAAGGTGGTTTTAATTTGCCAACATGAAATAAGAATTAAATTTCCCCAAAATGTACTTTATACTCCAATTTTCTTTCACTGAAAGCCTGGCAAAGCATCAGAGGGAGTTGTCAGGGAATATTGTACAGGAAACAAAGGGAGCGTATGTTAATACAGAACTCATGGTGCAGTGGACATCTGAGATTGAGGATCTGGATCCTGGGAACAAATTACATTTCAGAAGTCCACAATACTTGTTGGCCAGATCAAAGGCTTAGTTTAATGAGATTTGGGGGCAGCTTAGATGTACCTTAGCAGAGACAACGTATCAAATGAGGCTGTGGTTAAGAAACTAAAAGTTTTTTTTAGTACTCACATGAATTTTGACTGCCTTTTTTTGATTAAGTGAATGCTATGTTTAGTGCCGTGGGGCCAATTAGTGTTGGGGTCATTCCTTATTCATGTTGAAATAAATGTATCAACGTGCTACTTAAACAGCTTTTATCATGCACCACTGTAGTTCGAATAAAGGGGTGCTGGGCAACAGAGACCTAATCTAACCTTACTGTGGCTTACTTGGTAGTATTCATGCCCCTGAAGCTAGGAGATTGTGGGTTTAAGTCCTGCTGCAGAGACTTGAGCATGTAAACGTAGCCCAGGAATCTGATACCTGTTGCCTCAGAGCCATACAAGGCTCTTTAACATTTCACTTGTGGCTCCCAATTCTTACCTGTTGGGATTGCATTACCATGAAAAATAACCTAAAAAAATTAAGTCAAGAAAAATAAGAGTGGTGTTTTTTTTGTTGTTAAAAAGTACCTGGATGAGCACTTGGCACGTCATAACATTCGAGGCTATGGGCCAAGTGCTGGTAAATGGGATTAGGTAGGTAGGTAGGTCAGGTGTTTCTCACAGTGTCGGTGCAGAGTCGATGGGTCGAAGGGCCTCTTCTGCACTGTGTGATTCTGTGATTCTGTAAAAGGCGAATCATTATGCTGCACTTTACAATTTATTATAAACAATAATAAACATCATCTTGCTCTAAGTAAAACTGATTGAGAGATATATCCACACCATGGTGACAGATAATGCCTTTGGCACGAGGAACAAGTTTTATGGCTGCCAATACTATAATTTCAAATATATCTGAGATGATAGATTATACGGAATGTGGTATTTACACCTTTTATTTAATCGCGGGCAGAATTTTCCGGTTGGCGTGTGGGGGCGGGCCCGACACGCTGATGCGTAAAATGACGTGTGATGACGTCGGGCACGTGTCCCAACCTCATCACGCGCCATCGTGATGTTTCGTTTGCCGGGCCCGCCGGAGTCGGCCGCGCGCCTGCCGAAATGTAAGTGTCTTTTATTAAGACCATTAAGGATTCAGTTGAGCCACTTGTGAACGGTGCCCGTCCAACCTTAAGGTCGGCGAAAAGCCCAAGCGGCCTTTGCGTTTTTCAGGAAACCTCATCCACGAGCGGGGTGAGGGGTTTCCTGAAGCTTTTATTCAACAAATAAATAAATACGTTTACACAAATATAAAAACACGTCCCCACTCCAGGTGACACAGTCGCATGAGGGGACATGCTTAAATAAATTTCTAAATCATCCCTTTTTATTATTTTAATACACGTTCCATCTCCCTGAAGGCCGCCCTGTGCCTCAGGGAGGTTGCTGTGCTCTTCTGTGTGGGCGACAGAGCGCAGGCCCCAACCCTCCCTCCTCCCTCTGCCCGCACAGGTAGCGCTGAGTCGTGTTACTCTGGCCAGCCCTTAATTGGCCCGCCCGCTTAAAATGGCGGCGCAGAGCCAATTGCGGGCGGCGATCTGCTCCGCGCCCATCCCCGCCTGCTCCCGCCCAGCCCCTCCTGCCGTCGGAAAATTCCTGGCCCCTAGAATCAATTGCCGGAAAAATTGTCTTAACTCCACACGTTAAGTTAAAGTTTGTGTCAAAGTTAACTTTACTGACAGAGTTGTGGTTAAAGAATAAAAAAGCGATGATTCAGAGTGACTCTTATTTTAATTTTTTTTCTATTGATACATAAATTCAATACAAGTGTTTTATGTATCACATTTGCAAATTGTGCATTTGACCAGAGACTCTTGGCAATGTGCCAAGTATTTGGTTTGAAAGTGCCGTATTTTCATCTGGCGGCTCCCAGTAGTTTTAAAATTTAAGGCAGATTTTAAAAAAACGGGTCTCAGGTGAAAATGTTGCTGACCCTCGACCTCGGCTGTCACTCGAGTGCAGTACTATGGGAGTGCTGCACTGTCAGGGGTGCCGTCAATTCAGATGAGGGGTTAAACTGAGGCACCGTCTGTCCTCTCAGCTGGTAAAAGATCACAAGGTGCTGTTCAAAGAAGAACCTGGAGTTATCCCCAGCGTCCTGGGCCAATATTTATCCCCCAATCACTAAAACAGATTATCTGTTCACTATCACATTGGTGTTTGTGGGAGTTTTCCGTGCTCAGGTTTAGCTATCATCTTTCCTACCTTACACTATGCTTCAAAAGTACTTCATTAGCTGTAAGGCATTTTGGGATGTCCTGAGGTCAGAAAATTTGCTATATAAATGCAAGTCTTTCTTTCTTCTAGTTTGCTTTGTAGTGTTTACTAAGCCTGTTGGTATAACTCATTTACCTGTTAGCCTGCAGACAGAGAGCTGGGTTGTAATGAAATGCAGTCCATCTGATTCGTGGACAATGGCTTAAATGAAATGGCTAAACTGAAAGGTTTATTGAGTTGCTGCTGAGTTGGGGGAATGGGAGCAGTCATTATCATCAGAGTGCCATGTACTTGAACCTCCAAACGTCTGTGGAATGTCTACAACTCCAATTAAATATGATTTATCTGAGCTTTTGAAAATGTACAGATACACTGGAGACTCTTAACACTGGAATGATAGCAAAAGGACTAATATAAACTGACTGGTGGTCAAAGGTGAAAAAAAAAACCTGATGCGATGATGGTTTCTCTGAGGCTGAAAATCACTTAAGTAAGCTATTGAATTCCAAAGTGCCTCTCCTTAGGTCTTCTCGCAATGTCTGCTTAGCACTGCAAATCTGGGTGCACATGTTCCTGGAGCTATCATCAAAAGACCTCCAACTATCCCATCCAGTCAAAATGCCTTCCTATCCCATCTCCAAACAAAATCGTTGAAAGATAATTCTTTTAGTTCCCTCTTTTTATTTAATGCCCCTATGACTTTCCTCCTGGTTTGCTTCCAGTGCGTGCAGGGGATTAATCTTTAATACCTGGAGCATTGGCAACCATACATCTGCTGTTGAGATGGCGGCTTGGCCTCTCCTCAGTGTGAACGCAATGCTCTGTGGCGCAATGCGTTTACAGTAAAGAAGAAAGCCTGGCTTGTTCTGAAATCCCTGATCGCAAGTCTCTGAAATGTCTCAGCGCTTCACAGGCAATGAGTTCCCCGGATTCTATTAACAGGGTTTAACCCTTCAACCGCACCAACCATTTTGGCATAAGATTCCACAAACTGTGATTTGAAGAATGCTGGTTAACCTGTCCTCGGTGAAGATAGTTGGAGGAGGAGATGAGGGCTGGGACAGAAGGAGAATATCTTTATCGTGCCTTTGGGTTTTTATTTGATGTTTAAGTGAGATGTTTCTGACATCTCACTTAAAAGGCGAGTTTATTAGACTATTATCTCTCTGCTTTGAGAGGGAGGGGTGGGGAAGAGCGACAGAATGGGGGCAGAGGGGAAAGAGAGATGCCAATTGCCTTGAATCAAACGTTTGATAGCACAAGGCGAATGAATCAAAACCAATGCATTCACCCCTTCATAAAGTTGGCATTGGGTTTCTTGTGGCAATAGAAAGGTGAGAAGGGTGGTTGGATGTTTTGCCTAGGTTAAATGTATATCGATTTTGTTGCATATGAAACACAGATGTCAAAAGGGTGGCTTTACTAATGAAGGCTGCATCCTGAAAAAGCCCTTTCTTAAAATAGAAAGAACTTGCACCTATAAAATGCCTTTTATCAGTCCGTTTGGAATGTCTCAAAGCGTTTCACAGCCAACAGAATACTTTTAAAGTGTAGTCACCGATGTAATGTAGGGTTTACAGCAGACAATTTTCATACAGAGAATTTCCACAAGTAGCTGTGAGGTAACAACAGCAGCTTGCATTTATATAGCACCTTTTAACATTATAAAATGCCCCAAGGTGCCTCAAGGGAGTCAGACCAGAAAAAAATGTGACACAGAGCCATAACGTGATATTAGGTCACATGACCAAAAGCTTGGTCAAAGAGATAGGTTTTAAGGAGCATCTTAAAGGAGGAAAATGAGGTGGAGAAGTTTAGGGAGGGTATTCCAGAGCTGAGAGCCTAGACAACTGATGGCACAGTTACTAACGCCCTTTCTTCCAATCCCTTTGCCGACCCTCTCCCATGACACCCTCTCCGCGACCCCATCCTGCCCTTACCCACTGGATCACTGTCCAGGGATCCAATAACAAATCCCTGGCGAATGACTTGGAACATTACTGGCAGCAGCCACTGCAATCGGTGGCGCTGCTGGCAATGGAGAACTGCTGGTTTCTGATTGGTTGGCAGCTAGGATTTCTGCGCCCAGGGTCCCAGATCCCAGGGAAGACCCAAAGCTGGTCACTTAAGTGCCTGATAGGTACTTCATTTTGTCAGGCCACTCCCATGGGAACAACATGGGGTTCCCACCAGGCCTCCAACATCCCTGTCACCAACAGTAAATCCAGACTCTTTCTTGCAGCGAGTTCTGTATGACTGTTGTTCGTTTTTGGTGGGGGAATTCCCATGTCACCACAGCTTGTGCCTGTTATGAATCTGTCATCTTGTATGTCCCTCCTTGTTCCTTCTTATCTTCCAGTAAAGCCTTAAATGAAAGGGGATTCCTAATGGGAAATCCATTGTCCCAATTTTGTGGGCCCACAAAAAATAGTAGTGCCAGAGAACTGAGCACAGTGTATTCATAAAATCTTACAATGATTCAGCACAGGAGGAGGACATTCAGCCCCTCGTGTCTATGCCAAATCTTTGAAAGAGCTACGACCACATGCAAGCAAGTTCCTGCCCAAACCTGCACCGCCCTGACGCAGAACTATATCAGTGTTCTTTGACTGTCGCTGGGTCAAAATCCTGGAACCCCCTTCCTAACAGCGCTGTGGGTGTACCTACACCACATGGACTGCAGTGGCTCAAGAAGGCGGCTCACCACCACCTTCTCGAGGGGAAGGCTGTGGCATGGTGGTATTGTCACTGGACTAGTATTCCAGAGACCCAGAGTAATTCTTTGGGGACCTGGGTTCAAAACCTGCCATGGTAGATGGTGAAATTTGATGATGACCATGCTGTTTGTCATTAAAAACCCATTAGGTTTAGGGAAGGAAAACTGTCATCCTTACCTGCTTTGGCCTACACGTGACTCCATGGCACATGTGGTTAACTCTTAAAGTCTGTTAGGGATGGGTAATAAATACTGGTGACACTCACAATCACATTAAAGTATTAAAAAAGTCAGTCCCATAGCCCCACAGTTTCTTTCCCCTTCATGTATTTACCCAAATCTCTTTTGAATGTAACTATTGAACCTGCTTCCCTCGCCTGTTCAGGCAATGCGTTTAAGATCATAAAAACTTGCAATCTTGTCTCTGGGCCTTTTGCCAATTACCTGAAATCTGTGTCCCCTGGAGACTGGCTCTTCTCCCATAAGGTGCTGACAGGCAGGAAAAATGAAAGAAGCAAAGGACATTTCGGAATAGCCTCCCCCTGTCGGCTGCTGTGAACCACAGTACAGAGCTCTTTAAATCCAACTCCATAAACAACACATCCTAGCAACTTTTATAAAACACCAGGCGTTTGCATGGATATCCGAATGATGTAATCAAAGCCAAATTTTTAAAATAGTTGCAAATGAGTAGCCCTCCGGCATGTTGGCTGTGTGCTACAATTATTCTTCATTGGTTGGTTACCCTTTTTAAAAATTCGATTGTTGCCATATTACAATTGTTTTAATTAGTAAACTGTTTGATATCTTTGACATGTGGGACAATGCTGAGTCAATTCCTATTTTAAGAAGACTCAAATATTTTTTGTTTATGATTTAAGATGTGATGGCAACAAATTTTGAAAGCTTTGATGCACATACCACACCTCGGCTGCACAATTGGATGTGCTTCTCTCCACTTGGCACCAGCTTGGTGGAAATTGATCAGCTAAATCGGCCCTAAAATGTTGATATTCCGGTCGTAAACGACCTCCAGCTCAAGGAACGTCCATTGGGAACGCTTTTAAGATCCTGTCCGCCATTGCTCGCGTGCTCATATCACACGCGTTTCTCTGAAGTGGAGCCACTTTGAACCAAATAACTCAGCAACGCATCTAGTCGCCTCGATCGAATTGTGGATTTGACACCTGGATGGGAGTGGAGCTTAAAGGCTGTTGTCAGTCCAAGATGGGGGTCGCAACGCATCTTGCAACATGCTGCTAACCTGTTTTTGCCTCGGCCTCTCATATTTAATGGGTTAAATGCTTCAGCTATAGTTCACAACAGCCTACATTAAGCTGATGGCTTAGTGATAATGTTACTGGACTGGAAGACCAGGCTGATTTTCTAGGGACATGGGTTCAAAGCCCACCACGGCAGCTGGTGGAATTTAAACTCAATTAATAAAATCTGGAATTAAAAGCTCGGGTGGGATCTTTGTGGAGGTGTTGAGGGTTCTTGTGTGCCAGCCAGAGAGCTGGTGAGAGACCTGTGTTTTCTCCTTTGGAGAAGGCCTGCTGAACCAGGAGCCAATCAGGCAATCGAGAGGCCGCAGGGGGGCCTGCCCCAGGATCAGCATGGTGAGGGTATCAGGTCCTGCCCGCTGAGAGCTGCTGGCCAATCAGAGGCCGGCTGCTCAGCGGTGTCACCGGGGAGGCAGCGGGAGCTGCCGGAGTGTGCAGCCACCCGAGGCCCAGGATCGTGGAGTGGCCCAGGCCAGAAGTAGGTAATGGTAGGAGGGGTTTTGCAAGGTAGTGGGCGGGCGGGGTGGGGTGGTTTGCAGCAAGGGCAGAATGGCAGCTCTCAGCGCCAACGCCCCCCTTCCTGATGCTGGGTCCCTCGATCAGGCACTGAGCACCTTTGAACAAGAGAGTCCCCCCACCCTCGCCAGGAGATTACAAGCAGTCCACACAGGCTTTCTTCTCAGGCTCTCCGCCTGGCGACACTGGCGGCAGGCAGGATGAGGCCCTTAAATCAGGGGCGCCCAAACCGTGGACTGCCACACCCAATGGGGCTGCCGGACAAACAACTGGGGTCACGAGCTCCCCCTCCTCCGAGGCAGCAACGATCACTGTGGAGACGCACCTAAGCCCTACCGGGATTCTTGCAATGGGCCAATTTTTGATAGAATGGCAGCTCCGTGGCAAGGGTCTGGCTGGGTTAACGCAAGATCTGGGAGAGCCGGCCTCCATTTTGCTGCCTTGAAGTTGATCGAGCCGCGTCCACTTTGCTGCCCTTGAGCCGCTCGCCTCTCCTGCGGCTCCTCCGCTGGCCTCCCTCCCGCTTGCTGCCTCTGTTGCTCTTTTGCTCACTTCCTCTCGTCTCGGGGCCCCTCTCGAGTGAGCTCTCGCTCGCTGCGAAGGTTTAGAAGAGGGAAGCAGCAAGTTGGGAGGGACGATGGGCGAGCGGGAGGGATGCGGCGAGCGGCATGGAGGCAGCGACTGGGCGAGTCGGCAAGCAGGAGGGAGGTGGCGAGCTTTGGTAGCACGGGGAGGGATTCTTTGTTGGTTGGTGGGGATCCATTTGGACAGAGCTCAGAGCCTTTAAAACGGTACCATAACTCACCCCTCCCCACCGCCCCACTCTCACAACTCTCACCACCCCCTCACCCTCACTCTGGGGTCATGGCAATTTAAAATGGGGTCACAGTGGGAAAAGATTTGGGAAATACTGTCTTAAGCGGTTATTAATTGCCCACCTAAGAGCCTCAATTCACGGTGGGGCTGGAAGAGGAAGGGAATAGATATGGATTCAAAAGGCATCAAGTTGTATGGGGAGAGCACAGGAATACGGTGTTGAGACAGAGGATCAGCCATGATCATATTGAATGGCGGAGCAGGCTCAAAGGGCCGAATGGCCTACTCCTGCTCCTACTTTCTACGTTTCTATCCTTCTATACCAAACACGGGCCTTCCCACCCTGGACTCAATTTTGGCAGAGGTAGGAAGGTGGTGGGGTGCCCATCCGCCACCTTCCCGCCTGATTAAATGCCCTCCCTGCCTCCAAACATGCCCCAAGGGAGGGCAGAGGATTCCTCCCCTAGTCTCAGTCATGGTGACCATGAAACTATCATCGATTCTTATAAAAACTCATCAGGTTCACTAATGTCCTTTAGGGAAGGAAACCTGCCGTCCTTACCTGGTCTGGCCTACATGTGACTCCAGACCCACAGCAATGTGGTTGACTCTTATCTGCCCTCTGAAATGGCCTGGCAAGCCACTCAGTTCAAGGGCAATTAGGGATGGGCAACAAATGCTGGCCTTGCCAGCGACACCCACTTCCCATGAAAGAATAAAGAAAAGAAATTATATAGCGCCTTTAATGTAGAGGAACATCCCAAGACTCTTCATAGGAGCAATATCAAACAAAATGTTACTTACAGCCATAGAAAATAGTATTAGGACAGGTGGCCTAAGAGGTATGCTTTAAGGAACAACTTAAAGGTAGAGAGAGTCAGAAAGGCTTAAGGAAGGAATTCCAGAGCTTAGGACCTGGGCAGCTGAAGGCTGTGGCATTAACATTTAATCTTTTTGAGCTTAGGCCCTCATTTTATTGTGTGCTATCCCTAGGCAAGATGGATATTTATTATATGTTTAAAAAATGCAATAGTTGCACTTATCCAAAACTGCTATCTCCTTAGAGAATAAGCAGCTGTACTCAGTTTTAAGCTTGACTGGAGGTAAATCCTATTATAAGATTCCTTAAATATTTTTCGTGTCATCGCCTAAAGTTTGAAGGTTGTTGCCGCCCCATATCTCTCTCTGCTGCCCCTTACAAACTGGCACTATTGACTAACACTTCATAACTAGTCACAATGCACTCTGGGAAATTTGGAATAATGGCGTTTCCAATTGGGTGGCCACCAGGAGGTGGTCAGGAACGTTTCCTCACACACATTTTAAAAGTGTTAAGAATGAAAGGCAGTTATTCGGCTTAGTGAGCAGAGGTGGCAGGTTTGTAAGGTGCTGTCAAAGGAGGCTTGGTGAATTGCCGCGGTGCATCTTGTAGGCACTGCTGCCACTGTGAGTCGGTGGTGGAGGGAGTGAATGTTTAAGGTGGTGGATGGGGCGCTGATCAAGCGGGCTGCTTTGTCCTAGATGGCGTTGAGCTTCAATGATGGCATGTTCACTCCTTATGCACCTCCTCAGCTCCCAGCTTTACCCTTAGCCTGCTATCTGTCAATGATAAGCAAGCCGCAAACGGTGTGGCCATGGCCCTCGTGCTTTAATCTCTCCTTTCCTCACCCCCAACCTTCCTCTTTCGGATATTCTTGTTTTCAGACACCCAGGGACTGCTGCCTTCCCAGCAATTGCACACCTAGGAGGAGAAGGGGTGGGGGGGCAATAGAGCAGCAGTGTCGGAGAGACGCTATCACTTGACCTGACACTCGTAGTAGCAACGCAAGTACTGGCACAACACATACCTTAGAGTTAAGTATAAAGTTGGGAACGGCATGTGGTGAATCGCAGGTTTTGAGTAGTGTAGGGGTTCCCCTTTTCCCTCAGAGACCCTCCTCACACTCAAGTTTGTGATACCAGATTCACAAGTGTATGGCTTAAACAGAATGACCAGCGAGACAAGTTTCTTCTGATAAGACACAATTGCTTTATTGAATCACCCACTGTACAAAACCCCAAAACTTAAAACAGCCCCTTCCCAGTACCCGACACAAAGTCACCATGACTCAGGCTTAAACTTACAAAAACACAGGCAAAACACCGTGTCTTGTCCTGAAACCTTAAGAAAAAACTCTCAGACCAATATCGCCAAGATACAGTGAAACAGGTTATAAGATACCGGCAAAAAGCACCAGATTTTTGCCCCAAACCTTCACAAGACCCTCAGACCAATATCACTACAATTTGGCTGAAACTTACAATCCCCAACACGGCTGGTCTGTCTGGTGTTGAATGTAGGCCTGAGTCAAAGTGACCAGCCCTGACCCTCCTTCTAACTGCAGCAGCTGGACCCTTTGATCTTGACCTTTTATGATGATCCTTATCGAAAATATCAAAATGAAGACATTCTGCTGAATGATGAACATACTGCCTGAAGTCATCCTGCCGGATGGTCAGCACTTAGCACCCTTTAATCTCTTTAGTCTCTTACATGCCTTGGTCCAGGCAGACCCATTCATCGCTGGTGTTGTTTCCATCATTGAAACAATGGGCCCCATTCTGGTGAAGTATCTCTGGCTTCCAGACTGATATGCATGTAACAGGTTCCCATTCCTCCTTGACTGTTGTTGATGTTGTTGTATGATGGCTGTTGTCTGGGGCCATTTGTTACAATGGTCTCCCCAACTTCTTAATTGATTTAATTGAGCAAACTGGAGGAACAGCACCTCATCTTCCGACTAGGCACTTTACAGCCTTCCGGACTGAATATTGAGTTCAACAACATTAGATCATGAACTCTCTCCTCCATCCCCACTCCCTTTCCGATCCCCCCTTCTCCAATAATTTATATAGATTTTTCTTTTCCCACCTATTTCCATTATTTTTAAATGTATTTCCATCCATTGTTTTATCTCTACCTTTTAGACTATTTCGATCCCTTCCCCCCACCCCACCCCCACTAGGGCTTTCTGTCCCTTGCTTGTCCTGCTTTCTACCCTTAATGTCACCATTAGCACATTTCTTAGCTAATA
The DNA here is from genome assembly GCF_964194155.1 of Cetorhinus maximus. Lineage (NCBI taxonomy): Eukaryota > Metazoa > Chordata > Chondrichthyes > Lamniformes > Cetorhinidae > Cetorhinus > Cetorhinus maximus. The sequence goes on along the minus strand of NC_135884.1, from coordinate 11,091,347 downwards.
TCACCACCGTCAACACCTCTTTGTCTTTTTGTCTATGACATCTTTTGGCAATCTCCACCTATCACTGGCCCTCTATCCAGCTCTACCTGTCCCACCCCCCATAAACAAGCTTATATTTCACCCCTTTTCTATTCTTCCTTAGTTCTGTTGAAGAGTCACACGGACTCGAAACGTTAACTGTGTTCCTCTCCGCAGATGCTGTCAGACCTGCTGCATTTTTCCAGGTATTTTTGTTTTTGTTTTGGATTTCCAGCATCCGCAGTTTTTTGCTTTTATCTTAATTGAGTTATCTGATGACAACAATCTTGTGTCATTGTTGTGAGAATGTCCCAATGTCCTTTCATAATATTGGTTTTGTTTGATATTGGAATGTTTTGAAAATTAACCCCTGACAGTGTAGCCTGCCTCTGTGTGTTTTCGTGTTGAGGTTTGGCCTGTTTATTTGCAGTACTTGTGTCCATCGGTTTTGGGGTTTTTATATTTCATAAAGTCCAGTTGGAGGGGATCCTGATCTTATATTTCCCCCCTTTAATATCTCAAACACTAGAGGATGTTACCTCCGAGGAAAATCTTTTTTCTCCTTGTGGGAATTGCAAGTCTCAGCCAAATCACTGTAATATATATTAGAATCCATTACCAAACTGCTTCTTAACCATTTCCCCATATTTTGCCTTTTAGTTCCTGTTTCAGCTTACAAGACAATATTAACACATCCAATATCATAACTAACTGTACAGCTATCTATGGTGGCCTGGGATGGATGGCGAAATAGAGTGTTTAGTAAAGCTCTGTGTGCAATGTCAGCAACTGCAAAAGTTGCCACTGACAGCTCCATTACACCCTTGGGAGTGACCAGGTAGACCTTGGGTGTGGTTACACATTAACTACATTGGACCTTTCCTGGGAACAATGCTCATTGTCGATGCCCATTCAAAACGGGTGGACATATATGAGGTGAAGTCACCAACCTTGGCTGCTACAATTGAGAAACTACGTCAGAGTTTTGCCATTCATCGACTACCAGAAGTAGTAATTTCCGATAACGGCACGGCATTTACCAGTGCTGAGTTTCAACAGTTTATCAGCCTCAACGGTATCACTCATCTGAAAACTGCACCATACCACCCTTCCTCAAAAGGATTGGCTGAAAGGGCAGTTCAAACTAGGCATGAAAAAGCTAAGTGGTGATTCCTTGGCAACTAAGCTAGCACGCTTTCTTTTTCATTACAGGACAACCCCTCACACAACAACAGGTGTCACACCTGCGGAGTTATTGTTCAAACGCCATCTCAGGACGAGTTTGAGCTTAATAATGCCGAATTTAGAGGGGAAGGTGGAAAGGAATCAGGGAAGCCAGAAAACTAGACACAACTGGCATGCCCGTGAGAGAGCCGGTATACGTGAAGAACTTCGGGGAAGGACCAAAGTGGTTACCGGGTGAAATAAGTGCGGTGACTGGACTTCTATCTTACCACATGGAAGTGGAAGGCTAGATCATCCATAAACATGTGGACGTTTTAAGGATGAGAGAGACAAGTCATCAAGGTTTGGTTCCACCAGTGACCATGACCAGGTCTGCGTTTCCTGTTGAGGATACTCAACCCAGGACTGACATGTCTGATGTTCCTATAAGAGTTGATGTTACAGAACTACAAGAGCCCACTGAAGCACCTGATGTTCAGGCAACTCCGGAAAAGGAGGTTCCTGACAAAGAATCTGAAGTTGTGGAGCTGCGACCCATATCATGAAACCACCCGAAAGACTGAATTTGTAAATTCCTTACCCAGTGTAAATATTATGTTGTCTTGAAAAAATATGCATTTGTAAATATAATATGTATAGCTGAGTTAAAGGGGGAGGAATGTAGTAATTATGATTTTATTTAGTGTGTAATGTACCCTTAAGGATAATACTTGTTAGGAGAGATCACATGATCTGTAGTAACCAATAGGAGTGTAGTGCAGGCTACCTCAGCAGTCAGTGTAGAGATAGAGTTGGAGTTGAAAGCACACAGGTAGTTACTGCTGAGTATATTGTAAATAAACTTAATCTTTCCACCCAAGAAGTTTTTGCAGATCAGCTCTATCATTAATAGTACAACTCGGCCGCCCTACTACAATTGTTGACCCAAGATGGTACACGACCCTGTTTCAAATCTTCCAGGTTGCTGTGCCCCTCACTCAGCAAACAAGCACTGTATGCATAATGCACACATCATTCTGGGCGGCCCGGTCCGACGCGTTCCGGTCCGACGCATTCCAGTCCGACGGGTTCCGGTCCGACGCGTTCCGGTCTGACGGGTTCCGGTCCGACGCGTTCTGGTCTGACGGGTTCCGATCCGACGCGTTCCGATCTGACGCGTTCCGGTCCGACGCGTTCCGATCCGACACTTTCCGGTCCGATGTGTTCCGATCTGACGGGTTCCGGTCCGACGCGTTCCGATCCGACACGTTCCGGTCCGATGTGTTCCGATCCGACGCGTTCCGGTCCGACGCGATCCGGTCCGACGGGTTCCGGTCCTCCTTTATTAGTTTGTTTATTGTCTGAGCATGATTTTCCAGCTCAGTATTATTTTCTTAAGGTGAATTGTCATAATTTGGTTTTCTCGTAACTCTTGCCCTTGAATCTTGTTACTTTCCCCTAGTATTTTCTATAATTTTTCCCGCAGGCTATTCACCTGCAATTGGAGCTGGATACTATCTAAACTATTGATTAGTGATGTCTCTGTATTAAATACTGTGGCTGCATTGCTTAATAATTCCCTCTCCCTGAGTTGGGGTGCCGGTTACCACCCACTTCATACAAATTCTCCAGAATTTTGTCCCCACAATTCAGTTCATAGAATCGTTGCAACATTTCCTTTAATAGCTTCTCCTATAAGCTTTTCATCTCTTCTGGGCACCACCAGGGTAGCCGTAGCTCCATAAAATTGAGGACGACCGATGCTATCTCGTAATGCACGCCACGGTACACCACCTTCCCTGTCGGAATTAGCATTCACCCGTTCCTGGGTCCGGGCGTTGTTGCGGGACACCTCACTTCTGTAACGGGGGCCTTTGGGGCCCTAGGCGGAGGCTGCTTTTCAAGTGCTACCAGTTCAGAGGCATTGATAGCATTTGGGGGACCTGGGAACACGCAAGATTCTGAACTCTGAGTCCAGTGCAGTCCGGATCCGGAGTCCAGCCATTAGCATTTGAATAGTCGCCCCCTTCTGGGGTTTGTATTCTGATCCCCTCACACACATATAAATCCCTTGCTCCTCCTTCCGCCACTTGCCCCAACACAATTTCGCACCTCCCTTTGTCCCGGCAACTTGTCTAAATGAGTCGTTTCCCAGTCTCTCCCAGTCCCAGAATGCATCACCCTTAGCCCTATCTGTCTTTTGTAGCCACCACCACCATCCCACTGAGATGTTTCCCCAGCACTCCAGGCACAGTCGCCTTCCCTCTTTCACCCGTACCTTGCTGGCTGTAATATTTAATCTTGGGCAAGGCGCTGATGTCCCATCCAGCTGGTAGCCAGCGGAATTGGAATGTTTGGTTGAATTGGACCCTAACCAGCCCGGCCACTTTCCCTCGTGGGGATGTATGGTCACCCCTCCTGTGCCCCGGATCTTTCCCCCTGCGATATGATGGGTCCGACTCTCCCCATACACCCGTAGGTGAAAAACATCTCAATGTCATCTTGATCCATCTGTCTGGCTCCCACCAGAATCGTTACCACGCTCATTACCACAGGATGCATCCCATTTTGCAGCCTTGGAATGGATTTGCTTCTATAGAAAAGAGGAGAAAGAAAGATAGCACGGGTCTGTGAAGGGTCCTCCCCTCCAACTGGGAAACTTATGGAATATAATTTCAAACCTACGGTCTTGACCTCATGATTGGAACTATAAGTTACAAAAAAGATAAGCTGCAGTCTGCAGTACAGGGCTGGGCAGCAAGGGGTTAATTCGGTCATTTAGTAAAAACACTGACTCACCAAAAGGGGGTTTGGATATTGACTAATGAAATTAAGAGGTCTGAATACCCAATACAATGGCGCAAAGAACATATCTTGAGTCAGGCTTACATTCTACACTGGACTGACTGTGTTGGGGATTGTAAGTGTTTTCAGCCGTGTTGTGGTGATATTGGCCTGAAGGTTTTGGGCTGCATTCGAAAGAAGGGTCAAGTTTGGTCACCTTGACTCAGGCCCATAATAAACACCAGACAGACCAGCCGTGTTGGGGATCGTAAGTTTCAGCCAAATCGTGGCGATGTTGGTCTGAGGGTTTTGTGAAGGCTTGGGGCAAAAACTTGGGTGTTTTTTTGCCGGTAGCTTGTAACTTGTTTCAGCCGTATCTTGGTGATATCGATCTGAGGGTTTTTCTTAAGGTTTCAGGGCAAGACGCGGTGTTGTGCCTGTGTTTTTGTAAGTTTAAAGTGAGTCATGGGGACTTTGTGCAGAGTTAGCATTTTTGTGAGTTTAAGCCCGAGTTGTGGTGACTTTGTGTCAGGTACTGGGAGCGGGTCGTTTTAGGTTTTGGGGTTTTGTACTGTGAGGTTGTCGGATCCTGTACCTGGGTTGGTTGGGACTTAAGGATCCCGGTTGCATGCTTGTTTCAGGGTGACCGAGTTGGTACCAAAGACAGAGAAGATCAGTAGATCGTTCTTAGAATAAACACATTCTGTTTATTTACCACAGGAACTTAACTGCTGCACTTGTGTGCTTAAAACTCTGTCTTTACACTTCAGACTCTAACCCATGACTTCTGACTACAGACTTAGCCCATCACTACACTGCTACTGGACGCCAAGATCATGTGATCTTCCATTACAGCATTTGTCTTAAAGGTATATTACCCATCAGATTACTACATCCCTCCCCCATTACTCAGAAATACATTTTACAATTTTTCTCAAAATGACAAGTTTTTCACACAGATAAATAATTTACATGGTCAGTCTTTCTGGGGATTTACCGATGGGCTGCATCTTCAGGTTGGCAAGCGGGGGGTGGGGCCCGCTTGCCGACGCGTAAAATGACGCTGAGTGATGTCGGGCGTGCGTCCCGACGTCACCCTGTGTAATTTAGATTTTCAGTTCGGCAGGCGCGTAGTCGACTCAGCTGCGCACCCGCCGAACTGTCAACGGCCACTTGAGGCCTTTAAAAAAGTAATTAAGCCAATTAATGGATCTGTCTTTCCAGCCTTAAGGTTGGCGGGCAGGCGAGGAGCCCAGGCGGCCTTCAGAAAAATCATGAAACCTCATCCATGGGTGGGATGAGGTTTCATGAGGGATTTAAAATGTTTATAAAATTTTGAAATAAAAGAAATTGACATGTCCCAGCTCATGTGACACTGTCACATGAGGGGACATGTCAAGAATTTTTTTTCTCATCTTTTATTGACTGTTTGAAACCTGAGCCGATCTCCCTGAGGCAGCACTTTGCCTCAGGGGGAACTGTGCGCTCTTTTATGCATGCGCGAAAGACCATAAAACCATAAGACGTAGGAGCAGAAATTAGGCCCTTCAGCCCATCGAGTCTGCTCCACCATTCAATCATGGCTGATAAGTTTCTCAACCCCATTCTCCCGCCTTCTCCCCGTAACCTTTGATCCCCTTACCAATCAAGAACCTATCTATCTTGGTCTTAAATACACTCAATGACCTGGCCTCCACAGCCTTCTGTGGCAATGAATTCCATAGATTCTGGCTAAAGAAGTTTCTCCTCATCTCTGTTCTAAAAGGTCTTCCCTTTACTCTGAGGCTGTGCCCTTGGGTCCTAGTCTCTCCTACTAATGGAAACATCTTCCCCACGTCCACTCTATCCAGGCCTTTCAGTATTCTGTAAGTTTCAATCAGATCCCCCCTCATCCTTCTAAACTCCATCAAGTATAGGCCCAAAGTCCTCAAACGTTCCTCATATGTTAAGCCTTTCATTCCTGGGATCATTCTCGTGAACCTCCTCTGGACCCTCTCCAGGGCCAGCACATCCTTCCTGAGATACGGGGCCCAAAATTGCTCACAATATTCTAAACGTGGTTTGACCAGAGCCTTATAAAGCCTCAGCAGCACATCCCTGCTTTTATATTCTAGTGCTCTCGAAATAAATACCAACATTGCATTTGCCTTCCTAACTACCGACTCAACCTGCAAGTTAACCTTAAGAGAATCCTGGACTAGGACTCCCAAGTCCCTTTGCACTCCAGATTTCTGAATTCTCTCCCCATTTAGAAAATAGTCTATGCCTCTATTCTTCCTACCAAAGTGCATGACCTCACACTTGCCCACGTTGTATTCCATCTGCTACTTCTTTGCCCATTCTCTTAACCTGTCCAAATCCTTCTGCAGCCTCCCCGCCTCCTCAATACTACCTGTCCCTCCACCTATCTTTGTATCATCTGCAAACTTAGTCAGGATGCCCTCAGTTCCTTCATCTAGATCATTAATGTATAAAGTGAAAAGTTGTGGTCCCAACACTGACCCCTGCGGAACTCCACTAGTCACCAGCCGCCATCCTGAGAAGGACCCCAAGGCCAGACAGCCAATCTCCTATCCATGCCAGTACCTTGCCTCTAACACTATGGGCTCTTATCTTACTGAGCAGCCTCCTGTGCGGCACCTTGTCAAAGGCCTTCTGGAAGTCCAAGTAGATAACATCCATTGGCTCTCCTTTGTCTAACCTACTCGTTACCTCCTCAAAGAATTCTAACGGATTTGTCAGGCATGACCTCCCCTTGATGAAACCATGCTGACTTTGCCCTATTTTACCATGCACTTCCAAGTATTCTGAAATCTCATCCTTAATAATGGACTCTAAAATCTTACCAACGACCGAGGTCAGACTAATCGGCCTGTAATTTCCCCTTCTTTTGCCTCAATCCCTTCTTAAACAGGGGGGTTACATTAGCGATTTTCCAGTCCTCTGGGACCCTCCCTGACTCCAGTGATTCCTGAAAGATCACCACTAACGCCTCCACTATCTCTTCAGCTATCCGCTGAAAGAGCGCACTCCCAGCTCAGGGAATCCCGCCCCGCCCGCACAGGGAGTGCTTCCTGGTGCAAGTCATGCTGGATGGGCCTTAATTGGCCCGCCCACGTAAAATGGCGGCGCGGGGGCACCGACCGGGAACCCACCCGCTCGTGCCTGCTTCCGCACAACCCCCTCCTGACGGGGGGGGGAAGATCTTGCCCTATGTGTGTAGAACGTCTCAGCTCTACAGCTTCTGATGTTTTATCTGGAAGCTCCTTCATTGGAGTCATCTGGACATCTGGGCTCTTCAGTACGTACTTGCACATCTGTTTCCTCGACTCTTTCAGGTACAGTCCGACCCTTCAGACACATCTGTACTCAGTTGAGTTCTTTCAACGGGAGACGTTAAATCAGTCATGAACAGTGGTGGAATCAATTCTGGTTATTTTGTTTCTCCTCTTCTTATGTGATCCACATGTCTTCGTATGACTCAATCTTCCGCTTTCATGTGGTAGGAACGAGGTCCAGTTACTTATTTCACCAAACAACCATGTTGGTCTTTCTCTAAAATTTTTCACATATACCTTCTCTCCTACATTAAATGTCCTGTCACGACTATGCCAGTCCTGTCCAGTTTTCTGATTTCCCGGACTCCTTCCAACCTTCCCCCCGCCAGGGTTTGGCATAATTAGCCTCAATCTCGATTGGAGATGGCGCTTCATCAACAATCCCGCAGGTGTTACACCTGTTATTGTAAGAGGGGTGGTCCTATATTGGAAAAGAAAGCGTGCTAGTTTAGTCACAATAGAATCTTCACATAATTTCTTCATACCAGATTTGAATGACTGAACCGCTCTTGGCCAGTCCATTTGAAGAAGAGCGGTACGGTGAAGTTTCTACATGAGTAATACCGTTGAGGCTGATAAATCGGTGAAACTCAGCACTCAAAAATGCCATTCCATTGTCTGACACAGCCACTTCTGGTAGTCCGTTGATTGCGAAACTTTGTAGTAGTTTGTCAATTGTAGCAGAAGATGTCGGTGACTTCACTTCATATATGTCCATCCATTTTGAGCAAGTGTTGACAATAAGTGGAAACATTGTTCCCATAAAAGGTCCTACATTGTCGATGTGTACTCGTGCCCATAGCCTTCCTGGCCACTCCCAAGGGTGTAACGGAGCTGTTGAAGGTAACCTTTGCACTTGCTGACACTGCATACAGCTTCTCACTAAGCTCTCTATTTCTCCATCCATGCCAGGCTACCGTAGATAGCTGCGTGCTATGGCCTTCATTTGGGAAATTCCTGGATGCGCGCAATGAATTTTAGACATCAATGACTTTGTCCTTTTGGAGGAACAATCACTCCGCACAATAAGATATCTTCCTGGCTGGTTATTTCATATCATCTCTGAAAATACTGCTTCATTTCATCAGGTTCCTGTTCTTAGATGAACCATGAAAAATTTGTTCTCGTACTTTGGATAAGACTGGGTCTCAACTTGTCCAATCTCTAATCTGTCCAGCACATATCAGTGATGAATCCAGGAAGTTCAATAATAAAATGAATTCTTGAGGAATTGGAACATCCTCATTGCTTACTTGCATGGGCAAACGACCAAGTGCATCAGCGTTTGCAATTTGACTTCGGGTTCTATGAATGAAAGTATACTCATACGCTGCCAAGATCAATGCCCATCTTTGTATTCTAGCTGAGGCTATAGGTGGCATAGCCTTGTCTTCACTGAAGAATCCCAGCAAGGGCTTGTGGTCCGATATGATAGTAAAATGACATCCGTGTACATACTGGTGAAATTTCTTAACACCAAAAATGATTGACAGGCCTTTTTTTTTCTATATGTGAGGACCTTTTTTCTGCTGTGTTGAGTGTTCTCGATAAATATCCTATACGCCGTTCTGAACCATCATCCATTCATTGGGAAAGCACAGCTCCTGCTCCATAGGAAATGCATCACAAGTTAACACCAACTCTTTCTTTGGGTCAAAATGTACTAGTAGGGTAAATGATTGGAACAACTGTTTCACTTTTGTGAAAGCTTTTTCCTGTGGTGTTTGCCAAGACCATTGTTGGTTTTCTTGAGCAAGTAATGCAGTGGTGCCAGTCCTGTTAACAAATTAGGCAAGACGTGTCCATAGTGATTGATCATCCCCAAGAATGATTTGAGTTTGGATGTATTCTTTGGTGCTGGTGCCTCTCTAATGGCTTTCGCTATTTCCTCAACTGGGTGTGGGCCTTGTGAACCTACCTTGTGACTGAGATAGGTTACCTCTTTCGCTTGGAATGTACTTTCGCTTCAAATGCACTCCCACCTGTGAAAAACTTTTTAAAACTTCTTCCAAGTTTACCAAATGTTCCTTTTCAGTGGGTCCAGTCACTAGAACGTCATCTAAATGATGGGGCAGTCCCTGTAGTAAATTTTCCATGGTTCTTTGGAATATAGCGCAAGCTGAAGATTCACCAAAAGGTAAATGGGTATATTGGTACAACCAATATTAATGGTGACAAACTTCTGGGAGGCCTTCTGTAATTCCAATTGTTGATAAGCATGACTCATTTCAAGCTTCGTGTAGACGAAGGGTCCCACCTGCCAGTTTAGCGTATAAGTCTTCAATTTTAGGTGTGAGGTATCTATCCAAGTTTGCTACTTTATTGACTGTTAACTTGTAGTCTCCACACATTCGAACACTTTGGTCAGGTTTGAGAACAGGTACAATTGGTGCTGCCCACTCTGAAAACTGCGCTGGTTGTATCACTCCCAGCTTTTCTAATCTGTCTAGTTTGGCGACTACCTTTTCCCCGCATTGCATAAAGTACTGTCTTGTCTTCATGAATCTGGATGTTGTCTCTGGATCTACATGAATTCTTGCTTGTAGCCCCTCAAAGTTCATCTTTGAAGACTGAGGCATGTTTTTGTAGTAGCTCTGATAGCCCATTGGTTCTCAGTTGGAAGATTTCAGCCCAATCTAATTTAATTTCCTTCAGCCAGTTTCATTCAAGGAGACTAGGTCCCTCACCTCCTAGCACCATTAAGGGTAATTTCACTGTTTGACCTCTGTAGTGTACTGTGACTTTACATATGCCCTTGACTTGAATGTCTTCTCCTGTATAAATTTTTAATTTGGCATCTGTTTCTTCCAAATTTAGTTTACGCTCCCCATGATTCAGGTATTTAAAAGTATGCTCACCTATCACCATTGTGGATGCGCCTGTATCTGCCTCCATTCTGATAGGTTCTGTTCTTCCTACCTTTAAATTACACAACGAGTAAATATCTCAATCTGTTACTTCAGGCTTTTCAATGCTGTAGATCACATAGGGGTTTTTGCTTTTGTTTGAGAGTCTGCCTGATTCTATCTTTACAATGTCTCATGAGGTGTCCGTTCCGATGACAGAAAAAACGTTTGATTTTTTTAGACTATGGTTCATTACAAAGTTGTCTGCTTCCATTTCTGTTACTATTATGCCATGTTTTTGCTGCTAAGTTATTTCTTTTTATTTGTCTGCTAGCGGTGGCTTCCGAGCAAATCCTTGCACTTTCGCGCTCTTTTTGGTTGAGGCTCCCCACCCAACATGGAGGACGGTGTCATTTTGTGCTCCCTGTATGGCTTCTGAGTCCCACACTACTTCCATTGCCAGTGTAATCTCCAATGCCTTCTGAAAATTCAAATTTGTTTGAGATAGTAATCTCCTCTGAATTGCATCTTTATTCATACCGCACACCAAAAGATCTCTGAGCATATCATTGATAGATGTACCAAACTCGCAATATTCTGTTAAATGTTTCAGACTTGCCACATAACAAGCAACTGTGTCCCCCGCCGCTCTATTTCTTGAGTTAAATTTGATCCCTTGCATCGTCACCGAAGTCTTTGGCTGGTAATGATTCTTCATGAGGTTCACTAAGTCATCAAAACTTTTTGAATTTGGGGCACTGGGCGCCAACAACTTTCGAATCAATCCAAACATCTTACTCCCACACGTGGATAAGAGGATTGTGCACTTCTTCTCCTCCTCCCCAAGTCATTCGCCTGGAAGAAGAATGCGAGGCGTTCAACATTAGGAGACCAGTCGTCCGAGATTGGATTGAAAGGTTCCACTCTTCCAATTAGTGGCTTGCTCTGAGGGGACTGCTTCGATGATCAGGATCCAAATTTTTCTTTACTTACAATTACCATGTGAGGTACAACCCCATTTCGGTTCTCCTGATTTCCTTCGTTCTTTCTCGTTGTTCCTTGTCCTTTTATGTCTGTTCTTTGCTTTTTACTCTCGTTGCCAGTTTGTTGGATCCTGTACCCAGGTTTGTTGGGACTTAAGGATCCAAGTTGCACGCTTGTTTCAGGGTGACCAAGTTGGTACCAAAGACAGAGAAGATCAGTAGTTCGTTCTTAGAATAAACATATTCTGTTTATTTACTAAAGGAACTCAACAGCTTGTGTGCTTACAACTCAAAACTCTGTCTTTACAGTTCAGACTCCATCCCATGACTTCTGACTACAGAGGTAGCCCGCACTACCCTGCTATTGGTTGCCAAGATCATGTGATCTTCCATTATAGCATTCGTCTTAAAGGTATATTACACATTAGATTACTACCGGGTTTATGGGTGATCCAATAAAGCAATTGTGAATTACCAGAAGAAACTTGTCTCACCAGTCATTCTGTTCAAAGCATACACTTGTGAATCTGGTGTCACCCACTTGGGTGTGGAGAGAGTCTCTGGGGGAAAAGGGGAACCCCGACAGTGGCCTGCAGCCTGAATGGTGTGGAAGAGGGGGCAGGTGGGAGGGACAGGATAGTTCAAGTACCAGCTCACCAGAGAGCGAGGATGCTCTTGAGGGAAAAAAAAGTGACCTCAAAGCCCTTTCCCTTTCTAAATTAAAATCTGATGCAAAAATGTGCATGTTAAGGAATTGAAGATTTTGTTCATCTTGGGCAACCAGTATTTCACAGCAAACATTTATGGGTCAAGTATACTAGGTCCAGATGCACAGGAGCATTCGTTGTTGTGTCAGTCGATAGGTGACACTCTTACCTAAGTCAGAAGGTTTTGTGTTGGCACTCCAGTGGGACTTCAGTGTGGTACTGAGGGAATGCTGAGTAGCATTTCATCTTTAGCATTAGCAAGCCATCAGCCCGCACCCTTATAAATGGCTAAGAATCTAAGATTACAGTTATATTGTCACTTTGTAAGGCACCTTGCAGAGTTCTACTACATCAAAGGTACTTTATAAATGCAAGCTATTGTTGAAATAAGATTTAGGGACAGGAGATGAATTCCAATCAGAAGACCTTTACTAATCATTTATGAGTAGTTTTTGGGGGAGTTGCAAAGTTTTTGCACAGGTATACTTTAACATATCTGTAAGACCTGTGCCGGTAAGACGAAGGCTGGTTTGGAGTTGGCAAAGATTTTGAAGACCAGAAGTTACTGGCCTACGGTGAGAGTGGCTGTTGGTTTGCTGCCTGACTGGTTTAGGTCATTCAGTCTCACCTTGAATGTTTCTCAAATTGAACAATGTTTCCAAATGCACTGAGTTTTCATTGTGACCAGGGCTATTGCAGCCCTCCTCGCCAAAGATTAACTGACTTTCGTTTGACTCCCTTTAATTCCTATAAGCGCCTCTTTGGTAATTCAGGCTTCAGGCAGCAGTCTCATATGAAGGAGTCAGCAGGTTGTCAGAACTGATGTACAATCAACAGATTAAACCTTGCAGCCCCTGCCCCTCAGCTCTCGTGCTTTAGCTAAGTAAATACATTGCTCCATATCACACGTTAAGTGGCGTCTTTCCTTCTTTTGGCAAGATATCATTGCATGCATTTGTAAGAGCACAGCCGCTAATGACCTAAAGCAACAGGAAATATCCCTTCAGACTCCTTAATCTATTGCAACTCAGTTTCACTGAAGGACAAGCTGCAAGATAAATTAATAGTAGTGCAAAAACGATGAATAGCAAATTGCTCATAAATACTAAATACAAGAAGGTTCATATTGTGCCTTCAGTTACTGACCTCCTAAACTCTGAAATTCCCTGCAACTTCTCTCTCCTCTTTTAAGATGTGCCTTAAAAAAGCCTGACCAAGCTTTGTGTCACCTGTCCTATTGGCCCCCTGTGTGGCTGAGTATCAAATTTTGTTTGATAACTCTTCTGTGTGGCACCTTGGGGAAGTTTACCACATGAAAGGTGCTGTATATAAATGCAAGTTGTCATTGTAGTTCAAGGTGACACTATTTGTTTTATTCTTTTAACAGGATGTGGGCATCGCTGATTAGGCCAGCATTTTTATTGTCCACCCCTAGTTGCCCTTGAGATGGTGGTGGTGAGCTGCCTTCTTGAACGGCTGCAGTCCATGTGTTGTAGGTACATCCACAGTGCTTTTAGGGAGGCAGTTACAGGATTTTAACCCAGCGACAGTGAAGGAATGGTGATGTAGTTCCATTCAAAACACAAACAGATCAGCCATGATCTTACTGAATGGTGGAGCCAGGCTTGAGGGGCCAAATGACCTACTTCTGCTCCTATTTTATATGTATGTATGTATATAAGTCAGGATGGCGTGTGACTTGTGGGGGGGAACTTGCAGGTGGTGGTGTTCCCATGTGTCTGCTGCCCTTGTTCGTCTAGGTGGTAAAGTTTGCCCGTTTGGAAGGTGCTGTTGAAGGAGCCTCGGTGAGCTGCTGCAGTGCCATCTTGTCGATGGTACACGCTGCTGCTACTGTGTGTTGGTGGTGGAGGGAATGAATGTTGAAGGTGGTGGATGGAGTGCTAATCAAACAGGCTGCTTTGTCCTGGATGATGTTGAGCTTCTTAAGTGTTGTTGGAGCTGCACTCATCTAGGCAAATAGAGAGTATTCCATCACACTCCTGACTTGTGCCTTGCAGATTTTGGACTTGGGGAGTCAGGAGGTGAGGTATTCTCAGCAGGATTCCCAGCGTCTGATCTGCTCTTGTAGCCACAGTATTTATATGGCTGGTCCAGTTCAGTTTCTGGTCAATGGTATCCCCAGGATGTTGATAGTGGAGGGGTGGGGAGGGGGCGGTGTTGAGCCATTGAATGTCAAGGGGTGGTGGTTGGATTCTCTCTTGTTGGATTTGATCGCACCTTTTGGTTCTGTAGCCACTTCCACCAAGAAGGACAAGAGTATCAAGATCATGGGAATACCATTGCCTGCCTCCAAGGCACATACCATGCTGACTTGGACATATGCCGCCACTCTTTCATCACTGTGCAGTCAAAATCCTATGGAAAATATCATCTTGGAGCAGGATAATCATAAAGTGTTGTCCACAGCTGCCTGTCCTCCAAGTAATGATCAGTGTGTGCCACTTAGCAAAAGGATAAAACACATTAGCCTTCATTACAACAGTTTCCCTTGAGCTTTCCAATGCAGTCATTGGATACTGAGGCATAATGACCTAAATCTCACCTTTGCAAATGCTAAGTGGTGAGACATAATCCTCCATCCTTTTCTAACATCATGGCTCAAATATTAGATAAAGCCAATATATCTGTGAATACAAATCTGTTCATGGCTTATCCAAAGAGGCAAGGGTTACCATCTCACTAACTACTAACAATGTAAATGACATCCCTTCTAAATTGTTAAAACATCTTACCATGAAGAAATGACAGCCTTACTGCAACAGATTAGCTTGTCTCTGTAATAACACTCATGCACTTGAGAATGTAATTCATAGTCTGCAGCGCGTTTGAGACACTTTCAGTTTGAAAGAGATGCAATTTAAACACAAGCTATTGCTTTAAGTTTTTATTTTGTACCTTGCTTTACTGGAGCTCTGCTTTAAGAATGAACTTTTGCACAAGATTCAAAAGGACTGCTGTTTGCTGTGGTGATGACAGTTCCTGTTGCTGGCTTGGATTAAGACTTTAACGCGGTCGATTGCACAGCTGGTCTTCTTCAGTCAGGTCACATTTTCAAGTCATCCTTTATGTTCCGAAGCTTTCCCAACTCCACTCTCTCCTCCCAGCACACACCAAAAATCAAAACAACTGAGCTTATTAAATGTTGCAATATCGACGAACAAGGGCACGATGTCCCAGGCACAGCCCGACCAAGTATTCTGAGATTCCCTGACTTGGTTCAATTAAATAATCTCAGTTTTACTGAAGCCTTCGTGCAAAGCAAGATTTTCCAAGTATTTTGTGTCGTAAACCTCTTCCTTTCAGATGACCAGGCTGAGATGTGCTCCCATTCCTCTTAAACCTTTCACAGTGGGTGGGTGGAAATTTTCATTTCCACTGCACATCGATTGGTGCTGCCATTGCGCTGCCTCATTTGGATATTGGCCGCAATTAAATAAAATTGGCCTGACCCAAACAAAAAAAAACAAAGAATTGGCAAAACTACGTGACTGACCGTTGAGTCTTGTGAGGGGCTGTCAGTGATCGCTTTAAGGTTTGAGGACTTCACAAACCACCCCCACCCCACCCCACAACCACCCCCCCCCCCC
The DNA here is from genome assembly GCF_964194155.1 of Cetorhinus maximus. Lineage (NCBI taxonomy): Eukaryota > Metazoa > Chordata > Chondrichthyes > Lamniformes > Cetorhinidae > Cetorhinus > Cetorhinus maximus. The sequence continues at coordinate 11,075,899 of NC_135884.1, read as the reverse complement.
ACCGAACCCCCCACACCACCACCTCCATACCACTGGATCTGGCTGTGCAGTGGTCGTCTGAAGCCCAGCGTTGCATCAGGGACCCTAAATACTTTTGTAGGAGCCAGACCTAAGTATATATATGTAAGATGTTCCTGCCTGTTTTCAGCCTAAGTTGCGTCTCATTCAAACATTGCAATGGCCGGACCTCAGGGGTAATTATCAGCCACAAGTGTTTCCCTGTGTGTTTTTTGTTCTCATTCATGTTGGAAAAACGGAATGCCAGTGTGACGAAAATCACCCTCGTGGTCTCTTGCAGCCCATCTCAGAGTTTGCAGAATGGTTCCAAACTGAGCACAGGCCTCCGCTGCCAATCCTTAACTGTCCCCAAATTAAAGGTGGTTTCTTGGCTGGATTGAAGGATCCCAGAGTTACATCGAATTTAAGGCACAGAAACAAGACGGCGTGGACGGCATCCTCCTCCCACCCTACGTCACCTAACCCTATTGGCATGACATTTTATTCCTTTTTCCCTCACGTACTTACTTAGCTTTGCCTTAAATACATCTATGCTATTAACTTCATTTTTCCCATCAGGTAGCCAATATTTTCTATTCCAGAAGGAAAAACCAGTTCCAAGTTTTCAAAATCCAGTAAAAAATCAGTAACACTGGCACCAGTAATACTGGAATTCCAATTTAAGGTAGACAAGGCCAGTTTGGACAAACTTTACTGGTACCCTTCATTTCCAGCTGGCTTGCTTCAAAGTATTTCATTTCTTCACTGTTTTAGCTTTCTCCGAGTGACCGGGATTAATGTGAGAATACACAAAAACTGAGAGGTGAACAGAGAAGGCAGATGAGGAGAGTGAAAACAAAAAGCTAGGGAGTTATTGACAGATACAGAAAGGCAGCAGGGAGCTGAGCAATGGTAAACATAGGCCGGGATTTTCTGGCCTTGACACCGGCAGGCATTGTCGTGGGCAGGATGGGAAATTTAGGAGAGCCGTTAAAAGGCAACGGCTTTCCAAATTTCCCCGCCCTGCCCACGGTGATGCCCACCCGGAAGATCCCGGCCTATACAGTCTTCAGCTGTACTTCTTGTGAATTCAGGGCGTTAGCAGTACACCGTAGGATTTCTTAGAGGTTACAATACTGATATAGGTGGAGACAAAGTACCCCTGTGGCCTCATAGACCCTCAGTCTGCCAGTGTAACTATTTACTGAGAATATGCTGATGCTCCAAATCTCTGTCCTAGTTAGGGCCTCGGCTCCTCAGCACATCACTCACTAGGCGTGTTCAGTCTTGTCCGGCTTCCCAGCTCCTGGTAGTAGTTCTACTCCCCTCTCTCTCCATGAGGCTTCTCAGACTCAAAGGTATACAGCCAGTCAGCCTGGCTAGGTCCCAATTCCCCTTCCTGGCTCTACAGTTACCCTCAGGATCTTCAAGCTCCCTATCTACATGATTTTGAATACCTCAATCAAAACTCCTCTCAGCCTTCTCTTCTCCAAGGAAAACTGTCCTAACTTCTCAAATCTATCTTCAGAACTGGAGTTCCTCATCCCTGGAACCATTCTTGTGAATCTTTTCTGCACTCTCTCCAATGCATTCACGTCCTTCCGAAAGTAAGGCTCCCAGAAATAGATGTAATACCCTGGCTGAGGCCGGAGTGTCCTATAGTGTCTAGTGTCCAATACAAGTTCAACATAATTTCCTTGCCCTTGTACTCTATGGCCCTATTAATAAAGCCCAGGGTACTGTGTGCTTTATTAACCGCGCTCTCAACCTGTCCTGCCACCTTCAATGACTTATACACATATGTACCCAGGTCCCTCTACTCCTGCACCTCCTTTATTTTGTACTTTCCCCTTGTGTTCTTTGTACCAAAATAAATCACTTCACATTTCTCCACATTGAGCTTCATTTGCCACCTGTCTGCCCGTTCCACCAACTTATCAATGTCCTTTTGAAGCTCGTCACGATTCTCCTCATGGTTCAAAGTGCTTCCAAGTTTTTTATCATTTGAAAACTTTGAAATTTTTCCCTGTACACCATGGCCTAGATCATTAATGTACATTAAGAAAAGCAAGGGTCCCAGCACTGAGCCCTGGGCAATTCCACTACAAACCTTCCTCCAGCACGAAAAACATTCATTAACCAGCTCTTTCTGTTTCCTGTCACTCAGCCAATTTTATATCCATGTTGCCACTGTCCCTTTTATTCCATGAGCTGTAACTTTGCTCACAAGTCTGTTGTGCGACACTGTATCAAAAGCCTTTTGAAAGTCCATGTACACCACATCAACAGCATTACCCTCATCAACCCTCTCTGCTGCCTCTTCAAAAAAATCCCAGCAAGGCAGTTGAACATAATTTTTCCTCAAGAAATCCATGCTGTCTTTCCTTACTTACCCCAAATTTGTCCATGTGACTATTCATTTTACCCTGAATGATTGCTTCTAAAAGCTTACCCACCACCAAAGTTAAACTGACAGGCCTGCAGTTGCTGGGATTATCTTTACACCCTTTTTTGGAACAAGGGTATAATGTTTGCAATTCTCCAGACTCCTGGCCCCAACCCGAGTCTGAGGAAAGCTGAAAAATTATGGCCAGTGCCTCTGCAATTTCCACTCTCTCTTCCCCCAGTACCCTTGGATGGATCGCATCCAGTTCTGCTGCCTTATCAACTTCAAGTACCGACAGCCTAACCAATACCTCCTCCTTATCAATTTTAAACCATTCTAGTGCCTGAGTTACCTCCTTTTTCACCAGGGCCTGGGCAGCATCTTCTTCCTTGGTAAAACCAGATGCAAAATATTTAATTAATACCTCAGCTATGACCTCCCCTGCCTCCATGTGCAAATACCCTTTTTGGTTCCTTATTGGCCCTACTCCTCCTTTTAGCGGCCTTTTTACTATTTAGATGCCTATAGAAGACTTGGGGAAACAGAAATGGAGAAAAAAAGAGAGAGAATCGGGCTCTGCAAATAGCGGCAGCTCCTGCAGCAGCTGTCTACCATGGATTCTTGCACCTGAACACTCAGAACAGGCAGTGAGTGACAGCTCAATTGTCAACTCTAAGAGGCAGAAAGGAGGAAAAAGACTGTGATTGCACAACTTGGGACAAACATTGTACTTTGTTTCCTTGGCTCTGAAAGCTTTCACGGAAAGAAACATTGACCCAAAGCATTGAATTAAAAAAATAGAGACAGAATGAAAAGAACGAGAAGGGTGAAAGCTGAGCCACGATTGCGAATGTATAGACAGTTTTTTTTTTCAAGATGCATTCGCGCATTCCAAAGACCCTTGTACACAGCCTTGAAGCAATCCTTTAAACACTGGCTTGAGAACGTTGACACTGATGGATGAATCATTTGCGCAATTAAGCTTAAAAATAAATTCTCTCTTGAATAATGGTGGATTAGACCTCACAGGGACTCTATTGAAGAGGATTTTTCCCTGCTCCCCCTCTTTTGTTGGCGACTCCAGACCTTTTCACCACATGCACTCAAATACAAATGGCTGTTTGGTCTTTGCTCTTGCCTCCTGTCAAATCCAGATGATGGACGAGGATCAAGTGCGCATTATTTTCGAAGATAAGACACGGCCGAACTAGATTGAGAAGAAGTCAATATTGGGTGAAATCCAAGGCTTCCTCCTTCTTTTGGTACAATTCATCCTGCAACAAAAAATCTCTAGTTGACACGGATTGCAAAGGCTTCTGACTGTTCTCTGAAAATAATGTAAAAAAAACACAGCTAAGCTAAGGTTTCGCTAATGAAGACCACTATTGCTCCTGTCAGAGTTGTTATGGCTAATGAAACCTGAAAACTGAACCCGGTTGTAAAGGTGATTGAAATACCATGAAAATTAGTAAAGAGGAGACGACGTCCATTTTGACTCATTGATGCTTAAACAGTCCAGGAATTACCATTGACCTAATGGACAGATTCTGGAGACCAGGCTCAGACATATCTTCTTTCCATTCCAAACAGCTGTAAGGAGGCAGTGATCTTTTCAAAATATGCTCGTCTTTCCAATTTTATCCATTCCTCCTGGACCTAACTTGTCCACTGTCAGCCTATAGTAGGAACGTGTTCAAACTCTACCTGTGATTTTTCAATCTGCACTGGTTCTTACCGTGATTCCATACATGCCTGGAAAATGTAGATAACTAAGCTCTGCTAAGTTAAGGACCCAGAGGTACTGTCAATTATTTAATACATTGTCTAATTCTCCAATTAAATGAACTATCTTGCATTTGTATAGCACCTTTCACAAACTCGGGATACAGCAAAGGATATTACAAGCAATGATGCACTGTTGTAATGTGGCAGTCAGATTGCACACAGCAATCTCCTACAAGCAGCAGTGAGAAAGTGGCCACATCTTCTGTTTAGTGATGTTGGTTGAGGAATGAATATTGGTCAGGACTCCAGGGAGAATTCCCCTGCTTTTCTTCAAAGTAATGCCGTGGGATCTTTTACAACCACCTGAGAGGACAGACTGCGCCTTGCTTTGATACCTCGTCTCAAAGGTAGCACCTCTAATAATGCAGAATTCCCTCAGCACAGTGCATGTGTCAGGCTAGCTTTTGTACGAGCCTAGACGGTAAGTAATACAGCTGTGGATTGCATGATAGCTTTTCTTCACCCAATGCCCCTAACATTTGCACATTCCAGCCAAAATCCTGGGATATACCAATCAGGAATAGGCTTAGGCCAGATGTCCTGAGGCCTGTCTCAGTGCTCCTGTTGCTAACCAAATCAGCTAATGCAGCAAATACTTGAAACAAAACCGAGCAGCTTCCTGGTGTGTGCGCTCCTGTGTAATGCAAATGGAACCTTTAAGCTATCAGGGAATTGGCTTGTAGGTTTATCTAATGGGCAGAATTTCCAGTTCGGTGTGCGGGCGCGTGCCCGACACGCCCGAGCGTGAAATAGCGCGCAATGATGTTGGGCTAGCGTCTGGACGTCGTCGCGCAAAACTGCGCGATATTTCGCTTGGCGGGTGAGCGTGAGAGTTGGCAGCGTGCACGCCGACAATTAAGACGCCTATTAAAGCTATTAATTATTAATTAGCAGGGATTTTTCGCTGCCCATCCAGCCTTACAGTCGGCGGGTGGGCGAATAGACCCGGCGGCCTTTGCGTTTTTCAGGAAACCTCATCCAAGGGTAGGGGTTGAGGTTTCCGCAATTAGATAAAAAAATTAATAATCAATGCAGAGAATTTTTATAATGTCCACACGCAGGTGACTCATTCTGATGCGTGGAAATTTTTTTCCGGATTTTCCCTGAAGGCAGCTCTCTGCCGTCAGGGAGCTTTCCTTCCGCGATCCCCCCGTGCCCGTGCTGACTTCAGCGCCTGCCCTCTTCCCGCCCCGACCCCAGCAGCGCTGAGCCTTTCACGCTGGCTGTTAATTGGTCGGGGCCGATTGTGGGCGGCGGCCTGTTCCCCGCCCGCTCCTGAGCCCGCTGATCGCGGTCACATGTCCGAACCTGACAACTCTACCCAACGTTGCTATACCCGACTACTCAAGTTTATAAAAGAATATCTGATTTTTTCAAAGTGCACTGCTTGAAATGTTGCTATGCAGTCCTCTCAGGCCGATATGTAAATTAGGAGAGCCCAAGGCAGCTCACAGTGACGAAGTGTGTTGGAGAACCTTTGCAATCAACCCGTCTAACCCATTATCACAACAGAAAGGCCTTCAGCTCAGTGCTCCTCCTAGTGAGAGGGACCACTCATCCAGTTGTCCTGGGTCATTCTTGCACAGCACTGGTATCAGGGGTCAATTAGTCTCACCTTGTTTATGAGGTCTTGCATAGCACTGCCAACTGAGATCTCCACTCAGTGGCAACACAATCCGGAAATTTTGCTTCAAGATACCCACCATTTTCTGACCATGAATAGTCACTGAATCACAGGCAGCACCCACCCAAATTTCTGATGTAAGTTGCTGATAAGTGAAGTCCATTGCTTGCTAATACAAGTTGGTACAATTATCCACTTGTACTATATAAAACGGGATAAAATTAGGGAATAGTTAAAATGATGTGACCTGACTGGAGACAGTTTGCACTGAATGGGCTTGTCATACTTGACTAATTTAATTTTATGAATCTACAGCTAAAGGGAAATCTGGATGCATCAACAGAATGTAACCACATGGATTGAGAGATGGATAGAGCACAACGATGATGTAACTTGCACATGGGTAAAATTAATCTTTAATTTCATTGACTGATAAAACACACATTGAACTGTTTAAAAAGGACTTTTAACAAGCAAGCAAAGATACCGACTTAAGATGACTGCCACAAGTCACCTGATGTCTGGTATTACAAATTGACCAGTTTTCTAGAAGGTTCCCATGTAGAATACAATTAAAACATGCCCAGACATCCTCATGGAATTTGAAGCCTGCTGATGTCAGGAATTACTTCAAAGGATTTACTGAAACTGTACTGGACCTCACATTTGCATTTCTATAAAGCTGTCTCTCAAGCAGAGACAGCGAATCTATCAGGACCGCTTTTCCTATCTCATCAAGATGGATAATGAATCATTCAGAAGCTACTGGCTGGGACATTACAGAATCTAATTGCCTAGGCCATGGGGCAGTAGCCACAGTCTGTCTAGACATAATGCTAATGAAACACCTTCTGAATCACCTTCCATTATGGGGAGAAAGGTCATGTGACTAGAATAGCCATTTTTGAAATCTCTTTTAATACTGCACACAAGCTGCTAAAACTGTAGTCTGGAAGAACCTGCCAGTGGGGCAGTAATACTCTCCCTCTCCCCTTCTCTCTCAAGTTCAAGGGCCTATCACTATTCCAGTTTAAAATCTAGCACAGAGATAGAGAATTTTTCATTGAAAGGCACCTCAGGTGCAAACATCATCGACTTTTAAGGAGTGTTTTAAAGGAGGAAGGACAGGTGGAGAGGTGAAGAGGCTTAGGAAAGTGCCTTGGTCCTTAAGGCTTTGTCAGCTAAAGACACAGTCACCAGTGGTGGAACAATTAAAATCGGGATGCTCGTGAGGCCGAAATTAGAGGAGTGCTGATATCTTGGAGGGTTGTGAGGCTAGAAGAGCTTGCAGAGATAGGGATAGGGCCAAGAACTTGCAGGGATTTATAAACAAGCATGAGAATTTTAAAATTGAAGGGTTTCTCAACTGAGAGTCGGTGTAGGTCAGCGAGTACAAGGATGATGAGTAAATGGGACTTGGTGGTGTGTGGGCAGCAGAGTTTTGGATGACCTCAAATTTGCAGAGGGTAGAATTTGAGAGTCCGCCCAGGAGTTTGTTAGAATATTCAACTCAAGGCCATTGGTGAAAGCAAAAATTGAGCCCAGGGAGGAACAGAGTTGGGTGGATCACTGGAGAATCTGGTGTGTTTTCACAATGTAATAAAAATCAACTGTATGTTGGCTAAAAGCTTGTGTAATACAGTTACCTTTTCAACACAAGGACTACTTTGGACATACATATCCCCATCCATTACTCTGCTGCCACACACACACCCCAACCCGGCCGCCTGCCCCACCCCCCAACCCCCAAACCCCCCACCCCCCCAACCCCCAGCCGTCTACCTTTTCCTTGCAGGATTCTCATAAGAAATGGGGATCCCAACGAAGAGCAGATTAACAGGAAGTAACCTTAGCTGAAAATATCAAATGCCTATAAAACAATTAACAGCCGGTAACTTAGCCTCACGGAGTTCAGGTGACATTTAGAAAGGCCTCAAGCTTCACCTTGATGACATAATCTAACATTCCCTCCACCCCCCACCACTCCCTATTGGACTGCAGTTTTGAAACGCTTTTCTCTCAGTATGCCTACACAATCCTCTGTCCAGTTTTGCACAGCTTCATGAAAGCAGGATGGTTCCAGATTCAGTTTAGGTCGTGTCAGCTCTAACACACACACACGAATCTTCATCAGAGGCATGTTCAGTACAGCAGATCACTGAGCACTGCTCCATCCTGTGGTTTTCTGAAGGAAGATGGAAAGTTTCTCTGATGGTGAGTGCTGACTGTTAGAGAATAAGTTAAGGACTTCTTGTCCTTTTTTTAAAAAAAAAAATCCTTCAATTTGAGAAAGATGAAGGTGAAGACAGGGCTGCAAGGGATTAAGACCCTGGGATTGTATTGAGCTATATGAAGATGGACATGGCTTCTCCCTGGGGAAGCCCTGCAGGCCAGGCAATCCAATCTGTTTAGTGTCAAACCTAGTGCCATTAAAGCAGAATGCCTGAATCAGGGAACAGTTGTGTATGGACCAAGCATGTTTAGTTTGTCAAAGCTGTTCAGCTTCAAGTTAGTCAGAAATTGGACGGTGATTGCAAATTGACTCTGCTCCTTTGTAACATGTGCTTTTCATTAGTTAAACTGTGTGACTTTCCAATGTACTCACTTCACTGTCCTTTTTAAGAATCAGTTGAGAGTTGAGCTTATATTGAGATGGGTATAACTAACTCACTCCGTCAGAAGGGCTGAAACTCTTACTTATAGGGTACTTGTGCTCCAGTGTGAGTTGAGAATTTAAACAACAACTTGCATTTATATAGCACCATTAAAACAGCAAAACGTCCCAAGGTGTTTCTCTGGAGCAACATCAGATAAAATTTGGCACAGTAATCTATGTAAAGAGGTAGCAGTTCAGGTGTCCAAAAGCTTATAACAGGTAGGTTTTAAGATGTGTTCAAGGAGGAGAAATTAAGGCTCCGGGAGGGAATTTTAGAGCGAAAGGACCTAGGCAGCTGAATGCACTGTCACCTGTAGCAGGGCAAAGGAAATCATGGATGCACAAGAGGCCAGAATTAGATGTGCTCAGATATAACGGAGAGCGGGGCTGGAGGAGATTATAGGGATAGGGAGGGGCAAAGACGTGGAGGGATTTGAAAACAAGAGTGAGAATTTTAAACTACGGGTGCTGCCAAACAGTAATAAACCTCTCTTTCATCATGCATCCAAATTTTGTTTTGAAAATTGCTGATGCTTATTTGTCTGTATTTAGCTGGTCAGGGGTGCTACTAGAAAGCTACTATTCCTAAAATATTTGTTTACATTTGGTCTACTGTTTTGTTTTGTTCCTTTTCACCCCGTATTTATTGATGACACCCCTTGCACAATTCACACTTGCTCAGGTTGCCACTCTTTAAGTGTGCCTGAGGTGTCAGCAAAATATTTGGCCAATGTGCATCTCACCCGAGTCTGGGTTCCCATTGGTTGTGCGCGTGCGTGACCTTTCCGGTAGGGTTCGTGGATAATGCTCAGGGGTAGAAAACTGTGGCTGATTTTCTTCAGAACAATTTGCTTCCATCCCCACCCAACCTAGGAGCAGTGAAGCCAGTTGTAACACCCACTGCCTCCATCTTGACAGCACTGTCTACATATTGAACCTAGTGCCTGCCTGGTCCATATTGCTCACTGACGTGACTGAGAAACCCAGGCTTACATTTCCATTGAAAAATCCGAGTGGCCTCGGCATAATTGCAGGATAACCCCGAGCATGAAATGTGTCAGGGGAAAGACCTGATACATCAGGAAGTAGCGGTAGGACTTCACTGTCTCACTGGCTCAGAATGGAGTTATAGGGCGGAATCGTCCCAGATTTGCACCAAGTGTGGTAGCGGGCAGATAAAACGACATCTTACCTGCTGGCTGCAATGGCAGCTTTTCACACCGTATCGTCCTATACCCGCCGCATTAATTATGCATTCCAGGGAAACAGGCCATTTCCATGGCGAGTGGACTCTCGTTCGCCCGCCACGCCATCACCTCGCCGCTTCATCACGCCGGGCGCCATGTTTAAAGACCAGCCGCGCGCACACCGCTCCGTGTTTCCAAGCCCACAACTGCTGCAAAGAAGATATGGCCCTGAATTGCAAAAAGACTGCAGCCCCCAGGTTCAATGACGCGACCTCCGAGTGCCTATTGGAGGCAGAGGAGGCTCACCATGATGTCCTTTACCCTTGCTCTGGCCGCAGGATGGGCAGCAACATCACTAATCCAGCTTGGCAGGTGGTGGCAGCGGTGGTCAATGCCAATGCTGTTCAAAAGAGGATAACCACCCAGTGCTACAAGAGGATGAATGATCTCCTCTGTTCCGCCAGGGTAAGTCACTCCTTTCATCACTCTCAACTCACACACACTCACAAACTCATCACACATCCACAGGGCCCTCACTCACTGCTGGTTCAAGGGACATCACCATTCACTCTCTCACACACTCCTTCATTGCCCTCATCCTGTCCATGGGACCACTCACCACCCACACATACCAGGCATGCTTATCATCTGGCCTGGCAGGCATTCTGCTTACACTCTCTCCATCTCTATTCATGCAGGACAAGCTGGCACACAACAACAGGGAGAGGTTGCAGATCGGTGGAGGAATGCCCGAAATCAAGGTCCTCACAGACTTTGAAAACAGACCCAGCCAGCTGGCCGGCGAGGATCTGGACCAGTCCTGTGCTGACAGTGAGGTTGATGGTGCTCAACCAAGTGAGGATCCAGCAGTGCAACATCCATCAGACAACCATGCTGTGAGTGATGTGTCCTCATTCACAGGCCACTGCCATGCACTAATTATCTCCCCTTGCTTTCACAGGCACCTCTGCCAAACAGCCGACAGACTCCATGACCCAGGGCCTCCAATCAAGGCCTGAAGAAACCTCTGAAGAGGAATCTGGAGGCACCCTCCTTGAAGTCCTGTCACAGCGCTCACCCACACCCTCCACCAGCGCAGAGAGACACACAGCTCGATGGGACTAGCTTTAGAATAGCCTCAGGATCACATTCTGGTGAGCACATTGCACTGTCTGATCCACAGCAGGCGGAGGCAGGGATTTCCCAGGTCTCTGGCACTCGGAGGACTGCTGGAGGTCAGAACCTTGCTGAGTCTGGGTCAGATGACGAGCCTCTGGACTCAGTCATGTCACAGTTGTTGGAGCTGCAAAGGCAAACTCGGGAACATCAGGAAGGGATGTCCGCTGCACTCCTCAGATTGCAAGGCACGATGGAGGAGTCTGTCTGCTTTCAGTCTGAGGTGAAAGCGCCGGCATGCCAATGCCCCGAGGCCAACACTGGTAGGATGGCGGCTGCCATGGAGACCTTGCTCCAGGATGTCACTCCTGCACTGCTGCGTGGGTTTAATTCCATCGCTGATGCCATAGTTGGCTTCCAACAATGTCAACACAAGCTGGGTGTGGGGCAGCTCGATCTCACTCCAATTATCTTCTCCTCAAGGAGTCAGCCAGGGGCCCTCGGGCACCCATAGTGGGGAGAATGAGCAGGTGTAGCCCCTGGGGCCATCCATCCAGGTGACTCCTGGAGTGTCCGGCCCATCTGAATCCCCTCTTCCTGTGACCTCAGCAGCTCCAGCTCCACAGGCCTAGGAGGATGCCACTGCCACACAGCAGGACCCCGAAAACAGGCCGGGACCCTCCAGAGGATGCCCACCAAGGTCATCACAGACAGGGCGTAGCAATCAGTAGGCGACCTCCATCTCCACTGTGGATGTCCGAGGAGCTCCAAGATGTAGCGGCAGGGTTGGGAAAGCTAAGAAGACGTAGTTGCACAGCCTGGGCATGGGAGTTAATCACTTGTACATAATGTTTGCTATTGCCAATAAACTCCCAGGGATGTCATTAGTGATGCCTGCACTTCCATGGTGCTTGTCATTGCTGCCAGAATGTTGTAGGCAGGCATCACTGAGTACTGTCATTCTCTCTGTGTACTCTCAGCATCTTTAAGGTGGGGGCTGGCCCCTCTATCTTCAGCATCTGTGACCAGTGACGCTGTGTTCCTGAAGGGGTCAGGTGCTGAAGTAGGACAAAGGATCAGGTGCATTTAAAGTTTCACGGCTGCGCCTCTGTGATATGACCCTGATCACAGAGAGCAAGTGAGCTGCCCTCGGCCAGACAGGAGTCAGACATTCCCAGAGGCTATATGAAGACCTATGGAGTGATCTCACTGCATGTCATCATCATCCTCCTGCAATTGAGCAACTATTAGGGCCTCTGCTGCATCTCCATGATAGGAGCATTATCGCAGAGGGTATGTGCATTGCCATAAGCCAAACTGGAGTCAAACGTTCATAGGTCCAATGTGAGGATTTACGGTGTCGCCTCACTGCATGTCATCATCATCCTCCACAAATCTAGCAGCTTTGAGGGCCTCCCGAGCATGCCTGCCTTGTCTGGCCAGTGCGAGGGCCTCATCCCTGTCATTGTCACCTTCAAGGACCTCCTCACCCTTATCCCCGTTGACGCCCTCCTCATCGGAGACCTCCAGTTCCTCCATCTCCTCCTCAGCAGCTCCTCTCCCCGTTGCAGCACCAGGTTGTAAAGGGCACAGCAGACGATGACGATGTGTGACACCCTCTGTGGACTGTATTGCAGGGCACCACCAGACCGGTCCAGGCACCGGAACCTCATTTTCAATATCCTGATGGTTTGCTCCACCAAGTTGCGAGCTGCAGCATGAGCCTCATTATAACCTCGCTCTGCTGCAGTCTGAGGCCGCTACACGGGTGTCATCAGCCACGGCCACTGCGGGTAGCCCTTGTCCCCGAGGAGCCAACCCTGCAGGTTCTGTGAGTCCTGGAAGACATCAGGAATCTGTGACCGACTGAAGATGTAAGAGTCGTGCACATTCCTTGGAAACCATGCCCTGACCTGCAGAATGTATTTGTGGTGGTCGCACACCAGCTGCACATTCAGCGACTGGAATCCCTTGTGGTTGACCGTGTGTTGGGACGGAGACCTGAGCACTGCCTGAGTGCAGTCGATCACACCCTGCACCTGTGGGAAACCCGAGATCTGGGTGAATCCAATCGCTCTTGCATCCTGGCTGTTCTGGTCCCGGGTGAAATGCACAAAGTCATGTGCCCTTGTGAAGATGGCATACGTGACCTCAGGGATGCATTTGTGGATGGAGGCTTGTGATATCCCACAGAGATCACCTGTGGAGCCCTGAAAGGAACCACTGGTGCAGAAATTGAGCGTCGCTGTCACTTTCACAGCCACTGGCAGTGGATGCCCTTCATGTCCCTGCGGCGCCAAATCCTGCAGTCGCTGGCAATAGCTACCAGTTACCTCGACATGCGCAGTCTTCGGCGACACTGGTTCTCGGTCATCTGCAGGAATGAAAGGCGGTGTCTATGGACCCTGGGTGCTGACCAGCAACAGCTCACTGTGGCTCTTCGGTGACATGTGTGGGAGCCCCAGCCACTCCTTCTTCTTGAGGATGCTGCTCCTTCCTCTGCACAGCCTCAGTCGCTCTGTTCTCCGTCGTCTTCTTTCTCTGTAAGCCACGAGGCATACCGCTAGGTCACCAGGCTCCATGCTCCTGATGTTGTACTCCTGCAGGATGAAAGAGAGAGATGCGTCGATTAGCTTGGGTGTACTAAGAAATTGTCTTGGTTAAGACTGAAGGCCCCTTAACGCATCCTGGAGAGTGCTGGGCACCACTTGGATGGCCAGAGTTTAGTGCGCTGCATGGCTGCCTGAAACCCCACCCACCTCCGTCCCACTCCACCCGACCGATTGGTGGAAGCTTTGCCCACTGGACTGCAGGCTGTGCTCTCAGCTCAGACACAGGCATCCTCCTAACCCGCACTGCAAGGTTGCACTGTTAGCTTGAACCATGGGGGAGACTGGTCCAAACCGGGATGGTGACATTGCAAAGGGGCTGTGAGCATCTCCACCAGTGACTGCTCCATGGCCCAGCTTTAGCAAGGAGACTGTACAATGTGCCCAGTCGTCCAACTGTTCTGTAGCCCACTAAAACGCTCATTGCTTTGCAGTCTGTTGCCCGAGGGGTGAAAGGCTCTGGAGCATTTGGTGTCACTTTGACGCCTTTGCATTTCTTGAATGGGCTGAGAAGCTAGAGGCCTGACCCCAACCATATCAACGTGGCTGCGCCTGAACTGTCTCAGCTGCAGAGGAATGGTCACTTTCTACAAGGTTTCCCTGATGCGTGGCCACTTCCCTCTCCCACCCATCACCCCCCAACTCCACATATGCTTGTGCCCTACCTTCAACTGCAGGGCAGCCCTTTGCCCCCTTCACCACCCCCCCCGCAACTTGCCTCAACCACAGGTCAGCCCTTGCCTCCCCTCCTACCCCCCAACCCAACACGCCTCAACCTTGAAGTCCAACAGTCGACCCTGGTGAACGCTGCACAACGTTCCTGTGCACTCACCTGCGAGTTCCCCTCAAAGTACAGGCCGCCAAGTGCACGCCTTTTATATGCTGTTGTGAAACACCTCGGTGTGATTGCTTACATGATCCAGCGGGGTGGGATGATTGCGGCAGGCTGACCTTATAATGAGATGCATATGTATTACAATGTGGTTCCCGATGTCCAAAGGCAGGAAACGCAACCTGCCGTCGACTGGCAGAGCGGACAAACGCAAACTGGTTTCACGACGTTGTGAAACCGATTTTTGGCCTCCTCGCCACATAGTCCACCGAACCCGCCCGACACCAGTGAGCATGGATGATTCCCCCCCCCCCACACTGTACCAAACTCGCATCTGATGACATTTTGTGCAGATGAAAGTTGTGTCCGATTTGGCTTGTGTAAAATGATGTCAGCTGTTGGACATTCCACCTCGGGCGGTAGCAGTTCTGTCCAGAATATTGCACGGTAATGGGATTTGTTTAATTTCAAAGGGGTGGAACTGGTCTTTGGCAAAAACGAGCCTTTTTAAATTGGCCAATTTCAGCCCCATCACCGTTTTAAGCAGTGGGGGTTGACCAGCCCTTCAGGAGCCTATTGTGATATTCCATTTGCCAGACTTGCCTCAGTTTGTTGAACTCTCACCTCTGAAAAGATGATGATGTTCAAGTCCTAAGCCGCAGGGATTTGTGCAGCTGGAGGAGGTTTTAGAGATAGGGAGGGGTGAGGCCGTTAAGGGCTTTGAACACAATAGATTCTCACATTACCCTGTGGTGGTTCCACTGTGAATATTAATTCTTACATGTGGCTGTCTTTATGCATGTACCAGATACTGTCTGCCCCTGATTACCTTAAAACTACCGCTCATAAAAATAATTTGGACTATTAATGGAACCATGTCTCCCTCACAAATTCTGTAATTCATACACCCTAATGAAGAAAGCTACAGGGATATGGTAGCATAGTGGTCTTGTTGATGGGTTAGTAACCCAACAGCCTGATCTTAATGATCTGCAGACATGAGTTTAAATCCCAATGTGGTAGCTGGGGAATTTAAATTCAATTAATTGGATGTCACTAGCATACTCATTAGACCTCAGCTGGAATATTGTGTACGGTTCTGGGTGCCACATTATAGGAAGGATGTGAACACATCGGACAGAGTGCAGAAGAGATTTACAAGAATGGTTCCAGGGATGAGAAACTTCAGTTGTGAAGATTGATTAGAGAGGTTGGGACTGTTCTCCTTGGAGAGAAGGCGGCTAAGAGGAGATTTGATAGAGATGTTCAAAATCATCAGGGGGCTGGACAGAGTAGATAGGGAGAAGCTGTTCCCACTCGTAAAAGGGTCAAGAGTGAGAGGGCACAGATTTAAAGTGATTTGCAAAAGAAGCAAATGTGACGTGAGAAAAAACTTTTCCACACAACGAGTGGTTCGGGTCTGGAATGCACTGCCCGGAAGTGTGGTGGAGGCAGGTTCAATCGAGGCATTCAAGAGGGCATTAGATGATTATTTGGATAGAAACAATGTGCAGGGGTACGGGGAAAAGGCAGGGCAATGGCACCAGCTCATAATGCTCATTTGGAGAGCCGGTGTAGACACGATGGGCCAAATGGTCTCTTTCTGTGCCGTTAAGATTATGTGAATTAAATAAACTTGGAATAAAAAGTATCAGTGATAGTGATCATGAAGCTACCAGGTTGTCATACTAACCCCTTTCTGCTTTGAAGCTTTAGGATTGACATCTGCTGTCTTTACCCGGTCTGGCCTATAGGTGACTCCAAACCCACATGTGGTTGATTACTAACTGCCAGCTAAAAAGTCCTTGCAAGTCACTTGGGCGTATTCAGCCACCATCTCGTGGGCAATAAATGCTGGCCTTGCCTGTGACATCCATATCTCATGAATGATTAAAAGCAAAACTACAATTTCATTCTTCCAGTTTATGGCATCATCTGGTTCCATCATGTAAATTTCAATTCCCAACTCCTGCGAGTTTCTATTTCACTCTGGATAGAAATAAACCATCTGAAACCCTAGATTGGATCCCGGCCTGTAATGCGCTCCTGGTTACCAATTATTCTCAATTCCCATGATAAGTGTCCTGTAAATCATTCCCAGGTGCCTGTTAACCATTGCAATGGTTCAGTGACAGGCAGCTAGTGTCTCTTATCCCTGAGCAGTTTTTTCCAGTTGGTTGTTAATTGTCTGGTCATGTTCCAGTCTAACTGATCTGAGCTATCTTATCCCCTTCTCTGATGTGTGTGTTTGCTGTGCCCTATTGCTTATGATTTGTATTCCCCCATAAAACAACCTCATAAATGGGGTTTACTGTCCATCAGTGTCTGATGGCATTGAAATGCTGGAACTTGGGTTAAAAGCAGAAGTTGTCATGTTTAAGTTAAAGCTGTATGTTACACAAGCTGAAAACAATGGTCTAATGATAGGTAAGTAATAAAACCATAGTCCAAGGGGAACCTTAGGCCTCTCGAAAAACAATTGGTTAAATAGCTTGAGGGACACTGCACCAAGCATGGAGCAAGGCAAATAGGCAGGTCCCAAGTCTACCTCAGCCAGAATGGAACCCGTGTTATTGGTGTTAACTGAGCCTCACACTAGCCATCTCACCAACTGAGCTAACTGGTCTAATAATAGGCGTTTTTAAAAAGCAACTTGCGTTTCTATGGTTTACCCCGCAGGCAGAGAGAGGTGTATCTGAACGCCTTACAAGATAGTATGGACAAAGGAGGCAGAAGTAGGAGACACAATGCATAGCGGGCGAGATCGTGGTTGAAGGGTTGGATTTGAAGGAGATGTTTGATGGCTGGGAGATAAGTGGCGATGTGATGTTGCTGGAGCTGGCAGTCCCAGAGGAGGGTGTGTAGCGGTTGAACGGGGGGTGGAATGATGGCGGAATGAGAGGAGCAGAGAATGGGGAGCACTACAACAACTTTAGCACCTTTAAAGTAATAAAATGTCTCAGAGCACTTCACAGAAGCATTGCCAAAGCAAAATTTGACACTGAGCCCCACAAGGCAATATTGGGGCGGATGGCCAAAGAGGCTTTAAGGAGTTTTAAAGGAAGAAAGAGAGGGAGAGAGGTGGAGAGGTGTATAGGGAGGGCATTCCAGAGTTCAGGCCTTAGCTACCACGTGGCAACCAGGGGCACCCAGGAGGCCAGAGTTAGAGGAGCGCAGATGTCTTGGAAGGTTATGGGGCTAGAGATTACGGGGGTAGGGAAGGGCGAGACCCTGGAGCAATTTGAAAACAAGGATGAGAATTTTAAAATCAAAGTGTTGCTTAACCAGGAGCCAATGGTAAGCACAGGGGTGACGGGTGAATGGGACTTGATGCGATGTAAGGCATGAGCAGCAGAGTTTTGGATGACCTCAAGTTTATGGAGGGAATGTGGGAAGCTGTCCAGGAGTGCGTTGAAGCAGTCAAGACTAGAGCTAACAAAAACATGGATGAAGGTTTAGTAGGCTGGCTCCAGAGAGCTGGAGGGGTACATGTAGTAGCGTACGTCTAAGAGAGATTGCTATAAAGCCGCAGGAGGGTTTGGTGACAAGAGCAAAGATCTTAATGTCAATCTGCTTTTGTTCCATAACTGTCTTGTCTGGTTATCAAGTGCTACAGGGTACTTGTGGACATGGATCATTAAATACTCAGTCGAATGCAATGTGCTCCTGTCTTACTGGGGCGATGGGAATGTAATCTGCTGAATGTTTGTGGCAAGAGTGAATTAAGTTAGACTGCTCGCCTGGAGGGTTTTGTTTTGCATGTTTGCTTTTGGTGCTTAGGGAGACATGAGCTTTCTTTTCTTTTCTTGCCATGCTTCACCTGGAATTATTGATCTCCAGGAGATTGAAGAAATGGGAATATTACACATTGTCCATTGAAAGGAGTGGGGTTAATCCGTCGCCTGACTGTTCTTTGCACTGGACTCTATTTTGCACTCAATGGGCGGAAAAAGCTCTGTCACACTGAGGTGGGTTTGAAGGTGGAATTGGGAGCAAACCTGCCGATTTGGGCATTGGGTCAGTTCCCTGTCACGATCCCGCCTCTCAGCGATCTTGCTGGAGGCAGGGTCATACCAGCACCGCTAGCCTCCCGGCAGTGGGGTTTAGCCAATTTGTGGGGTTTAGCCAATTCGTGGTAACGAATGGCCGCTTGGAGGCAGATTGGGGATTGCCGCCCGGGATCTTATCCAGAGGCTGATGGGCTCCCCCGCTGTGTCCATATCCTGGCCAATGGCTGGAGACAGCCTCTCGGAGTGTTTCCCCTTCCACAATGATGGCCTGGCAGCTGTGGCTATGTCTTCTGAGGAGCCTCTATCTTCAGGTGCCCCTGCTATCTCCCTCCTACATTGGTGCTGCCCACCTCATCCAGTGTCACCGCCAGCAACCCACAGCCTAGAGTGCTCCTATTGGCCCTCCTTTCCTCCTGAGGAACTATCCACCCATCCCGATCCCTAATTGGCCAGAGTTCACAGGGGTGGCCGCATCCTCCTTGAAAATCATGCAGGTGGGTGTGAATCACAGACGATGGGCGGTAAGATTCAGCCCAGAGTAACATAAATCCTATACAATCAATTGTAGCCTTGTAACTTCTAGGTGCCTGTTGTCAAAGTATATTTCCACTTATTTTACAAATAAATAATAAATCTTGTACCTCGTGTCAACTGCAGTTAAATTGCATATTACACTTGCACCTGATTAGCTCAATATCTCATTCACAACATAATAGCAACAAATCACACAGGAATGATCATAAAAGTGTAAAATAAAATATTGGTCATTTCTTGTTTTTTTTTTTGAGAACTTGGTCTACTTCCCCAAGGTGAAAACGACCAGACGTCACAAGGAGTCACCAATCTAGACAAGTTTCTCTCATAAACAGCTTTTAATTGATCTCAGGATGTGCCTAATGAAGCCCTTCAACTATAAGGAACATCACAGGGGCCTTAAAGATGCAGGCCCTTTTTGACATGACTCCTCCAATTGAACAACTAAGCATCACAACTGTTTGGCAGAACCCAGACCACCTGTGGGCAATGGCATGAGAAACCAGTTAGTGCATTATAATGTGTGTACCGAAGATAACTGGCAAAGGAATCAGAGGGGAAATGAGGCAAACTTTTACGCTGCGAGTTATGATGAGCTGGAATGGGTGACGGAAGCAGATGCAATGGTAATATTCAAAAGAGAATTGAATATATAATTGAAAAGGTAATATTTGCAGCAGGGGAATCGTTACTAATTGTCTAACTCTTCCAAAGACCTGGCACAGGCACGATGGGTCAAAGGAACTCCTTCCATGCAGTGTGGTTTTGTGTTTCTCTACAGCGAACCTGGTAAATGTCAAATTGTGCCTCACCTGCACCCTGTATACTTCTATGGTTTAGTATTCAGGGATGTCATGATATTGCAATCTAACTGCAGACGTGTAGATGTTCTTCTAGTTATTGTTCAGACAATAATTTCTTCACGGGCAAGGATTGCCTGCTCGTGGGAGTGGAACATGTTGACAAGAAATCCTTGAATGCTCTTCCAGAATTTCACAAGGTAGCTCGTGTTAATTTTGAACTGTGTGTCAGTAACGACAAATAATTCCAGCCAGGAACGGCTAAACCAGTCGTTCCAGACTCTGCATTATGAGCCTGTGACTGACAGCAGGAAATGCGGTTTTGTTAATACTTGACGATGAGCTACTTTTTTTAGACAATAGGAAATTCCACAAGTTATAGCCAAGTCTTAATCGCGGATGATACTAACAACACTGCTCCAGCATGGAGCGCTAGCGGTCCTTTCTCAAGCAAAGGAGTCAATCTAGTTAGCCTTTATTGCAAGGAGCAAGGGGTTTAAAAGTAGGGAAATCTTGCTACAACTGTACAGTACATTTGTGAGTCCTCACCTAAAATATTGTGTACAGTTTTGGTCTCCTTATTTAAGGAGGGACATACTTGCATTGGAAACAGTTCAGGGAAGGTTCACTAGCATGATTTTTTGGGATGACGGGTTTGTCTTATGAGGAGAGGTTGAGCAGGTTGGGCCGATACTCATTGGAGTTTAGAAGGATGACATGTGATCTTATTGAAACATGTAAGATTCTGAGGGGGGATTGAAAAGGTGGAAGCTGAGAGGATGTTTCCCCTCATGAGGGAATCTAGAATTAGGGGACACAGTTTAAAAATAAGATGTCTCCAATTTAAAATGGAGATGAGGAGGAATTTATTCTCTCAGAGGATCGTTAGTCTTTGGAATTCTCTTCCGGAGAGAACAGTGGAGGCTGGGTCATTGAATATATTCAAGGCTGAGCTAGACAGCTTTTTAATTGGAAAAGGGAGTCAAGGGCGATGGGGGCAAGCAAGAAAGTGGAGTTCAGGCCACAGTCAGATCGGCCATGATCTTATTGAATGGCGGAGCAGGCTCGAAGGGCCAAATGACCTTCTCCTGCTCCTATTTCTTACGATCTTATGAAGATCAAACATGACAGAAGATTGCGAGTACAAATACCAATTTTGTCACTTCCCCAACTATCCAATAGGCGGTGGTTTCCCTTACTTCAGTAGCCATTACATGTGAGACTTGAGAGTGAGTGATAGCGGTTTATGCAGCTGTAGAGATGTTATTAAAATTCAATCCAATCCCTGTTCTCATTTAGTGACCAGCCTTCCAGTAGGGAGCACTGTACAATAACCATCATATTTTAATGCCAGTCAAGATCAGTCAACATGGCACAGATCATTAACCCAATTATTACACCCCCTTCTGTCACTGCCCCACCCCTACCCAATTGCGTACAAACGTACGAAATAGGAGCAGAAATAGGCCATTTGGCCCCTCGAGCCTGCTCCGCCATTCAGTAAGATCTGTTTATGTTTTGAGTTCTATATTCCCATCTACCCCTGATAACCTTTGATTCCCTTGCCTAACAAGAATCTATCTACCTTTGTCTTATAATATTCAGTGAACCCCCCACTTCTACTGCCCTCTGAGGCAGAGAGTTCTGTTATGTTTCACTATTGGTACTGCTGATAACCTTTTAGAAATTGATAAATACTCAAGTAGGAGCAGAGGTGGTTGAACAAGGTGTTCTGTTTATTGGCTGCAGTAACTGAAACTAACAAAAAAAAGGCATGGACTCTGTGGACCCACAGTGCACTAGCTTGTAAAGTACAGCAAGCTCAACAAGACATTCAATACATAACATATTGCTCCCTGCCCTTATTGTAAATGTCAGTTTAAAAAACACATTTTCTGGACTAAGGAAAGAGGGTAGACTGCCTCTATGCCCATTGAACCCATCTCAAGTCTCTGACTTTATAAATTCAGGTGCTCAGGAGGTCATCTCTCCCATTGTAGGTTATGGTGCACTTCCAGAACTTTGTTAGAGCAATGCTCATCAGAGACTGATGGCAACCCAGGGTGACACCCTGAAGCTGTGTCTAATGCAGGTGAAGGTGAAGCAACCTCAACTTCAGTCAAGCTAGAGTGAGGAGGTGAGGTGAGGCTGGAGTCGGCCTTCCTTGACTTGGAGATGGCTCTTCCATAAGAGGTGTATCCTTAGATGGTGCTTGACTTGGCAAAAGTTGGTTAACCTGTCTCTGCCAGGTGAGATGATTCACAGTTTGGACTGTGCACGAAACAGATCCTGCCTAAGCAATCACCGTAGCAGGAACCCATTCAGCTCCGGTAGTATAATTATGAGCTAGAACGTCTTGTCCAGAACAGTAAACTCTTGGCTTTGATCTTTGTGCTCTTCTCTCCACTTGGTTACGATGGTGATCTTGCACAATTTGTTGTGTTTTTGTTGGACTCAGCAGATCAAAGCAAGTGCGCCGTTGCCGTCCCATTAATAGGAATGCTGGAGATGCTTTAGTCGTAGCATGTGGCGTGTTTCAGTATGTCAACAGAAATGTGTCCAGACACTTTTGAATGGAGGAATGTCCTCGTGTTGAACTTAAAGCATGTTCCATGATTTGAACACATCTTTCAGCTAACCCATTGGTGGATGGGTGGTGAAGTGATGTGATGAATTCCGTTATTTCTCAAAAAATTCTTAAACTCCAGCGAGACAAAGTGAGGTCCATTGTCAGTCACAAGTTGTTCTGGTAACCTGTAATGACTGAACATTTCTCTTAGCCTTTGAATTGTACTCTCAGCTGTAGTAGAGGATGTTGCTGAAACATCTGGCCATTTGGAATGAGCATCCACAACCACCATGAACATTGTCCCTTCAAATGGACCAGCGAAGTTGACATGCATGCGCTGCCAAGGGTTTTCTGGCCAATCCCATGGATTGAGTGGTGCTAACTGAGGCAAGTTTCTCACATTCTGACATGAAGAACAAGATCTTGCCTTGGCCTCAGTGTCTTGGTCCAGGCCAGGCCACCAAAAGTAGCTTCTTGCAATCTCTTTCATGCGAACTATTCCACAGTGTCCAGGATGCAGTTGATCCAACACGGGTTTCCTCAATGTTGGTGGAATAATAACTCGCATGCCCCAAAACAAACATCCTGAAGGGACTGATTACTCCATCCGCCTGGGAATGTGAGGATGAAGGTCAGGTGAGACTCGGAAGTTTGGGGACGAGTTGCCATGCATCTCAGGGCCCATGACTTTGGACAATGTTGGGTCCACTCTAGTGGCCTTCTTGATTTGGACTGAAGTGATTGATGTGTTCTCCACATGTGCAAAGTAGAAAATGTCTTTCTGAGTAATGTCCACATGGCTGACTGACCTCGAAAGACCGTCCGCATTGCCATGCAAAGTAGATTTTCGATATTTGATGTATTATGTGTGTCAACATCAATGCCCAATGGTGCTCCTGCTTGCAGTTAAAGAAGGGATGCTTGTGTGTGGACCAAATATTGAGGTGAGCAGTCAATGTTCAGTCAGCAGCATGAATTACAATTCAAATAGGCACTGGTGAAATTTCTGAATTCTGAAAATGATTCCCAGTGATTTGTGTTTGGCTTGGGTGTATTGGCTCTCTGCTTTGCGTAAAGTCCATGAAGCAAATGCTATGGGCCTCTCCACACTTGTTCGGTGAGCTTTTTAACTACTTCAACATACTGCACAACTGCATCCCCCTCTTCTTGGTTTCTTTTGTGAAACCTAAATCTTTCTGCTATGACAAGTGGCTTAGGGGAAAAATTAATCTCCAGGAATTTTACAAGGTTCTCATATGATTTTGTGTCAGGTTTGTCAGGCTGTACCAAGCCTCTTAATAAGCCAAATGTTTTTTCTCCCATCACACTTAAGAAAGTTGCTACCTTCCTATCATTTTCAATTCCATTTGCAAGGACATAAAACTCAAAGCGTTCAGTGTAGGAGCTCCACTGTTCAATAGTTTCATCAAAATGTCCCATAGGTCCGGCGAGTGTAGTCATTTTTATTTTCTCTTCATCAAGTACTTTTTGTTTACTGTCATTTCCTTTTATTTTAGTTACCACTTTAAATGCTGTTACTGCTTTAAGACAGTACCCATTTAAAAAAAAACTCAGGCTGTCAGTAGCTGCCAGTTAGGCCTCTATGGTTTTTCCTGCTCTTTTCAGCTTTTGGCGGGCTTCCAGTAATCTTGGGACTTTTTTCTAAACTTAAAAAAAAAACTTTCAAGGTAAGAGCACTTGTTTTCACTGGGATTCTTTCCTTTCTCCTTTGTCCTATTTTGGAACGTTACAGCTGTTGGCCTTGCTGCTGTAGTTTTCCCCCTGCTTTTCTTGCGATCCCCGCGATCATGTGTCTCTTGTTCTTAAGCATTTGAAGAAAAAAAATCACTGCAGCACTTTATCTGTTGGCCAGTTCTTTCTTTTGACTTCTCGTCTTGTAGACCTCCTTTGTATTTTTTTTGAACTTCTGGAGCGCTTCGGGAGACTTCTCGACCGGTCGGATCGGGATCTCTTTATTCTTTAACCCCAGAGCTGCCGCACTGCTTCCTGCTCTGATTACCTTTTTCTCTTTAATCTTCAGAGCAACAGCAATTTTTTATTTTTTTTTAAATTTAACTCTGCAAGGACTTTGTTGCTTTTGAACCTTGCGCTTCGGGAATATCGGTGGGCGCGCTTTTTTTTTAATTAGTAATTTCCTTTTACTAGCTTTCGTTGTTCGAATGGCATTACTGCAAAAGTCCATTATCCTCATCGCAATTTGTTACGTTTTAATATCGGTTTTAATATTGGTACTGCCGATTAACCTTTTAGAGATTGACAAACACTCACATAGGCACGGAGGTGGTTGAAAAAGGTGCTTCGTTTATTGACTGCGGTAACATGCAGTAAAAAAACATGGACTCTGCGGTCCCACAGTGCACTAGCTTGCAAGGTACAGCAAGCTCAACAAGACATTCAAAAGACATTCAATACATAACAAGTTCTAAAGTTGCACAACCCTCTGAGAGGAAAACTTTTCTCTGTCCTAGAAGGGTGACCCCTAATTTTAAAACAGTGCCTCCTAGTTCTGGACTCACCCACAAGAGGAAACATCCATTCCATGTCCACCTCGTCAAGACCGTTCAGGATCTTATATACTTCAGTCAGGTCACCCCTCCCTTTTCTAAACACCAGTGGAAACAAGCCCAGCCGGTCCAACCTATCCTCATAAGGCAACCGGCTCATTTCAGGGATCGGTCTAGTAAACCTCCTCTGAACCGCCTCCAACGCATTTACATTCTTGCTTATGTAAGGAAACCAAAACTGCACACAGTATTCAAGATGTGGTCTCACCAATGTCCTATATAACTGAAGCATAGCGTCCTTACTTTTATGTTCAATTCTTCCCATAATAAAGGATAACGTTCCATTAGCCTTCTTGCTTACATGCTGTACCTGCATATTAACTTCCTGTGACTCATGCAGGAGAACACCTAGATCTGTCTGCACTCGGGATTCTGCAGTCGTTATCCGTTTATGTGATATTCTTCAAAACGAAGGCTATGGGAACTTTCTACATTCGCATGAGAGGGGTAGTAAGGAGTGTCTTTTCTGAAAGATGGCACTGTGAACAGTGCAGCACTCCCTCAGTCCCACATCGGAATGTCAGCCTAGATTTCTGGGTTCATTTCTTGGGTGTGCAATTTAAACTCTCAACCTCGTGACTCAGAGGCTACCAACTGAGCCTGCAGCTGACCCATATGCATTTTTATTCTTCCTGCCAAAGTGAACAACTTTACATTTTCCCACAATAGACTCCATCTGCCAGATTTTTGCCCACTCACTCAACTTTTCTATATCCGTCTTCAAACACCTTATGTCTTCTTCACAACATACTTTCCTACCTATCATTGTGTCGTGTGCAAATTTAGCTACCATGCCTTCACTCCCCTCATCTAAGTCATTGATATAAATTGTGAAAATTTGCGGCACTAGCACAGACCCCTGCAAGACTCCTGCTAATCAGACAAAGACCCATTTATGCATACTGTCTGTTTTCTACCAGCCAGCCAATCATCTGTCCAGGCTAATATGTTACCCCCTACACCACAAGCTTTTATTTTCCACACTTCCTTTGATGTGGCATCTTATTAAATGCCTTCTGGAAATCCAAGTACAGGCTCCCCTTTATCCACAGCACATGTTACTCCTTCCCTTGCTTTCCCCCACTGATCTCAGTGACCTCCACAAGAGAGGCGCAGTACATTGGGGAGCACTGGCAGAGTGGAGAAAAGACATGCCTTTACACAGGGGTCCTCATGACACCAGGATGCCCCGAGGCGCTTTACACTTTTTGATGTTAGTCACTGTTGTAATGTAGGAAATGCACCAGCCAAATTGTGCACAGCAAGCTCCCACAAACAGGTATGTGATAATTAAAAGACATGATGATGAAATTATAAAGGTTAATGATAATAAAAAGGTTTTTAGTGATGTTGATTAACGGATAAATATTGGCCAGGACCTTGGGGTAACTCCCTTTCCATTCTTCAAAACGAAGGCCATGGGATCTTTCTACAGTCACATGAGAGGGGTAGTAAGGAGTTTCTTTTCTGAAAGATGGCATCGTCAACAGTGCAGCACTCCCTCAGTCCCACGTTGGAACATCAGCCTAGATTTCTGGGTTCATTTCCTTGGTGTGCAATTGAAACTCCCAACCTTGTGACTCAGAGGTGAGTGTGCTACCAACTGAGCCTGCAGCTGACCCATATGTTGCCCCCCTGATTTTACAGGGACAGGTGCCAATAGTGGATACCTCACCCTTTTTGCCGCATCCCCCGAGAATAATGTATGGGGGGTCAGGCTGAGGTTGATGCAGTGAGCCGAAGCTCTGTCCTGACCCTCCCCTGGGAGCAATCCCACCCCAGGGGAAAACCCACCCCTGAGCCATGATAGCTTGAAATAATGTGTTTGACAAGTTTAAACTGTCCAAGTCTCAACATGAAGCACTGTTTAAACTGGACAGAGATAACATGAGCAAGATCGATGGAATGAGATAAAGCCATTTAAACCATCAATCACATTCTGCCTAGCGGTATGGTATTCTGAGCAGCCCCTATCTGCTGTTATCTTAACATTCCCTCTACCTCAGAGTTTCTACTTATCTTCCAACATCTTCCCCTATATTTATAGAGGCGTTATCACCTCAGGAGAAGGATGGCTCAGCCCCTACAATAGATCTCTTCAGAATGATGCTGCACAGCCACTGTGAAAATTATTCAGATGTTTTTGGCCACAACAGATGCAACATGTGTCATTCCAAAAGCTATCTCAATTCAAGCAATTCTTTTGGAAAATAAACTAGATATGAAGTGAATTTGGCATTCATCAAGGTGAAGGACGTCATTGTTGGAGGTTGGAACACATTTCCACTCTTGTCACCTCGTGACGGCATTAAATGTGCTCAGAGCAGGTAGAGCTCATCCAGATGCTGGGAGTGTGTGAATAATATGTAAAGAGAACTGTTATCTGTCTAGTGTCAGTGCCACAGACAATGTGCATTCTCGTAATTTTGAGCTTTGACTCAACTTGCCATTCAGCTCCAGTGGCAAACTGTTCATAGAATCATGTAGCACAGGAGGAGGCCATTCAGCCCATTGTGCTGGTGAAAGAGTGTTTAAAAGAGTTAGCCAGTTAGTCCCACTCCACTGCTCTTGCCCCATACCCCTGCAAACTTTTCATCTCCTCCAATTCTCTTTTGAAGGTGTCTGCTCCCACTGCCCTTTCAGGCAGTACGTTCCCAATCATAACAGAAAAAAAATCCCCTCAGTTTCTTTCTGGTTCTTTTGCCAATTATTTTAAATTTGTTTCTTCTGGTTACCAACCTCCTTGTTAATTTTAATAAATTTCAAGTATTTTCAAATATTTTCCCTTCCTTTATAAAACTCATAAACAGCTTGTAAATGATTGAGAATTTAATGAACTCAACCTGACAACATAGGATCTGTGGACTTTAATATAAAATGCAGACTGCGGTAGACATTTCCTTTCTGTAAATTAAGGAGATCTGCATTTTACAACACATTGTAATGATTTGTATGCTGAAGTGATCATAATTATTGGAAAAACTCAGCAGGTCTGGCAGCATCGGTGGAGAAGAGCACAGTTGACGTTTCGAGTCCTCATGACCCTTCAATAGAACTGACTTGAAGGGTCATGAGGACTTGAAACGTCAACTGTGCTCTTCTCCACCGATGCTGCCAGACCTGCTGAGTTTTTCCAGGTATTTTTGTTTTTGTTTTGGATTCCCAGCATCCACAGTTCTTTGCTTTTATGATCATAATTATTATTTTATACTTGATTTAATTGTAATGATCATCTGTAACTATGTCATGATTTATGATTGCTTGTTTTCAATTTGGCACTTGCTGACATGATTTTTCAATAAACCAATTATCTCTATCTATCCGTTTATTTCCCTATCATCTGTCTATCTTTTTTTATTTGTTCATGGGGTGTGGGTGCCATGGGCTAGGGTCAGCATTTATTGCCCATCCCTAATTGCCCTTGAGAACTGAGTAGCTAGCTAGGCCATTTCAGAGTCAACCACATTGCTGTGGGTCTGGAGTCACATGTCGGGCAGACCGGGTAAGGATGGCAGATTTCCTTCCCTAAAGGGCATTAGTGAACCAGATGGGTTTTTAACAACATTCGACAATGGTTTCATGGTCATCATTAGGCTTTTAATTCCAGATTTTTTATTGAATTAAAATTCCACTATCTGCCATGATGGAATTCAAATCCAGGTCCTCAGAGCATTACTCTGGGTTTCTGTATTATTAGCCTGGTGACAATGCCACTACACCACTGCCTCCTCTACCTATCTTCCATCCACCTATGTACCTATCCATCTTCCTAGCTCTTTCCCTGACTTAGTGGCATCGAAATACACTCTTGCTCATGTTTGCAGGGGGGAGGTGGTGGCATAGTGGAAGGGGGTTGAAATGGCAGATTTGTTCCACTGTGGTGTTCACCTCTAGTCCTTTGATTTATTAAAAGAAAAAGAAAAACTTGCATTGTTATAGCACCTTTCATGACCACAGGACGTCCCAAAGTATTTTGCAGCCGATTAAGTATTTTTGATGTGTAGTCACTGTTGTAATGAAGGAAACAATGATGTTGGAAATGGAAGGAGGTCTCCAGCTATGATCTTGAATGATGCAGGATAGGGAAGAAGCCTATATATGAACTCCACACCCCTTCCCAAAATAAAAGGCAAACTTTTTAGAATTATAGTGACCCACCAAACAGCACAGTTAAAACATGATATGATATGGGGATTGGTACATTAATTTGTTCCTTTATTCATTCATGGGATGTGGGCTTCGCTGGCTGGGCCAGCATTTATTGCCCATCTCTAATTGCCCCTGAGAAGGTGGTGGGGAGCTACCTTCTTGAACCACTGCAGTCCATGTGGTGTAGGTACACCCACAGTGCTGTTAGGGATGGAGTTCCAGGATTTTGACCCAGCCACAGTGAAGAATTGGTGATATATTTCCAAGTCAAGACAGTGAGTGGCTTGGAGGGGAACTTCCAGGTGGTGGTGTTCCCATGCACCTGCTGCCCTTGTCCTTCTAGATGGTAGCGCTCATGGGTTTGGAAGGTGCTGTCAAAGGAGCCTTGGTGAGTTGTTGCAGTGCATCTTGTAGATGGTACACACGTTTGCCACAGTGCGTCAGTGGTGGAGGGAGTGAATGTTTAAGGTGGTGGATGGGGTGCCAATCAAGTGGGCTGCTTTGCCCTGGATGATGCCACACTTCTTGGGTATAGAAGGAGCTGCACTCATCCAGGAAAATGGAGAGTATTCCATCACACTCCTGACTTGTGCCTTGTAGATGGTGAACAGGCTTTGGGAAATCAGGAGGCAAGTTACTCGCCACAGAATTCCCAGCCTTTATGTTCTCTTGTAGCCACAGTATTTATATGGATGGTCCAGTTCAATGGTAACCCTTAGGATGGTGATAGTGGGGGATTCAGTGATGGTAATGCCATTGAACCATGTCAAGGGAAATGGTTGGATTCTCTCTTGTTGGAGATGGTCATTGCCTGGCACTTGTGTGGTACGAATGTTACTTACCACTTGTCAGCCCAAGCCTGGATATTGTCCAGATCTTGCTGCATATTGTTATGGACTGCTTCTGTATCTGAGGAGTTGCGAATGGTGTGGAACATTGTGCAGTCATTAGTGAACATCCCCACTTCTGACTATATGATGGAAGGAAGGTCATTGATGAAGCAGCTGAAGGTGGTTGGGCTTAGTACACTATCTGGAGGAACTCCTGGAGTGATGTCCTGGGATTGAGATGATTGACCACCAACAACCACAACCATCTTCCTTTGTGATAGGATTGACTCCAACCAGTGAACATAAGAACTAGGAGTAGGAGTAGGCAATTCAGCTCCTTGAGCCTGCCCCGTCATTCAATACGATCATGGCTGATCTCATTTTGGCCTCAACTCCAATTTCCCGCCCTCTCCCCATAACCTTTCAACCTGTGCCTAACTAAAAATCTATCTCCTTCTTAAATTTATTCAGTGTCCCGGAATCCACTGCACTGTAAGGTAGTGAATTCCACAGATTCACGACCCTTTGAGAAAAGTAATTCCTCCTCATCTCTGATTTAAATCTACCACCCCTTAGCCTAAAACTATGGCCTCTCGTTCTAGAATGCCCCACAAGGGGAAACATCCACTCCACGTCTACTTTGTCTATCCCCTTTAGCATCTTATATACCTCAATTACATCTCCTCTCATCCTTCCAAACTCTAGCGAGTATAGGTCTAAACTGCTCAATCTCTCCTCATAAGACAAGCCCCGCATCTCTGGAATCAACTTAGTGAACCTCGTCTGAACCGCCTTCAATGCAACTACATCCTTCCTCAAGTAAGGGGACCAAAACTGTGCACAGTACTCCAGGTGCAGTCTCAACAATGCCTTGTACAGTTGCAACAACACTTCCCTATTTTTATACTCTATTCCTTTAGCAATAAATGCCAAAATTCCATTTGCCTTCCTTATTACCTGCTGTATCTGCATACTAGCTTTCAGCGATTCATGCACGAGGACACCCAGATCCCTCTGCACTGAAGCATTCTGAAGTTCCTCTCCATTTAAATAATAAGTTGCCTTTTTATTCTTCCAACCAAAATGGATAACCTCACATTTATCCACATTAAACTCCATCTGCCAAATTTTGGCCCATTCACCTAACCTGTCCATATCTATTTGTAAATTTCTTATTTCTTCATTGCAACTTACTTTCCCACCTATTTTGGTGTCATCTACAAATTTAAATATAGTACTGTCTACCCCTCAGTCCAAGTCATTAATATAGATTGTAAATAGTAGGGGCCCAAGGACCGAAACCTGTGGCACCCCACTCGTTACAGCTTTCCATCCAGAAAAAGACCCATTTATCCCGACTCTCTGCTTTCTGTTGCTTAGCCAATCCTCTATCCAAGCTAATATATTACCCCTAACTCCATGTGATCTTATCTTGTGTATTAATCTTTTGTGTGGCACCTTATTAAAGACCGTCTGGAAGTCCAGATATACGACATCTACAGGATCCCCATTATCCACTTTGCTTGTCACATCTTCAAAGAACTCTAGCAAATTAGTCAAACACGATTTACTCTTCATAAAACCATGCTGACTCTGATGGATTGCATTTTGACTTTCCAAATGCCCCATTACTACTTCCTTAATAATGGATTCCAACAATTTCCCAACAACAGACATTAAACTAACTGGTCTATAGTTTCCTACTTTCTGCCTCCCCCCACCCCACCTTTTTGAATAAGGGCATTATATTAGCATTTTTCCAATCCACTGGAACCTTTCCAGAATCCATGGAATTTTGGAATATTATAGCCAATGCATCCACTATCTCCACTGCCACTTCCTTTAAGACCCTGGGATGTAGGCCTTTGGGTCCTGGGGACTTGTCACGCTTTAATTCCAATAGTTTGCTCAGTACTTTTTCCCTAGTGATGGTGATTGTTCTAAGTTCCTCCATCTCTATACCCTCTGCACTACCTGTTACTATTGTGGTGGTACTAGTGTCCTCCACTGTGAAAACTGAGGCAAAATATTGATTAAGCGTCTCTGCCATTTCTGCATTCCCCGCTATTAACTCCCCAGTCTCATCCTCCAAGGGACCAACATTCACTTTAGCTACTCTCTTTCCTTTTATATGGTCTCTCTGGGTCTGGTGTTCAAGAAAATATATCCTTCTGTACAAAGAACTTTAAGTACTTTTGTCAATTTTTATGAAGGTGGGGTTAGAAAGTGGTGCAATGTTGAGACAAAATGCACTCTTACTCTCTCCTTAAACTTTGATTTTTTATATTTCTATGCAACTGAACCCTCCCCCCCATTATTTAGTTTAAAGCCCTATCTACAACCCTAGTTATGGGATTCGCCAGGACACTGGTCCCAGCCTGATTCAAGTGGAGCCCGTCCGAACGGAATAGCTCCCTCTTTCCCCAGTACTGCTGCCAATGTCCCATGAATTCGAACCCATTTCTCCCATACCAATCTTTGAGCCATGCATTTACCTCTTTAATCTTATTGACCCTGTGCCAATTAGCTTGAGGCTCAGGTAGTAATCCGGAGATTATTACCTTTTTGGTTCTGCTTTTTAATTTAGCCCCTAGCTGCTCGTATTCCCTCAGCAGAACCTCTTTCCTCATTCTACCTATATCGTTGGTACCTACATGGACCACGACAACTGGATCTTTTCCCTCCCATTCCAAGTTCCTCTGCAGCCCAGATGAGATATCCTTAACCCTGGCACCAGGTAGGCAACACAGCCTTCGGGACTCTCGATCCTGGCTACAGAAAACAGTATCTATTCCCCTAACTATACTATCCCCGATTACAACTACATTTCTCTTTTCTCCCCCCACTTGAATGGCTCCCTGTACCACAGTGCTATGGTCAGTTTACTCATCCTCCCTACAGTCCCCGCTCTCATCCACACAGGGAGCAAGAATCTCCAACCTGTTGGATAAGGGCAAGGGCTGAGGCTCCTGCAGTGCTACTTCCTGGATCCCTCTACCTGCCTCACTCATAGTCACACCCTCCTATCCCTGACCACTGACTGAATTTAAGGTAGTTAATCTAAGAGGTGTGACTGTCTCCTGAAACACAGTGTTCAGGTAACTCTCCCCCTCCCTGATGTGTCGCAGTGTCCGAAGCTCAGACTCCAGCTCATCAACTCTGAGCCGGAGTTCCTCGAGCAACCAACATTTGCTACAGATGTGGTCACTAGGAACCACAATCGGGTCCACCAGCTCCCACATCATGCAGCTACAACACATCACCTGGCCATGCATCTCTGTTTTATTTAATTAGTTTTTCAATTTGTTTTTAAATTTCCTACTGGTCTTTAGTTTATCAATCTGTAAAATATTTCTTCTATTTACCTTTGATCTGAAAGCAAGTTAGAATAGAGATTCAAAATACACTTGTTAAAATCAACTGGAACTCGCTCTCTCTGCTGAGTTGAAGCTGAAGTGTTAGGCCTCCAATCCTGGGCCCCAGTAGTCACCTTTAATCTGAAATCAATTTAGAATAGGTAGTTCAAACTAGCAGTTACTTCCCAACCAATGAACTTACGGTTTTCATCTGATATCACTCTTTGTTTTTTTCCACTCGGCAACGGTGACTGCAGAAGACACTCTTCCCAGACTGCTTCTCGCCAACGGTGACTGCAGAGAACACTCTTCTCAGACTGCTTCACGGCCACGGTGACTGCAGAGGTCACTCTTCCCAGACTGCTTCATGGCGACGGTGACTGCAGTGGACACTCTTCCCAGACTGCTTCACGGCCACGGTGACTGCAGAGGTCACTCTTCCCAGACTGCTTCACGGCCACGGTGACGGCAGAGGTCACTCTTCCCAGTCTGCTTCATGGCCACGGTGACTGCAGAGGACACTCTTCCCAGACTGCTTCACGGCGACAGTGACTGCAGAGGTCACTCTTCCCAGACTGCTTCACAGCCACGGTGACTGCAGAGGTCACTCTTCCCAGACTGCTTCACGGCCACGGTGACTGCAGAGGTCACTCTTCCCAGACTGCTTCACGGCCACGGTGACTGCAGAGGACACTCTTCCCAGACTGCTTCACGGCGACGGTGACTGCAGAGGACACTCTTCCCAGACTGCTTCACAGTGATGGTGACTGCAGTGGAGAGTTTTCCCCCTGATTCCCATTGACTCCAGTTTTGCTATGGTTCCTTGATGCCACACTCAGTCAAATGTGGCCTTGATGTCAAGGACAGTTACTATCCCCTCACCTCTTGAGTTCAGCTGTTTTGCCCATGTTTAAACTAAGGCTGTAATTTGGTCAGGAGCTGAGTGGCCCTTGTGGAACCCAAACTGAGTGTCATTGAGCAGGTTGTTTTTGAATAAGTCCTGCTTAATAGTACCAAAGGTGACCCCTTCCATCACTTCACTGATGATTGAGAGTAAACTGATGGGGCGGTAATAGGCCGGGTTGGATTTGTCCTGCTTTTCGTGTACAGGACATACCTGGGAAATTTTCCACAGAGCCAGGTAGATGCCAGTGTTGTAGCTGCACTGGAACAGCTTGGCTAGGAGTGCAGCAGGTTCTGGACCACAAGCCTTCAGTACTATTGCCAGAATATTGTCAGGGTCCATAGCCTTTGCACCATCCAGTGCCTGCAGCTGTTTCTTGATATGGCTAAAGACTGACATCTGTGATGCTGGTGACCTCAGGAGGAGGTCGAGATGGATCACCCAC
This sequence comes from Cetorhinus maximus, assembly GCF_964194155.1. Classification (NCBI taxonomy): domain Eukaryota; kingdom Metazoa; phylum Chordata; class Chondrichthyes; order Lamniformes; family Cetorhinidae; genus Cetorhinus; species Cetorhinus maximus. Next base: position 11,041,525 of record NC_135884.1, on the reverse strand, counting down.
TCGGCACTTCTGGCTGAAGATTGTTGCAAATGCTTCAGCCTTATCTTTTGCACTGATGTGCTGGGCTCCCCCATCATTGAGGATGGGGATATTTGTGGACCCTCCCCCTCCAATTGGCCAGATTGGATTTGTCCTGCTTTTGAAGGGTGGTGTCATCCTACACTTATACAATGGCTAAATAAAGTTGGGTGAGGGTAGGTCAAAAATTATTGCCTTACTGTCATGGCAATTGAAATATTTTGAGATGAATGCATTTGAACAACTCCTTGGACAATCATAGAGTTTAGAGGGAATCAGATTTCTTGAGATCTTTGAGCCATTCTGTTCAGGCACTGCCACATTGCTATGATACAGGTTTTCAAGATAATGTTCCTGGGCATTATGGAAAAAATGGACAACTGGTACTAATACAGATCACATTTGTAATTTATGGGTTTCACTGTAGTAATATAACATGGTTTTTATAACTAGACTGTTCATTCGGACAGGGGTTTCACAGCATGTGTTATGTAGCACTGAGTATCTTCCACAATCAAGTTGAAAACCACTGTAATATTCTATAAAGGCAAGAAGGGAGGGATTCCCAAACCTCTTCTAAACATCAGAACTAGAAGAGACCTGATAACATCTTTACAAGCAAGGTCCATTCTCTCATGAGAAAACTGCTGATGAAACACAGACAAGTGAAGACCTTTATCACTTGTTGCTGCTATTCCTGGGCAATTTCATTTTCATACATTATAATACTGGCGTGTTTTCAATGGGAAAACATGTTTCAAAACTCAGGTCAATAAGATAACTTGTCATTCTTCCAAAGCCCAATGGATACAGGTCCAACCTGCCTGGCCTTTCCTCATAGGATAACCCCTTCACCCCAGGAATCAGTCGAGTGAACTTGCATTTGTATAGCTCCTTTAATGCAGTAAAACATCCTGAGGCATCTCACAGGAGCGCTATCATACAGAATTTGACATCAAACCACATGGGCAGGTGACCCTGGTCACAGAGGCTGGTTTTTAGGAGTGTGGTAAAGGAGCAGAGAGAGGTGGAGTGGTTTAGGGAGGGAATTTCAGAGCTTGGGCCGCTGAAGGTGCCGCCGCACAAGGTCAGCTGAATAAAATCGGGGATGTGCGAGAGGCCTGAACTGATGTCAATTAGCTAGGCCTCAAAAGATCCAGACATGATCTGATTAAAACCTCAGCAATACAGGGCATTTGTGAGCCATTGGTCCAAAATCACCCGCTTCTCTCAAACATGCTCTACTCATCACGTGTTTGTCTACCTGAATTTTGCCGGTGCTTTCACCACTTGGCAAATTTTGTGACCTCAAGCAAGACCAGAAGTCAGAGACGCTTCTCTTGTACTTTCCAGCAGCTGTTTCAGAGGCGTATTGCTAGAAGCTGGAGGAGAAGTCTTCAGTCCATTTTTAAAAAAATTCATTCACCGGATGTGGGCTTCACCGGCTGGGCCAGCATTTATTGCCCATCCCTGGCTGCCCTTGAGAAAGTGGTGGTGAGCTGCCTCCTTGAACCGCTGTAGATACACCCACAGTGCTGTTAGGGAAGGAGTTCCAGGAATTTGACCCAGCGATTGTGAAGGAATGGTGATATATTTCCCATTCAGGATGGTGAGTGTCTTGGATGGGAACTTCCAGGAGGTGGTGTTCCCATCTGTCTGCTGCCCTTGTCCTTCTAGGTGGCAGTGGGTCGTGGGTTTGGAAGGTGCTGTCGAAGGAGCCTTGCTGAATTCCTGCAGTGCATCTTGTAGATGGTACACACTGCTGCTACCGTGCAACGGTGGTGGAGGGAGTGAATGTTTGTGGATGTGGTGCCAATCAAGCGGGGCTGCTTTATCCTGGATGGTGTCCAGCTTCTTCAGTGTTGTAGGAGCTGCACTCATCCAGGCAAGGGGGGAGTATTCCATCACACTCCTGACTTGTGCCGTGTAGATGGTGGACAGGCTTTGGGGTGTCAGGAGGTGAGTTACTCGTTGCACGATCCCTAACCTCTGACCTGCTCTTGTAGCCACGGTATTTATGTGGCTAGTCCCGTTCAGTTTCTGGTCAATGTCAAATCCCAGGATGTTGATATTTTCATGTGTTCAACAGGGAATTGTAATTGGCATGTAAAACATAAAGCAAAAGTGTGGGAAAATCAGGTGATGTAGTTATAGTTTAAGGAAACTACTCAGCATAAGGCCCAATGCCTTCACAATTAGATCGTTATGCTGCCACTGCAATTATAATGTATCAGCATCAATATGCTCGCAAACCAATGTGAAGTGATGGTGTTGCAGTAGTAAAGTCAATGGACTAGTAATCTAGAGGCCCAGGCTGATGCTCTGGGTACATGGGTTCAAATCCCACTGTGGCACAGGGATAATTGGTGTCAATTGGCTCAATAATGAGCCTAATTGACATCCCGCCTGAAGGGGCAAGATTCCCATATTATCCTAATCCTGCCTCCAACTTAACCATGGGAGGCCTTCTAACTGTTGGGAGCCTGACGTGGGGGCCACGATTACTTGAGCCCGGCTGCGAAGCGCTGGATTGCATTCTGCCCAATGTATCAAATGGTAAAAATTAACCCCTTCTGTGCCTTAAATTTTCGATGTAAGACTTTTGGACCAGTAACACTAGCAGATATAGTAAACAGTGAGGAGGATAGCAACAGAATTCAGGAGGATACAGTCAGATTGATGAAATGAGCAGACACATGACCGATGCAGTTTGGCACAGAGGGAGTTAAGTGATTCATTTCGCTAAGACGAATGGGAGAGGCAAAAATAATCTAACTGGGAACACAGGGAACCAGGTTGTTAGGACAGGAAGAGATTTAATTTAAACAGCCCTGATTTCGCCTCTCTCCACTTGTCTGTAGACAGGAAGGTGTTTTTTTTGAATTTCTGATTCGCCCCTTTGTAAGTGGTGGCGTATTTTCCTCAACCCGTCAGTTTTTGGGATGATCTCAAGCCCTCTATTAATAACCCCACAACAAACTCGAGATGTCGTAAAGTCGAAGGGTTACTTTATTTTACACACACTGGAAACATGGAGAGGGGGCTGTCGTTAGGTTGCTTCGGTACATTCTCACAATAAAAGGGGAATAAGGGAAAGAAAGAGGTATGGGGCAAAGACAACAGTCAAAATAAGAACTATTGTTTCATGTGAGTCCAGAGTCCAGAATCCAATGTCCAATGGTGTATTCCTTCAGAGAGGTTAGTAGGCTGAAGGTGATGCGGGGTGATCCACTTTTCCAGCAATACTGACTTCCACGATGGGAGAAGCATGTAGAAATGAATCAGTTTTGCTGTGGTACAGAAGTTCTGATGTTCCAGTGTAGATGAGGGCCAGGTAAAGTAAACCTGGCCAGAGCTCTGTTTCTGCTGCTGCTTTGTTGATGGAAGACTGTGTGGATTCATCTCCACAAGGTGATATTCCAGGTTCCAACAGCTTGAGGGGAGGGTGGGGTGGGGGGAGTGTGGTGGGGAGGCCATGTGACTGAACTCCCACTTCTTCCCCATGGTTTGGGCAAAGGATGTATATCCCTGGTCTGGATTCTTGAGGTGGTTCATGTTGCATCTGTTAATAACTTTCAGCAGTTCCAGGGCCCCATTTTTACTCACAGACATGTCGTCTCCATTGGCCGGAGCTCTGCCTTAGAAATGTAAAAGGTCTTTGCGCATTTCCTTGGAATTTGATTTCTGCAGTCACAGGGAAGCATTAGCATCTCTTTAGAGATAACGAGATCCTTGCCATTTTCTGAAAGTTAGAAATACCCTTTGTGTGAACTGTAGCTAGTCAGGCTTCATTCAGTGTGAAGTCTTTGTCTATTTTAAAAAAATAATACTTTTATAAAGAAGCCAGGATGATACAGACATATATGTATATTCTGTCATATCTTCTGGGCATGACAGGGTGTATGTGTATGTCTTTGAAGGTGACAGGACAAGTTGGCAAAAGGGCATTGGGAATCCTTGTCTTTATAAATCGAGGTATAAAAATATAAAAGTTATGTTTACCTTAAAGTTACCTTTATAAGATTGTTTAGAACAAAAACAAAAATAGCTGGAAAAACTCAACAGGTCTGACAGCATCTGTGGAGAGGAACACAGAGTTAATGTTTCGAGTCCGTATGACTCTTTATCAGAACATAACTCAAGTCATACGGACTTGAAACGTTAACTCTGTATTCCTCTCCACAGATGCTGTCAGACCTGCTGAGTTTTTCCAGCTATTTTTGTTTTTGTTTCAGATTTCCAGCATCCTCAGTATTTTGCTTTTAAGATTGTTTAGGCCCTTGCTGGAATATTGTTGCCAATGTTGGACACCCTACTTTGGGAAGGGTGCCAAGGCCTTCAAGAGGATGCAGAGGAGAATCACTAGAATAGTAGCACGGATGAAAGACTTCAGTTACATGGAGAAACTGGGGTTGTTCCTCTTAGAGCAGAGAAGGTTAAGAGGAGATTTGATAGAGGTGTTCAAAATCATGAAGGGCTTTAGTGGAGTAAATATGGAGAAACTATTTTCAGCAACACTAGAGTTAGTAACCAGAGGACAGAGATTTAAGGCAATTGGCAAAAGAACCAGAGGTGAATTACTAGGATCTGGAATGTGCTGCCTGAAAGGGTGGTGGAAGCAGATTCAATTATAACTTTCAAAAGAAAAATTGATGTATGCTTTAAAAGGAAATATTTGCAGGGCTATGGGGAAAGAGCAGGGGAGTGGGACTAATTGGGGAGTTCTTTCAAAGGGCCGGCATGCGCACAATGGGCCAAATGGCCTCCTTTTGTACCGTAGCATTCTATGTTTCAATGCACAACGTACATATAATATATTAAAACAAATATTGCATTGCCACATAGGCATCAGAAACTCTTTTCCCTTTCCCATATTTTAGAGTGCATGAGCACAGTTAGTGTCATACATATCAGGGCCAGCTCCCCGATATTAGATTCAGCACTACTTGTTTATGCATGGAATTGTTTCAATTGTCTGACTTCAATGGGCTGTGTACAGTTTATTTGTAGGCCTTGAGCAGTAATGCACCCTAATGGAATATAATTTGTCAAACCTCTTGCGATGTAAGAGTGCCATTAACTGATGAGGCCTGCGAAGTGCGTAAAAGAGCTGGCTTGGTAATCATGTACTCCGTAATTGCAAAAGCTTTTTACTTATTGTGTAATTGGAGCTGACAAGGCTTGTTGCTAATCATGTAATTACGAATGCCTGGCTTCGTTGCCTGGTCTGCTCTCATAATTGAATAGATGTGCTGCTAAATAAGGCCCTCGGGAAGTTTTTCTGAAGGTTTTTTGCTGCGCGTTCAAGGCTGTTCTCTTGCATGGCTAAGTCCGTATGGACACATGTGGGACTTATCATGGTATTAGATCAATTGCTCAATTCATTGCACATCTCATGCAGTGACAAGCAAAAGGCATTGCTTTCTTGGTAGCAGTTGAATGAAACAGGGCATCGCTTCAACATGATTAATGTTTCTTTGTCGTCACTTGACATGTAATTCGCTAAATCTTGTTTGTATTTTGAAAGTTGTAGGCATTTTAAAAAAAAGGAAATGAGAAGAAAATTGCGTGCATTTCATGTTGCATGTCTAGAGGTCCCTAAGACATTGAGAAGAAATTGGTCCAGTTTTCTGAAAAAAAACTGCTAAATGAGGCCTTCATTATGTTGACATCCATAAGGTATTCCTAGCCAATTATTCCATACTCATCACATTTTACTGTGGTGCAACAATAGAAGAAATTCTCTTCAGTTTTCTCCACGTATCTACAGTTTTGACTTGTGCTCAGAAACGGTTCCGTTCCATACATGTGACAATCGATTACCAAATATTTGTTATGTGAAAACTTAGACAGAGCTGTTGGAAAGTTACACGTTCGTGGACTGTATCAAAACCAGCAGAAGTTGCATTTATGTAACCTCTTTAGCATGGAAATTGCCCCAAGGCAAAAAAAAAACGCTCTCAGAGAGAAACTGACGCCAAGTAATGATGGAGGAGTGAGGAAATGTGTTTTAAACAAAATCTTGGAGAAGGTTTTAAAAAGCAGAGAGAAAATTGGCAAGGTTCAGTGAGGGAACTGTAGAAAGCAGGGCTGAGATAAGATCATAAGAAATGGGAGCAGGAGTAGGTCATTCAGCCCTTCGAGCCTTCTCCCTTATTAAATAAGATCATTGCTGATCTGATTTTGGCCTTAACTCCACTTTCCAGATTGCCCCCCATAACCCTTCACTCCCTTGTTGATCAAAAATCTGTCTAACTCAGCCTTGAATATATTGAGTGGCCCAGCCTCCACTGCTCTCTGGGGAATAGAATTCCAAGGTCATACTACCCTCTGAGAGAGAAAGAAATTCCTCCTCATTTCTGTCTTATACAGGAGACACCTTATTTTTAAACTGTGCCCCCCTAGTTCTAAACTCCCCCACGAGGGGAAACAACCTCCTAACACCCTCAAGTCCCCTCAGATGGTTCAATAAGATCACCTCTTTTTCTCCTAAACTCCATTGACTCTAGTCCTAACCTACTCAACCTTTCCTGAGATAGACTAATAGGCAGGGGGAGGATGGGAAGGGTATAGTTGTGGCCTGAGTGTTAATATGGCGTGTAAGAGATGGAGGCAGTCACATAGGTTGAACGGGGTGAGGAAAAGGATGGATTTGTAAATAAGGAAAAACTATTAGGAATTTGTGTTGGGGATGGGTAGTGAGTGGAGGCCAGCAGGGATAGAAACGAAGGACAAGGTTAGATCGGATATGGGTAGTGAAATTCCGAATGGGTTAAGATGGTGAGCCGCCTTTCCCACTGCCGGACGTCGGGAACGTCGTTTTAATACATTTGCATCTCATTATAAGCCCTGTTCACCGGAATCATCCCCCCCAGTGCCAGATCATCGGGGCATACGCTGGCGTGTTTCATAACTGTACATAAGTGACGTGCACCTGGTGAGCTGCAGTTCACCCAGGACTTCGAGGTTTGTTTGCCTATCTTGCTTCGAGCAGCACTCACCCTAACCCTAACCCTAACCCTAAACCTAACCCTAACCCTAACCCTAACCCTAACCCTAGTCATCAGCACCAGGCTTCACAGACAGCACCACATCACTTATAGGGGGGTCCACGGGCAGGTCTCTACCTACCAGACAAGCCCCTAAGGTGGAGGTGGCTTTGTATGGCTGCGGGGCTAGGGCTTGCTTGGCGAAGGGGGAGAAGTGGCCTCAGGCAAAAGAAGAGGCTGCAGGATGAGGGCTGTACTGGGTAAAGGGGGTATCCCAGGGTGTGTGTGGGGTGCATGTTGATCTGTGCAAGTGGCTTTAAGAGGGTGAGGGCTGAGGAGGAGTCTCCAGGGGAGATGAGGCCAGATGGTGATGTGAGGGTGTGTGTGAGAATGGGTGGTGATGCCCCTTGAGCTGTCAGTGAGTGAGATGCCAGTGAATGTGTGATGGGCTTGTGAATGTGAGTTTAGAGTGATGAGATGGTTGCCTTACCCTGGTGGCACGGATGAGATCATTCATCCATTTTCTGCACTGGATGGTTGGGCTCTTGTGTGCAGCACTGGCACTGACCACCTCTGCCACCACCTCCCAAGCCGGAGTGGTGAGACTGATGGGCCTCCTGCGGCCAGAGCGGGGATGGTGGACATTGCGGTGGGCCTCCACGGTGTCCAAAAAGGCGTCCCAGGGATATAGTGTCACTGAATCGGGATGGGTGGGGGGCTGCACTTGCTTGGCTTTTGGTGCCATGTCTTCACCGGAGCCGTCCTGGGCTGCAAGCATTGAGAAGTGGCAAGGAAACGGCATGGTGGGAAAATCGGGAGCTGCCCGCCAGTGAGACAGCGTGTTTCCTGTATAAATAATGTGGTGGGAATGAGATGATGTGGTGCGAAAAGCTGCCACTGGGGTCAGCGGGTAAAACGTTCTTTTTCCCGCTCACTGCCGCCCTTGGTACAAATCTGGGATGACTCTTCCTAGAGATTTTGGTGGGAATTAAAATGTTGGCTTTGATCTTTCCCCAGTGATCAAGTGAAGTAAGTTCAAGCGCAATCATGCCTTGATCCAATGTCCATGCACACAGACATATGCGTACACTTTCCAACACAATTAACTGTTCAACTTGGCCCCCGGCTGAATAAAAATTTTCTCGTCTTTCCCACCCCAAAGCTCTGAGGCCAAATTGTGTTGAGACTGCTTTCATTATGGGCTGGATAAGCCGCATTAACACAGACCATGGACCAAACCTGAGACCTTCTGGCTTTGCCTGGCTAAGTCCCACACTGGGTAGGGAACCTGTCATGCAGAGTGGGTGGGAGGGGGAGAAGGGGCACGGGCTTAAGGGAAAGTCTAAGGTTAAAGTGCAAGTGTTAGGAAGTGGAAAACAATGTCATGAGATATCAACAGCAATACATCTGAATCTTTAAAACACACGCAGATTTGCCAATCTTTGTGTGCAGTAAATCCATGACTCATTGGCTTTTCCTCATGATCTGTGCTTTGATATATTAGCCAGGGACTTACTGTAGACGCACTTTTATACGTTTTATTTATGATTGTTGCATGTGAAAAAATTAAAGTCAGTCAAAAGCAACCAGACACTTTCAATGTGCAGCTCTCAAGTCTTCCAGTTGTGCCAGGCCCCAATTTCGGAAAGTGACCTTTCTTTCATTGACCGGTGAAGCTCCCAACATTCTCTAATCTGATATTCAACAGTAAATCTCAAATGGCTCTTGTTAAAACCTTCTGTTCTCATTGAAAGTTGTGTGGTGTCAACATTTGTGGTGTTTTTATTTAATGATAATTAAGGAGGACAGTTGAGGGGAATGGTAGCATAGTCATAATGTCCCTGGATGAGGCATCCAGAGGCCTAGACTAATATTCTGGAAACATTAGGGGCAGAATTTTCTGCCTGTCGGGCCGGGTGGGCCTGACCCAATCTCCGCCGGGTGGGGAGCCGATCCCCGCCGGAGAAGCGGGCCCCGCCGCCATTTTAAGTGGGCGGGCCAATTAAGGCCCACCCAGCGTGACGTCCGGCGGGGAAGCGCTATGCGCTCCCTGTGCGGGTGGGGGGGTGGGGGTATTCCCCAAATGCGAGAGTGCGCTCTATCGAGCATGCGCACGAAAGAGCGCACATCTCCCTGAGGCAAAGTGCTGCCTCAGGGAGATCGCTGACAGCTTTATAAACTTTAAAAATAGAAAAATAAAAAAATCCTTAACATGCCCCCCTCATGTGACAATGTCACACGAGATGGGACATGTTCATAAATTTCACTGAAACTTTAATAAACTTTTTTCAACCCTACATGAAACCTCATCTCGCTGGTGGATGAGGTTTCATGTTTTATCTGTTTGCCGCCAGGGTTCCTGGCCTGTCCACCAGCCTTAAGGTTGGACGGGCAGATCCTTTAATTGTTTTAATTATCCTGTCAATGGCCTCAATTGGCCATTGACAGGTTGGCGGGTGGACAGTTGATCTCGCTGTGTCCCCGCCTTCCTGAATATTTAAATGGGGCGGGATGATGTCGGGGGGGAACCCCCGACATCATCCCGTGTCATTTTCGCATTGGCGAGCGGGCCCCGCCCCCTGCTCACCGATGGAAAAATTCAGCCCATAGTTCAAATCCCACCACGGCAGCTAGGGGGAATTTAAATTCAATTAATGAATACATTTGGAGTGAAATGCTAGCCTCATTAGTAATGATAATGAAACCATCAGATTGTCATAAAAAATGCCTACTGATTCACTAATGTCCTTCAGGGAAGGAAGTCTGCCATCCTTAACCAGCCTGGCCTGTGTGTGGCTCCAGACCCACATCAATGTGGTTGAATCTTAACCACCCTCTGAAATGGTCTAACAAGTCACTCAGTTGCACCAAACTACTACGGACAAAAGTGCTGTGGGTATATTGGCATACACTGTGACGGGTCAAGAAGGTTGCTCACCACCATTGTTCTAGGGCAATTAGGGATGGGCAACAAATGCTGGCCTAGCCAATGATGCTCACATCCCAAGAATTTATTGAAAAAAACCAATTTGAATTGAGATGGAAAGGAAGACTGGAATATACCAAAACACCAGCAGTTCAACACCTGAGAGAGGGAATTATAGTTTCATGTTTCAGATGGGAAAGTGGTTGCCAACTTTGGCTGCATGCCTTCCTGGAGGTGTCATCACACAATCTCTTGCCTCCAAACCAGCCCATCTTCTCAAGCAGGCCTTTTGCTGCAACTCAAAATTTTTGACCTAATAACTGAAAGTGTTAAAACAGGGGAGAAAAGTTGTAAAAAATCTTTGGGCTGAATTTTCACCAAGTCGGCTTGACTTGGAAGCCCTTTAAAAATGATGGGTGAGTCCTGAATCTATGATTCCCGACCCCATTCCCATTTCAGGAATGCCTTTCAAGGGTACAGGCTGGTTCCTGTCAAAAGCCCACATCTGCACTCCCAGACTGGCTGACTCTATTGCTAGGTAGGCATGTCCTACTCATCTGCAACTTTCATCGAGCCAGGCCAGGTTTTTAAAGAGTTGTGGTTCACGGCCTCTCAGAGGATTCATGAACCCTCGTCCGCATGAGGGAACCTTTTAAAACGTAAGTTCAAAGGTCCTCCTCAGTATGCCCCTCCACCCACCCCTATGGACCCTCATAGCCCTTATGCTAAGCGCTGCCACTCCACCCACTCCCTAAGAGTAATGGTTGTCTGGGCTCTTAGCCAAGCCTCATTATGTATGCTTGGCTGAGAGTCCAGACAACTATTAGTCTTGTTGAAACAACTGCACCCCAGAGTAAACATTGCCTGATTGACAGCTCAGGCTATCTGATCTCTGCCATCAATTTCACAAAGTCTATTTACACCAAGTGGTTTCAAGGCTTGTGGGTTTGTTATTAATACTTTAAAGGGTCTGGATGACACTTTTATTGGTTCATAACGAAATTACTTCTTTAACATAGTAGAAAGTTATGAATGAGTTATTTTTTTTAAAGCTTTTTTTTAATAAATCTTACAATCACCATAGTGTTCATTGGCTCTATGCAGTGTATAGTGGGTCAATGGGCATGCAAGTGTCATAACTTGACATTGGGGTTATGAGGGGCTATGGAGATGGGTGGAGGGGCATTGCTTGGCATTGCAGGCATGAGGGGCCATGGGGAGTAGGTGAAGGGGCATAGCTTGCAATTTAGGGCATGAAGGTCTTTGGGGGAGGGTGGAGGGGCATAGTTTGGCAAAGGGGGTGTGAGGAGTGAATGGGCGGAATGAGGTGGCATGGAAGGTGCATGGGAAGTGTGTAGGGGGTGTGAGGGGTGAGGGGTAAGGGCTGATGGGCCTTTCTGCTTTTATTTTAACAGGGACGAAATCTCATTGCACCGAGGTGGGCCTTAAAGAGCTGTCTTGGCAGTTGGCAGCCCCTGTGGCAGGCTCTGACCTCTTTACCATGTCAACCGGCCCGACTCCAGCTCTCATCCACCCCACCCCCACCGGCAATGAAGATTCCACCCATGTGGGCACTTTCTCCCAAAGCGGGCGGGCTGAGTCAGGAGGTTTCCTGACTCCCATTCCCCACCTCAAAGATGAAAGTTCAAGCTCTTATGATTTTTTCTCCTGGTGCTTGCAGCAATGTCAAGGAGACATTATCCTTTAATCCCTGGACAATCCTGGAGGGTTGGGAACCATAGTTGAGACTCTCCGTCAGGATAATGCCCAAAATATTAACCTGTCTTTCCCCTAACTCCCACTGTCAGTCCACCCCACTTTTCACCAACTTATTGGGCAGAATGTTCCCCTTGTTGGGTGGGCACGTGCCCGATCCAAATGGGAGTAAAATAATGCGTGATGATGTTGGGTTGAGGGTCCCGAAGCCATTGTGCAGTCGCGCGATGAATTCAGTCGGTGGGTGTGCGCCCACCGACAATTAAGAGGGCTGTTAAGCCCATCAATTAATTAATTAATTAGTTAATTAAATTGAATGTTTTCCTGCCTGTCCAGCCTTATGGATGGCGGGCAGGCCAATAGGCCAAGAGGCCTTTGCATTTTTTGCGAACCGTTTTGACCAGTGATTTAAAAAAAGAATAAAAGCTTTTAAATACCATTTTTCACATGTCCCTGCTCATGTGACAGAGTCGCACGAGGGGACGCGCTTTCCTTATTTTTCAATTCTTTATTTTTAATGTGGAAAATCTTCAGCTCCCTGAGGCAGCTCTGCCACTTCAGGGGGCTTTCACTGAGAGCACCCCGCACGTGTGCGCTGAGTTCCTCGCTCGCCCTCCTCTCAACACCCCAACCAGGCAGCGCTGAGCGTTTCAGCCCGCGATTCAGGCTGGCTGGCCAATTAATCGCGGTCGGGGCCTGATCGCAGGTGGCGCTCGGTTTCGGGGCCTCTCCCGGACCTGTCAGCCACGCCCACCCGATGAGGTAGCGAATCTGCCCATTGTGTATTTCTAGAAAACTGCGGTTTTGATTTTGTAAAGACCTCCTGCTGATGTGAGAAAGCTCGATATCTAATTTTAAAAATGCTTCTGGAGTTGGGCAGTGGTAGAATGCCTCCTTTACAGTAGGTGGATCCCGGTAAGATGTGCCTGGATTGCATTGTGCTGGCCGACAATTGTATTATAATTTCTAGTTCTCTTTTCACTGAATTAAAAAATTTTGAGTATGCCCTCACTTCCTTTTTTAAGTTTGTTTTTGGGATGTGGGCATCGCTGGCAAGGTTGACATTTATGCCCCATTCCTTATTGCCCCTGAGATGTTGGTGGGGAGCCTTCTCCCTGAACTGTTGCAGGGCATTTGGTGAAGGTGCTCCCATGGGGTGCTGCTGGATAGGAAGTTCCACAGTTCCAAACCTAGCGACAATAAAATAATCGCAATATTTTTCCAAGTCAGGATGGTGTATGACCTGGAGGCAAACTTGGAGGTGATGGTGGTGTTCCCATGCATCTGCTGGTCTTGTCCTTCTAGGCGATGGAGGTCGCAGGTTTGGGAAGTGTTGTCTTCAAGACCTTGCCAAGTTCCTGCAATACATCCTTGCCCAACTTCCTGTTGCCACAACCTTTGGTCACATGTTTATGTCAATACTTGATCTTTGAAGATGGCAGGACACGTTGACAAAGTAGTTAGCGAAACATATGAGATCTTAGGCTTCATAAATAGAGGCATTAAGTACAGCATAGAAGTTATGCTGAACCTTTATAAAGCTCTGGCTAGACCACGACTACAGAATTGCATCCAGTTCTGATCGCCATTCCTTAGGGAGGATGTGAGGGGCCTTGAGAGGGTGCAGAACAGATTTACCAGGATGTTCCCAGGGATGGGGATTTTCACTGCAGGGTTAGGTTGGAGAAGCTGGAGTCTCTTTGGAACAAAGGAGGTTGAGGGGAAATTTGATAGAGGCGTACAAGATTATGATAGACTTAGATAAAGTAGGCAAGGAAAAGCTCTTCCAATTAGCTGATGGTACAAGGACTACAAAACACAGATTTAAGGTTTTGGGGATGAGATGGAAGGGTGCTGTAAAGATTTGAGGTAGATGTTAAGATCTTAACCACACCTTGACCCAACAGGTATGTACACTGAATGTTTGATTAGCAGCATGATAATAATATACACAAATTGATACTTAAGAACAGCAGTAGTTGTGACAGTGAACACTGGTCCTTGTTGCCCAAAGTCACTGGGGCATGTCTTCTGGGTTATGTTCTGTTGACTGTGATCTCATCTTCCCTTGAAAACAATATCTTTGATTGTCTCCCTTCTATCTTGTCCAGCGATCCTTCTCATGCCATTTAAGCTATAGTTGGCTCTGCTCAGTATGACTGTGCCAGGATTACCTCATTAGTTGTCCATAGTCATGGTCTGGGCCAACACGAATGCTCCTAGAGATGTTTACTATTTTCCACCTTTTGCAGGCTACCTAAGGCTCACATGTCTGCTGGCATTAACCATTTTTGCCATCTCTATTAATACCACTTTAAACAGAGAAAAGGAAACAAAAATGTTTTCCAACATTTACTTGGACAAAGGTCAAGGTCTCTTCTTGAGCCATACATTAACAGGTAGAGATACATCTTGTCATGTTTGTACATTCTAACACTCAACTAATCTTTATCAGTTTGCCTTGCAGTTACATCAATATTTTTATTAATACAGAAAATCAAACTTTAGAAGAGACAACACTTGATCTTTGTCTCACATACAATCCAGGTTAGAAAACTTTAGTTTAGTCGTCTAATCTCACTTCCCCTTCTACAACTGCTGACCTGAGGTACCTGCGCTATAGTATGAATAATGTTGTAACCTTAGCATTTTGTGAACAACCTTAGCCATTATGCTTTGCTACTTAGCTTTTAATCATATAGTTACCCATAAACACATTTGTGTAGTTATTGATCAAATCTGATTATCCAAAGATACATGGATTGCACAATGCATAATGACCTGGAACTTGCTATCCAGGGATGCTCAATGATTCCCAAATGAAATTGGGTGAGCACTTGAAAGAAGTAAGCTTATGGGGCTACAGGGAAAGAACAGGAGAATGGGACTGACTGGATTGCTCCATGGAGAGCCTTGATGGGCCGAATGGCTTCCTTCTGTTTTATAAATGACTCTATGACGAGGTTGCCCATGCAAAAATTTAGAATGGGAACCCAATAAGTAAACAATTGCCCTCCAACTCTGTCCTTGCAGATAAAAGAACAAGGGGACTATTGATACTACTGTGTCATCCAATGAGCTTGAGGTGGTTCAGGACTTATAGCAAACAGCATCTATTTAAAGAGCGTCTAGAACTATAGCAAACAGAACTCATGATCTTAAGCTACAGCAGAGTCTCCCAATAAAAGCAAGGTGATTTCTGCAGCAAAATGCAGTGAATGGAGGATAGTTACATTTTTTCTTTATTCATTCATGGAACGGAGGCGTTGCTGGCAAGGCCAGCATTTGTTGCCCATCCCTAATTGCCCTTGGACTGAGTGGTTTGCAAAGGCCATTGCAGAGGGCAGTTAAGAGTCAACCATGTTTCTGTGGGTCACAGGTAGGCCAGAGCAGGTAAGCGACTGCCGTATTTCCTTCTGTAAAGGATGTACCAAATAGGAGCAGAAGTTTGCCATTCGGCCCCTCGAACCTTCTTCGCCATTCAATAAGTTCATGGCTGATCTGTTTGTGTTTCGAGCTCTACATTCCCATCTACCCTCAATAACATTTGATTCCCTTGCCTAACAAGAATCTATCTACAAAAAACTACTGCGGCTGCTGGAAAATCAAATCAAAAACAGAATTACCTGGAAAAACTCAGCAGGTCTGGCAGCATCGGCGGAGAAGAAAAGAGTTGACGTTTCGAGTCCTCATGACCCTTCAACAGAACTGAGTAATATTAGGAGAGGGGTGAAATATAAGCTGGTTTAAGGTGGGGGGTGGGGGGAGAGAATCTATCTGCCTCTGCCTTAAAAATACTCAATGACCCTGCTTCCACTGCCTTCTGAGGTGGAGAATTCCAAAGTCGCACAGCCCTCTGAGAGAAAAAAAATTCTCCTCATCTCTGTCCTAAAAGGGCAACCCCTAATTTAATGCCCCCTAGTTCTGGACTCACCCACAAGAGAAAACATCCTTTCCATGTCCACCTTGTCAAGACTGTTCAGAATCTTATTTACTTCAATCAAGTCACCCCTCACTCTTCTAAACCCCAGTGGAAACAAGCCCAGCCTGAACATCCTATCTTCATAAGACAACCTGCTTATTCCAGGTATCAACCTAGTGAAAACAGAAAATGCTGGAAAAACTCAGCAGGTGTGTGGCCGCATCTGGGGAGAGAGAAACAGAGTTAATGTTTCGAGTCCGTATGACCCTTCTTCAGATGCTGCCAGACCTGCTGAGCTTTTCCAGAATTTTCTGTTTTTATTTCAGATTTCCAGCATCCGAAGTATTTTGCTTTTATCAATCTAGTAAACTTCCTATGAACCTTCTCAGGAGACCAAAATCGCACACAGTATTCGAGAAGTGGTCTGACCAATGCCCTGTATAACTGAAGCATAACATCCTTACTTTTATGTTCAATCCCTCTTGTAATAAAGGATAGCATTCCATTAGACTTCTTGATTACTTGCTGTACCTGCACACTAACTTTTTGTGACTCATGCACGAGAACATCTAGATCCCTCTGCACCTCAGAATTCTGTAGTCGTTTTCTGTTTAATTAATACCCTAATGCCAAAGTGAATAACTTCACATTTTCTTATCTGCCAGGTTTTTGCCCACTCACTCAACATAGGACTTTAGAGAACCAGAAAGGGTTTTTAACAACAATCGATGATAGTTTTCATGGTCACCATAGCTTAGACTAGCTTTATATTCCAGATTTTTATTCATTGAGTTTAAATTCCATCAGCTGTCATGGTGGGAATTGAACCCATATCACCACAGCGTTTAGCTTGGGCCTCTGGATTACCAGTCCAATGACATGACCATTACGCCACTATCTCACCAAGCAAAATTATATGGGCAGAATTTTGCCCTCATTGGATGAGCGCAACGGGCGGGCCTGGGATCGGGGTCTGACCGCGATTTCACGCTGGTGGGCAAATTAAGGCCCACCCAGCGTGAAAGGCATGCTGCAGCGCTCAGCGCTGCCTGTGTGTGTTTGGGCGGGGGGGTGGGGTTTGGTGGAGGAGGGCGAGTGTGGGAGTTCGCGCATGCATGCTGGAAAAACTCCCTGAGGCACAGAACTGCCTCAGGGAGATGAAGATTTTTGAAAATAAAAAAGAAATATTTAAAAATTGTTAATTATGTGTCCCCTCATGTGACTCTGTCACACGAGCAGGGACATGTTAGAAATTAGTTTGAGACATTTAAAATTTTTTTTGATGACTGATCGAACCCTCATCCCGCCTGTGGATGAGGTCTCTCAAAAAATCCACAGGCCACTTGGTCTTTTCGCCTGCCCGCCACCTGTAAGGTTGGACGGGCAGCGAAAATTTTCATTTAGTTAGATCTTCAATGGCCTTAATAGGCCTGTTAATTGTCGGCGGGTGTCAATCGATCTCTGAAGGCGGAGGGGCATGTTAGTGGGGTGGTGAAAAAGACATTTGGGACACGTGCCTTTATCAATCGAGGCGTAGATTACAAAAGTAAGGAGGTCATGTTGGAGTTGTATAGAACCTTGGTGAGGCCACAGCTGGAGTACTGTGTGCAGTTCTGGTCGCCACATTGTAGGAAGGATATGATTGCACTGGAGGGGGTGCAGAGGAGATTCACCAGAATGTTGCCTGGGATGAAACATTTAAATTATGAAGAGAAGTTGGATAGACTTGGGTTGTTTTCTTTGGAGCAGAGAAGACTGAGGGGCAACATGATCGAGGTGTACAAGATTATGAGGGGCATGGACAGGGTGGATCAGGAGCAGCTGTTTCCCTTATTTGAAAGGTCAGTCATGAGGGGACATAAGTTCAAGGTGAGGGGCAGGAGGTTTGGGGGGGATGTGAGGAAAAACTTTTTTACCCAGAGGGTGGTGACGGTCTGGAATGCGCTGCCTGGGAGGGTGGTGGAGGCGGGTTGCCTCACATCCTTTACAAAGTACCTGGATAAGCACTTGGCACATCATAACATCCAAGGCTATGGGCCAAGTGCTGGTAAATGGGATTAGGTAGGTAGGTCGGGTGTCGGTGCAGACTCGATGGGCCGAAGGGCCTCTTCTGCACTGTGTGATTCTGTGATTCTGTGATCTACATGCGCCCGCCGACCGAAATAGCGATTACATCGGGACGCTAGCCCGACATCATCGCGCGTCAATTTACGCTCGTTTGGATCGGGCATGTGCCCGCCCGACGAGCGCAATTCTCTGCCCCATGTGTAAAATCAATTCCAGTCATTCACAGCAGTGTGACCTTGGCTATTAGCATTTTGTTACTGTCCAAGTTAATCAATACTTCAGTTTAACCCCGATAATCTATTCTATTATTTTACCTGACGCTGATGCAAGCCCAATAGCTTTGTAACTACCTGTGTTTGTTCCGTCAATTTTGCTTTGAAAGTTAAATTGATTCTGTTTGAGAGGGATCTCCTCAGTGTTCGCTCCTTCACATTATTGAGTGTTTATTTGGGCCAATAGTGATTGAGGTGGTGGACTCATTATTTTAACTTTGTACTTGGCAATTTCATTCCAATAATAATTATGCTCAATACCAATCTATTGTCAATTAGACTTTTAACAAATTAAGTCTCTTGGATTTAAACTGATGGCCAATGATTCATTACTTCAATTTAGTGTGAAAGGATGTTGATCCCCTCGCTGGAGCAAAGTGGGAATCGATGCGTTAAAGCACTAAACAAGCATAAACCGCCTCTTGTAGCGACTGTCGAGTCCAAGAATCTGTGGCCCTCCCAAGTAGAGGAAGGAAAGGAAAAAACAATGAAATGCATGAGGCAAAGTCTGGGAGAGGAACAAAAGAAGAAACTAAGCAATAGGAAGTCATCTTGGTATTACGAGAATCTTCTGCCAAAATTCATTCTGGGATATAATAGCCTGCGGTTTCTTAGGAATTTTACAGTAAATTACACCTCAGTTGATAAATTCTTGGAGAGATGTTCAGAGGGATAGGTTAGTTATTGGTGGCAGCTTTTGAGGAAGTAATTTAGTTTGGCCTCCACACGGATAATGGTTTTAAAACAATAATTTACATCATTTGCCACTGAACACAGCCTGCAGTTCATTAACCCTTAGCAGCCATACAATTAAAGATCTGAAAGCATGTTTCAACAAACTGGAGGAAATTTACTATTCCTTCATCTCGAGGGGCAATTTCATGTTAATTTGAAAAAAATTTTACCGGTATACCCAACCTTCCAGTTGCTTGCCATTTCAATTCACCATCTTGCTCTCATGCTCACATTTCTGTCCTCGCTCTGCTGCAGTGTTCCAGTGAAGCCCAATGCAAACTGGAGGAACAGCACCTCATCTTCCGATTAGGCACTTTACAGCCTTCTGGACTCAAAGTTGAGTTCAACAATTTCAAACCACAAACCCTGTCCTCCATTTTGAATTATTTTCCTCCAAGTGCCCAAGTCTGTACCTTGTTCTCATGTTTTTGCTGTCAGATAGCTCTGACCTCTTTCTATGCTATTAACACATTCTGCTATTTTGCTTTCAGACAGTGCTGACCTTTATTCTGCGATTAACACCTACTCTGGACCAAAGCTTTCATCTTTATATGAACATAACCACTACGTTCCTGAGAATCACAGAATTTTAACCACAACAGAAGGAGGCCATTTAGCCCATCATGTCTGCACTGGCTCTCCAAATGAGCCTATGACCTAATGCCATTGCCCTGCCTTTTCCCCGTACCCCTGCACATTGTTTCTATTCAAATAATCATCTAATGCTCTCTTGAATGCCTTGATTGAACCTGCCTCTACCACACTTCCAGGCAGTGCATTCCAGACCCGAACCACTCGTTGTGTGAAAAAGTTTTTTTTCATGTCACATTTGCTTCATTTGCAAATCACTTTAAACCTGTGCCCTCTTGTTCTTGATCCTTTTACGAGCGGGAACAGCTTCTCCCTATCTGCTCTGTCCAGCCCTCCCATAATTTTGAACATCTCTATCAAATCTCCTCTTAGCCACCTTCACTACAAGGTGAATAGTCCCAATCTCTCCAATCTATCCTCATAGCTGAAGTTTCTCATCCCTGGAACCATTCTTGTAAACCTCTTATGCACTCTCTTCAATGTGTTCACATCCTTCCTATAATGTGGCGCCCAGACACAGTATTCCAGCTGAGGTCTAACAAGTCTTATATAAATTCAGCATAACCTTCTTGCTCTTGTACTCTATGCCCCTATTAATAAAGTCCAGGGTACTATATGCTTTATTAACTGCTCTCTCCACCTGTCCTGCCACCTTCAATGATCTATGCACATATACACCCAGGTCTTTCTGCTCCTGCACCCCCTTCAAAATTTCCCCCCTTATTTTATATTGTCTATCTATGTTCTTCCTACCAAAATGTATCACCTCACACTTCTCCGCATTGAACTTCATCTGCCACCTATCTGCCCACTCCTCCAACTTGTCTATGTCCTTTTGAAGTTATACACTGTCCTCCTCGCAGTTCACAACACTCCCAAGCTTCGTATCATCCGCAAACTTTGAAATTGTCCCCTGCACACCAAGATCTAGATCATTAATATATATCAGGAAAAGCAAGGGTCCCAATACTGACCCCTAGGGAACTCCACTACAAACCTTCTTCCAGCCCATCTACTCGAGGTCTGTCATTGATCTTCAAATTAGAAACAGTCGTGGTCCCAGTACTGAGGCACTCTGACTTTCCACCTTTAATGAGTGCTTCTTTCGTACTTTTGGCCAGTTTCCTGACAATTCCAAGTATTTATTTTGAAACCCCACAGTTTTAAATTTAACTAATAACCAACACTTTCCCATGCTTTTCCTCATAGTAAATCAGAGGATATGGAATTCTATAACAATTGGTGTATAACCAGAGAAGGGTGACAGGCATAGAGTGAGTGGAAGATTATTACAGAAAGCAAATGTGACAAGACTTGTGGTGTCATTATATGCAGCCAGCACACATTCTAGACTAATACTCTAGTGCAGTAGTGAGGGAGATCTATACTGTCAGAGGTGTAGCCCTTCACATGAGATGTTAAGCCCTGTCTGCCCTCTTAGGTCCCATGCCACTGGTCCAAAGAAGAGGTCGGGAATCCTTCCCGGTGACCTGAAGAATATTTATTCCCTCAACTAGCATCACCACTACAGATTATTGATCATTTCTCTCAACTGTGGGAGCTTGCTGTGCACAAATTGGCTGCCATGTTTTCTATAACATCACAGTGGCTACATTTCATTGGCTGTAGAACACTTTGGGCCACCCTAAGGTCATGAAAGTTGCGATATAAATGCAAACCTTTCTGACAGATTTGTTTGAGGAAGTAACACCCTAAGTATCCTGTGAGAGGTCCTATGATATCAAAATTTCCAAAAAGCCTTTGACACAAGTTCCACATGAAAGGCTGCTATTTCAGCAGAAAACAGTAGTAATTAAAGGTGAAGCCTTAAAATGGCTTAGGAATTGGCTGCAGGGCAGGAAGCATTACCCACTTATTTGGGATAGGGAAGAGGGGTTATTTGGGAAATAGGAAAAATGTTGTGCTGAGCGACCGGGCGATTGTAAATTCCAGACGTGTTTGGATTTGTAAATTCATGGGTTTGGATTTGGAGACTCAATGGAAGCCAATGAGTTGTATTAAACCATCACCAGTGGCATAAGAAGAAGGCCCACCACCATCACCACCTTAGGGAAAATAGGGATGGGCAATATATAAGTGATGCCCACAAGAATGTAGCAAAAATAATGCTGCAGTTTTGACATTATTTGTGAACAAACCAGACTTAGGAATCTCAGCTAGAATGGAAATTAGTGAGGGACAGATATGTAGGTTGTTGAAGAGAGTTTTGTTGGTGAATGTTAGGGTGCCATGTGGATGCAGAATGGAGCTTTTGGCCTTTCCCATCCACTTATCACCAACTCCACATTGTCCCTAATTAGTGAATTCATAATCTCAGCCATCGGTGTTGGGAGGAGTTACTTGGTGGAGGCAAGATGCTTCCTGAGACAGGTGGAGGTGTAGTCACGATGTGGTCTACTCATACACCTCCTAATGTCTGGTTCAAGCAGTTTTAGTGAGAGAGCTGGCCATCTGCCTAAGCCCCCCCACCCTGTC
This sequence comes from Cetorhinus maximus, assembly GCF_964194155.1. NCBI lineage: Eukaryota > Metazoa > Chordata > Chondrichthyes > Lamniformes > Cetorhinidae > Cetorhinus > Cetorhinus maximus. Next base: position 11,019,793 of record NC_135884.1, on the reverse strand, counting down.
TGGGACTGGTGCTTTGAAGGAAGTAGGAGAAGGTCAATCTCCAGAGGAGCTACAGGAGCAAGTGTCAGGATGGATACATTTCATGGCATTTATTGGACCAACACAGGAGTCAGTTTACATAAGATCGCTGAGGTCACTTCAACAGTGTGGAAATGTAAAATTCAATTTTACACAAACGACAGCTGATATTAAGAAGCTTAGGCACATGGCCAGGCAACATTTTTGAGTGTTTTAGATGAAAAGCCAAGCTCACTATTGTATGTCACCAGCTTTTGCTGATGGTATCTTCATGTTTGATTTTTGCAACCTTTTCCCACAGTGATTATTATTTATGGTCACATGAGGCTCTCTCAGGAGATAGACAACAAAATAACCTCCTTAATTGCTTTTTTCCCTGTGGTCTCAATTAACTGAGAAACAAAGCATTAGCATATGGAATAAATATACATTGGCTGTGAAAGCCATCCCAATATGAATTAATGGGCGGTAGACAATACCACTGTGGGGATCAATGAACTGTAGAGTATATCCCAGTGGTGGGTAGAGTATATCGCTGTGATAAGTAATGTGTAGCAGAGGATGCTATCCTCAGTGGGGAACATTCATCCTTCAACCAACATCACTAAAACAGATTATGTGGTCATTATGACACTGCTGTGCTGTTGGATCTTGCTGTTCACAAAATGGTTGCCCTGTTTCCTACAATACCGTAGTGACTACTGTTAGAGAGGTGTGTTGGTGTAAAATATTAAATTTCAATTTCATCTCCCAGACTCACATATGTAACTTCTTTTAAAAGGCAGTTTCAAGTGTTAAAACAAAGAAACTAACTTAAAATGGCTGCCACATGTCACCTGATGTTTGGAACTGAAAGCTTCTGGAAACTTCTCAAAAGTGGATTACAATGAACATACCTAGACTACATCCTTGTGGAATGTTGCACCTGCCTTTGTCAGGGCATACCCCTAAACAGCAGTGACAATAAGGCCTCAGACTTTCTGTCTCCAGGACTGCCAGGTAACAAAGGAGAACTGACAAAACTGATTATGCACAAGGGGAGTAATAAGCATACATATCTGCCTTTATTGTATGTCGATGGTTTTGACCATGGGAGATGGGAGCTCCTTTGTTAACATGAATAGACTATCGATTGGTTACCATCACATATCAATGGCCAGTTGTCACATGAGAGAAACTCTTTAATTTATGAAAGTCTTTTATTAAAATAACCCTGCTGGCTTTGGGGCAGTCTGGAGAAGGAACGCCTGAAGCAGCAAAATTGCTGCTTGGCTCTCTCTCCCTGACTAAAGTGAACCCTGCCTGCTTATATTATACTGTGGACAACAGACAGAGAAAATCTGAAGAAGACTTCAAATTTCAAAGCAGCGTTTCCAAGAGAGAAAAAAAAGACAAGAACTACAGCTTTAAGAACTGCCTCAGCCACAAACAACAGTGAAGGACTTAAAGTTAATGAACACTTTATATCTTTGCCTTTTATCATTGAATCTTAATTTGGCCATAAGTCAACCTCCTCTACTTTACAACTTGTATTTTTGCATGCATACATGCATGGGTGTGTGTGTTGCGATGGTCGGGATATGTGCTTACCTTTTTTTAATATTTTGATATCTTTACTTGGGTGGGTTTTAGCACAATAAAAACGAACCCCTTACTTGTTTAAGAAAGCCTGTTGGACAGAGTTCTTTGCAACCCGTTTGTAAATGGTTAAGTACGTATACTGAATTGGCACACTCATACTCATCAATTTCAAAATACCCTGCTACAGTCAACCGAGGAGTGTGAAAGAAAGGGAGGAGTCCCTGGACCCATCCTCACCTTGTTGTAACACTACACTTCAAAGGTACTTAATTGGCTGTAAAGCACGCTGATACATCCTGAGCTTTTGAAAGGCGCCATATAAGTGAAAATCTTTTTTTTTTGTCCTCTATTTCTATCTCGTTTTCTCTTTTCTCCTTTCTTTTCTTCCCGTCTCCAATATGGAATAATTTTCTGTAGAGGGCACCCCAGTGTGGAGTAATGGGTCAGGGTGGTTGGCACTGACATTTACTGTCAGCATTATTGAATAAGTCTTCCACTAGCTCATAATAACAAACTGACTGAGGTAATTTTGCTGTCCTAGCTTTACATTGCCCAAGCTACTTGCTATCATTCCTTGGTTGTTTTGGACTCACCCTCATTGGCTGTGATTCTCCATATAATGCCTGAGCTGCATTTTAGTAAATTGAGAAGCTGATACATCGCAGGATAAGTAGTTTTCTTCAGCTAATCTGATTCACCAGTTCTATCTTTAGCCAGCATGCCAGCAGTTTAAGCACCAGATTTGACAAAGGCTAAATGGTTCTTTTATAACTCGCTTAAAAAGCGGCAGAAATGATTCCCTCAATTGTTTGTGCTTTGTGCCGGAGAGTGAATTTTCAGCATTTACACAGGCAGTTATTGAAATGTCTTTTGTAAGTGTCACTATGAAGTAATGCCTTTTAATAGCTGTTCCTTAATGTAACACCCCCCTCCACGATGTTATCCTGATGAATCAGAATCAGAATGCGGCTTTATCAAAGCATTGGAGTAATTGCAGCATTTCCAAAACATTTAATTATTTCGGTCAATGTCAGCAAGGAAACAGGTATGTCAGATTCTTTCAGATGATGTAATCATTAGCCAATCACAAGGCCACAAATGGGTCTTTGATTGACATAAATTGACTGTCAATCTTAAATAATATTACATCCTACAAAAAGCAAGAGAGTCCAATCATTGGATATTTACATTGGCAAAGTGTTTGATATGTTTTCAGAGGTTCCAGAGTCTAATTAACATAACATTTCTAATTAATGGTTTCCTCTCAACTTCTTGCTTTCTGTTTCTGGCTTTCTCTCTGTCCCATGTTTCTATTTCTTCTCTGTCAGGTGTATATAAAGTAATAATACTGGAGTTGAATACAAGGTGTTAAAAAATGTTTATGATCTCATAAGTCCTGGCTTAACCTGTGCAGTTCAAGTTCTGCCATTGTGGAGGATGTGTTAGAAAGCGCCTGGGGAGCTTATAGCACCCAGTTTAATAACTATCAGAACAAAGCTACTGTTAGAGTTTTGGTGAGACCACAACTGGAGTACTGTGTGCCGTATTGGTCTCCATATCTAAGGAAGGATGTACTTGCCTTGGAGGCAGTACAGCAAAGGTTCATTAGATTGGTTATTGGGGCGAGAGGGTTGTCCTATGATGAGAGGTTGAGTAAATTGGGCCTGAATAAGAGATGCTCTCCTTTAAGCATGTAAGATTCTGAAGGGGCTTGATGGGTAGACACTGAGAGGCAGGTTCCCCAGTCTGAGGAATCTAGAACACAGGAGCACAGTCTCAGGGTAAGGAGGTCAATCTTCTTTTTTCCTTTATTCTTTCATGGGATGTGGGCACCCCTAAGGCCAGTATTTGTTGCCCATCCCTAATTGCCATTGAAGAAGGTAAAACCAGTAAAACCCGGAAAGACTGGTGCTGGTCCGAACTGGTCTTGTATACCTTAAAATGGAACTCCAGTTCAGACCAGCACCAGTCTTTTCCAAGTTTTACTGTTTTTTTTTCCAAACTGGGATGGCTTGCTAGGCCATTTCAGAGTCAACCATAATGCAATGAGTCTGGAGTCACATGTAGGCAAAACCAGCTGAGTTTTTACAACAATTGATGATAGTTGTCATGGGCCACCATCATTACATTCCAGATGTATTAACTGAAGTTAAGTTCCAGCAGCTGCAGTAGGATTTGAACCCATGACCCCAGAGCATTAGTCTGGGCTTCTGGATTGCTAGACATTACCACTGCTCCACCATCTCCTCCAATACTGCAATGGCGTACCAGCCTAGAGTAAATGTTCAAGTCTCTAGAGTGGGGTTTGAATCCCTGACTGTCTAAACTAGAGGCCAGAGTGAACACAAAAATATAAGAACACAAGAATTAGGATCAGCAGTAGGCCATTCAGCCTCTCGAGCCTGCTCTGCCATTCAATAAGATCAAGGCTGATCTGATTGTGACCTTAAATCCATTTTCCAGTCTTCCCCCCCCCTAACCCTGGACTCCCTTGTCGATCGAAAATCTGTCGAGTTCAACTTTGAATATATTCAATGATCGAGCCACCACTGCTCTCTGGGGAAGAGAATTCCACAAACTAATGACTCAATGAGAGAAGAAATTTCTCCTTATCACAGTCTTAAATCGGATACCCCTTATTTTTAAAGTATGCCCCCTAGTTTTAAACTCCTCTGGGAGGGGGAAACATCTTCTGTCAAACCCCTCAGAATCTTATATTTTTCAGTAAGATCACCTCTCATTCTTCTAAACTCTAATGAGTATAGGCCCGACCTGTTCAACCTGTCCTCAAGATAACCCCTTCACCTCAGGAATCATAAGACCATAAGACATAGGAGCAGAAATTAGGCCATTCGGCCCATTGAGTCTGCTCCGCCATTCAGTCATGGCTGATAAATTTCTCAACCCCATTCTCCCGCCTTCTCCCCGTAACCTTTGATCCCCTTACCAATCAAGAACCTACCTATCTTGGTCTTAAATACACTCAATGACCTGGCCTCCACAGCCTTCTGTGGCAATGAATTCCATAGATTCACCACTCTCTGGCTAAAGAAGTTTCTCCTCATCCCTGTTCTAAAAGGTCTTCCCTTTACTCTGAGGCTGTGCCCTTGGGTCCTAGTCTCTCCTACTAATGGAAACATCTTCCCCACGTCCACTCTATCCAGGCCTTTCAGTATTCTGTAAGTTTCAATCAGATCCCCCCTCATCCTTCTAAACTCCATTGAGTATAGACCCAGAGTCCTCAAACGTTCCTCATATATTAAGCCTTTCATTCCTGGGATCATTCTCGTGAACCTCCTCTGAACCCTCTCCAGGGCCAACACATCCTTCCTGAGATACGGGGCCCAAAATTGCTCACAATATTCTAAATGTGGTCTGACCAGAGTCTTATAAAACCTCAGCAGCACATCCCTGCTTTTATATTCTACTCCTTTCGAAATAAATGCCAACATTGCATTTGCCTTCCTAACTACCAACTCAACCTGCAAGTTAACCTTAAGAGAATCCTGGACTAGGAATCCCAAGTCCCTTTGCACTCCAGATTTCTGAATTCTCTTCCCATTTAGAAAATAGTCCATGCCTCTATTCTTCCTACCAAAGTGCATGACCTCACACTTCCCCATGTTGTATTCCATCTGCCACTTCTTTGCCCATTCTCCTAACCTGTCCAAATCCTTCTGCAGCCTCCCTGCCTCCTCAATACTACCTGTCCCTCCACCTATCTTTGTATCATCTGCAAACTCAGCCAGGATGCCCTCAGTTCCTTCATCTAGATCATTAATGTATAAAGTGAAAAGTTGTGGTCCCAACACTGACCCCTGCGGAACTCCACTAGTCACCGGTCGCCATCTTGAGAAGGACTCCCTTATCCCCACTCTCTGCCTCCTGCCAGACAGCCAATCTTCTATCCATGCTAGTACCTTGCCTCTAACACCATGGGCTCTTATCTTACTGAGCAGTCTCCTGTGCGGCCCCTTATCAAAGACCTTCTGGAAGTCCAAGTAGATAACATCCACTGGCTCTCCTTTGTCTAACCTACTCGTTACCTCCTCAAAGAATTCTAACAGATTTGTCAGGCATGACCACCCCTAGATGAATCAGCCTAGTGAGCCTTCTTTGAACTGCTTCTAATGCAATTATATCCTTTTTCAAATAAGGAGACCAAAACTGTACACAGTATCCCAAATGCAGTCTTACTAAGGCTCTGTACAGCTTTGGCAACTGTTAGCTGTAGCAAGTGTTCCTAAATGAGGTTTAAAATCCTGTGAAATAGCTGTAATTTCAAAAGACAACTGAGTTTAGAATGCACTCCTTCCTGTGGCTGACAAGGTGCCACTAACTCAACGTTAGAATGTGTAAAGGAGAAGATGTGAATGAAGGCACTGCTTCATCTGAACCTTCCTTTCTCCCCAGGCCTGTCCCATTATTTAATTTAATTTTTCTTTTGCTCAGCTAAGCCTTAGCCAGCTATTTCAGACATATTTGGCCATTGGAATCCCAGAAAGAATTTTTAAAGTAGAGGACACAATGCTGGTATTGTGCTCCGCTGATGGTGGGCCGCTGTGGAATTTGGTCCTTTCTGTGATTATTGAAAGTCCTGGGCAATCTCCCGCAGTTTGGAATTAATCTCAGCCGAGGTTGAGGATAGGACCCTGGCTGGCAGCCGGGAGGCTGGGGAGCTGCTGTTCACATCTAGTAAGTGCGCGTTCGGTTAAACTTTGTCTCACTGACTGCACCTGTTCTCGCTGTGCTGAAGTTGTTTTAATTTGTGAGACATTTTTGGGGATCTTTTTCTCTCAAATTTAAGTAGTGTGGCTATAAAATTTGAAACCCTGCGTAGTCTGTATCCTTCCAGATGGCAATGTGAAGGCTGATGACGGGCAGATATCGAGCAGGCAGGCACTGTATCAAATGGGGCACCTTTAAAGAGACAGATAAACTAGCACAGTCTCCACTTTTAATTCTGAAGGCAACCAGTTCAAGAATAAAAGTAAACTTTGGTCGCAAACTCGACAAGGCCACCTCACTTCGCCGTGGTGGCATTTTATTTCTTTGAATGAGAAAACAGGGGACCAAAAAGTACAAAAGGTAAAACAGAAACAGCACAACTTCGGGATTGCAGCTGTAAACAGGCTGTTCTATGGGATGTAAAGTGCTGCTTCGAATAAATAGAAGGGAAAGAGAAACAGAATTTTAAGATAGAATTTTGCGTTTTGAGTTTTTGAGTAAACTGGTAGTTAATTTGCTGCTTTGTCAGCCACAATTTTATCTTTGTGGCTGTTTGCCTGTCTAATTCTGTCCATATATCTATCTGTCTATCTAACTATCTATCTATCTGTCTATCTAACTCTCTCTGTCTATCTGTCTGTCTCTCTCTATTTGTCTCTCTGTCTATCTATCTATCTATCTATCTATCTATCTATCTATCTATCTATCTATCTATCTATCTATCTATCTATCTATCTATCTATCTATCTATCTATCTATCTATCTATCTATCTATCTATCTATCTATCTATCTATCTATCTATCTATCTATCTATCTATCTATCTATCTATCTATCTTTCTATCTATCTGTCTATCTAACTCTCTCTGTCTGTCTGTCTCTCTCTATTTGTCTTTCTGTCTATCTATCTATCTATCTATCTATCTATCTATCTATCTATCTATCTATCTATCTATCTATCTATCTATCTATCTATCTATCTATCTATCTATCTATCTATCTATCTATCTATCTATCTATCTATCTATCTATCTATCTGTCTGTCTGTCTGTCTATCTAGCTCTCTCTGTCTATCTGTCTGTCTCTCTCTATTTGTCTCTCTGTCTCTCTATCTATCTGTCTGTCTGTCTATCTAACTCTGTCCATCTGTCTATGTGACTCTATGGCCGGGAATTTCCAGCCCTGCTGTGGGGTGGTGAGCCATTCAAATCTCCGTTGACTCCGGCGGGACTGGAAGAGCCTGCTGGCTTGGAAAATCCCGCCCGATCTGTCTGTCTGTCTGTCTCTGTCTAGCTATCTGTCTGTCTCTATCTAGCCATCTGTCTATCTGTCCACAGTAAAACCTCGATGGGTTGAATCCTAGGGGATCCACCCATAAATTTGTGCTAAGCAGAGATTTGTAATAGCCAAGGAGGCCCCATCCCCACATAAATGTGTCTCTATGTAACCCGATAGACCTACAAACACGGCCTGTATCAAAAACAACAGATTCAAAGGCCAAATGAAAACACAGGAAGGCAATAAATGTTTGAAGAAGTCTTCATTCAATTTGTTCGGACTTTACAACGGCCTGACCGTGTAAAAGGCTGGAGCTCGGCATTGGAAAATGCCCATTGCTCCATGGTTTCACGCTCTTGTGTGGTCTAACTCCTCTCTGGTTGCTTGGCGTGGTTATATGACAAGCTTAGACAAGCTCGGCTAATCTGGAGTTACCAGTGTGAAATTTCGGCTTATCACGGGCACCGGTCTAGGGATTTGCTGTTCTGACTCATTGCGATTTCACTGTTCGTAACTCTGTCTGTCTCTATGTATTTATTGATCTATTTATCTGTCTGTCCATCTCACTCTATCTATCTATCTAGTCATCCGTCCGCCCATCCATCTGTCTGTCTGTCCGCCTGTCTGCCCATCCACCCGCCTATCCGTCTATCTACCTACCTCTTTGCTGATGAGACCAAGGGACAGATGCAGTACTAATTGAAAGTATAATGATCTACCCACTTAATTAGGGCTATAATATTTTGAGTGGTTGCTAACACTTCATTCCTTAGCAAATCATCAATGAAGGCAAAAAGAAAAAGGTTTGAAATCTGAAAACGAGAACTGGAAATGTGGTATGCCCCGCAGGTCTGGCACCATCTGTGGGGAAAGCGAGGTCAGGCAGCATAGTGCTTCCAACTTCGTTCCTTGTTTTCAAATCAGCGGGAAATTCGGATCCTTGTTAAATCCCTGCTCTGAAATGAATGGGGTGATGAGTAGCTGAGCTACACAAGGTGCTTCCCAGGCACCTTGGTCCTGGTCAGTGCTGATCTTGGCCAGAGCAGTGGACGGGTGTTGCCGTGAACCTGGGCATTCCTGAGTTAAGGGGAACAGCTAGGCAGTGTTGCCCATTCCCAATCACTTGCTGGGCATGCATGTGTGTTGGATGTGGAGTGAGGATGGAATCCATGGTCACATATCCAGCTAATGCTGTCTAATTCACACATGATTCACATATTTGAACAGGGAGCTGGATAAGCACTCGAGGGAGGTAGAATTAGAGGAGATGCTGATAGATAAAGAGAGATAGGAGGGGACACATGTGGAGCATAAACACCAGTGCAGACCAGTTGGGCCAAATTGTCTGTTTCTGTGCTGTAAATTCTATGTAAAAAGTAAGGGGATGCGAGTTTGTGACATGAATAAAACAAAGTGTGTATTTTATAGTGTATTTACTCTGGTAGGATGTGGGGGAGCTGGGATGGATATTTCCTCCACACATTATCTGTGACGGAAATTGTATACCGTTCTTTATAATAGGCTTTTAAGATTTATTACATGCACCTAAGGAAATCAACTCCTTCCTGTATTGGTGCATCCAGATCTAATCTATACGTTGAGCTGTTGTCAATAATTGTTGACTGATCCTTGGATGATATAGCTCTAGAAGGAGGCAGCCACAAACCGAAAGGCTTCTTAGATTGTGGCGTTATCAGCTGGTAAAGTAAGCTACTCTTATATATAGGAGTTACAGCAACCTGAGAGTTGCAGGCAATGAATATTATGCTGGAGATTATCATTTTAAGAGCATCATTAGAATGTTCTGCATGGGTAATCTCTTGGCAAGACTGTAGACAAAATCTTTTATATCGTGAGTTCTGATAAAAAGTGCTTTTTAGTACAGTAAAGCAGGGGACTCACGGAAATGTATCTTTACCTCAGACTTTGTGTACACCTGAGAGCTACAACAACAACTTGCATTGTATAATACCTTTAACTTAGTTAGCCTCCCCAACTGGGGGCTTCACAGGAGTGTTATCAACCAAATTTGACACCCATATGAAGGTATAGGTCAGGTAACGAGGTAAGTTTTAAGGAGGAGAGGGAGGTAGAGATATTTATGCAAGGGATTACAGAACTGAGCACCTAGACAAGTGAAGGCACGGCCACCGATGGTGGAGTGATGAAACTGGGGCAAATGCTAGAGGACAGAATTGGAGGTTAGCGTTAGAAAGAGTGTTTAAAGCAATTTTCACACGTCCAAGTTTTTCATCTTGTTCAGAGTCAATTGGAATGTCTGTCAAGAGTGAGGAAAGGAGAAAAATCACTTTGTATTTTAAGAGATCCCTTCTCAGGTTATAGTTTGCCTAAATTCAAACCAGGCAGGTTGACTTTGATTGGGCAAGGCATTGCCCTGGGGAATGAACCAGAGAATGGCTGTTCATTGAACAAAATAGGGGACAGCATCCTCTGGTTCATTCCCCAGGGCAATGCCTTGACCAATCAGAACCCACTTGCCCACCAATAGAGTACTCTCTTCTCATGAAGTATAAATTGTTGCTCCCTTTACATTTGGTATTCTTGTGAATGTCCTGATGAGTGTACGACGAAAAGCTTTGACGTGTCTCTTTTCTCAGCGATACTCATATTCTATTTGTTTTTTATTTTAAAAAACCCTCAGGAAGGGCTGGAAGCAAATTTTCTTTTTGTTGCAAATGTCAAGGAAACCTCAGTGGAGATTTTATTTGCATTTAACTTTCCCTGAGTGTAATTCTGGTAGTGACGACAGTTTGCTAAGGGCAGCTGCCAAGATGACTGTTCCACATGGGCACAGCCTAGAACTGCCAGTGGGTCCAAGTCAAAGTCAACCTCTTACAACCATGTTCTTCATCAAAGCAACTGGGACTTGGACTGAGCGCTTGATGGTTATTTTAGGCTTGTTAAAAAAAATTTGCCCCTCAAGTTATTGCTTCTAAAGACTGATGGACTTTTTCCAGACTTTCATGACACTACTGTGTATAACTCAGCATTGGGAATGTCCCTGCTGGCTAGCTGTGCAAGAGGGGGCATATAAAATGTATCTCCGCTTTCACATGGTGTGCGTGTGGCTCTGTTTGGTTTCACTGATGGGGAAGGAGGTTGGGGTGAGGGGAAGAAAGTGCCAATGTGTGTCAGCTCCCCTGCTGAGTCACCTGAGACTATCCCAGGATTACCATTCCCAGAAAGGAGGAGGTATGTTTGAAGAATAAAATTAATCCGCAGAAGTTCGCAGAGCTCCTAATTGCAAGCCTGTAATTCTGAAAATAGTCCCAGCCTGATACCGTTGGTCATTAAAACTTAAAGGGCGGAATTTTCCCAGGATTGCACAAAGTGCGGTAAAATGGAATCCTACCCGCCGATGAAAATGGCGGGTTTTCACGCCATATCTTCCCGAGCCCGCCTCATTATATATTCACTCCCATGAAACACGCTTTTTCCATGGTGGGCGGGCTGTCATTCGCCCGCTCACCACCACCCTGCTGTACCATCATGCTGGCCGCCATCTTTAAAAGGCAGCCGCCAGCAAAGCGCTCATCACCACCAACTCATCGCTGCTGCCTGGGAGACATGGCCAGCAAAGGCAAAAAGACTGCATCAACGACAGGTCCCTCGAGCGACTGCTGGATGCCGTGGAGGCCCGTCAGGATGTGCTCTACCCCCCACTCTGGCCGCAGGCTGGGTAGCAATGTCACCAACCCGGCTTGGGAGGCAGTGGCGGCGGTGGTCAGCGCCAACGCCCTTCAGAAGAGGACAACCACCCAGTGCCGCAAAAGGATGAATGATCTCCTCCGTTCCACAAGGGTAAGTCACTCTTTTCATCACTCCCAACACACAAACTCTCAAATCCATCACACACCCACAGGGCTCTCACTCACTGCCAGTGCAAGGGACATCACCATTCACTCTCTCACACACAGCGTCATTGCCCTCATCCCGTCCATGGCACCACTCACCATCCACACAGGCCAGGCACACTTATCATCTGGTCCAGCAGGCATCCTGATACACTCTCCCCATCTCAATCCATGCAGGACAGACTGGCTCACAACAGGAGGGAAAGGTAGCAGATAGGTGGAGAGACGCTGGAATTCAAAGTTCTCACAGAATTCAAAAACAGAGCCATCCAGCTGGCCGGCAATGGCCGGGATCGGCCCTGTGCTGATGGTGAGGTCAGCGCTGCTCTACCAAGTGAGGATCCAGCAGTGCAACATCCATCAGACAACCATGTCGTGTGTGGTGTGTCCTCTTTCACAGGCCACTGCCAGGCACTCATTATCTCCCCTTGCTTTTGCAGGCACATCTGCCAAACAGCCGACAGACTCCATGACCCTCAGTTTCTAATCAAACCCTGAAGAAACCTCTGAAGAGGAATCTGAAGGTACCCTCCAGCAGCGCAGAGAGAGGCACCTCGGTGGGACCTAGCATTAGAGTAGCCCCGGGGTCACAATCTGGTGAGCTCATTGCACTTTCTGATCCACAGGAGATGGAGGCGGGGACTTCCCAGGTCTCTGACACACGGAGGATTGCTGGAGGCCAGAACGTTGCTGAGTTCGAGTCAGATGATGAGCCTCTGGACTCAGTCATGTCGCAGTCATTGGAGCTGCAAAGGCAAGCTTGGGAACGTCAGGAAGGGATGTCCGCTGCACTCCTCAGATTGCAAGGCACGATGGAATAGTCTGTCTGTCTTCAGGCTGAGGTGATAGCGCCAGCATGCCAACACACTGAGGTCAACACTGGTAGGATGGTGGCTGCCATGGAGACCTTGCTCCAGGATGTCACTCCTGCACTGCTGCGCGGGCTGAACTCCATTGCTGATACTGTAGTTGGCCTCCAACAGTGTGTATGGGAGAGGGTTGTGGGGCAGCTCGATCTCACTCCAGCTACCCCTTCTCCTCACGGAGTTTGCCAGGGGCCCTCGGGCACACATAGGGAGGAGGATCAGCGGGTGCACGCTCTGAGACCATCCACCCAGGTGACTCTGGGAGTGACCGGCCCCATCTGACTCTCCTCTTCCTGTGACCTCCATAGATCCAGCTTCACAGGCCGAGGAGGGTGCCACTGCCACACAGGACCCCAAAAGCAGGCTGGGGCCCTCCAAGTCTCGGCCTTCCAGAGGACGCCTGCCAAAGTCATCACAGACAGGGCATCACTGTCAGCAGGCTGTCTCCACCTCTGCTGTGGATGTCCAGGGAGCACCAAGACATAGCGGCAGGGTTAGGACAGTTAGGTAAAAGTAGTTGCACAGCCTGGCCATGGGTCTTGATCACTTGTACATACTGTGCACTATTGCCAATAAACTCCTAAAAATGTCTCCCTGCCTGTGGCTCCTTATTCTGTTGAGCAGTGTTCTTGCCTCTCAGATGTGAAACCATTCTGCACAAGATAAAAGGCAGGTGTCTCAGTCCAGGACCTCTTCCCTGTGCTTGGAGCAGCCTTCAGACCACAATGATGTTCCAGCCTTACATTCCTCGGAAACATTACTGATGTCTGCACCTCGGCAGTGCTGGTCATTGCTGCCAGAATGTAGTGGGCAGATGCCACAGATTTCTGTCATACTCTCTGTGTGCTCTCAGCACTTTTTAAGGTGGGGCTGGGCCCCATCACACCAGCATCTGCAACCAGTGATGCTGTGCACCAACTCCTGAAGGGCTGAGGTGCTGAAGGCGGACACAGCATCAGATGCGTCTAAAGTTTCATGGCTGCGTCTCTGTGATGGCCCTGATCATGGAGCGCAAGCGAGCTGCCCTCAGCCAGGCAGGAGTCAGACATTCTCAGAAGCTATGTGAAGATCTATGGAGTGTCCTCGCTGCATGTTGTCATCATCTTCCTGCGTTTGAATGATTATTAGGGCCTCCACTGCATCTCCATGACAGGAGCATTCATAGAGGGTATTGGCGCTGAGATAAGCCAGACTGGAGTCAAACGTTCACAACTGCGAAATGAGGATCTACAGGGACACCTCACTGGATGTCGTCATCAACCTCCACAAATCTGGCAGCTATGAGGGCCTCCCTAGTGTGCCTGCCTCATCTAGCCAGTGCGAGAGACTCATCCCCATCGTCATCACCACCGAGGACCCCCTCACCCTCATCCCTGTCAGCGTCCTCCTCATTGGAGGAGACATGCAGCTCCTCCATCTCCTCCTCTGCCAGCTCCTCATCCTGTTGCAGCACCAGGTTGTAAAGGGCACAGCAGACGATGACGATGTGTGACACCCTCTGTGGACTGTATTGCAGGGCTCCATCAGAGGGTCCAGGCTTCTGAACCTCATCTTCAGCATCCTGATGGTCTGCTCCACCAAGCTGCAAGCTGCTGCTTGAGCCTTATTATAGCGTTGCTCTGCTGCAGCCTGAGGCCACCATACGGGTGTCATCAGCCACGGCCTCTGCGGGTAGCCCTTGTCCCCGAGGAGCCAACCCTGCAGCCTCTGTGGACCCCGGAAGACTGTAAGGATCTGCGAGCGACTCAGGATGTAGGCGTTGTGCACATTCCCTGGAAACTGTGCATACTGCAGGATGTGTTTCTGGTGGTCGCATACCAGCTGCACGTTCAGTGAGTGGAAGCCCTTGCGGTTGATGAAATCCACCGAGTGTAGCAATGGAGACCTGAGCACCACATGAGTGCAGTCAATTGCACCCTGCACCTGTGGGAATCCCGAGATCAGGGCGAATCCAATGGCCCTTGCATCCTGGCTGTCCCAGTCCCAGGCGAAATGCACAAAGTTGTGTGCGATGGAGAAGATGGCATCCGTGACCTTATTTGTGGGTGGCAGATTGTGAAATCCCACAGAGGTCACCTGTGGAGCCCTGAAAGGAGCCACTGGCATAGAAATTGAGCACCGCAGTCACTTTCACAGCCACTGGCAATGGATGCCCTCCATGTCCCCTTGGCGCCAAGTCCTACAGTAAGTGGCAGGTGTGAGCCACCAGGTCCCTAGATATGCGCAGTCATCAGTGACACTGGTTCTCAGTCATCTGCAGGAATGGCAGGCGGTGTCTATAGACCCTGGGTGTTGCTAGGCGCCGACCAGCCGCGCCTCGCTGTCGCTCCTAGACAGCGTGTGCAGGGGCCCCTGCTGCCCCTTCTTCATGAGGTTGCTGCTCCTGCCTTTGCACAGCCAGGAGCTTCAGTCGCTCTCTCCTCAGTCTTCTACGCTCTCTGTAGGCCATCAGGCACACAGCTAGGTCACCAGGATCCATCAGCTTGGCGTGGTCCTCCTGCAGCATGAAAGGGAGAGAGACATGGTTACCATGGCTGTACTTAGCACATTTCCTGGCCCTGTGTTAGCGCCCCTCAACGCTCCCCAGAGAGTGCTAGTCACCCCTCAGATGGCGAGAGGTGAGTGCGCTGCATGGCTGCCCTGTCAACCTGCGAGATGGGGGACACTGGTCCAAACCAGGATGCTGAGATTGCAAAGGGCTGTGAGCACCTCCGGCAGTGACTGCTACATGGCCAGCATTGGCGAGGAGATTGTACAATGTCTGCAGTCCAACTGCTTCGTGGTCCAATAAAGTGGTGGCAGACTCAAAGTCAGTGCTGGGTGGGTGTGGGGGGTGTGGGGGCGGGGGGTAAGATATGGAACGCCTGGTGGCCCTTTGTTGCCTCTGTGTTGCTTGCATGGGTGGGCAGTCTAGGACCCTGACCCCAATCATATCACTGTGGCTGCACCTGATCTGTCTTAGTTGCAGAGGTGTGGTCAGTTTATACATGTGTCCCTAATGTGTGGCCACTTCCCTCGCTTACCCTGCACGCCCCTCAATTGCCCATGCGCGGGATGCAACGCCAGGGCAGCACTTTACCCCCCTGTCCCCGCCCTCAGCAGTCGCCTCTGAGGCTGGCCAGCACTTGCCCCCAGACACGCCCCTCAGCAGTCGCCTGTGGGGGCCAGGCATCAGTTTCCTCCACCGCCCCCCCCCCAGCGTTCTGAGGCCCTTAAACAACGGGCGAGCTGTGGAGAATGCTGCTGCCCACTCACCTCCGTTTCCCCTAAGTGAAGGGCGCCAGGTGCACATTGCCTGTACGCTGTTGTGAAACATGTCAGCGCGCTTTCCCGATAAGGCGAGGTTCCAAGAGCCTGGCGGGATGGCCATTTAATTATATGCTGATGTATTACAATTAGCGCCCCGCTGATCGATGGTGGGGAACGGCGGCCCGCCATTGGTGGGCTGAGCGGGAGATCGTGACCTGCCCTCACGCTGTCGTGAAGTGGGTCCCGCCATATTTTCCACGCAGGCCGCCACCTATTGTTCCCGCTGCCAGCGGGCTGGGAAAATCCCACCCTAACTCTACAATATAAGGCAAAATACTGAGGATGCTGGAAACCTGAAATATCGACAGACAATTTTTGGAAATACTCAGCAGGTCAGGCAGCATCTGTGGAGAGAGAAACAGAGTTAGTGTTTCAGGCCCATGGGACCTTGCAAAAGTCAGCATTTGTTACTGTGCAGCACTCTCTCAGTACTGCACTAGAGCGTCAACTTAAGTCTCTGATCTGGGGCTTGAACCCCCAATTTCCTGACTCAGGGGGAAGTTACCAAATGACTGACCAAACAGAACCAATGATAAAGGAAAATGCTTGGCTTCACACCCGCAGCATGTGCACGTGTGTCTGTGTGTTTTTTTAAAAATTCTTTCATGGGCTGTGAGTGTCACTGGCTAGGCCACCATTTATTGCCCATCCCTGGTTGCCCTTGAGAAGGTAGTGGTGAGCTGCCTTCTTGAACCGCTGCAGTCCATGTGGTGTAGGTACAGCCACAGTGCTGTTAGGAAGGGAGTTCCAGGATTTTGATCTGCAACAGTGAATGAATGGCGATATAGTTCCCAGACCAGATGGTGAGTGACTTGGAGGGGAACTTGCAGGTTGTGGTGTTCCCATGCATCTGCTGCCCTTGTCCTTTTAGGTGGTAAAGGCTGGAGTTTGGAAGGTGCTGTCGAAGGAGCCATGGTGAGTTGCTGTAGTGCATCTTGTATGTAGTACACACAGCTGCCAGTGTGAGCCAGTGGTGGAGGGAGTGAATATTTAAGGTGGTGGATGGGTGCTTCTTTGTCCTGGATGGTATCGAGTGTTGTAGGAGCTGCAGTCACCCAGGCAAGTGGGGAGTATTCCATCACACTCCTGATTTGTGCCTTGTAGATGGTGGGCAGGCTTTGGGGAGTCAGGAGGTGAGTTACTCACTGTGGGATCCTAGCCTCTGACCTGCTCTTGTAGCCACAGTGTTTATATAGTTAGTCCAGTTCAGTTTCTGATCAATGGTAACCACTAGGATGTTGATAGTGGGGGATTCAGCGATGGTAATGTCATTGAATGTCAAGGGGAGTTGGTTAAATTCTGTTGTTGGAGATTGCTGTTGCTTGGCACTTGTGTAATGCAAATGTTACTTGTTGGTTA
Organism: Cetorhinus maximus; assembly: GCF_964194155.1. NCBI lineage: Eukaryota > Metazoa > Chordata > Chondrichthyes > Lamniformes > Cetorhinidae > Cetorhinus > Cetorhinus maximus. Next base: position 11,002,780 of record NC_135884.1, on the reverse strand, counting down.
TCAGCCCAAGCCTGAATGTTGCCCAGGTCTTGCTGTAATGGACACAGACTGGCTCAGCATGGGCCTGTGTTAACTGATGTTATGGAGTTACCACACATCCTGGGGCCTGGCATCAGGTCCAGGCCTCACTGATTTAGACATATTGGCACCTTCTACATCTCCAGTTGTGATGACTGACCCAAAGTTAATGAACATTTCAATGATGTGTTTGATTTTTCTCAATAACTACATGATTTAGAGCATGAAGTCATTCCCCTTGGTGATTGAGAGCTGTTCAGGCAAGTTTATTGTTGCTAATCCAGCCCAGTGGAATGCTCAGTATGTCCATGATGCCAAGCTCTTGCCAAATGGCATTGAGTTAATTATGATATACCAATCATTGAGATTAAATTCTTCTGCGTGGGAGAAGCGCCTGCAGTCATTATTTACTGTATTTCATTCGGAGTTAATCTAATCAAACTGCTGACTCCTTTTTTAAGGTAATCTATTATTCCCTCTACTTCCCTTTCTGGTCTTGTGCATCATGTACCAACTAAAGCCTAGATCGACACAGCTTGTGACCAACACTTGGCTGGTGCTCTCTCGAACAACTGAAAGGTGCACAGGAAAGGAGTATGGTAGGGTTGCCAACTCGGGTTGAAGATATCGAAAAGCAAAATACTGCGGCTGCTGGAAATCTGAAATAAAAACAGAAAATGTTTGAAACACTCATTGTCCGTGGAGAGAGAAACAGAGTTAGCGTTTCAGGCCTGGGAAAAGTTAGAAAAGTAATCATTCTGAGCAAGGAATGTGTGGGACCAAAGACAAAAGGAATGCCTGTGATAGGGTGGAATAAAGGAGAGACTGAATGACGGAAGAGTTCACCTTCCAGGACCAAAGAAAGCGGTGATGGGGCAATAAAAGGAAAAAAGGCTCAGATCTCCCTGTCCCCGGATGGTCGGTGACTGGACATATCCCAGAAAATGTGCAACTGGGCCCCTTGGAAGTCCCAACGCAAGGACACGCGGGAAGCACTGATGGGCACTTCCCCTACTCCCTGGGACCCTGCGAAAAAGTCTCCAACTGTGAGTTAGAGTCAGAGATATTGGAGGGCTCCGACTCACCTAACTGGATAGTTACCCAGGAAATGTTAGACTGAAAATAAACCATGTATAACTCCGGGATAACTAGACATCTAACACCCCTGCCCCGACTCCCCCCTGAACCCCCGATTCCCCCACCAACCCTCGACTCTCCCGACCCCCCGATACCCCCAAACTTCCAATTCCACACACCCCTTCAACTGCCTCCCGACCCTCCGATTCCCCTGAACCATCCAACTCCTCTCTGACCCCCTAGCCTTCTGAGCCCCCTGACCCACCAACTCCCCTGAACCCTCCGACTCCTCTCTGACCCCACCTAACCCTCCGACACCCCCAACCCTCCAACTCCACCTCAACCCACTGACACCATCCCACCCTCCTACTCCCTCCGACCTCACCCCCCCGCCACCCCCCCCCCACCCCCCACCATCCTCCGACTCCCCTCCAGCCCTCTGACTCCCCCTGACTCTCTGTGCTGTAAAAAGGGGGTAGTGGCTTGGCTCCTCCACCCCGACGATCCTGAACTACAAGGCAGGACTCTAAGAACAGGCACGCTCCGCATTTCTGAAGAGATGCGGTTTGGAAGTCCAGGCCCGAATTGCGGAACTCTGGCACTGAGTCAGGAAATAGGAGCGGAGGGGCAATCCGATGGTGACTGCCACTGCTCAGGAGATTCAGCCCAAACAAACAAAAGATCTGCTGAGAGCAGAGGGGCAACTGTCTGAAAGTGAAAATATGAGAAAAACACAAACAAGCAAAGGAAAGGAAAAAAAAAACTGAGGCAGAGATTATGGTTTGAAATTGTTTTTCATAAATGAAACTATCATCGATTGTCATAAAAACCCAAATGGCTCATTATTGTCCTTTTAGGAAGGAAATCTGCTGTCTTTACCCAGTCAGGCCTACATGTGACTCCAGACCCCAATGCGATTGACTCTGAACTGCCCCCTGAAATGGCCTAGCCAGGCTCTCAGTTGTACAAAAAAGTCAAAAATGAATAAAGCTGGGCAGACTACCTGGCATCGACTTAGGCACCAGAGAGAACAACGGTTCACCTTGCCCTGTTCACCCTGCAAAGTCCTCCTTACTAACATCCGGGGGCTTGTGCCAAAATTGGGAGAGCTGTCTTACAGACTAGTCAAGCAACAGCCTGACATAGACATATTCACAGATTATACTTTATAGATAATGTCACACACACCACCATCACCATCCCTGGGTATGTCCTGTCCCACCAGCAGGACAGACCCAGCAGGGGTGGTGGCACAGTGGTATACAGTCAGGAGGGAGTTGCCCTGAGAGTCCTCAACATCGACTCCGGACCCCATGAAGTCTCATGGCATCAGGTCAAACAACGACAAAAAAAATCTCCTACTGATTACCACATACTGCCCACCCTCAGCTAATGGGTCAGTGCTCCTCTATGTTGAGCATCACTTGGAGGAAGCACTGAGGGCGGAAAGGGTGCAGAATGTACTCTGGGTGGGGGACTTCAATGGCTCGGTAGCACCACTATTGATCGATCTAGCCAAGTCCTAAAGGACATAGCTGCTAGACTGGGTCTGCGGCAGGTGGTGAGGGAACCAACAAGAAAGAAAAATCTACGAGATCTTGTTGTCATCAATCTACCTGCCGCAGATGCATCTGTCTATGACATTTTTGGTAGGAGTAACCACTGCACAGCCCTTGTCGAGACAAAGTCCTGTCTTCACACTGAGCATACCCTCCATTTTGGTGTGTGGCACTACTACCATGCTAAAGGGAATAGATTCAGAACTGATTTCGCAACTCAAAACATGGGTAGCATCAGAATTGTACTCAACCATAATCTATAATCGCTTCATCCAGTGTATTCCTCACTCTATCATTACAATCAAGCCAAGGGATCAACCTTGGTTCAATAAAAGATGCAGAAAGCACACCAGGAGCAACACCAGGCATGCCTAAAAATGAGGTGTATCTATAACACAGGACTACTTGCATGCCAAACAGCAGAGGCAACATGCGATAGACAGAGCTAAGTGATCCCACAACTAACGGATCAGATCAAAGCTCTGTAGTCCTGCCACATCCAGTTGTGAATGGTGATGGATAATTAAACTGCTAACCGGAGGAGGAGGCTTAACAAATATCTCCATCCTCAATGATGGGGGAATCCCAGCACATCTGTGCAAAAGACAAGGCTAAAACATTTGCAACCTTCTTCAGCCAGAAGCGCCAAGTGGATGATCCATCTCAGTCTCCTCCTGAGGTCCCCAGCATCACAGATGCCAGTCTTCAGCCAATTCAACTTACTCACGTGATATCAGGCAATGGCTGAAGACACTGGATACTGCAAAGACAAGGGGCCCTGACAACATTCCAGCTGTAGTACTGAAGACTTATCTCCAGAACTAGCTGTGCTCCTAGCCAAGCTGCTCCAGTACAGCTACAACACAGGCATTGACCTGGCAATGTGGAAAATTGTCCAGGTATGTCCTGTACCCAAAAAGTAGGACAAATCCAATCTGGCCAGTTATTACCCCATCAGTCTACTCTCTATCATCAGAAAAATGATGGGAGGTGTTATCGACAGTGCTATCAAGCTGCACTTACTCAGCAATAACCTGCTCACTTATGCTCAGTTTGGGCTCTGTCAGGGCCACTCCATTCCTGACCTCATTGCAGCCTTGAACCAAACATGGACAAGAACTCAAGAGGTGAGGTGAAAGTGACTGCCCCTGACATCAAAGCAACATTTGATTGAGTGTTGTATCAAGGAGCCCTGGTAAAATTGAAGTCAGTGGGAAACAGGGGGAAACCTCTTCACTAGTTAGTGACATACCAAGCACAAAGGAAGATGGTTGTGGTTGTTCGAGGTCAATCATCTCAGTCCTGGGCCATTGTTGCAGTAGTATTAGTCCTAGGCCCAACCATCTTCAGCTGTTTCATCAATGACCTTCCTTCCCTCATAAAGTCAGAAGTGAGGATGTTCGCTGATGGTTGCACAAGGAGCAGCACCATTTACAACTCCTGAGGTACTGAAGCAGTCCATGCCTTTATGCGGCAAGACCTGGATGACATTCAGGCTTGAGCTGATATGTGACAAATAACATTCGCACCACACAAGTGCCAGGCAATGACCATTTCCAACAAGAGAGAATCCAACCATTTCCCCTTGACATTCAATGGCATTACCATTACTGAATCCCCCACTATCAATGGTTACCATTGAGCAGTAACTGAATTGGAACAGTCATAAAAATACTGTGGCTACAAGAGCAAGTCAGAGGCTGGGAATTCTGCGATGAGTAACTCACCTCCTGACTCCCCAAAGCCTGTCCACTGTCTACAAGGCACAAGTCAGGAGTGTGATGGAATACTCTCCACTTGCCTGGATGAGTGTACCTCCAACAGCTCTCAGAATGCTCAACACCATCCAGGACAAAGCAGCCTGCTTGATCAGCGCCCCATCCACCAACTTAAAGATTCACTCCCTCCACCGATGCACAGTGGCAGCAGTGTGTACCATCTACAAGATGCACTGCTTTAACTCACCAAGGCTCCTTCAACAGCACCTTCCAAGCCTTCTACCAGCCAGGAGGAAAAGGGCAGCAGACAAATAAGAATATCACCACCTGTAAGTTCCCCTCCAAGCCACACACCATCCTGACTTGGAACTATATCGCTGTTCCTTCACTGTCGTGTGATCAAACCCCTGGAACTCCCTCCCTAACAGCACTGTGGGTGTACCTACACCACAGGAACTGCAGCGGTTCAAGAAGGTGGCTCACCGCCAGCCTCTCAAGGGCAATTAGGGATGGGCAACAAACAATGGCCTTGCCAGTGATGCTCACATCCTATGGAAGAATAAAAGAAATTGCCTGACTGGGAGCCAATGTTGGTCAGCAAGCACAGGGATGATAGAGGAACAGGACTTGCCGCGAGTTAAGACACGGGCAGCAGAGGTTTGGGTGACCTCAAGTTTATGAAGGGTCCAATGTGGGAGACGAGCCAAGAGTGAGTTGGAATAATCAAGTCTAGAGGTAGTAAAGGCATGAATAAGTTTTCAGCAGCAGGTGATCTAAGACAGGGGAGAAGTCAAGCGATGCTATGGAGGTGGAAATAGCTGGTCTTAGTGGCACAATTATGAGGTTGGAAGCTCATCTTGGGATTGAATGTGACACTCAAGTTGGAAACAGACTGGCTTAATCTCAGGCTAATGTCAAGGTGAGCCGTTGTTAAATTGGGAACAAAGTTAGGAGCTCAATGGCTCCAATGGCTTCAGTCTTCTTCCCAATATTTAATTGGAGGTAATTTCAGCCCATTAAGCACTGGATGTCGGATAAGTAATCTGATAATTTAGCAAATGTGGAGGAGTTGAGAGAAGCGGTGGTGAGGTAGAACTGGATGTCATCAGTGTACATTTGAAAACTAACACCGCGCCTTCAGCTGATGTTGCCTTTTGGTTTTGTTCTCACTGAGGTGAGAGATATCTGCTGGAGACTTAAACTATTTTATTCCATTTTGCTTCAAGTGCTAGTATTAATTACTCGCAGTTCAAGTCCAGCACAGATTAGTTCAAGGGTGATTTCTTCCTCTGCATTATCAGGTGCCTATCTTGGTGAGACTGCCAACCTGTGTATGCCCCGTTCCTCTTTCGAAAATAAGACCGATGCTTTCAGGGCGGTGATGCGATGTTAGAATTAGACTAGGTCAGGTAGAATTTTGTCTTGAGCAGATGATAATGAATTGGCCTCCCACTTTACACTCTGGAAGTTTCTCCAAATGCATTCGTTGTGTTGAGAGCTGGGCAGGTATTTCTGTATAAGGAGTTACACAGATCTAGTTCATCTCCCAGCGTGGTGATCAGTCTTTAGGGTTCTGAAGAAGAGTCATACAGACTGGAAACATTAACTCTGTTTCTCTCTTCACAGTTGTTGCCAGACCTGCTGCACTTTTCCAGCATTTTCTGTTTTTGTTTCAGATTTCCAGCATCCGCAGTATTTTGCTTTTATCATGGTGATCAGTCCCCTGGATGTATATGTGCATTGCTGGCTGCCTTTTATAAAACAGGTTGGATAGAATTAACCAAACAAAAGCCACTTGTTTCTTAAAGCTTCTAGCTTGCTGTGGGGACTGGTCTACTCTCCTTTCCCTTCCTACCTCAAAAAAAGAGACAGGCTTAGCAATCCATTTCTGATATTGTCGCCTCTTTCCCATTTGTTCCCGACAGTTGTCTAAATAATTAACGTTTTCCAAGCCTTTACCGGGAAGGTCTAGTGGTGCAGTGGGTAGTGTCCCATCTCCTGGGCCAGGAAATTCTGGGTTCAAATCCCACCTCAAGACCTTGATAGCTGTGGAAAGTGTTATAGCCAATGTGGTAATCAGTCTGTAAATCCTTCCAATGTGCCTGACAGCGGGCAGTAAGGGCAGGAGAGTTTCCTGGTCAGCCATATACTACAGAAGGCAATGGCAAGCCACTGCAGTACTTTGTCAAGCATAATCATGGACCAGTCAAATAGAGGTCCATGACTGCCAATGCCCTCATAGAATGAGGAGGATGTCTTTGCCATGTGTGGTAATAATAGTTTTATGTAATATGTAGTATACCTTTAAGAAGGATGTTATAAAGGAAGATCACATGATCTTATGTAACCAATAGAGGAGTAGCATGGACTACAAAGCTCCAGCCTTTTGCAAGGCCAGGTCATGAAAAAATGTGAACAAATTGAATGAAGGCTTTTTTACACATTTGCTGCTTTACTTCGTTTTAATTTGACTTTTAAAGCTATTGTTTTTAACATAGGCTGCATTTGTAGGCACATCAGGTTATATGGAGATGCATTCACGTGGGAATCCAAAACTATATAGATGAGGTTGGTGGAGTGGGCGGTAAAGTTTGATTTTAACATAGAAAAGTGTGAGGTCATACATTTAGGGAGATCAAGCAGTTACAGGGATTACACAATAAATGGGAATATCCTAAGAGGGGTAGATGAAGTGAGAGATCTTGGCTTACAAGTACACAGGTCCCTGAAGGCAGCAGTTCAAGTAGACAAGGTTGTAAAGAAAGCATATGGAATGCTCTCCTTCATTGGCAGAGGTATAGAATATAAAAGTAAGAATATAATGTTGGAATTGTATAAAACACTGGTGAGGCCACAGCTGGAGTATTGTGTGCAGTTCTGGTCACCACATTACAGGAAGGACGTAATAGCTCTGGAGAGAGTGCAGAGGAGGTTTACAAGAATGTTGCCAGGGTTAGAAAAGTGTAGCCACGAGGAGAGATTGGATAGGTTGGGGTTATTTTCCTTAGAACAAAGAAGGCTGAGAGGTGACTTGATTGAGGTGTACAAAATTATGAAGGGAATAGATAGAGTGGACAGGATAAAATTATTTCCCTTGATGGAGAATTTTAGATCATGGGGACATAGATTCAAGATAAGTGGCAGAAGGTGTAGGGGGGACATGAGGAAGAACTTTTTTACGCAGAGGGTAGTGGGTGTCTGGAATTCACTGCCCAAGTTGGTGGTAGAGGCAGAAACTTTAAACTCTTTTAAAAAGTACCTGGATCTGCATCTAAGGTGCTGTAAGCTGCAGGGCTATGGGCCGGGTGCAGGAAGGTGGGATTAGAAAGGGCACCTGGGTGTCCTCGAGCTGGCGTGGACAAGATGGGCCGAATGGCCTCCTTCTGTGCTGTAACTTTTCTATGGTTCTATGGTTTCTACCTCTGTAGTCAATAATCTGAGTCAGTCAGGAGAAATATGGAGACAGGGTGTGAGTTGAAAGCAAACAAGTGTCGCTACTGAGTAGCTTTGTAAATAAACAGAATGTGTTCCTCCTAAGAACTGTCTGCTGGTCAACTGCGTCTATTGTACTGACTCAGCCATCCCAAAACAAGCGAGCAACCCGGATCCATAAGTCCCAACAGACAGGTGACCAGGATCCAACAACGTGATAAAGATGTTTGTGTCCAATTGCACTCGGCACAAACTGAAGCAGTGGTTAAATTTCATATTTGGCATTTTTTGTTCGAGTTGGACACCTGCTTTTGGATTTGAAGGCTGTCCTTTGTACCGAACCAGGAAATGAGACTTGATTTGAGCTGAGGAGAGCGTGGTCTGAGTGTGAAAATGAGAGAAAAAGACGTGTATTTATAGGGGGCGATTTCTGTCCCTGTTTCTGGCCGCGAGTGGAGTGGCAGCACTCAGGAAATCGCAGGGGCTGAACTTATTGTCCAATTCCTGCTTCTGACATTTTCACCAGGGGCCTTTATGTGGGTGGCCGCGGCACCTGCCTGTATCCGTTGAGAAGCTACTAATAAAATGCAAATTGGGGTCAATATGCCAGTTGTGTGACTCTGAAATGATTTTGAGGTACCCCTGGGTGGAGCATAGACCCCGTGGCCTGATCAATGCTATTGGCCATTGAGCGGTCTGTCCAGGGACCTCTAAAGGGGCTGCTATATACTGCTCCAGAAAGAGGTAGGTAGTCGTTTGGTAGTGCAGTACACCGCGTGGACTGCAGCGGTTCAAGAAGGCAGCTCACCACCACCTTCTCAAGGGTAATTAGGGATGGGCAATAAATGCTGGCCTAGTCAGCAATGCTCACATCCCATGAATGAATAAAAAAAAGAGCAGAGTAAAATGTCCCAAGGCACTTGCTGTCAAACAAAATTTGACAGCAAGTCACATAAGGAGATAATAGGACAGACGACATAAAGCATGGCCAAAGAGATAGGTTTTAAGGAGCATCTCTGAGGAGGAGAGAGGTGTATGGAGTTTTAGGAAGGGAATTCCAGTGCCCAGGTCCACATGCTATATAAATGTAAGTTGTTGTTGTTGCCCAACACAATGGCTTGGGCCTCTTACCCACGCATCACGGTGATCGGGGTAGCAATATTAGGATACCCAACTGGTGAAATTATTTTGCACCATGCCTCAGCAAACATCTCGGGCACACCTCAGGGTCCGTACGCGAATGACCTTGAAGCAAGGCATTGTGGGCATTTATTTGCATAAAACTTGGTGCCGCAAACAGCAATAAGACGACTGACCAGTTCATCTGGTATTCACGTGTTGGGTGAACGAGTGGCGATCATGGCTAGGGCACCAGGGGAAAGGAAGGGAAAACTTGCATTTATGTATCCCCGTGAATGCGGAGAGGGGGGTTGGGGGGGAGCGACAGGAAGGAGTGTGAACATGTGCGGCCTCAAAGACATTGCAGTGCCAGCTGTATTGTTGTTGTTACAAACGATTTCAGTCCAATGGCAAGATGATGTCAGTGGATCATTAGCCTGTCGTGCTGCCAATTTCAAGAGGTGACTGGCTCTTTGTTAAATAAGCTGGCACAATGGTACGGACCACACTTCCACAAAAACAAGGCCTAAATCAAGTTCGTACACTGGTAAACACATTGTGGGCTGAAGGGGTTAACTAGCCCTGGGTTTCTTAAGTTGTTTTGTCAGTTGAGATGTCAGTTGCAATGAAAAGCGTTGAGTGCTGCCTGGGCCCAGTTGTCATGGTCTTTTGTTCCACTGGGCCCTGTTTGTAAAGCAAAGGTTTCTCAGTCCCCTCAGCTTAAGTTCGCTGTTCCAAATTGTACAGGCTCCAGGCAGCTTGGCATCGACTACCTTGGCAACCAGAGATATAACTAATCTGTTGTTCCTTGATGTGAGGAAAAGACATTATCTACATCAAGACTACTGGGCAGGCTACTGGGCATGTAGAAAGAGAGAGCGCGGGAGAGATAGAACTTTGTCTGCTTTACCCGCATAGAGCTGTAGCTGGTGCTCTTGCCTTACTAAATCTCAAATACAGTCTGAAACATAACCTTTGGTCCATTTTTATGTGGCACCATGCCACATAAAAGGGATGGCGTGGTAGAGTGCCTAATGACGTCATCTATCATCCTGTTTTTATAGAGTGGTGCCTGGGAGTATGGAAGTTCACCACCTCGCTGATATGAGAGAGTCACTGATAAATAAGAATGTAAGAAATAGCAACAGGGGGAGGTCCATATGACCTTCTTCCATATGATCTCTCGAGGCGGCTTCACCTGTTGGGGAACTCCCTCCCTAACAACACTGTGGGTGTACCTATACCACACAGATTGCAGCGGTTCAAGAAGGTGGCTCAAGGGCAATTAGAATTGGGCAATATGTGCTGGCCTAGCATTTTTTTAATTCATTTACTGGAAGTGGGTGTCGCTGGCTAGGCCAGCATTTATTGCCCAACACTAATTGCACTTGAGAAGGTGGTGGTGAGCTGCCTTCTTGAACCCCTGCAGTCCCTTGGCGTAGGTACACCCACAGTGCTGTTAGGGAAGGAGTTCCAGGATGTTGACTCAGTGACAGTGAAGAACGGTGATATATTTCCAAGTCAGAATGGTGAGTGCCTTGGAGAGGAGCTTCGAAGTGGTGGTGTTCCCATCTATCTGCTGCCCGTGTCTTTCTAGATGGTATTAGTCTTGAGTTTGGAAGGTGCTGCCTAAGGCACCTTGGTGAGTTTCTACAGGGCATCTTGTAGATGGTACACCCTGCTGCCATTGTGTGTCAGTGGTGGAGGGAGTGAATGTTTGTGGATGGGATCCCAATCAAGCGGGTTGCTTTGTCCTGGATGGTGTCATGAGTGCTCTTGGCAAACGGAGAGTATTCCATCAAGGGCAGTCACTCTCACCTCACCTCTGGAGTTCAGCTCTTTTGTCCATGTTTGAACCAAGGCTGTAATGAGGTCAGAAGCTGAGTAACCCTGGCGGAACCCAAACTGAGCATCAGTGAGCGGGTGATTGCTAAGCAAGTGCTGCTTGACAGCAATGCTGATGACTCCTTCCATTAATTTACTGATGATGGAGAGTAGGCTGATCGGCCAGGTTGGATATGTCTTGCTTTTTGCACACAGGACATAGCTGGGCAATGTTCCACATTGCCGGGTAGATACCATTGTTGCAGCAGTACTGGAACAGCTTGGCTAGGGATGCGGCACAAGTCTTCAGTACGATTGCTGGAATATTGTCAGGGGCCATAGCCTTTGCGGTCTCCAGTGCCTTTAGACATTTCTTCATGTCACGTGGAGTGAATCAGATTGGCTGAAGACTGGCATCTGTGATACTGGGGACCTCTGTAGGAGCGAGCAACACCCACATACCATGAATGAATAAAAAAAAATCAATAAAATCAATAAATCTTTGACCTCAAATTCATTTTCCTGTCCCATCCTTATGCCCCTAGTTTTCTTTAGTGTCCAAAAATCTATTGGTTTAAGTCTTGAATATACTCAACAACTGCAGTACAGAATTGCAAAGCTTTGCAGCCCTCTGAGTGAAGAAATTTCTCCTCATTTCAGTCCGAAGCAGGCAACACCTTATTCTGAAACTGAGTTTTATTTCTAAGCTCTTCCCTGTGAAGCCCTTTAAGAATTTTTTTAAATTCATTAACAGGATGTGGGTGTCACTACCTTGGCCAGCATTTATTTACCATCCCTATTTGCCCTTGAAAGGTGCTGGTGAGATGTGTCCTTGAATCACTGCAGTCTCTGTGTTGTAGGTACACCCACAGTGCTGTTAGGGAGGGAGTTCCAGGATTTTGACCCTGAGACAGTGAAGGAACGGCGATATATTTTCAAGTCAGGATGGTGAGTGACTTGGAGGGGAACTTCCAGATGGTGGGGTTCCCATCTATCTGCTGCCCTTGTCCTCCTAGATGGTAGCGGTCATGGGTTTAGAAGGTGCTGTCTAAGGAGCCTTGCTGAGTTTCTGCAGTGCATCTTGTAGATGGTATACACTGCTGCTACTGTGCGTCGGTGGTGGAGGGAGTGAATGTTTGTGGATGGGGTGCCAGTCAAGCGGGCTGCTTTGTCCTGGATGGTGTCAAACTTCTTGAGTGGTATTGGAGCTGCACTTATCCATGCAAGTGGGGACTATTCCATCACACTCCTGACTTGTACCTTGGACAGGCTTTGGGGAGTCAGGAGGTGAGTTACTCACCGCAGGATTCCTAGCCTCTGACCTGCTGTTGTAGCCATAGTATTTGTATGGCTGGTCCAGTTCAGTTCCTAGTCAATGGTAATGCCCAGAATGTTGATAGTTGGGGATTCAGTGATGGTAATGCCATTGACTGTCAAAGGGCGATGGTTAGATTCTCTCTTGTTGGAGATGGTCATTGCCTGGAACTTGTGTGACACAAATGTTACTTGCCACTTGTCAGCCCAAGCCTGGATGTTGTCTAGATCTTGCTGCATTTGGACCTGGGCTGCTTTTATTTCTTTCAATATCTTTTATATCTTTCAATTTTGTATCTTTCAATAGGTTCACCTCTCAATCTGCTAAACTCCAGGGTCAGAATTTGGCCCTTGTCGGGCAGGCTGGGCAGGGAGCTGACCGCTGCCTGAGATCGAGGCCGGAAGGTGATTTCATGCTGTCGGGCCAGTTAAGGCCCACCCAGTGTGAAACGCTCAATGCTGCCTGTGCGGGGAGGGGGGCAGTGCGAGCGGGGCGAGCACGAACTTTGCGCATGCGCATGAGTGTGTGCTTGAGAATTTCCCTGAGGCACAGAGCTGCCTCAGGGAGAGATGCAGAGTTTTTAAAAAAAATTTATAAACGTTAGAAAAATGTTATAAAACATGACCCCTCATGTCACATGGAGTAGGGACATGATATAAGTGAAATCTGAAAAATTTTATTTTATTTGTATTTGCTTTAGGAAATCTCATCCCGCCCGTGGATGAGGTTTTCCAAAAGAGTGCAAAGGCCGCTTGGCCTTTTCGCCTGCCCCGCCCACCGTAAGGTTGGATGGACAGCGAAAAATTCTATTGATTTGACCCTTTAATGGCCTTTAAATTGTCAGCTGGTGGGCTGCCGACTCTGGCGCGTGACCGTTGTCTGAGATATTCCGTGACTGCGTGTTGACGTCGGGACACTCGCCTGACGTCAACGGGTGTTGTTTTACGCTCGAGCGGGCCGGGTGCGTGCCCACCTGCCCAGGTAAAAATTTTGCCCGGAGAATATAGGCTGATTCTACACAATCTCTCCTCCTAGGATGCCCCTGTCATTCCAGAAATCGATATAGTGAACCTTTGTCCCACCCCCCTCTAAGGCAATTATGTCCTTCTTTAGGTAAGGAGACGCAAACTGTTCACAGCACTCCAAGTGTGATCTTGCCAAGACCCTGACTAACTCCAGCAAGACTTCCCTACACTTCCAACTGTCTTCCAAGATAGGCTAGCATAGCCTTTCCCTTCCTAATTACTTGCTGTATCTACATGCTAACTTTATGTGCTTTGTGTACCCAAGTCCCTCTACATACCAACATTCACTAATCTCTCACCTTTTAAAAAATATTTTGCTTTTCCATTGTTACTATCAAAGTAGCTAATTTCACACTTCCACACATTAGACTCATAGAATCGTAGAATGGTTACAGAACAGGAGGCCATTCAGCCCATCATGTCTGTGCCGGCCCTCTGAAGGAGCAATACACCTCATGCCACTTCCCCATCTTTTCCCCATAGCCATGCAGATGTTTCTTTTTCAGATAATGATCCAATTCTATCTTTTGAGAGCCCATGTACACCACGTCAACAGCATTAGCCTCATCAAGCCTCAGCAACCTCATCAAAAAGTTCAAGCAAGTTAGTTAAACACAATTTGCCCTTAACAAATTCATTCTGGCTTTCCTTAATTAACCTGGAGGTGACTATTAATTCTGTCTGAAATTACCATATCCCTATCACTGAGGTTAAACTGAGTGGCCTGTAGTTGCTGGGCTTATCTTTACACTCATTTTTTGAACAAAGATGTAACATTTGCAATTCTCCTGTCCTCTGGCACCACCCATGAGACAAAGGAAGGCTGGAAATTTCTGGTCAGTGCCTCTGCAATTTCAATTCTTGCTCCCCTCAGCATCTTTGGATACATCTCATCCAGTCCTGGTGCCTTATCAACTTTAGATATTGAGAGCTTGTCCATTGCCTCCACCTTATCAATTTTAGTCCAACTGTCTGAATTCCCTCCTCTGTCACCGTGACCTGGGTAGCATCTTCCTTGGTAATGACAGATGCAAAATATTCATTTAATATCTCATCCATGCCCCCTGCCTCCATGTGTATGTGGTCTCTAATTGGCCCCACTCCTCTCTTACCATCCTTATACTATATATATGCCTATAGGAGGCTTTTGGATTCCCTTTTATTTTAGCTGCCAACCTCTTCTCATATATCCTCTTTGCTTCTCTTATTTGCTTTCTCAATTCCCCTCTGAGCCTTCTACATTCGGCCTGGTTCTCCATTGTATTATCCGCCCGGTATCTGTCATAAGGATACTTTAAGGAAACAGATGCAAAAAAGTGAACAGCTGAATCTTAATTTCTATTTCTTTCGACGCCCAAGTAGATCTGGCTTTGTTTGCCCTACCTCTTCCCTCGAATGTTGACATTTATAGGGTGGAATTTTACACCGGTGGTGGGGGGATTTTACAGTCCCACCAAAGTCGATGGACTTTTGAATGTCTCGCTGCATTTTACGGCCCCGCCCCCGTTATGACGGGGCTGTAAAATTCCGTCCATGGATTCCGCAACCTTTTTGCCCACTCACTTAACATGTCTATGTCCCTTTGCTCCCTCTTCACATCATTCTATTTTCCCAACCCACTTTGTATCATCAGCAAACTTAGATATATTACACTCTTCATAGCTGAAACTTAATCACTGACCCCTGTGGGTGTCCACGGGTTACAGTCTGCCAACCTGAAAATGACCCATTTATTCTTACTCTCTGTTTCCTGTGCAGTGAACAGACCTCAATCCATGCTAATATATTACCCCCAATCCCCTGAGCCCTACATTATCTGTAGACCTGCTACATATGTTACTCACGAATGAAGTTAATAAGAAATTTAGGAGGAACTTCTTTATTCAGAGAATGTGGAACTTGCTATCCATATGGAGCGGTTCAGACGAATAGCATATTATTTAAGATAGGTACGTGAGGGAGAAAGGAATAAAAGACATGTTGTTAGGGTGAAATGAAATTAAACGAGAGGAGCCTTGTCTAGAGCATAAGCAACATTATAAACCATTACCATTTTTTGTTATATTTTCACTTTGACTTGGCTGTGTGTTCACATCAATCTCGAGGCAGCAAGGGTACCCCTTCAGTACTTTTGGCTATTAAAGGATATGTTAATATTCTTGACTATTTGTCTAATTTTAAACAAACACTACTGGATCACCTCACATTTAGAAATAGTTAAAACAAACACTTTCCATTGTTTTTAAAAGTTGGCCCAGCAGATCCTGCGAGTCACTGATTTATTTCCAACTTGCCTGCTCTCGCACTCCTCACTATGGCACTGCAAGAGTTTCGGCGCCAGATGTCTGCCAGGGTTAATAATAAGCTGGTTTCCAGAAACTTCCCCCGGTTGGGGGGTGGGGGGGGTGCGGGGTTGTGCAGGGGCGGGTGAGGGTGGGTGTGAATCCGATCGACGCCCCCGGTCATTTTACGTGGGCGGGCCAATTAAGTTCTGAGCGCTCAGGGGATTCCCTGAGTCGGGGCCTGCACTCTTTCACGCACGCGCTCAAAATGAGCGCAGAAATCTCCCTGAGACACGGAGCTGCCTCAGGGAGATTAAGTTCGGAATGAAAGTTTGTGTTAGAGACAGAGAAACATGATTTAGACATGTTCCCTCATGTGACAGCATTGCATGTGCTGGGACATTTTCATCAAATGTTTGAAATTTTAAAATTTAATTAATAAAATTCATGAAAAATGTGAAGGCCGCCTGGGCTCTTCGTCTGCCCCCCCAAGCTTAAGGTTGGACAGGCAGCATTCTTAACTCCTTTAATTACTTTCTTGATGGCCTTAATAGGCCTTTGACAGTTCGGCAGGCGCGCAGCTGACTTGGCTGAGCGCCTGCCGAACTGAAAATTTAAATGATGCGCGGTGACGTTGGGGGACGCCCGCCTGATGACACTAGGTGTCATCTTACACGTCGCCGAGTGGGCCCTGCCCCCGCTCGCCAACCCGAAAATTCTTCCCATGAGTTCGAATCCCAGCACAGCAGCTGGGGGAATTTGAATTCAGTTAATCAAATACATCTGGGATTGAAAAGACAGCGTCAACAATGGTGACCACGAAACTAGTGGATTGTTCACCAACGCTCCAAATCTGTTGCCCTTGGTCTGGGTTATGACTCCAGGCCCTTGGTAATGTGGTTGACTCTTAACTGCTCTCTGAAATGGTCTAGCAAGCCGCTCATTTATTTAAGGATGGGCAATAAATGCCAACCTTGTCAGCTATGCCCACATCTCAGGAATGATTAAAAAAGCCTTTACTCCTGGGTTCTGTGATGCCAAGGAATGAGGCCAATGCTCAGCTGGATGGCCACACATGTGTGGCTGCACTCATTTTAAGAACATTGCTTACTCAAAAGGACTCACATTTATGCAGGAGCTTGTCATGATCTTAGGACATCCCAATGCACTTTTCATCCAATGAAGTACTTTTGAAGTGTAATCACTGTTGAAATGAAAAGGGAAATTGGTATCCAACCTATGTACACCAAGGTCTCGCAAACAGCAATGAGGCAATGGCCAGATTTTTAAAAATTCTTTCATGGGATGTGGGCGTTACTGCAAAGGCCAGCTTTTGTTGCCCATCCCTAATTACCCTTGAACTGAGTGGCTTTCCATTTCAGAGTTAAGAGTTAACCACTTTTCTGTGGACCTGGAGTCACATGTAGGCCAGACCAGGTAAGGATGGCAGATTTCCTTCCCTCAAGGGGCACTAGCAAACCAGATGGGTTTTTGTGACAATTGTTTCATGGCCACCGGTACTTTATATTCCAGATTTATTAATTGAGCTCAAGTTCCACCAGCTGCCAACGCTGTTCCCAGAGAATTAGCCTGGGTCTCTCATCCAGTGGCATTGTCACTACTCCACCATCTTCCCGGGTGATCTATTTTATTGGTGTTGGGGGAGGACAGAGGGGATAATGCTCCTGCACTTTGATAGATTGATACTACTTGCTCTTAAAGCAGAATGGACTAATTGGCGCTCATCTAAACAATGGTGTCTCCTACCGGGTCTGATTGGTCCGTGTTACATCCTATGGCTTCTTATGAAAGAGAGAAGATAGCGCAGGCTTTACAACCTTTTCATGGTCCTCATAACCATGAAAACTACCCATTTGCTCAGCCCCATTAAAGGAGGAAGCCAGAGTCTGAGTGGATGCCGGCTTGCTCTCGAGCGAGGTTGTTACCGTTGCCAAGGTTCCCCTTGCTGGCCGGGGTGAAGGTTTGCTGACGTGTGCCAGCTGTGGTACTGATAATTGCATCTATCAATTCTGGTTCTTAGGTCGGAAAGATGTGTCATTGTCTATCTCCCTGTCCCCATTTTCCTCTCCTGAACTGAATGGCGAAAATGACAGCGGCAAGCATTTGCTACCCAAGATAATCGTTTTATTTTAGCCATTAACCCGGAGAGGGGAGTGAGAGGCAGAGAAAAACCTCGTAGTCAGTTCTCAGAACTAGACAAGGTCAAAATCTCAGGTCAACGCAAAGACTGGAACACATCCGGGACCCTCTAGGTCATGCGCTTTCTACATCATTAAGACCTGTTTGGAACTAAGCCTCTTCCAAATGAGAATGTTTACAGAATGTAACTGAGAAGTGGCGATTGTTCCTGATGGGGGACATTTAATCTGAGCAGACAAAATGCTGCAGTGTCAGCGAGCAGTTTGTTCTCTATTCTATTCACAATGAACTCTCCCTTCAAGTTATCAAGGTTAATTAAATAACATTGTTTAAAAAAATCTGTCACAAAATGTGTTGTACCAAATCCTAGTGACGAAAGGCAGAGCAGATTTTTGCTTCAGGCTTCTTCATCAGAACTGTGATATTTCTTTAAACCTGGCTGTCCTTCACAATGACTTGGTGAATGACTGTGGCTGTCTGTTACCTGTCTCTGTTAGTTCGCAGTTGCCAATTGTCCTTCCTCTCCCTTGGCAGCCCCTGAAGCACAGATCACCCCTGGCTTTTTACAGCCTTCTCTCTCACTCTTTATCATCAACTGTGCCTGCTCTGCCACATTGTACCTCCGACAGAGCAGAATCAGTTTATTTTTACTATGGTTTACAGGGACGGGAAAGGGAGGGTAGAGATGTTTGGTGGTTGACACAAATTGGCTGCACATGGGCACATGCATGTGGGTGTGCATGGGCATGTGTGTGCATGTGGTTCTGCATAGGCATGCGGGTGCATATGGGCATGTGTGGGCATGTGTATGCATGTGGGCGTGCAAATGCATGTGGGTGTGTATGAGCATGCATGCGTGGGCATGTGGACATGTTCTTTCAGCCTTCAATTGTTCCTGTGTCCTTGATGTTTACCAAATCCAACTACCCTTGTTTCAGCCTAGTTTAGCTTGCCGTGATTCAGTTTATATCACTCTTATCTCTAAGTTAGCAGGTTGTCCCACTCCAGGAACTTGAGAATAAAATCTAGGCTGACATTCCATTGCAGTACGGAGGGAGTGCTGCACTGTCAGAGGTGCTGTCTTTCAGATGAACCATTAAACCAAAGCCTCTCCTACCCTCTTAGGTGGACATAGGAGATCCCACACTACTATTTTGGAGAAGAGCAGATGAGTTCTATCTGGCATCCTGGCCAATATTTATACTTCAACCAACTAAGGAGTAGATTATCTTGTCATTTATCTCATTGCTGTTTGAGGGAGCTTCACACACGCAAATTGGTTGCAATGTTTCCTACATTACAACAGTGGCTACATGTCAAAAAGTACTTGATTGACACTTTGAAATGTCCTGAGGTTGTGCTCCTCTGTTTTTTCTTTACCTTGATTAACGTAGTAACTTCTTAAAAATTATTTTTTTCAGAGTGACCGGAAAGTTTCCCGAACTTCTTCAGACCAGGAACACAAGGTAGGACCCGAGAGAGTTGTGAACGGGAGCGTACATGATACATGTATGTATTTTTTAATAACAGCTATCGCGTTGATCTGAACCAGTTTTAGTTTCACATTTATACATACGGCGTCTTGTAACCCTGTTATGAAATTATCAGATTAAATTTATCTAAATTGTATCAGGCATTTTGAAGAGGTCAGCAATTGGTGTGACACAAAGAATTAAAAGGCCATCTGATTTTGGTTATGTTATTGGGCTAGTAACTCTTTCGAGTTATCAACAGATCGCGTGTAACTCTTTCGAGTACATTCACAGTTCTTGGTTTCCGGGAGTGGGACATGAACCCACAACCTTCTGATTCAAAGGCGAGGGTGCTATGGACTGAGCCACAGCTGACCCGCAGAGGGCTGGACTAAGGATAAACAAGGCAAGAGTTCAAACTCCACCACAGCAGCTGTGGAATTTAAATTCAGTTAATTAAGTAAATTAGGATTTAAGAATCTATGGGATGAATTTTCAACTTGGGGCAGGAAACAAGAGCCGGGGGTGTTTCTGGGTCCCAAACCTGGCCCCGGGAGGGGGGGATAAAGTCACTTGAGGGGTTTTGATTGGGGTGCCCTCTTAATTGGCAAGGAGATGGTTTGGCAGCCGGCAGGCTCTCTATATTGGAAAACCAGTCCAAGGCCTTCCAACTCCAGAGCAGAAGCAGACTGCAGGAGAGGGTAAGTAAGTGAGAGGGCGCTTCAACACGGTGGCGCATTCTCACCAATGTTTTTAAAAATTCAAATAAAAATAAAAACTAAAAAAAAAACAGCAAGGCCACCACCGTTGGCGGGGGTGTAGGGAGCTTCTCGCGAGGGCAGCCTTTGACTGCACCCGCAACCCAGAGGGCCGGGAAGGCCTGTAGGCCCGTTTGGAGATCTGGCACCCTGGCCTCCCACTAGGTGCCTACCTCCAGGCAGTTGAACTGCCCCCACCCCCCTCCCCAGTCACATTAGGAAACAGGGGTCCGATTGGAAAAGCCAAGTCAACTTCCTTTAACTTTCATGAACAAGGCTCCTAATGAGTCTAATTTGTTGCCCACCTCATGGGGTGGACAGCCTTGCCGGACCTTGAATCTGCTTCCCCTAAAATGGTCAGTGCTGGGAATGGTGTTGGGGGAATGGGCAAGCTGGCCGGTGCCGGTATCTTTGAGGCCCGTCTGCCTCCGTTCCCGATCTCAGCAGAGCTGGAAGATCTTGCCCCGGGATCAGCAATGGTGACAACGAAGCTACTGGATGATCGTAAACACCCACCTGGCTCACTGATGTTCTACAGGGAAGGGAATCCGCCATCTTCACCTGGTCTGGCCTACATGTGACACCAGACCCACAGCAACGTGGTTGACTCTTAACTGCCCCTCTGAAATGGCCTAGCAAGCCACTCAGTTGCACCAAACCTGCTATACTGCAGTGGTTCACCACCACCTTCTCTTAAGTAAAGCAATCAGTGTGCAGGCTTTGTCAAGGTTGCCAATATCCTGTGAATAAACAAAAAAAAAAGACACTAGGAGCCAATTAGACTCTATATAAACTAAAGCATTTATCTTCCTATATTTACAACTGCAAATTAACATCATTTTCACAGGGTTAAGGTAACCAGTTAAGCCTGTTTCGTAATTATTATGTTATCTTGTTTTTGTGTTATGGGATTGGTGGGAATCTGCTGCCCTCTCACTCAGAGGGAAATGGTAAATTAGTGCAGGTTGTTCTAAAGAGGGAGAAACAAAGATTACAAAGCGGGCGAATTATTGTTAAAGGGTCATTGTCGTGCTGTATTTTGTCTATAAGAGTACAACGCCATTGCACCATTTCACATCATCATGATTTGTTCACTATTGCCGACTCTGGGCTGCCTTCCTCTCTGTGCTTCTACACAAGCTCCAGCCAAGGTTAGACAGACTGTGCAGTGAAAGGAAGCACACTCATCTCACTGATATCTCTAAGTAGCTAGCTGTTTTCTTAAAGGCAATATGAAAACACTCTTTACATGCAGCACTTTCATATATTATAATTGTGATGACATGGTTAGGGGTCTGTGATTACTAAATCATTTCAAAATGGGTCCTTCAACCAAGAGAGGTCGAGAACCACTGGCCTAAGTTCCACATTGTCGGTCTACGAACGACAGACTGCTTCTGTCTATACTGACCCATCATCCCAAAATATGAAACACTCACATCATATTGCCTGCTGCCTAGGTTGCTTTAAGAAACATTGTCAAGTATTTTTGCATACTTGTGTTTCGTCACACCAGACAGCATCCTAGTGAATCTGCATTGCATCTTCTCTTATATCCAACATCCTTCCCATTATATTTAAGAAGTACTTTGAGGTATTAGTCATAATAACACACTGCATAAACACAAGTACTCAGTTCAATGTGTTGCAATCGTGTGGTGCCTCGATACAAATAGTATTTTGGGTTGGTGGAAGGTACCTGCTGTAGGTAACACCCCACAAAAAAGAAATCCACAACTTTATTTCTAATCCTTGTGTAACGTGTAACCAGACAGGATTAGAGGCAGGCAACAGAAGTTTACAAATATACACAAAACCTTTCATGACCTTCTCACCTGTTCAGGTATGCTTGGGACAGCCCTGCCTTGTCTAGATGTTAGCTGTGGTCTTGGGTTGCTGTTCACACAGTTCATGCTGTGGCACCATGCACGTTGTAGTCTGGAACTATGGATAGTGATGGTAGAAGATCCAACATTCTTTTCATCACATGGCTGATCAGGAATCTCTCCCACTCTTACCTCCTGCTCTTGTTGGGTGGGTTTGCAGGTCGATACTCACCCAGCTTGGCCACGTTATGAACCCACCTTCCCTGGCCATCAAATGCTGGGGTTGGACCTGGAACTTCTAACTCAGAGGCAGGAACACTACCCACTGCACCATGTTATCAATAGGGAGATTGAATTTGGTTGTCCTTATGCTGCGAGATTACGGCGTGGAACTCAAACAGACTCTTGGCGAGAGCCAAGCAAATAATTGGTTCCATTCTTCTAATTTTTGACAAACCCATTTCATTAGCCCCTTCCTCACCTTCCAAAAAATATATACAAAAAGTGTCATCAACATTGATAGCTGTTGAGGTTTTTATGGGCATTAATAGCATGGATGGAACCTATTATTCCTTTAAATAAGACATCAAATAAATGGGAGGAAACCTCTATCCCAAAGAGCAGTGGAGGCTGGGTCTTTGAATATATCCAAGGCTGAGTTGGACAGATTTTTGATCTACAAGGGAGTCAAAGGTCATGGAGCAGGTGGAGTTAAGGCAACAATCAGATCAGCCATGGAATTGTTGAATGGTGGAGCAGGCTCGATGGGCCAAGTGGCCTACTCCTGCTTCTAATTCATATATTCTTATGAATGTCCATGATAGAATAATCATAAATGGACTCTGGAGGGAGCAGGCTCGATGGGCCAGATGGCATCCTCTCACTCTACGCTTTACGAAAATGTGTTTGGCAAACTTTTTATCTGTTTGTAAGCACACACAGCGCGTGGACATAGAACACATCAAGGAAAACAATTGCTTTAAAAATAACACTCACACCAGTTAGCTCTTCCCCCATCTCTTGCAAGATATGACGGCTTGCCAGACATTTTCACCACAATACTGTCCCTTTTAAAATTATGAAAATTTCTCTTCACTTAAGTGTACATGAACCATTAACCCAGTATATTATTTATATTGTTATGAAAACGTTCCCAAAATATGCAATTGCTTTGGAGCCAAATGGATGCTGTACAAATTAAACTGTTTATTTATTCTTTGACTATAAAGAGTTTCCCATGAGGTGGTCCCAGCTTTGCACAGAGACTGGAGCTTAGAATTGGATTGAAGCTCTTGTTATCTGCATGGCTGTCCTTACTGCTGAATAGTGCACTCATTGCTGTTTGTGAATTGGATGCAGTAGGGAGGGATCCGCGGAAATCACTGCTTGAAATCCACGGGAGGGGTGCTTCAATGGTTTATCCACTTTAGTTCTGTTGAACAATCCTTTGGCCCCTGCAGACAATGGAAATATAAGTTGGAGCCAGAATTGACTTTGCTTCCCAACTTAGAAATACTTGTGTGCGTGAAAATACTCTGCTGGTTACTTTGTTCAGGAAATGTTCATGCTATGAGGAGACCGTTATGACCGAGCATATTTTATTCTTGTGTTCCAAACCCATGAGTGCTGCTACAACCTAGAATGACAAAGGCAGCAGATGCATGTGAAAGCCACCACCTGGAAGTTCCCCTCCAAGCCACTCACCATCCTGACTTGGAAATATATCACTGTTCCTTCGCTGTGGCTGGGTCAAAATCCTGGAACTCCCTCCCTAACAGCACTGTAGGTGTACCTACACCACATTGACTGCAGCAATTCAAAAAAGGCAGCTCATCACCACCTTCTCAAGGGCAATAAGGGATGGGCAATAAATGCCAGCCTAGTCAGTGATGCCCAGATCCCATAAGCGAATTAAAAAATACCCTATTTGGAGCCTGACCAAATGGTCAATGTCAGTGTATTAAGGCTGGTGGGGTCATCTTCAACATGGCCGCCTAGACAGTAACATGATAGAGGATTGCCCGCCCGTTTAGTATCTTCCCACCTTTCATTCTATTTAGGATGGGGAATTGATTGTGTTCTGCAATGAGAGACAATGGTGGTGTGTCAGATTACCTCCTCACAGCAAAGCTGCAAACTTCAGTGTAATGGCTAGTGGGTCACTGTTAAAATTAATCAGTGACCATTGAGATCAGTGGCCTAATCTTTCCAATCAAGAGCTCTTTTTATTTACAAGTAGTTAGTTTGGGCAGAGGCTTGTACACAATCTCTATTTCTCACCTAGCATGTTTTGATACTTCGATTCTTTAGTTGAACCAGTTTTTAATGTGCACAGAAATGTTTTTCATTTTTGACACATAAACTTCAATGTGCTAAAATAGTACATTAAATCCATCAAGGCACTCAATACTATTAATCTGTTTTGAGAAGAAATTTGCACAGTACACCTGCTGATGAAGGGACTTGTTTGGTGGGAATGTTGACTGACATGCCACTTACGAAAACATTTCTGAATTTCTTAAATGAATGACTGGATGACCGGGAGTTGGACGGAATCACTGAGCCTGAAATGCAATCCGTGCGTCTGTTGAGTGAGGCTCTGAACTGGGATCCTTGGTAAGTACAATTGCCCTCTTAAGGTACACACAGCCACTTGTTCTGTTGGTTGGATGACCTTTCTGCAATGGGCATGCCCACAATTGGCAGAACAGTGAAGGATACATTTGAGTTTTGGTCACGTTGATTGAAAGTGGAACGATGTCTAGAGGCTCAGGAGAGCTCCCTGCTCTTCAAATATTCACAGAATCTACGTCAGAAACCACCTCCGACAATATTTTTTTAAAAATTAATTCGCGGGATGTGGGCTTCACTGGCTGGGCTGGCATTTATTGCCCATCCCTAGATGGGGGTGAGCTGCCTTCTTGAACCGCTGCAGTCCATGTGGTGTAGGTACACCCACAGTGCTGTTAGGAAGGGAGTTCCAGGATTTTGACCCAGCGACAGTGAAGGAACAAGTCAGGATAGTGAGTGACTAGGAGGGGAGCTTCCAGTTGGTTTATTCCCATCTATCTACTGCCCTTGTCCTTCCAGATGGTAGTGGCTGTGGGTTTGGAAGGTGCTGTCTAAGGAGCCTTGGTGAATTCCTGCAGTGCATCTTGTAGACAGTGTCAAGCTTCTTGAGTGTTGTAGGAGCTGCACTCATCCAGACAAGTGGGGGGTATTCCATCATACTCCTGACTTGTGCTTTGTAGATGGTGGACAGGCTTTGGGGAGTCAGGAGGTGAGTTATTCATTGCAGGATTTCTAACCTCTGACCTGCTCTTGCAGCCACATTATTTATATGGCTAGTCCAGTTCAGTTTCTGGTTAATGGTAACCCCAGGATGGTACTGGGGGTAGTTGATGTCAAGGGCAGTCACTCTCACCTCACCTCAGGAGTTCAGCTCTTTTGCCCATGTTTGAACCAAGGCTGTAATGAGGTCAGGAGCTGAGTGATCCTGGCAGAATCCAAACTGGGCGTCAGTGAGCAGGTTATTGCTAAGCAAGTGCCATTTGATAGCACTGTTAATGACCCCTTCCATTACCTTACTGATGATGGAGAGTCGACTGATGGGGCGGTAATTGGCCGGTTTGGATTTGTCCAGCTTTTTGTGTACAGGACATACCTGGGCAATTTTCCACATTGCCAGGTAGATGCCAGTGTTGCAGTTGTACTGGAACAGCTTGGCTAGTGGCGCGGCAAGTCCTGGAGCACAAGTCTTCAGTACTATTGCCGGAATATTGTTAGGGCCCATAGCCTTTGCAGTATCCAGTGCCTTCAGCTGTTTCTTGCGTGAATTGAGTGAATTGAATTGGCTGAAGACTGGCACCTGTGATGCTGGGGACCTCCGGAGGAGGCTGAGATAGATCATCCACTCGGCATTTCTGGCTGAAGATTGTTGCAAATGCTTCAACCTTGCCTTTTGCACTGATGTGCTGGGCTCCTCCATCATTGAGAATGGGGATATTTGTGGACCATCCTCCTCTAGTGAGTTTTTTAATTGTCCACTAACATTCATGACTAGATGTGGCAGGACTGCAGAGCTTAGATCTGATCCGTCAGCTGAGGGATTGCTTAGGCCTGTCTATCACTTGCAGCTTATGCTGTTTGGCATGCAAGTAGTCCTGTGTTATAGTTCTACCAGGTTGACACCTCATTTTTAGGTATGCCTGGTGCTGCTCCTGGCATGTCCTCCTGCACTCTTCATTGAACCAGGGTTGATCCCCTGGCTTGATGGTAATGGTAGAGTGGGGGATATGCCGGGTCATGAGGTTACAGATTGTGTTTGAGTACAACTCTGCTGTTGCTGATGGCCCACATCGCCTCATGGCTGCGCAGTCTTGAGTTGCTAGATCTGTTCGAAATCTATCCCATTTAGCACGGCGGTAGTGCCACACAACACGATGGAGGATGTCCTCAATATGAAGGCGGGACTTCATATCCACAATGACTGTGCGGTGGTCACTCCTACCAATACTGTCGTGGGCAGATGCATCTGTGGCAGGCCGGTTGGTGAGGATGAGGTCAAGTATGTTTTTCCCTCGCTACTTGCTGCAGACCGAGTCTAGCAGCTATGTCATTTAAGACTCGGCCAGCTCGGTCAGTAGTGGTGCTACTGACCCACTCTTGGTGATGTACATTGAAGTCTCCCACCCACAGTACATTCTGTGTCCTTTGCCACTCTCAGTGCTTCTTCCAAGTGGTGGAGGAGCACTGATTCATCAGCTGAGGGAGGGCGGTACGTGGTAATCAGCAGGAGGTTTCCTTGCTCATGTTTGATCTGATGCCATGAGACTTCAATGTTGAGGACTCCCAAGGCAATTCCCTCCCGACTTTATACCCTCTGCCGGCACCCCTGCAGGGCCTCTCCTGCTGGTTGGACAGGACATACCCAGGGATGGTGATGGTGGTGTCTGGGACATTATCTGTAAGGTATTATTCCATGAGGATGACTATGTTAGGCAGTTGCTTGACTAGTCTGTGAGACAGCTCTCTCAATTTTGGCACTAGTTAGTAAGGAAGGTTTTACAGGGTCGTAAGGGCTGAGATTTCCGTTGTCGTTTCTGGTGTCGAGGTAGATACCGGGTGGTCCGTCCGGTTTCATTCCTTTTTTTGACTTGATACAACTGAGCAGCTTGCTAGGCCATTTCGGAGTCAACCACATTGCTGTGGGCCTGGAGTCACATGTAGGCCAGACCAGGTAAGGATGGCAGATTTCCTTCCCTGAAGGACATTAGTGAACCAGATGGGTTTTTACAGCAATCAACAATGGTTTTATGATCATCATTAGATTCTTAATTCCAGATTTTTATTGAATTCGAACCTGGGTTCCCAGATCATTGCCCTGGGTCTCTGGATTACTAGTCCAGTGACAATACCACTACGCCATTGCCTCCCCCACACCTGAGGGGGAATGTCTGCTTATAACTGCAGGGGAACCAGTTAGTGGTTTTTGAGGTAGAATTCTTCCATGCTGATTTCTCAGTCTTTA
Source organism: Cetorhinus maximus (assembly GCF_964194155.1). NCBI lineage: Eukaryota > Metazoa > Chordata > Chondrichthyes > Lamniformes > Cetorhinidae > Cetorhinus > Cetorhinus maximus. Next base: position 10,975,665 of record NC_135884.1, on the reverse strand, counting down.
GATTGAAAGTAAAATCTATGAGCTGTTTAGAAATTTCAGGAGTTGCTCTGACAACTTGGTGCAGAGTTTTGCTTTTGCTGCTGCAATTGAGTAGTGTGGATCACCTACCCCTTATAGAAGCCCAAACGATTTTAATCCCATTGATTCCAATGGGTAAGAAAATTGGCAGATTGTTGGCAGGGGTGGGGGGGTTGGGCTCCCTTACAGCCATCTCTCGGCGCAAGGAGGAGATACCAGCAGCAATGGCTGTCCCTGTGGCAACTGCACTGCTGCTTCAATATGATAACATTCCCCCCACACCCCAACACAAATCACTGGGGCCTGCCTGCCTAGTCTCGGCTGTTTAAAATTAACTTACCTGGTCTTTAAGGGCACCTTGCCATGGAGGCATCATCTCCTGCATTTTGTGTCTCAGCAGATGTGGTCAGTCCAATGTCACTCTGGGCTAATGCACAGAGTTTGTTGCTGGAGAACTCTGGCCCTCGAGGGTCAGTTTGCCTCATCACGCTCCTGGCACCACTAGCTCCAAGTGGGAGCCTTTTACTCTAATCCCTTCTCCTGAACTTTTCACGCACGCTTTAATATTTTTTCTTGAAATGATTGTGTAATTACCTCCTAAAAGTTCAATTGGCTTCAATAGCTGTTTGAGTTAATAGATTCTGTAAGCTTTGTGTGAATCTTTTTCTAACCTTTGCTCAATTAATCTAGAACTAATCCGATATTATCACACTTGGCCAATATTTATCCTTCAACCACCAATCAGGTTATCTGGTCATTATTTGTTTGTGGGATCTTGCTGTGTGCAATTTATGTATCCCATGTGTTTCCTTTACGACATCAGTGACAGTGACTACACTTCAAAAATACTTAACTGACTGTGAAGAGCTAAGGGACGTTCTGGGATAGTGAATAGCGCAATTTAAATACAAGTCTTTTTGTTTATCAATTGCACTGACCAGAAGAAATAATCTTTCCCTAATTATGCTCTTAATCACTGTCGTAATTCTAAGTACATCTGCTAAATCTCTCCTTAACCTTCTCTGCTTCTGCACCAACAAATGATAAGAAAGTGTATAGAATGAAGTGTTTGCATCAGCCCTTGAATGTAAATCATGCAGAATGATTCATAATAACATGGTTCCTGCAATCTTCCCAATACCACTGACAATGCTTCAGTTTATACTGGTCTTTCAAGGTTATAGAACTTCAGGACTGTTACCATGTCAGCAATCTTTCTTTTTATTTTCCAATTATTTTTCCTGTTTCCGATTCAAGTTCCATTCAGCAGTTCTTTCTAAATATCTTTTAAATGGTGGTATCTTTTTCTGAGTTTGGTATGGAACTGACCATCTCTAGGAGTCTCTTCATCACTTCTCTTGCTTGTAAGCCTGGCAATTGTTCACTTGTTGAGACAGGCTTAATAACCTTTACAAGCGACAATGCCTGTGACAGATGCCCACTCAGATAGTCCAGGTACACCCAGTTTTCGATTAAGTTTCAGTTTATTCTTGCAATAGCTTCAAGCACTTTCCAAAACCTGACATTGTGTTCATCTTTGGATGATCTCCAGGTTGTTGTGGCTTTCGCTGATGTTGACACCGAAGTCTCACATATTTCACATAGATTGCGATAGTCTTTCTGGATCAGGAGCAATATCAAATGAAGATGTAAGATTCTGTACCTCCCATAAAGAATATTCAATATGCATTACTTGCAACTGGCTTTGTAAAATCAGATTACAAAAAGCTAAGATCACATCCAAGTCGCCAAAATATTTTGTGTTAACAAACAGTGCCTAAATTTTCATTTCAACTCGAATCTTGAAATGCTAATTTTGAATGGGCCTCTTTGGTCCCTGAAATCAGAACCAATTTGTGAGTTGCTATTGGTTTTGTCATTAATTGCTGATCTATTCATTCCATTGAATTGTTTCTTTGACTTCTGTTGCCTCTACTTTATTCATAAGATGATAAAAAGTAGGAGCAGGAGTAGGACAATTGGCCATTGATTTTGCCGGACTACGATTTGCAACATAGAGAAAAAAATTGCATTTATATGGCACCTTCCACAACCTCAAGACATCCCAAAGCACTACATAGCCAATTAAGTACTTTTTGAAGTGTAGTCACTGTTGTAGGGTAGGAAATGCAGTAGCCAAGTTGTGCATAGCAAGGTTCCATAAACAACAATGTGATAATGACCAGATAATCTGTTTTTGTGATGTTCATTGAGGGGTAAATATTGACCAGGGCACTAGCTCCTCTGCTCTTCTTCAAGATAGTGCCATATGGGATCTTTAACATTCACATGAGAGAGCAGATGAAGCCTCCATTTATTGCTTGTTCTGAAAGACAGCACCTTCCACAGTGCAGCATTCCTTCAATAATGCACTTGAGTATCAGCCCAGACTTTTGTCTTGAGTCTCTAGAGTGGGACTTGAACCCACAACCTTCTGGTTTAGATGCAACAGTGTAGACTTCCATGCAATACATACCTTTTCCCCTTTAGCTTTGATGGATTGTAATTCAAGTCTATCATTTGATTTTCTTAAAGCTTTCCCCAACTGCTACCTGAAAAGTCTTATTCCCCCACCAACTGAACATTCCTGCTATTCTACTACTTCTGTTGCCCTACTTATCTATTACTCATTTGTTGAAGGTGAAATTTTGCCCCCTCAACAGTCTTTTACACTGTGAATTATCTACTATTTAACAAATTATTCTGTCGTCTAGTGACGATTTTATTAGCTCACCAAATTTACAATGTATGACTTAAAAGTGTAATATTCAAGCAAAACCAAATTACTGTCGATATGGGAATAGGAGCTGTCCAATGTGTTTGCCCAAAATAGCCAAGGTCCAAGTCTGAATAAAATAAATAATTTGCATTTATACTGTGCCTTTTATGACCTTGGGATGTTCCAAAGTGCTTTCCAGGCAACAAAGTGTGTTTTGAAGTGTAGTCGCTGTTGTAATGTAGGAAATATCTCAAATATGGACTTCAGGCAAATATCCAGTTCACTATTCTTCTGGCACTGGTTGAGTTTGGCTCCCGGGATTCATTCCTTATCTGAGGAACTGGAAGACAAGGTGAATATTTCCAATTCCAGTGGCAGCAACTGTATATAAATCAAGTGAACAATTTGCGCTGTCTTTATTATGTGAAGATTGAATGACTGGGGTAAGGGCTAGAGCTAGCTATTTGTTAATTAAAATATTGATACTTGTGATTGTGAGAGAGAATTGATCATATGAAAAATGTTCCATATGACAGTTTGTGTTTTCAGGGTGAAACCCAGCGACTTACTTTATGGAAAACAAAAACAGAATTACCTGGAAAAACTCAGCAAGTCTGGCAGCATCGGCGGAGAAGAAATCAGTTAACGTTTCGAGCCTTCATGGCCCTTCTGCAGAACTGGAGCATAGATTAGAAGAAGGGAGAAATATAAATTGGTTTAAGGTGGGTGGGAGGGGGGGGGCGGGGAAGGGGGGGAAGAGACACATTGAGGGTGTGGTGTGATGATTGTGGAGATGAGCAGATAATCAAAAGATGTCACAGACAAAAGGGTCAAAGAGGTGTTGAAGGTGGTGGTCTTTGTCTGAGAAAAGTGCTAATTAAGAATGGAAGACAGGATATTCAAAGTACAGCTCTAGTGGGGGTGGGGTGGAAAGACTAAAGGTTTTAGTTTTAGATTTAAAAATAATGGAAATAGGTGGGGAAAGAAGAATCTATATAAATTATTGAAAAAAAAGCGGGGGGTGGGGGGGGAAAGAAACGGGGTGGAGATGGGGGGAGGGGGAGTTTAAGATCTAAAGTTGTTGATAATATTCAGCCCAGAGGGCTGTAAAGTGCCTAGTCGGAAGATGAGGTGCTGTTCCTCCAGTTTGCATTGGGCTTCACTGGAACAATGCAGCAAGCCAAGGACAGACATGTTGGCAAGAGAACAGGGTGGAGTGTTAAAATGGCAAGCGACAGGGAGGTTTGGCTCTTTCTTGCGGACAGACCGCAGGTGTTCCGCAAAACGGTCGCCCAGTTTGCGTTTGGTCTCTCCAATGTAGAGGAGACCGCATTGGGAGCAACGAATGCAGTAGACTAAGTTAGGGGAAATGCAAGTGAAATGCTGCTTCACTTGAAAGGAGTGTTTGGGCCCTTGGACGGTGAGGAGAGAGGAAGTGAAGGGGCAGGTGTTGCATCTTCTGCGTGGGCATGGGGAGGTGCCATAAGTGGGGGTTGAGGAGTGGGGGGTGATGGAGGAGTGGACCAGGGTGTCCCGGAGGGAACGATCCCTACGGAATGCCGTCAAGGGGGGTGAAGGGAAGATGTGTTTGGTGGTGGCATCATGCTGAAGTTGGCGGAAATGGCGGAGGATGATCCTTTGAATGCGGAGGCTGGTGGGGTGATAAGTGAGGACAAGGGGGACCCTATCATGTTTCTGGGAAGGAGGAGAAGGCGTGAGGGAGGATGCGCGGGATATGGGCCGGACACGGTTGAGGGCCCTGTCAACGACCGTGGATGGAAAACCTCGGTTAAGGAAGAAGGAGGACATGTCAGAGGAGCTGTTTTTGAAGGTAGCGTCATCAGAACAGATGCGACGGAGGCGAAGGAACTGAGAGAATGGGATGGAGTCTTTACAAGAAGCGGGGTGTGAGGAGCTGTAGTCGAGGTAGCTGTGGGAGTCGGTAGGCTTGTAATGGATATTGGTGGACAGTCTATCATCAGAAATTGAGACAGAGAGGTCAAGGAAGGGAAGAGAAGTGTCAGAGATGGACCATGTGAAGATGATGGAGGGGTGGAGATTGGAAGCAAAATTAATAAATTTTTCCAGGTCCCGACGAGAGCATGAAGCAGCACCGAAGTAATCATCGATGTACCGGAGAAAGAGTTGTGGGAGGGGGCCGGAGTAGGACTGGAACAAGGAATGTTCCACATACCCCATAAAGAGACAGGCATAGCTGGGGCCCATGCGGGTACCCATAGCCACACCTTTTATTTGGAGGAAGTGAGAGGAGTTAAAGGAGAAATTGTTCAGTGTGAGAACAAGTTCAGCCAGACGGAGGAGAGTAGTGGTGGATGGCCAGACTTGCTGAGTTTTTCCAGGTAATTCTGTTTTTGTTTTGGATTTCCAGCATCCGCAGTAGCTTTTAGCTTTTTGTTTTTAACTTACTTTATGGACATTGACAACTTAAGTTATGGTACTGCTGGAAGCCCCAAAGAAAATGTTAATGGTTTGTTTAGCATCATCACGCACCCTTTGGGGAAAAGTGGGGAAGTGTTAACAGGCTGATTATCTAGCTGTTCAACCACATTCTAAACACTCCTTCTGTGGTTAATGAGATTCAGAGCAGGACTTGCATCGAGAAGTTCTGGCTCTGAGGTAGGGGTGCTATCCACTGTGCCACAAGACCTCCATGGTTGATGGTATTTTTGCTGCTCAGGGACCTTACCATGTGATTGGTTGCTACGCAGTTGAACGCCAATGAGGCCTGGTGCAAGACCTAATAACAGTAACAGCTTGTATTTATATAGCATCTGTAACATGGTGAAACAACACACGGCGCATTGCAGGAATGTTATACAAAATTTGACACCGAGCCACATAAGGAGGTCGTGGGTCAGGTGCACACCAAAAGCTCTGTCAAAGAGGTATATTTTAAGGAGCACCTTAAATGTGGAAAGAGAGGAAGAGAGGCAAAGAGTTATAGGAAAGGAATTTCTGAGTTTAGGGCCCGGGCAGCTAAGATACAGCCACTAATGGTGGAGTGATTCAAATCACAGCTGCTCATGAGGCGAGATTTGTCACATATATCTTGGAGGGTTGTGGGGCTGGAGGAGGTTACAGAGATAGGAAAGGGTGAGGCCAGAGTGGATTTGAAAACAAGGAGAGAGAAAGACTTGCAATTATATATCGCTTTTCATGACCATCAGAGACACCTCAAAGCACTACACGACCAATGAAATATTTTTTGAAGTGTAGTCACTGTTGTAATGTAGGAAATGCAATTTGCACACAGTAAATTCCCACAAACAACATGATAATGACCAGTTAATCTGTTAATGAGGGATAAATATTGGCCCAGACACTGGTGGTAACTCCCTTGCTCTTCTTCATAATAGTGCCACGGAATCTTGTATATCCACCTAAACTGGCAAATGGGGCCTTGGCTTAGCATCTCATCCAAAAGACAGAACCTCTGACAAGGTCAGCACTCCCTCACCACTGTAGATTTTTTTGGTGCTCAAACCGTGGAGTGAGATTTGAACCCAGAACCTTATAATTCAGCGACAAGAGTGCTACCAACTGAAACAACATGCAAATGGTTGAAGTTGCCTCTGTTATAAGAGTGACTTCAAAAGTATTTCATTGACTCTAAAGCAATTTGACACATCCGGTGACCATGAAGAGCACAAAATAAATAGAATCATAGAGTTATACGGCACAGAAACAGGCCCTTCGGCCCATCGTGTCCATGCTGGCTATCAAGCACCTATCTATTCTAATCCCATTTTCCAGCACTTGGCCTATAGCTCGGTATACTATGGTGTTTCAAGTGCTCATCTAAATACTTATTAAATATTCTGAGGGTTCCTGCCTCTACCACCCCCTCAGGCAATATGTTCCAGATTCCAACTACCCTCTGAGTGAAAAAAAATTTCCTCAAATCCCCTCTAAACATCCTCCTCCTTGCCTTATACCTATGCTCCCAGGTTATTTACACCTCTGCTAAGGGGAAAAGTTTCTTCCTATCTACTCTATCCATGCCCCTCATAATTTTGTATACCTCTATCAGGCCCCCCCTCAGCCTTCTCTTCTCTAAGGAAAACAACCCCAGCCTATCCAGTCTGTCTTCACAGCTGAAATGCTCCAGCCCAGGCAACATCCTGGTGAATCTCCTCTGCACCCTCTCCAGTACAATCACATCCTTCCTATAGTGTGGCGACCAGAACTGCACACAGTACTCCAGCTGTGGCCTAACTAGCGTTTTGTACAGCTCCAACATAACCTCCCTGTTTTTTCATTCTTTGCCTTGGCTAATAAAGGCAAATATCCTATATGCTTTCTTAACTGTGCAACTGCCTTCAGGGATCTATGGATATGTACACCAAGGTCCCTCTGATCCTCTGTACTTCCTAGGGTCCTACCATTCATTGTGTATTCCCTTGCTGTGTTAGTCCTCCCAAAATGCATCACCTCACACTTCTCAGGATTAAATTCCATTTGCCACTGCTCTGCCCATCATACCAGCCCATCTATATTGTCCTGTAATCTAAGGCTTTCCTCCTCACTATTTACAACACTGCCAATTTTCGTGTCATCTGTGAACTTACTGATCATGCCTCCTATATTCACGTATAAATCATTAATGTACACTACAAACAGCAAGGGACCCAGCACTGATCCCTACGGTACACCACTTATCACACGCTTCTAATCGCAAAAACAACCTTTGACCCTCACCCTCTGCCTTCTGCCACTGAGCCAATTTTGGATCCAATTTGCCAAATTGCCCTGGACCCCATGGGCTCTTACCTTCTTGACCATTCCCCCATGCGGGACCTTGTCAAAAGCCTTACTGAAGTCCATGTAGACTACATTAACTGCACTACTCTCACCTACACAACAAGTCACCTCCTTGAAAAATTCAATCAAATTTGTTAGACATGATCTCCCCTGACAAAGCCATGCTGACTATCCCTGATTAACCCCTGCCTCTCCAAGTGGAAACTAATCCTGTCTCTCAGAATTTTTTCCAATAGTTTCCCTACTACTGCTGTTAGATTCACTGGCCTGTAATTACCTGGTTTATCCCTACTACCCTTCTTGAATAATGGTACCACATTCACTATCCTCCAGTCCTCTGGCACCTCTCCAGTGGCCAGAAAGGATTTGAAAATTAGTGTCAGAGCCCCTGCAATCTCCTCTCTTCCCTCAAATAGCAGCCTGGGATACATCTCATCTGGGCCTGGAGATTTTAGGCTCGCTAAAACCACTAGTACCTCCTTCCTTTCAATGCTAATTTGTTCAAGTATAGCATAGTCCCCGGCACCCCCCTGATTTCTACACCTACATCATCCTTCTCCACAGTGAACACAGATGAAAAGTAATCATTTAAAACCTCCCCACATCCTCCAGCTGTACGCACAGATTGTCACTTTTGGTCCCTAATGGGCCCTACTCTTTCCCTGGTTATCCTCTTGCCCTTAATATATTTATAAAATGCCTTGGGATGTTCCTTTATCTTGCCTGTCAGTGTTTTTTCATGCCCCCTCTTCTTTCTCCTAATTACTTTTTTAAGTATCCCTCACTGACACTTCTACCACTTGCCCGGCTTCATTCCCTAAGATTAAGTCCAGTACCACCCCTTCTCTTGCAGGGCTTTCTACATGCTGGCTCAAAAAGCTCTCCTGGATGCACTTTAAGAATTCTGTCCCCTCTAAGCCTTTCACACTAAGACTATGCCAGTTAATATTGGGGAAGCTGAAATCCCCTACTATTATTACCCTATTATTTTTACACTTCTCTGAGACTTGTCTACATATCTGCTCCTCTATCTCCCCCTGACTGTTTGGAGGCCTATAGTACACTCCCAGCAAAGTGATTGCTCCTTTTTTGTTTTTAAGTTCTACCCAAATGGCCTCATTTGAGGAACCTTCTTAGATACCCTCCCTCCTTACTGCAGTAATTGACTCCTTGATCAATAGTGCAATGCCACCTCCTCTTTTATACCCCTCCCTGTCATGCTTGATGATTGTATATCCTGGAATATTGAGCTGCCAGTCCTGCTCTTCCCTCAACCATGTCTCTGTGATAGCAACAATATCATATTCCTGTGTTAATAAACACCCTCAATTCACCTCCCTCACTTGTAAGACTCCTTGCATTAAAATATATGCAATCCAGCCTTTCATTATTCCCTTGTGCCTTAACAGGTCTATATTTGCTCTGCCTTCCAGACTGACTTAGTTTCTCTTCTATATTTGACTGTCCATCACCCCCTACTGTACCTCCGCTCCGTATTTCATCCCCCTGCCAAATTAGTTTAAACCTCCCCCAACAGCACAAGCAAGCCTCCCCGCAAGGATGTTGGTCCCATTCCAGTTCAGGTGCAACCCGTCCGACTTGTACAGGCCCCACCTTTGCCAGAAACAGACCCAGTGATCCAGGAAACTAAAGCCCTCCCTTCTGCACCATCTCTTCAGCCAAGCAATCATCCTCTCTATCCTCCTATTCCTATACTCACTAGCATGTGGCACAGGGAGTAATCCAGAGATTACAACCTTTGAGGTCCTGCTTTTTACTCTGCTACCTAGCTCCCTAAATTCTTGTTGCAGGACCTCATCCCTCTTTCTACCAATGTTGTTGGTACCAATGTGAACCACGACCTCTGACTGTTCGCCCTCCCCCTTCAGAATGCCCTGCAGCTGTTCTGTGACATCTTTGACCCTGGCGCCGGGGAGGCAACACACCATCCTGGAGTCATGTATGTGACTTCAGAAGCACCTGTCTGCACTACTCACTATTGAGTCTCCTGCCACTATTGCTCTTGCGCTTTTACTCCTCCCACCTTGTTCAGCTGAGCCACCCACAGGGCTGGGAACTTGGCTCCGGCTGCAATCTCCAGAGGAACCTTCACCCTCACCGTTTTCCAACACAGAAAAACGGTTCTTGAGTGAGATGCACTCTGGGGCTTTCCTGACTACCTGCCTGCCTCCCTTCTTCTGACTGGTGGTCACCCATTCCCTCTCTGACTGCACTTCCTTAAGTTGCGGAGTGACCACATCTAAAAAACGTGCTGTCCAGGTAACCCTCAGCCTCGCGGATGCCCCGCTGTGTCTCCAGCTGACGCTCAAACTGCGAAACCTGTTGCTGAAGCTGGTTAATCCGGTAGCACCTCCTGCACATGTGGTCATCCAGACTGCAAGGAGTGTCTACCCATGCTGCAGGCCGTACAACCCATAATAAAAAGGCTATTTCCTTAAATTTAAGCCAAGTAGAAAACTATTTTATTTTAAAAAAAAACAAATGCTGAGACTCTTACCTTCCAAAACGTCGCTTTAGAGTGGAAAAAAGAACTTATCCACCACCTACCAATCAGCTCTCTCCTTAGTCTTGATGTAACTCCTTTTAAATTCCAGCATCACTGATTGTCTGGGTGAGAACCGGCTCCCTCACAGATAAACCCCACTCTGCTCTTTATACAGCCACCCCACTCCCTCACGGATAAACCCCGCTCTGCTCTTTATACAGCCGCCCTACTCCCTCACAGATAAACCCTACTCTGCTCTTTATACAGCCGCCCCACTCCCTCACAGATAAACCCCGCTCTGCTCTTTATACAACCGCCCTACTCCCTCACAGATAAACCCCACTCCGCTCTTTATACAGCCGCCCCGCTCCCTCACAGGTAAACTCCGCTCTGCTCTTTATACAGCCGTCCCACTCCCTCACAGGTAAACTCCGCTCCGCTCTTTATACAGCCGCCCACTCCCTCACAGGTAAACTCCGCTCTGCTCTTTATACAGCCACCCCACTCCCTCACAGGTAAACTTCCACTCTTTATACAGCCGCCCCACTCCCTCACAGGTAAACTTCCGCTCTTTATACACCCACCCCGCTCCCTCACAGGTAAACTTCCACTCTTTATACAGCCGCCCCACTCCCTCACAGGTAAACTCCGCTCTTTATACAGCCGCCCACTCCCTCACAGGTAAACTTCCACTCTTTATACACCCACCCCGCTCCCTCACAGGTAAACTTCCACTCTTTATACAGCCATCCCACTCCCTCACAGGTAAACTTCCACTCTTTATACAGCCGCCCCACTCCCTCACAGGTAAACTTCCACTCTTTATACAGCCGCCCACTCCCTCACAGGTAAACTTCCACTCTTTATACAGCCGCCCCACTCCCTCACAGGTAAACTTCCACTCTTTATACAGCCGCCCCACTCCCTCACAGGTAAACTTCCACTCTTATACAGCCGCCCCACTCCCTCACAGGTAAACTTCCACTCTTTATACAGCTGCTCTGCTCTCGCTCTTTTTTGTTGTTTAATCTTTATTATTTATTTATTTTCCCCTATCCTTAAGTTACTAATTTAATAATCATCAACAAGTGATAGTTACCCAGCTGTTAATTTAAATCTAAAGCAAAGCTAAAATTTGAAATGCTCACCAGCCAATCACCTGCCTGCTCTCCTGTGACGCCACTCTTTGTTTCTTCAGTGTTGGTATGAGTCGCTGTTTGGGGGCCTCTGTCTCTCTCCCCCACTCTTGTTTCACTCTCTCTCCACGCTGTTTTCACCCGGGGCTAATCTCACTCCTGCCGCTGATAGTAGGCAAAAGTGCACATCTTTCTTTTTGTATATAGCTATATATTTTCATCGATGTTTTGCGCCTCTGTGTATCCACTTGTGAGGAGAGAGGAGCAAGGCAAGGGAAGGGATAGAAACCAAAAATGCCAATTTAAGCCCAAATTTCAGATATCCATTTCAAACTTAATTTTTCACTTTTCTGACCAAATCCAAATGCCCTTCTCAAATTCCTGGATTGTGGCATGAATCTAAATGGCTGCAGTTGACTGAACTGTAGTTTAGGTAATGTGCTGCTTGACAGGGTTTGAAAATTCAACCGTTTTATTAAACTGCAGGATGCCAGCCCCTGTCCTAATGCAAACCTCTTAAAGACTTTCCCTGAATTCGCGGGGAGCCCCTTCCTCTCCTTTGAGTTTGATACTTTAAACTTCCTTCAAATTTAGCAAAATTTAGCCTCCTTCCAAATGACATAAGGCCCTAATTTACCCAGAGAATACTCTCGTACTCCCTGCTCGTCAACGGCCTAAGCTCAATTCTTTTGACAGTCTCAAAATGGTCCCTTCCAGATGGATTAATGATTCCATAACCCATCCAGAGTCTTAGCTAATCCTCCCTGTCAATGCCAGAAACCTGATGCTAACTGCACATGTCGAGCAATCTGTACACCCAAGGTGGAAATCCTTCAGTTAAGTAAGAGCATATTGTTAGCTTTCTGACTCCACAGGCTGACGCTGTCTCCACCGTTTGACCCACTACATGAAATAAGGGCACACGGCTTATTTAGAATAATGTTCTGCGTTAACAGGATGCTTGAGACTGGATGTGCCACTGTATCTGAACCACACTTCTCTGGCAATTGTACTGATGCAATTTACTCTTTGCTGCTACTGAAATGATCCACAATGATTGCAGTTGGATTCCGGAACAAGTTATCATTGTAGTGAACACATGGATGTACAGGTCAGTGGCACAACTCTCACCTCTGAGTCAGACGATTGTGGGTTCATAGTCCTCCTTGGGCTGATAGGCGGCAAGTAAAATTCACGCCAGGTAATGACCATCTCCAACAAGAGAGAATCTAACCATCTTCCTTTCACATTCAATGGCATCACCATCGCTGAATCCCCTACTATCAACATCCTGGGGGTTACCATTGAGCAGTAACTAAACTGGACCAGCCAGTTCAAATACTGTGGCTACAAGGGCAGTCAGAGGCTGGGAATTCTGTGATGAGTAACTCACCTCCTGACTCTGCAAAGCCTGTCCACCACCTACGAGACACAAGTCAGGAGTGGGATGGAATACTCTCCACTTGCCTGGACGAGTGCAGCTCCAACAACACTCAAGAAATTTGACACCACCCAGGTCAAAGCAGCCCGCTTGATTGACACCCCTTTCACCTTCAACATTTGTTCCCTCCACCACCGATGCACAGTGGCAGCAGTGTGTATCATCAATAAGCTGCACTGGGGAGGTGATGGCATAGCGGTATTGTTGCTGGACTAGTAATCCAGAATAATGTTCTAGGGACCCATATTCAAATCCCACCAAGGCAGATAGTAAATTCAATAAAAATCTGGAATTAAAAGTCTAATGATGACCATTAAATGATCATTGATTGTGTTAAAAACCCATCTGGTTCACTAATACCCTTTAGGGAAGGAAATCTGCTGGTCTGGCCTACATGTGACTCCAGGCCCACAGCAATGTGGTTGACTCTTAAATGCCCTCTGAACTAGGGGGCAACTAGGGATGGCCTGGCCAGTGCTATCTACATCCCACAAATGAATTAAAAAAAAACTCACCGTCACTCCTTCAACAATATTTTCCAAACCTGTGGTCTCTACCACCTAGAAAGACAAGGCCAGCAGAAACGTGTGAACACCACCACCTTCAAATTCCCCTCCAAACCACTCACTATCTTGACTTGGAAATATATACCGCCATTTCTTCATTGTCGCTGGGTCAAAATCCTGGAACTCCCATCCTAACATCACTGTGGGTGTACCTACACCACATGGACAGCAGCGGCTCAAGATGGCAGCTCACCACCACCTTCTCAAATAGGGATGGGAAATAAATGCTGGCCTGGACAATGACACCAACATCCCATGAACAAAAAAATTTTAAAAAAAACTCCAGAGGCTACAGCACAATATCTAGGCTGGTACTCCTGAGCAGAAATGAGGGAGTGATGCGCTTGTGGAAGTGCTGTCTTTCAGATGTGGCACTGATTGAAGCCTTGTCTGTCCTTTCTGCTGGAGGTATGAAGTCCCAAGCCACGGCTCGAAGAAGAACAGGGGGAGTTGTGTCCTGATCCATCATTATCTCCAGATCCACGTCAATGAAAACAGATGATCTGCTCATTATCACATTACTGCTTGTGGGAGCTTGCTATGTACAAATTGGCTGCAATGTTTCCTACATTACAACAGTGACTACACTTCAAAAAGTATTTCGTTGCCTGTAAAATTCTTTGGTATGTTCTTCTGTTGTTGTTGTTGGGTCGCTTTGGAAGATATTGGGTGTCTTTCTCTTAGCAAGAGATCTGGCTAGAGGCAAAGATTCTTTTTCAAAGTAACCTTTATTTACATGCTTAACTATGTACAGGATTACAAAGTGCTAGGACAGAGACACTGCTCCTTTCCCAGATTCTCCTCATTCTCTTTCATGTGACATCATTATTACACAGCTCCTTATGCACATGCTCATTGGCAAGTGTTAGAGTTGACCTTTTACCCTACATCTTCCCCAAGTCTTCAGCTCTGCATGACACATCCTCCTACACCTCCCCCAGAGTCTCTGTTTTTCCAGGGATAGTCTTTGTGTTGGTTTCACCAATCCACCTGAATGTGTATGGAGTTCTTTTTGAGGTTGTCTGCTCCAAACTCATTCTCTGAGGGTCATCATTTCTTGTTTCCATCGTTACTCGTTCTGTTGTCGTAGTTTCCTCCTGAGGATCAGGGAATGCAGCCCATTCAGCTAATGGCTTCTTGTTCATCAAAATCAGGCACTCCTATTTCTTCGGATGATACTGGTTTCTGTCTGGACAAGATGTGATCTTGGTTGTTGAAACCTCTCCATTACATTACCTTCTCACTGCTTGCCCCTAATCCACACCATCTCTCCCCTTTCCGAGTGGGGGCAGGTCATGGCCCCTGTGTCTTGGGTTGAAAGTGCGGGCTTGGCCACCTTCCTTCTGTTGGGCATGGTCATCGTCCTCTACTGTGACACTTGGCGTTAACGTGTGCAGAAAGAAAGGGAGTTGGATTCTTATCCTGTGGCCTATCAAAAGCTCGCACGGAGTGAAGCCATTTTGCAGTGGTGTGCAGCAGTATCTGAGCCGGGCTAACTCAAAATCTTTTCTGAGCATGTCTTTAACGGTACGTCCTCGCCTCTCAGCCTCTCTGTTGTCTTGTAGGTACCTCGGCGAACTTGTGATGTGGACAAATCCCTACGAAGGATTGGAAACACTCATTGGTGAATTGTGGCTCATTGTCAGAGACGATAATGCCGGGAATACCGTGTGTGGAAAATATTCTCTTCCGAGAAGCTATAACGGCTTCAGAGGTGAGGCCTTGTAGCTTTTGCACCTCAATCCAGCGGGAATAATAGTCCACAATGATGAGAAATACTTTCACTTTGAAGTTGAATAGGTCCATGCCAAGGCTTTCCCATGGCCTGGGTGGAAAAGAGGAGGGAAGAAGTGGTTCATTCTGCTCCTGTTTGTGAATGGCACAGACATCTCAGTCAGAGGCCATGTCTTTGATGGAGTGTGAGATACCTGGCCACCATACGGATTGTTGTGCCCTGGCTTGACACTTGTTAATACCATTTCCCTGGTGAATCATCTGGAGGACCTCCAGGCAGAGAGATCGTGGGACCACCAAACACTCTCCATAGACCAAGAGGCCTGATGCAGCAAATTTGTTCAAAGTACTGCCTCAGGAGAGGGTTAATAACGGGAACATACTCTGGCCGTCCATCACAGCAGTATGTGCGAATCTGTCCACATTCCTCGTTGCGCATCTGAGCCTCCTGAAATTCTTGCAACTCCTGCGCTGTTGCTGGCAAACATCGAATGTGTTAAGATCGTGATGACCTCAGCTTCCTGCACATGCTCTGTGATAGTATCGTATCGGACTCGATCTGAATTTCTGGATTTGAGGCGGCACTTTTGCGCTTTCCTTTGTCTTCAGTAAAGTTACCAGCCGTTTATCATCAATTTCAACCTTGAACCGTAGTCAGGACATTTTTCACATGGGCCCAGTCCCTGCAGGGACTTCATGACAGCCTAGCTGATTTCAGTTAAATCTGATTTCAGTTAAGGACCTTGTTACATAATAAACAGCTCTTCTTCTCCCATTACTCTGAATCTGGAACCAGCCTGCTCCCAATCCTGTTGCTGATGCATTCGGAATAATAATCAGTTGCAAGGAGTCCAGTTATTCAATGGAAATTGGAATGAGTCCCAGTTGGCCAGTTTGAACTGGTCCCCAGTTGGTCAGCTGAGTTGTCTCCAGTTGGCCAGTCTGAACTGGTCCCACTTGGCCAGCTGAATTGTCTCCAGCTGGCCCATTTGAACTGGTCTCGCTTGGCCAGCTCCACTGCCTCCAGATGGCCAGTTGAATTGCTCCCAACTGAGCTGTCAAGTTGGCTCCATTTGTGATCATCGACCCTGGATAAATTTACTGCCCCAACTGGTTCCATTCTACTCAGGGTGACCGCGACTCTTATGAAGTTGACTACTACCAAGGTATGTTGGGGTGGTGGCATTTTTCTGACATAAGAGCTGGGGGCGGGGGTCAAGTAGGTGTGAGGGGTCTTTAGGAAGTTGACTCATCTCTGCTGGCCAACTCACTCACTTGCAGTCCCACTTGAATCACTCAAACTCACCTTGGAGAGTCCCAGGGTCAGTCTCCTGCGGGCCACCCTACAAAAGATGGGACATAAGGCATCCCTCAAGGGGCAAACGGTCAAAGGACAATCCCTTAAAATATAACGGTCATCCTGCAGCTAAATAATCAAAACTTATGAAAGGGGAAATCTGGAAAGTTAATTCACCCACTCCATTCACATAAATATCACTAATAAATGAAAAAAAAAATACCAATGTGCCTGTGTGCGCTGTGGGACAGTGAAACGTGACTTGACTGGACTGCACTGTTAAGTTTCAAATTTTATTGTGATGCATAAAGGATGTAACTAGTAGAGTTGATGAGGGGGAGCCAGTGGATGTGGTTTATTTGGACTTTCAGAAGGTTTTCGACAAAGTCCCACATAAGAGATTGGCATGTAAAATTAAAGTGCATGGGATTGGGGGTAGTGTATTGACATGGATAGAAAACTGGTTGGCAGACAGGAAACAAAGAGTAGGAATAAACGGGTCTTTTTCCGAATGGCAGGCAGTGACTAGTGGGTTACCGCAGGGATCGGTGCTGGGACCCCAGCTATTCACAATATATATTAATGATTTAGATGAGGGAATTAAATATGATATCTCCAAATTTGCAGATGACACAAAGCTGGGTGGGATGGTGAGCTGAGAGGAGGATGCAGAGATGCTTCAGTGTGATTTGGACAAGCTGAGTGAGTGGGCAAATGCATGGCAGATGCAGTATAATGTGGATAAAGGTGAGGTTATCCACTTTGGTAGCAAAAACAGGAAGGCAGATTATTATCTGAATGGCTATAAATTGAGAGCAGGGAATGTACAACGAGACCTGGGTGTCCTCATACACCAGTCGCTGAAGATAAGCATGCAGGTGCAGCAGGTGGTAAAGAAGACAATTGGTATGTTGGCCTTCATAGCCAGAGGATTCGAGTACAGGAGCAGGGATGTCTTGCTGCAATTATACAGAGCTTTGGTGAGACCACACCTGGAATACTGTGTGCAGTTTTGGTCTCCTTATCTGAGGATTGATGTTCTTGCTATGAAGGTTTACCAGACTGATTCCTGGGATGGCGGGACTGATATATGAGGAGAGATTGAGTCGGTTAGGATTATATTCGCTGGAGTTCAGAAGAATGAGGGGGGATCTCATAGAAACCTATAAAATTCTAACAGGACTAGATAGGGTAGATGCAGGAAGGATGTTCCCGATGGTGGGGGAGTCCAGGACCAGGGGTCACAGTCTGAGGATACGGGGTAAACCATTTAGGGGTGAAATGAGGAGAAATTTCTTCACCCAGAGAGTGGTGAGCCTGTGGAATTCGCTACCACAGAAAGTAGTTGAGACCAAAACATTGCATGTTTTCAAAAAGGAGTTAGATATAGCTCTTGGGGTGAAAGGGATCAAAGGATATGGGGAGAAAGCGGGAGCAGGCTATTGAGTTGGATGATCAGCCACGATCATAATGAATGGCGGAGCAGGCTCGAAGGGCCGAATGGCCTACTCCTGCTCCTAGTTTCTATGAAACACATGAAGTAAAACCAAATTGTTGTAGGGTGGCTGAGTTGTACTATTAGGAATAGAGTTGAACTGCAGTCACTTCTTAAGTGGAAACATTAAGTTTATTTACAACGTACTCAGCAGCAACTACACATGTGTTTTCAACTCCAACTCTATCTCTACACCGACTGCTGAGGTAACCTGTGCTGCTCTCCTATTGGTTACTACAGATCTCTCCTAACAAGTATTATTCTTAAAGGTACATTACATGCTAAATAAAACCATAATTACTACACAAATAAACAGTACAGGAAGCAAAAAACAAACATAAAGTGCAGAAATGTTAAATTTCAGCAGTTGATCAAAATACTGAACTGAAGCATTTTTGCATTTGCAGCTTTATTAGTTCATTGGATTTTTGCCTCTTATTGAGGCCCTCAACCTTCTCAGATATTATTCACTTTTTCAAGCTCTCTCTTGAAAGCATCCTCCCCAGGGTCGTGAGGTGGCGAGTGAAACACGCTGTAAAGAAAGAGAAAAAGTTTAAACTTGGAATTAGTCAGGGACTTCCGGAACAGGTGACAAGAGGCTTCTAAGCCAACCTCCTGCTGCGAGAAATTGTATCCTTTATGCTGCACACAAGAAAACAGCCCGCCAGTTCATCAGACCCACTGATGCCAAGAGCCAAAAACTTGACGAATAATGCATTTGTCCTTTGGCTGTGCGCTTTATTCCACATCCCCTCTGGTATCTCAATGCTACTTGGAAATTTTACCTGCAAGTAAAATCAGGGACGTACTCAGTATCCTACGTGCAAAATTGGAAGATAATACAGACTCAGATTAACCACAGACTCTATGCGAGGCTATACAACAGTTCAGTCTCAATGAATGACAAATAGAAGAGTAAGAGGCGACTTAATTGAAACCTTTAAGATCCTGAGGGTTCTTGACATGTTGGGTGTGGAGAGGATGTTTCCTTTTGTGGGAGAATCTAGGGGTCACGGTTTAAAAATAAACGGTCACTCATTTAAGACAGAGCTGAGGAGAAATGCTTTCTTTCAGAGGGTAGTGAGCCTTTGGAACTTTCTTCCTCAAAAGGCAGTGGAAGCAGAGTCTGAACATTTTAAAGGCAGAGTTAGATAGATTCTTGATTAACAAGGGGGTGAATGGTTATCGGGGGTAGGCAGGAATGTGGGGCTGAGGTTACATTCAGATCAGCCATGATCTTATTGAATGGCGGAACAGGCTCGAGGGGCCGAGTGGCCTACTCCTGCTCCTAATTCATAAAACCGTATGCTCGTATGTAAGTCATTAGTGTCATGACAGCGGATCATAGCCCAAATTACTTACGGACTTATTGAACTTTTTTTTAGGGAAGGCATGTGTTTTTTTAAAAAGAGCATACAAGCAAAAGCTGGCTGAGAATGTAAAATAACCAATTGCTAGAAAATTCCTATGTGGATTACACTTGACCAACTAGTCCACAGCGCATGGAGTGTCACACCTAAAAAGGTTTCAAGGTGTACTCCAGACAGAGACAATTCAAAGGTATAGATGCAATGCAAAAGGCTGAACTCTAATCTCCTGTGATTGCAGAGACAATGGAGACCGATTAAGATCTCAGCAGAAATCATCACCTGTTAAGCTATATCTCAGAATGTGGAAATGATCTGAGTTGTTGAAAGAAAGCAGATTCTGGGTGAAAAACATATTTGTTTTTCCCCTCCAGGAATACACAAGAAAAGGGTTTAAAAAGCTAGCAGCAAACCTGGTCTGTGCTAATTCTGGTGTTCTTGTTCTGGTGTGCTAGTGTGTGCTGTGAATGTCACAGCTAAAGAACATCAGCTCGGCATCCCTGCAGTTTGCAGGTAAAAAAAGTCTTTCTCTGTTGCTGGAGGCAAGTCACAAGTCAGCAAAGCCACAGTCAAAAAAGATACAGGGCAGCTCCTTCAGCTAACCTGCAGAATCAAGTATCTCCAAACAGCGAAAGTCAGCTCTACCATAATCACCCAACTTCATGGCCGCAACATTTCACCACCTCAGTCCTCATGGACAAACCAAAGACTGCTTCGTATATTTTTTAAACTTTTATTTTTGGACTCAACTTCTCATTTCTAATCTGTGTGTATGTGTGTTGCAGTTTTATTATTTTTTCTTGGGTTTTCAGTGACTAATAAACTTACACTTTCTTTGAATCAAGAAAGCCTGGTTAAATTGGCTCCTTCTAAGACATAACCACACTTGGACCGGGAAAAGGTATCTACAAGGGAAAGGATCCTTTTTCAATGAAACCTTGTTGCAAGCAACCAAAGGGGTTGAATAAAGAAGGGGAGCTGCTCATTCCTCTTCACCCGGAAACTTAACAAAATTGGGGTCCCGTTTGGGGGGGTAACAAGTGGGATATCTCGTCCGGGATCATAACAAATTGGGGGACCTCGCCCGGGGATTCGTCGTAACATTAGTGATGGGGGCAAGTTTAACGCTGCGTCTATTGTCATAATAATCCATCATTGTTGGCTGAAACCAACACTGATTACCAAATGTTTTGAAAATGAATTCTAAGAATCATTACCTTGCCATCAACTGCTCCCTGGCCTCTCCGTGTTCCATCCAGAGGGGTTTGCTGACTCTTCCTGGGTGGCACAGGGGGTGCAGGCATGTCCAACACTTTTTCCTTGCATGGTGCTGGTAGTGCATCACCTTGTCTAGCGACATGATGAAAAATAATTTGTATCATTCATATATCAGAGTTGGCTGGACATTGCACGAACCCAGTTCACTCTTTCGCCTGTTTCTGACTAGACAGAGCTGTATTAGTCACAGAAAGAGGGAACATTAAAATAACTTGTATCTCACCTATTTTTGAAAATCTGCTCAATTGTGCTGCATTGACATTTTTTTTTACAGCGTTTTGTTGTTTTGTTTATTCTGTGGAGGTTTGTAGCTCCCTGAGGCAGCTGTTTGCCTTCAGGGGGTTCAGTGGAAGTGCCCACCAGCACCCGCAGTGACGTCGGCACCTGCCCTCTCCCCCACGGGTAGTGCTGGGCCTTTCTCCAGCCCCGTTTCATGCTGGCTGGCCATTAGGTAAGTTTCAGCGTACTTCCCTGGCTGCTGCTGTGATTCACTTTCAGTTTTGCCTCCGACAAAATGAATGGCTTCAAGCGACATTTCCCCCAGGATTTCGCGCTCAGTTTTGCTTTCACACTTTGGCCCTGCCTCGCCAGATGCTCTGATTTGCTCAACATCAAATCTTCTCTGGATTGTAGGAAGTCTGACAGAGTTTCTTCCAAAACACCGACAACTATTCTGCCTCATGTTAAAATATTTTCCTTACTCACAATTGTCAACCAAACGACAGGGATCATTTGTAAATGAATCGATTCCTTCACCTCGTCTTTGATTTTGATGGTTGAATTTTGCTCGCTCAATGGTGATGTTTCGGTGAAGACTAAAATATAAGTCAAAGGCTCCGATGACATTCTCGTAGGAGGCTGCCTCCTCATTCACCCTGTGCCTGCCCAGCACATCATCTGTGATGCTACAAACAGCATATAACAAGGTGCTAACCTGGTCTTTGTTAGCCTTACTTGCGAGACCCGAAGGAGTTCAATAACGAGTGAAACACTTTCTCCAGTTTTGCTATTTCTCAGCCTGTCAGGGCCTTCTGTGTTCTGTGAGAGGTAGGGCAGAATTCATTGCTCACCCTGGGATGAGGTTCCTGCTTCCCATGCTGATTTCAGTGCTAGTTGCTGGGCTGTCCTCGTGGTTTCCCTCTCTGGTCCGATTACTGGTAGGCCTCGAAGTCCTTCACCCACTTCTGTCTGCTGCTGCTGGGCCTCTCCACAGGCTATTTCCTGCCACTTGACATTGCTTCTCTATGGTCTGATCACTGCTGCCACCACCTGTTGTTGTCGTTGGGTCGTTTTGGAAGATGTTGGGTGTCTTACTCTTAGCAAGAGATCTGGCTGGAGGTGAAAGTCCTTTTCAGAGTAACCTTTATTTACACACTTAACTATGTACAGGATTACAAAGCACGAAGACAGAGCCACTGCTCCTCTCTCAGATTCTCCTCATTCTCTTCTGTGTGACATCATTATTACATAGCTCCTTATGTCCATGCTCAGTATCTGGTGTTAGAGTAGTGTTAGAGCTAACTATTGATCCCACAGTTCTGAGGTCATGAAAGATCTTTCTTAAATGCACTGCTCCCATGGGTGGACACGGCTTGAGTGGAGTGTAGGTTGGAGCTTGGTTTACAACATGATAACGCTAATTCTCATTCATGCTATCCCTTGAAATGTGACTTCTATTGGGAGCCTGGGACCTGCTGCCTTTCCCGCTGGGACTTCAGAAATTAGTTGGTGATACAAACTTTGCCTTCTTATACCATTTGTGTTGATCGGCATGAATCATTTGTATTTTTTTTATTCATCAATGTAATGTGGGCTTCGCAGTCTGGGCCAGAATTTATTGCCCATCCCTAGTTGCCCTTGAGAAGGTGGCGGTGAGCTGCCTTCTTGAACTGCTGCAGTCCATGTGGTGTAGGTACACCCACAGTGCTGTTAGGAAGGGAGTTCCAGGATTTTGACCCAGCGACAGTGAAGGAACAGTGATATATTTCCAAGTCAGGATGGTGAGTGGCTTGGAGGGGAATTTCTAGGTAGTGGTGTTCCCATTTATCTGCTGCCTTCGTCCTTCCAGATGGTAGTGACCGTGGGTTTGGAAGGTGCTGCCTAAGGAGCCTTGGTGAATTCCTGCAGTGCACCTTGTAGATGGTACACACTGCTGCTACTGTGCGTCAGTGGTGGAGGGTGTGAATGTTTGTGGATGGGGTGCCAATCAAGCGGGCTGCTTTGTCCTGGATGGTGTCAAGCTTTTTGAGTGTTGTTGGAGCCGCACTCATCAAGGCAAGTGGGGAGTATTCCATCACACTCCTGACTTGTGCCTTGTAGATGGTGGACAGGCTTTGGGGAGTCAGGAGGTGAGTTACTCACTGCAGGATTCCTAGCCTCTGACCTGCTGTTGTAGCCACAGTATTTATATGGCTAGTGCAGTTCAGTTTCTGGTCTATCGTAACCCCCAGGATGTTGATAGTGGGGGATTCAGTGATGGTAATGCCATTGAATGTCAAGAGGCTGATGGTTAGATTCTCTCTCCTTGGAGATGATGACTGCCCGGCGCGAATGTTACTTGCCACTGGTCCGCCCGAGCCTGATCCTGCTGCATTTGGACAGGGGCTGCTTCAGTACTGGTTAATTTGCAACCCATTAGCCTGTTAATTTCTCTGGGGTTCTCCAGTGGAGGGTTGGTGGAACTCCTGGAGACATGGGCAGAATTTTGCCCTTGTCCGGCGGTGGCAAGCGGGAATGGTCGGGAAGCCGGTTCACAAGTGGGCGCAATGAAATGTCCCTGAGACACAAAGCTGCCTCAGGGAGCTGAGGATTTTAAAAAATGAAAAATAAAGACTTTTAAAATGTTAAAAAAACATGTCGCCTCATGTCACAAGAGCAGAGACCTGTTATTAATGAAGCATTACCATTTTAATTTTATTTTTATTTGCTGTTGGAACCCTCCTCCCGCCCGTGGATGAGGTTTCCTAAAAAAACCCAAAGGCCGCTTGGCCTTTTCGCCTGCCCCGCCAACCCTGAGGTTTGGTGGGCGGTGAAAAGTTTCATTTAACTGGTACTTTAAGGGCTTTGATGGGCCTGTGAATTGTCGACGGGGGTGCTGCCGTCTCCCGCGCGCATTGACCGAAATATCACGTGAGTGCGCGATGACGTCAGGACACTCGCTCGACGCCATCGCCTGTCATTTTTACGCTTGTTCGGGTTGGGCGCCCGCCCGCACGATGAGTGAAAAATCCTGGCCATGCAAAATAAACCGTTTAAAACAACCATTTCCACCATTTCAGTTGGGTTTTTGCTGATTTTTCTCCCAAAGCTCTGGAGGGAAATTGGAAGATCTTGGTGGAAATTCAAGGTGATTGTGTTGTGTGTGTGAAGAATTATCTAGTTGTTAGAGTGTTAGTTACTATTAAATGCAGCTACGAGCTTTAAGGTACCAGTAGAGGCTCTAAGTCTATGATAGATCTGTCATGCACTGTTTTCAACTTTTTTTTTTAAAATCAAGGTTTGCAACCGATTTGAGGAATGAACAAACTTTGTAAATGAACTGACAACGCAGTGCTGGTTGTGCAAGACTGGAGGATTGCTGGATACCTGCCTTACTATAGCGCCAGAGCATTATAATGATAATTTACACCATTTGCTGGGTAGACCACCAGATCTAGGTTATACAGTGTGGCAATCGTCAACGACCAGCTGCCTGTTTCCCACCTGAAAATGGGCAGCCGGTGGTTGAAAACTCAGAGGGTAGCGGGGTCGCAATGTGACTATCTCTTGGAGCCCAAGGCTGCCCGGTGCAATTTTCACGGGGGGGGTGGGGGTTTGTAACAGGGTGAACAGTATCTGCCTATTATGCACGGCAGCTGTTTAACTGTGCAAATTGGAGTCCCGTGCCTGTGTAGGAACCCGAGCGCGACTTGAGGTATGAATGGAGGATAGAGTATTCTCCGGGCACCATTTAGTGGTGAGTGACCTGACCATTTTGAAGGGACAGCTGATTAGGCCAATGCCACAGGAAGTGACACACACGTTTTTCCCGTCTTTTCCCACAGCAGTGCGGCCCCTGGCATTGCAAAAAAAACACCATGCCAGCCTGCTGCCAGCCCGCTGATTCCCTGCCCTCCGGTCACCAGCGACTTGCAGAAGGGGACGGGCGGCTTTGGGGCTTTCCAGCAGGAATCACAGGGAAGCTGAACCTTGGAGATGGTTCAGCCTTCCCTGTGCTGGTGCCAGGGGAGTGTCACGGCCACACTGCTGAGCCCACGCCCGCTTCAGCCGTAAGCTGGAGATACTTCCCCAAACCCCAAATGGTGGCACAGTTAAAGGCCGGTGGCTGGAGGGATCTTGGGCTTCAGTCTGTGGGGTTTGAGTTGTTTTTGAGATGAACGTAAAGCTGTGTATGCTATTTATTTTTGATGCACCTCTTCAACAAGCAATGAAAATGATCGATTGTGACTGCATCGAACATTTGACCCACACACGCCATGGCTTTAGAGTGTAATTTGCTCTGCTGTTATAGTGAGTCATGATTGATGTAAGAGCCGTGCTTGCTAAGCTTGGGTACCCCATGCTCTACATAAATGTTTTTTGATGCAGTCAGTAAAGGGAACTGTTTCCAGTAGCAAGAGGGTCAAGTAATCAGATGATACAAATTTAAGGGACCCATAAGGCAAAAAACAGTTCGGTCCAGCACTCTTATTTCCCAGTTTTTACTGGTGTTCCATTTTAAGGTATACAAGACCAGTTCTTATTTCTCAGTTTTTACTGTTTTTTTTTACCTTCTGGATAATTAGCAAAAGAACCAGAGGTGATGTGAGTAAAAAAAATTCTTTGCACAGTAAGTGAGTTGTTTTAATCTGGAACGCACTGTCTGAAAGGGTGGTGGAGGCAGATTCAATGGTAACTTTTTTACAAATATTTGAAGGGGGAAACTTTTACAGGGCTATGGGGAAAAGAGCATGGGGGAGCGGGATTAACTGGATCTTTCTTTCGAAACCCAACACAGGCGTTAGGGACTGAATGGCCATCGTTCTGTGCTGTGAGATACACCCCACTGCAGTCGAAACTTTGAAGAAAAATAATTTGTGGCAACTCCTCAAAGCGATCCCATTGAAAGCATGCTCACTATCATTAAAATACAGGCAAAGTGTTTGCAAAGGCATGTGACCGTGATAACAATAGACCTTTTAAAGTGTTATGCGTGTGTGTGTGTGTTTGGCTGTATAGCTCCGCAAATCTCCACAAATAAATCCTGCAGCTGCTCTCCGAGGCTTTGATCTTGTTGCAGACTTTAATGAGAGACCTGCGCAGTCTGAAATAAAAATCAAAAAGAAAAAACAACTTAGCAAAATGCTTCTTAAGTAACTTGGTCCATTTGCAAGCAGAGTACTTCAAAGGTACGTTGATAATGATCAGAGTTAGGGGGGAATTTTGTAGTAGAGGAATCTGCTGTGCCGAATTGTCACTGGGGTTTTATTTACAAGCACTCTGTAAGAGGTTTAATGGGAGATCAGGGTGTTGTGGGTAGCAATTATAGGCTGTAAAACAATTTTACTATCAGAGAGCCACTTTAACCCTTTCTCACACTGAATGAGTGAACAACAGAGCCAATTTATTAATATTTTTGGCCACTTTAATGTCTTTGGACCGACCTCCCTCTTCCTTTTATGACTCTTTGGGCCAAGTGCTAACCCTTCTGCTGCTGGTCCACTGTCCATCCCTGTCTTTAGTTTCACCAATGAGGTAGGTGCACGAGAGTGGCTTCTGGGAATTGTCTTCCTTTCGATTTGATTTGCTTCTTCACGTATGTCGTTGCCGGGTCTCTACCGAGTTTTTCCTGATTGTGTGATGATTGAGATCGAAAGTTGCTGAGTGAAAATGAACGTTGTGCCAAGTTGGACCCACTCCTTTCCCCCTTGATCTGTGGTATTTATTGAAAAGCATTGTTTTCCAGCTTGTTTGTGACAGGGTTCATGATATAAAAAGCACACTGTCCTGACTTTTCTCGTGTCCCAAATACCTGTACAGCCTCAGTTACCATTGTACAGTCATAAGGATGTGCAAAGACTGACAACTACTAGACATAGGCAACTGCTCGATGGGACACAATTCTCCTGTTGCTGGAATGTAAGGATGTGAAGGCGAGTAACATTCTGGAGTTTTGCTTAATTTCCTCTGGGCAGTAAGTGATATTGATGTGGGACTTTTCTACTGAACATTAAATGTGTCAGGTCACGTCATGGTGAGTCGATTGAACATGAAATGGGGGAAGGAGTGGACTTGGTTTCCCAAATGGCCTTCTCATTTCCCACGTTTCCCTTACGTTGTCTCCATTGGTGTTTTGTGCTGAGAGGTACCGCCATCACCAAAACTTCACCCAGTGACCATTCTTCATGTGAGTCTAAGCGGCCAGTGTCGGTGAACTGGCTTTCTTGATCTTCTCCTCACCTGATATTTCCACACGCCTCTCAGTCTCTCGCTCACATGGATGTACACCTACCTTCCTTCCAGCAGTGGTCGTGGGGAAATGATCAGGAGTAGGAAACCTGATATTTATTCCCTCATCCTACTTAGCCAAGAGGTACCTAGGCTAATAAGAGCATCCCCAACATCGTCCTAGTCGAGATTGTTAAACATTAGCGCACACGAATTAGGGAACTTCCTAATCTGGTTGACACTGGGTTGTGGACTTTCTGACTGAGCCTTTATTGTCTTTTATTCAGATGTTTTGAGACATTTACAAATCTCGGCCTAGCATCCTAGGGTGTTTTTAAAAGAAACAGAACCATTCTGGCTTTGTGGGGGAATTTGCCCATTCCTAGCGGCCCTTTTAGAAATTGATGGTGAGCCGCCTATTTGAACTGTCGTAGTCCTTGTGGTGAAGGTATTTCCATGATGATGTTGGGTGTGGAGTTCCAGGATTTTGACCCAGTGATGGTGAATAATGATACGTGTCCCAGCCAGGACAATTCTGCTCCAAAACCACAGGTGGTGAAGAATAGAACTGGAGCCAATCTTTACAGACTTTTTTTTTACAGTTTTATTTACAGAAATATGCATTACAAACATGCATCTCCTAACCCAAGAATCACTGTTTCAGTCTGTTCCTATTTATAGGAGAAAATGAGTGAATCCTCAGTTAATACCCAGTATCTGTTTACAGTTAAACACAATTCAGATACAATTTTTATTCTCCATTACACGGGTTGGATTCATTTGATGAGAATATTTGAAGAAGCTTCAAAAGGCAATCTTTATCTCAACATTCCTCTCCCCTCTCCTGAAGCCGCTGATACTTGCTTTGGTTTAGTAACTTGATTACTGAGAGCCTTCTAGTATCTTACCCAGGAGGGAGCAGGGATGAACATCTGTTGGCTCTGCAACGCAGGTTGAAATCAAAACTGAGCTTGTGCTGTACTCAATTCACCCTATCACATGCACTTTCCAGCAACGTTTTGTATGATCATTCTTCCTCACTTAGTCCTGAAGTGTGGAGGGTAATTATGACGACCTTGCACTGTGTGATTTGAGACCAGTGAGAGCTCAGCATAGATCAGTGATTGAAGCTTCCCATCACTTTGGTCTGTATGATTCAATAGTACATCGTCAGTAGATTTGAATACTGAGCCATCGGCGGAACTCTTTTAAAAAAATTAATTCTGGTGAGCACGTGCATTTATTGCCAAGCCCTAACTGTCCTCTAGAAGATGGTGGCGAGTTGCCTTTTTTGATTCGTTGCAGTCCGTGCGGTGAAGTTACTCCCAAAGTGCTGTCAGGAAAGGCAGTTTAGACTTAGTGACGATGAAGGAAAGTCAATATATTTCCAAGTCAGGATGGTGTGTGATTTGGAGGGGAGCTTGGAGGTGAAGGCATCTCCAAGCTCCTGGTACCCTTGTTCTTCTAGGTGGTGGAGATCACAAGTTTGGAAGGTGCTGTTTAAGAAGTCTTGGTGAGTTTCTGCAGTGCTTCCTGTAGGTAGTATACACTGCAACCACAGTGTGCTGGTGGTAGAGTAAGTGCAGGTTTAGGGTAGTTATATTGTTGACCTGAATATAACACCCAGCTTGAAAGCCTTGTGTTATTTTAGTTCCCAATTCATAGGAGAATTAAATGTAAGTGGAGGGGAGTGAAAATACACATTCCCCACTTTCATCCGCACTCAGCAGCAGACAGCTCTTTTTATTTCAACTTCCTTCTGATTGTTCTTGTATAATAAAGAAATTAATAGATGATTTTAGAAACTGGAAGGGTTTAACCAGTCAGTGAAAGTCGATTCTGACAACACTTTCAAAATATCGACAGCTGTAAATTCCTGACTGTGTGACTTTAAACTTTGGCTGATGTATCGGGAAAGGAATTCTGCGTGTAATACTGTTGTTGACGAGATGGGAAACTGAGGCATGCCAGTATCGGAACCCTATTGAGTGGGGTAATGTGGCACTAGCCCTCAGTTTCTATGCTGTGAGCTATTCATTTAAGAAATGCCATTTTGGGTAGAGGCCAGATGGAGGCTAAGGGTTTCTCAGGAGAGATGGAGAGGGATAGTACTTCACTGAGCTGCTGCCAGCAATCCCATAAAGGCCCATTACTAGGAGTTCCATAGATAGGGACCTGGGACAAGAGTGCACCATCCTGCCTCTTGGCCTGGATTTCTTCATGGATGTGTCGGCCACTGAGGTGGAAGAAGGGAAAAAAATTCAACCTCGTCACAGTCTCCATTCCCTTGCTGCTGGTGCCTTCTCCTTCTTGGTCCCTGCCTTGGGCAGAGCTGGACTCTGCGCAACCTTGGCATCCGATTTGATGTTGAGCCGAAAGTCCAACCCCCATGTCCTCTCCATCTCCCGCACCACCTTCTTCCACCTCAGTACAAGTGCC
Source organism: Cetorhinus maximus (assembly GCF_964194155.1). Taxonomy (NCBI): domain Eukaryota; kingdom Metazoa; phylum Chordata; class Chondrichthyes; order Lamniformes; family Cetorhinidae; genus Cetorhinus; species Cetorhinus maximus. Next base: position 10,946,461 of record NC_135884.1, on the reverse strand, counting down.
CGCCTCAACACCCTTTTCAGCTGATCTGCTGCTGAAACCCTCTTGTAACACCGGTCGCTCCCAGCCCTGACTGTATTCGGTACGACTAAGGGAAAGAGGAGAAGGTGCGGTTCCTCAGGTAACCTCACTCTCCCATCTCAGCACCCGACTGCAATTTGCATAAGCCTGGCTCAACTATCCAAACTGGTATATAAACAGAAAATGTCAGCAAGTCAGGTGGCGTCTGTGGAGGTGGCTTTGAAGGCAGGTAGGTAGTGGGTGGGGGGGGGGGGGGGGGGGGGGGCGCGGTGGGATGAGTGGAGGGGAGGTGAGAAAATTGCACTAGAAAGCGTTGGGCCCACTCCCCAAAGTGCTCCCGCCTCCTTGCGTTTTTCCAGCAGGTGGCGCACCGCGGTGACGATAACTCACCTGGCAGGGGTGCGAATGCAGTCAAGTTAATTAAGGCGCCATTTATTGGCGGTTATGGTGACCTCACACCAATTTTGCCAGCACCCGTGCTGGCAACCCCCCCCCCCCCCCCCCAACTGCTGTGTCAGCGTCCCCGGTAAAGTGAGGTGAGGTGGCTTCACAGCGGGAGGTCAAGGCTGCGTTCCAGCTGAAGGAGATCCAATGGATCCCAGCAGGAAGTAGCAAGGCTGCTGTCCTCCCATGTCACAGGCTCACCACCGGCTGTTGACTTCCCGGAGAATCGTCCATCGCGCGTTACATAAAAATGACACTCCCCATCATTATCTAACAGCCATAAGACATAGGAGCGGAAATTAGGCCAATCGGCCCATCGAGTCTGCTCTGCCATTCAATCATGGCCTGATAAGTTTCTCAACCCCATTCTCCCGCCTTCTCCCCGTGACCTTTGATCTCCTTACCAATCAAGAACCTATCGATCTCGGTCTTAAACACACTCAATGACCTGGCCTCCACAGCCTTCTGTGGCAGCCCACCATCCAAGTTACTCTGCACAACGCTTCGGGATACACTGGTGTTTTTCAAAAAGAGCACAGATGGCAAAACCATGTATGAACCGATTACACACCAGTGAAGCATTTCCAACTTCCGTGGAGGTGCTGAAAGGAAGATCGTCGCTGGCAGTCAGTCAGGTTTTGCTATAAGTTCAGCGCAATGCAAAAGTTACGTTAAAAACCCTGGTAATTCCTGGCTCTGCACAAATGTTATTTCAAGCAATTTGGGATTAAAAAGCTTGGCTCGTTTTCCAATGATTTCCTTTTGGAGAAAGTAGTAGGTAGAGAGTAAAAGATTTATCCTTGTAGTATATTTAATGTTAGTATGAAGCATTTCTTGGCCAGTTTAGTTGTAGAGTATAGCTCCCTGACTTTACAGTCTTGTCTCAATGTTGAACCTTAACTGCCGCACCCCCCCCCCTCAGAAAAGCGGTGTGCAATTTTCCAGTTCCTACCTCAGTCATTCTTTTGGCCTCTCTCGCTGAGGCTGCCTGTTACTGTAATTTATGTGCACTCATTCTTGTGGCACTGTGCCCATTTGGAGCTTGGGTGAGACTGCAAAAACCCATTTAACCAGCCAATGGAATTTCGCTGCAGTCAGCGCTCGATAGTGACCTGAGTTCTGGAAGTGAATGGGTAGAGTGCAATCCTGTTTCACCGATCAACAGTTTGATTCACCACTTGGGCAATTGCAGCTATTCAATCTGTACTTAGGGGTTGCCAACTCACCACATGACTTGCCCCCACGCTCCAGCCATTAGTCGGCCAACACATCCACCCTTGTGACGCACTGCCTTCCTAAGCCAACTGGAAAGCAAGAAGACTCATTACCCAATTGGATGATGCCTTCCCCTCCCCGCCCCCCCAACATTTTCAATATTTTTATATCTGGCAAAGAGAAATGTTCAGAGAAAGTGACAAAATAAAAATCCTTTTTTCATGTCAAAGCAAAACTCTGCCGATTTTGAAATAAAAACAAAAAGTGCTGGAAAAACTCAGCAGATCTGGCAGTATCTGTGAAAGAGGATCTTTATCAATGCCCCGATGATTTTTCTCCAGGGTTGCACACAGCAGAGTCCTGGAAATTAATCTTCAATTGCTGGAGACTCCAGGCCAATCCTGTGGGGGGGTGTTTGGCAAACCTATAGCTGTAGACTGAAAAATCAGTTCGCTCATTTGTGGCAAAGACCAAAAGATCACTGTCCTTTGGGAACTTTAGCATGGCTTTGCCCAGCATCACATCGAAATTTTGCCACCAGGGTGTGGAGCACAGCATCAGGGTCTCTTCGGGGTCCTGAACACCCTCGGTCCAGCAGCAGGCCTTCTGGCTGAATTTTACGGGAGGCGGCCGATTAGGGATGGCAGGCGGGTTCCAAAGGCTGGAGCTGCAGGCAGCACGGCCCATTGCAGGGCAGGCCAACAGTTCTCACTGCGTAACCAGTGGGAGGTGCTACTGAGGCCCAGGCTGCAGAGAAACAATGGAGTCATCATCAATGTCGAGGGAGGGGCTGAGGCCTCATTAGGCCCATGGTGGGGCATGTCTGACTGCCAGCAGTGGTCTCCCTTTTAGCACTTCCGTGGAAGTTGGACATGTTTTACTAATGTGTAATCGGTTCATATATGTTTTTGCCATCTGTGCTCTTTTTGAAAAACACTAGTATCATTTGGACGGTGGGCTGTCTGATAATGATGGGAGCTTCATTTTATGTAATGCGCAATGTACTATTCTGCAGCTATGGTGTGATCGTGTTTAATGTGTCTGGACTCTTCAAGGTCACATAATCTAACTGTAGGACACCCCGGAGGTCATTTAGAAATTAATTGCTGTTGGTGCGAAGAGTTTGTATTTTGGTACGAGTGTGTAAATTTCGAGCTTCAGGCCAGAAGAAATCAGTGTGATATGGTTTTATCGCAGAATCATGGAGCAGCACAGCATAGGCAAAGTGGTGTTGTCACTGACTAGCATTCCAGAGACCCAGGCTAATGCTCTGAGGATCTGGGTTCAAATCCCAGCTTGGCAGATGGTGAAGTTTGAACTCAATAAAATTCTGGAATTAAAAGTCTGATGACAGCCATGAAACCATTGCTTTTTGTTGTAAAAAAACTCATGTGGTTCACTAATGCCCTTCAGGGAAGAAGGAAATCTGCTGTCCTTACCTGGTCTGGCCTACATGTGACCCCAGACCCACAGCAATGTGGTTGACTCTTAAATGCCCTCTGGACAGGGGGCAATTAGGAATGGACGATGAATGCTGGCCTAGCCAGTGATGCCCACATCCCATGAACAAATCAAAAAAGAAAGAGGCCGTTTGGCCCATTGAGCCTGTGCTGGCTCTTTTGAAGAACAATCCAGTTAGTCTACCCGGCTCTGTCCCCATAACCCTGCAATTTTTGTTTCTTCCAGTATTCACCCTTTTGAAAATTACGTTTGAATCTGTTTCTTTTTATACTTTTGACATTTATGGTTTTATGTATAAAAACAGTTACAAAACATAACGATTGGTTTGAAGCCTTCTCTGTTTCTGTAACCTTCATTGACTGTTTTAGTTTCAATAGCAGATGTTGAAATTACACGATCACTGGTTAATTATCACCAGTACTAATAATTCAGCTCCCTTTTCTTTAGACTGAGTCAACATCTCTGTCTTGTTGTCAACTTCTGTGTCAGTTTGTTATTTTTCATCCCCGGCTGTGTGTTCCAGTCAGGACCCACCCCCACCCCTGGGTCAGAAGGTTGTATAAGGTCAAGTCCCACTCCAGAGACATGAACAGAAACAAATTTAGGTCGACACCTCAGTGCAGTTGCCGCCGGAGAGCTGCAGTGTTGGAGGTGCCGTCTTTTAGGTGAGATGCAAAGGCTGAGGCCTCATCTGCCTTCTTGGGTGGATATAAATGATCCCAGGGCACTAGAGCAGATGAGTCCTCCTTGGTGTCGTGGCCAATATTTATCCCTCAACCAACTTCGTTGGAACAGATTAGCTGGTCGTTGTCACTTTGTTGTTTGTGGGAGCTTCCTGTGCACAAATGAGCATTTCCAAATCACAGCCGGTTTAAAAAGCCCTTCATTGTCTGAAAGCACTCTGGGACTTCCTGACGCAGTGAAAAGCGCTATAGAAATGCAAGTACTTTCCTTTCTTTATGCAGTGGTTTATGTTGGTGCATGGAGGAATTTTATCCCCAAAATAACAGAAGGCTGGAGAGGGATCTCTTCTTCAGAATCGGGTTAGGCTCTGAGGTTTATTTCAAACATGTTTTTTTCTCTCTCTCCCTCCCACAACAGCGCTGGTTCCTGCTGATGTTGTGCTTGTCTTGCTGTCCCTCTTCAAAGGCTTTGTCAAAAGCCCTCGCTATGACTCCCATCTTTGATTACCTCCCCTAAAGCTCCTCTCAATCCTTGCTGTACGTGCACTACCGTCCCTCCCCCATGCAGTCTTCTCAGTAAACTGGCATTTCTCAATAAGAATTCATAAAGAATGTCCGCAAACAGGGAGTGTGTGTTTATAAAGCCGCTAAACTGATATGTGTTGTCTATGTTTGATTGATTAGGTCAGTTACCTGTTTAACCTGAAGGCATTAACTATGGCAGAAGGGAGACCTTTGGAAGTTTAGAGAAAAAAAATTACAATAAGAGCTTCATGAGGCTTAGGAAAATCCACTCGTTCTCTTACATGAACCCAAAAGCACTCAACCCTAGGTTGAGGGAGTAGAACAAGGACTGGAAATGTAACGAGAGAGCAAAACAAAATCGAAGTTGTTAATAGCAGAATGATTTTTTAAGGCACAGTGCTGCAGCAATGAGATTTTATTGGTGCTCTTTGCCTTTACAAGATGAGTGGATAAATATTTGAAAAAGATAAAAAAAGGCTAAGTGCATAGTTCTTTCAGGGCACTGGCACAATGGGTGCTACAACATTCCAATGATTCTACCTATTGGGCCTAGCCTTTGAATCAGGACCGGACTGCAGGCCGAATTTAGTTATTGGGCCTCCTCCCTTAAGAGACTCCTTAAAACCTACCACTTGGATCAAGCTTCTTGTCACCTGTCCTAATATCACTTTTTATGACTCCATGTAAGGTTTTGCTTCATTATGCGGTAAATGACCAGGTCGTTTGTTTTTTGCGATTGATTGAGGGATAAATATTGGCCAGGACCTTGGGGGGCAACTTTCTGCTCTTCTTTGAAGTAGTGCCATGGGATCTTTTACATCCACCTGAGAGAACAGATGGAGCCTCGATTTACTGCCTTATCCGAAAGACAGCACCTCTGACAATCTAGTACTCCCTCAGGACCGCACTGGAGTGATCTTGCATTCAGGAGTGGACCTTGAACCCATAAACGTATGACGCAGAAGGTGAGAGTGCTACAGCTGAGTCACAGCTTATACATGCCTTCGGTCTCATGTGACAGGGCAGGGAAATGGAATTGGAGTAGAATGCTCTAATAAAAGAGACAGCATTGACACGGGGTGTTGAGATGAAAGGCCTCCTTGCTATGAAATGGAGCAGCAGGGATGAGAGTGAGTAGCTTTCTTTGTGCTAACCGAAAATGTTACTAGTGTGTCAGCAACTGCATGAAGATGTTAAAATGGGATTAGTGCATTGGGTCTAAATCACTTGTGACAACAGAATTGTAAACTCGTATGAGACAAGGGTATAAAGGGTTACCGAACCAAGGTGGGCAGATGGAGTTAAGATACAAATCAGCCATAATCTAATTGAATGGTGGAATAGATTTGATGGGCTGAATGGCCTACTGCTGTTGCTATGTTCCTTATCTTGCACCAGTACGAGAGCTGAGCAGCACTAGTTTGGAGTGAATTGTGAATTTGTAACCTGATGCGTGAGCTGTACAAGTGCAGGAGTCACACAGCCCCAGCTGGGACCGAGAAGCTTACTTTCCCCCTTTGCCTACAGTAATTGCTCCTATCGCTTTCGTATTTGCTCATTTTATTTACCGTTTGGTGCCAGTCAGTCGTCTCCCTGCTCTCGAACAGTTTGAGCAGGAATGTTGACCTCTAAACAACTGCAGGAATGTTTAAGAAAGCAGCAGAGACTAAATGATTCTAGAAGCGCAGAATCAGTTCACAAGCAATTTAGAATGAAGTGGAAACTCATAAAACAAGGACAGATCTCTGTTTGAACCCACCGAGAACACACAGCAAGACCTCGCATGGCGTGTAGCTGAGGCAAACATGAGCCAATTGATTCTGCGTTGTCATGACTGTAACTATCAAAGCACTTTATATATCCCCCCTTAATATAGCACTTCTGTATTTAGTTTCTTAGCTAACCTGATGCCACTCACTCAATATTGACATTGGATTAGCAGGACTGCAATGAATAAAATGAAAACAAAAAGTGCTGGGAACATTCAACAGGGCCCTGCAACATCTGGGAGAGGAAGGCTGGGGTTAACACTTTTGGTCCAATGACTCTGTCAGAACCCTAACGCTCTAACTCATGAAACTTATTTTCTGCAGTTGCCTACAGCATTCCAGTGGACCCTATTCACTGCAAATCCAGTACCGTTTTCCCAGTTGATCTGAGTGCAAGTTCCTATGGATCCCCCTGTAGTTTCTCAGAAGATCAATTCTCACTCTCCCGCAGACCAATTACTATTTCTTCTCGCACACCGAGTGTATCAGAAAGTTGACCGTTTTGGCTAATAATCAAGAATTTTTGTACTGGCAAGGTTGAGGGCTTTTTGAATGCCGAGATCTGGTGGTTAATTGAAAATATAAAACAGAGCGTTTACATGCTGAGAGGCCATTACATAATGGGCAGCATCTCTACCTCTGAGCCAGAAATTCTCGATTTGAATCCCACTCCAGGGATGGCCATGAGAGATGCGTTCATAATGTGACCAACAGGTTGATTTTATCAACCTGAAAATCCTTCCAACACATGCCAATAGCAGGTGGTAAGAGCGAGGGGGATTCATCATCAGCCTTGCTTGATGTGGAATGGTGCCCCTCAAGCTATAGCCTTTAGTTTCAGGCTAGTGACCTATTCCAGGAAAAACAAGCTACAGAAAACAGATACGGGCACGTGCTTTGTCTGTCTCCTGTGTCTCTAAATTTAGGAAGTCTTCTAAGTCTGGTTTTACATAATGCTCAGTAAGAGAATAAAAACTGTCAGCTGGTTAAGGCACAACACCAACCAAACTAGGGTCAAGGGGACCAGGCTGTTCATATGGAAAGAGTGAAAATAAGAACTAATCATCACTGTCTGAATAGCATCATTACAACAGGTTTCTTGATTGGTTTACTGAATCACATGTTCTGTTGGACACAGCCTATGTTGACTTCTTTTTCAATTCTGCGCTCTCTCCTGGTGACCTGCCCTCATTTACGTGCAAATTTACCCAAGCCACTTGCCCTCTGCACTGTAAGCCAATCTGAGACTGGAAGAAATTTGTCTCTGATGCATCATTTAACTATGCAGCCTGATGAGAGGGCAAAATGCAGCCCAGTTGGAGCCAACTCTTCAAATTGGGGTGTAACTCTCCTTGTGCACCGAGGTCAATTGTAGTCATCCCACTTCCCTGCTGGCTGAGATCAGCTGGCTTGGCATAGATTGGAGCCCAACCAGGAGTGTGTGGTTGATTATTACTGCAGTTGTGTCTGTATGCACTAAGCCATAAAGTAAGCCAATGCAGAAGAGGCTAGAAGGGCTGAATGGCCTACTTCTGTTCCTAATTTTCTTGTTCTTGTGCAATCCATGTTTTAGGTGGGGGGGAGTGGTTTCCTGTTGGATGACTTCTTTGATCTGATGTCACTGACCCCTTCTTTTGGTATTGCCTACAATCTAGAGCATGACCTAATAAGTCTGCTACCTAGGTAAATGATAGTAAGATGCAAGAATCAATAATAGAGAACTCTTACTTTGCATACTGGCTGTATAAATTCATCACCATGTGATTCTTCTTTTTACAAAAGAGGATTAAATATACACCCTTTGACTCTAAGCCAACAGATAGTTTATTTAAACAGAACTTCTAAATGAACAGAATAAAACCAGTGACTCATACACTCCACAAGCCACCTTGATATATAAAATAATAAATATGCCTTTTCTCTGTATACATGATTTGAAACAGAAGCGTATTTCTTTTATTGTAATATAAGCCTCTGTTTCCATAATGACCTATCTGCGCTGCTCGTCCACACAGTCTTAAACACAGAATAGTGGTGCTGGCTTGGAAAATGAAAGTTTATTTTATTTCAAACATATGTTGAACTGCTTTAAAAAGGACTTTTAAAAAGCAAGCAAAGACACTGACTTAAGATGGCTGCCACAGTCACCTGACATCTGGTATTACAAGTTGACCAGTTTTCTGGAAGGCTCCAACGTGGAATATAATTAAGATATGCCCAGGCATCCTCCAATGGAATTTTACACCTGCTGATATCAAGAACTACTTCAAAAGATTTACTGAAACTGTACTGGACCTCAATTTGCATTTCTATAAAGCTACCTCTCCATTGGAGACAGAAAGTCTACCGAGTCAATGGCTACATGGAAGGTGTTTTTCCTATCTCATCAAGATGGACAATGGGTCATTCAGGAATTAACGATTGGAACATTACAGAATCTAATCTCCTCAGCTATAAAACAAAGGCCACGGTCTGTCCAGACATGAGCTAAGCAACTACCTTCTGAAATCATTGCGGGCAGAGGTCATGTGACTGGAGTAACCATTTTCCATATTTCTTTTATTGCAGCATGCAGGCTGTTAAGCAGTAGTCTGGAAGAATACTGCCAATGGGGCAGTCAAACTCTCACTCTCCCCTTCTCTCCCAATTTTCAAGACCCTATCTCGATGGCAGCTTAAAATCCAGCACAGAGATAGAGAATTCCCATTGAAAGGCACTTCAGGTGCAAAAATCATCAACTTTTAGAAAAGATGGATTACGTCTTATGTGTGGCCGCAGACACAGATACCAGCAAAGGACTCATAAACAGTGAAATCTCAATTTTTATCTTTTAGCATTGCCTTTTAATTTGGTTGAAAAGTAACTTCCTACTGTATAGCTTGTAATTCTGCATGCTTGAGTGTGCGTGTGAATGTGTTGCAAAGGATGGGTGCGGATTTACCTTTTGAATATTTTTATATCTTTACCGGGTGGGTTTTTAACTCAATTAAAACTCGCCCTTTTTTTGGTTTTAAACTGAAGAAACCCTGCTTGGCCAGTTTCTTTACAATCAGCATACAAATGGTTAAGCACAGACTTTGGGTAACTACCTTCACCCTTGTTAAATTACAAAAACATCCTGTTATGGTCAGACTTGGCGTGGTATAATAGGAGAATCATTTTTACCCCGCTTCACACGGCTGTAACAATGTCTAACTTAGTTCAGGAAGGCCAAGTTGGTAGCACTCTCACCTCTGAGTCAAAGGTTGTGGTTTCAAGTCCCACTTCTGAAACTAGGGAGGGAAAAGATTTAGGCTGACACTCCAGTGCAGTACTGAAGGCGTTGCTGTACTAGTGTGTGCTATTTTTCAGATGAGCTAAGTAAAACTCTCTCAGGTGATCGCAAAAGACCCCATGGCACAGCTTTGAAGAGGAGCAGGGGAATTATCCCCAGTGTCCTGGCCAACGTGTATCCTTCAATCGATGTCACAAAAGCAGATTATCTGGACATTACCACATTGCTATTTGTGGGATTTTGTTGTGCACATATTGGCTGCGTATTTCCTACATTACCACAGTGACACTTCATGAAACTACTTCACGGGCTGTAAAGTGCTTTGGGATGCCCTGAGGTTGTGAAAGGCATGCTATAAATGCAAGTCTTTTTTTTAAATTTAGTCCAGTCCAGTCATTAGGTGACCCCCTAGCCACTGAGCTGTTCATCAATGAAGTCTACAGCCAATTGGTGACCCAGTTCCCTTCCTAAAGATCTATCTATCTATCTAGCTTGAGAATTCACCTAGAGAGAGCTATTCAAAAAGAAGACTTTAAAGCAAGGCACTGCAGTTCCCTGATCAGTATGAAGCGGCAGGGATTTAATTCTGAATCTAGAATTGAGTTTGAAGGTGCTGGAGGAGGAGAAGAAAGCAGCTCCCAAGAATACTGCCAGTAAAGATGGGAGGAAGAGTTACTCCATCCACATGTATAGCTACATCCCCAACACCGGCACCTCGTCCAAGGCCAGGGCCCTCATGAAAACTCTCCTGTGTACATCTGACACCTTCAAGCATGTTGTGGCTGAGGCTTCCCTCTTGCTACACAAAAACAGAATTACCTGGAAAAACTCAGCAGGTCTGGCAGCATCGGTGGAGAAGAAAAGAGTTGACGTTTCGAGTCCAACATGACCCTTCAACAGAACTGAAGTATAGTTAGGAGAGAGGTGAAATATAAGCTGGTTTAAGGTGGGGGGCGGGGGAGAGAGAAGTTGAGGGTGGGGTGGTTGTGGAGACAAGCAAGCAGTGATAGGATTGCAACAATCGCTTTACCCAGCAGGGGAGATCCAGACTGCCGGGCGTCTGCACTTACCCAGGGGGAAACTGGTCAAGTGTGGCATGTTGCAAGGTGTGACCTGTATACCAACCAATTCTCCAACGTGTATTAAAAATGTCCCTTAGACTCCCTTTTGGGTTTGCCCCTAACACTTTCCAGCTTGTGAAGATCACTGAAAACAGTCTGCCACGTATCTCAGCTCATGGCTTTTCCTCTGATGTGTGCTCGGAGCTGCACTGAGGACTGAATGATTGCCTATATAATCCCAATATTTAAAAGAGCGAAGCTTGAACTGGATAATTATAGACCAGTTAATCTGGCATGGGTAATTGGGAACATGCTGGAGAGTTTCTTTTATGAGAAGCTATTAATAACTATTTAAATAATAATGAGGTAACTTTAAGCTCTCACATGCTGTTTCTAGCCATAGTGAATCCCAATTGAAAATTGAATACAGAGAAAAAGTACATTCTTGTCACTTTGTATAAGGGTTAGGAATGGAAATCTGATTGGGCTGCCGACTAGGAGCTATGTGCAGGCAACTTGAACACCACAGAGCCCGAAGCTAGCCCAAAGTTGTGTCTCAGGCCCCATTGATGCTTTATGCGCGAGCTGCTAGTGCCATGAACTGAGGGCCACAACTCAGTTGGGTTGTTTAACTTGGGAGAGGGGTGGGGATGAAGAAGGGAGAAGATTATGGGACTCATTCAGAGCCCCAGGCAAGGCTAAAATCTGCAGTGAGGGATGCAGCTTCATGTGAGGTAGGGTAGAGAGAAGTTGGCACTCTCTCACACTGACACCACAAATAATGATTTAGCGGAAAGACACTAGCTCCAACTTCTTGTGGACTGGCATGCGGTGCCCTGTAAACATTGAAAAATTAGGCAGAAAGATCTGACAACACGAATTGTAAAGGCCTTTCAAATTTGTACTCCTGGGACATCTGCCAGGAGGGTTTTGGACCAGTAACCTTACATTCAACTGGCTAAAATTCAAGATCCCGTCACACAATGTTGATGTTGGAACTGCGTGAGTAGGTAGAGTTCATGTACATGTGTTTGAAGAAAGGGGCTCAGATTTCTCCTCCCCACCCAACTTGACACACTGTTCCACTAAACACGACCGCTCGGATAGTGTTTCTGCTGACTTGGGCAGGCCGTGATTGGAAGAACACATCCAGCCAAGTGCCATGTGTTCAGTCCCAGAGGCCTGTGCTCCTCAGGTCTCATTTTGTTTTATAAAAATGTAGGCGGCTTGCTGTCTGTACGCACAGTATTCATGTGATTTTGTTTCATGAGGAAATCTCGACCTTCGAAACGCTGTCTAAAAATCAAATGGAACAAAGACGTTCCCAAAATTGGGGGAAGTGTTAGGAACGTCAGGAGTGAAGGAAAAACAATTCGGCCCAGTCCTCTTATTTCCCAGTTTTTGCTGGTGTTCCATTGTAAGGTGTACGAGACCAGTATTCCTATGTCCCAGTTCTTACCGTTTTTCATTCTGCGAAGGTGGGAAAGATTTGCCAGCTGGTTTGAAGATGGATTTTACGATTTTGGCTTCTGGTACAAAAACTTGTGTGCCGGAGAACACACTTTGGGGATTCAGGTGTCATGGACGGGGAATCTCAAGGGACCATGGCTGAATCCACAGTGCGTCCGTGGTGATGAAGTTCTGGGGTGGGAGAACAGATTTAGCACATCCACTCTGTGGAATAGTTTTGAACGGTTGAGAGGGAAATAGGGACATGTTTTAAAGAAAAATGAGTGAGTATTGCGCCAAATTAACTCCAATTGACTACAGTTTCTTCCCGCCATCTATTCTTAAGCTTTATGTTTGCTTTATACTTTGGTCAATCTCTCAAGGTGATGGCAAAGCTGAAATGGTGTTAGAGGCCGGGTGGGGACGGGGAGGTGGGGGGGATGGGCATTTGTACCTGCATTTATCTTATCCACCGCTTTAAAGTCACATGTTTTGTCTTTATTTTAATATTTCCACCGTAAATTATAACATTTTTATGCTCCTGCTCAAGTCCCTCCCCATCTCTGTAAACTCCTCCTGCCCTCTGAGAACTCTACACCCTTCCAACTCTGGCCTCTTGTGCATCCCGCCACTTTCTCGCCCCACCATTGGTGGCCGTGCCTTCAGCTGCCACGAGCAACTTGGCGTAGGGTACGTTGAATTAGAGAGTTAAACGTGTACCTCAAAGGTTGGTGTGGGAGAAATGGATCGCGATTCATTGGGCACTGGCAGCAGTACTGGGGAAAGCCAGAGGAGGCAGTGGTGTACTGGTGTTGTCACTGGACTGATAATCTTGGGGCCTGGGTTTGAATCCCATCACGGCAGATGGTAAAATGTGAATTCAATAAAAACCTTGAAGTAAAAGTTTAGCGATGACCATGAAACCATTGTCAATTGTTGTAAAGGACAATCAGGTTCACTAAGGCCCTTTAGGGAAGGAAGTCTGCCATCCTACATGTGACTCCAGACCCACAGTAATATGGTTGACTCTTAAATGGCCTAGCAAGCTGCTTGAAAAGCCAATAAAAAGGAATGAAATCGAATGGGGCACCTGACACTGACCTAGACACTGGAAATGACGACCTTGCAAAACCCTCCTTAGTAACATCTGGGGGCTTGTTCCAAAATTGAGAGAGCTGCCTCACAGGCCAAGCAACAACCTGTCATAGTCATCCTTACGGAATCATATCTTACAGCTGATGTACCAGATACCACCATCACCATCCCTGCAGAGCTGGTGGTACAGTGGTATACAGTCGAGGGTTTCGCCCGACATCATCCCGCGTCATTTTACGCTTCGGTGAGCGGGCCCCGCCCCCTGCTCGCCGACGGCAAAATCCTGCCCTATGGGATTGGGGCAATGGGATTGAGAATTGGTTAGCGGACAGAAAACAGAAAGCAAGAATAAAAGGGTCATTCTCAGGTTTGCAGGCTGTGACTAATGGGGTACTGCAAGGATCAGTGCTTGGGACCCAGCTATTCACAATCCATATCAATGAGTGGGGACCAAATGTAACATTCCCAAGTTTGCTGATGACGCAAAACTAGATGGGAATGTGAGTTGTGAGGAGGATGCAAAGAGGATTCATTGGGATTTAGACAGGCTAATTGAGTGGGCAAGAACATGCCCAGTGGAATGTAATGTAGAAAATTGTGGCGTTATCCACTTTGGTAGGGGAAACTGAAACGCAGAGTATTTCTTAAATGGTGAGAGATTGGGAAGTGTTGACATCCAAAGAGACTTTGGTGTCCTTTTTCATAAGTCACTGAAAGCTAATATGCAGGTGCAGCAAGCAATTAGGAAGGCAAGTGGTAAATTGGCCTCTATAGCAAGAGAATTTGAGTACAGGAGTAAAGATGTCTTGCTGCAATTGTATAGAGCTTCGGTGAGACCGCACCTGGAGTATTGTGTACAGTTTTAGTCTCCTTATCTAAGGCAGGATATATTTACCATGAGGTGATCTCATTGAAACATACAAAATTCTTACAGGGTGTGACAGGGTGGTTGTGGATAGGATGTTCCCCCTGGCTCGGGGTGGGGTCTAGGACCAGGGGGACACAGTCTCAGAATTAAGGGCAGGCCATTTAAGATGAGGAGGAGTTTCTTCACTCAAGAGGGTGGTGAATCTTTGGATTTCTCTACCCCAGAGGCCTCTGGAAGCTCAATCATTGAGCATGTTCAAAACAGAAATCAACTGATTTCTAGTTATCAAAAACATCAAGGGATATGGGACTAGTGTGGGAAAATGTCAGAACAGGTTCGAGGGGCTGAATGGCCTGCTCCTGCTCCTATTTCCTTATGCCTGGGCCTTCGGCTCTGGAATTCCCTCCCGAAACATCTCTGCCTCTCCAACTCTGTTCCTTTACGAAGCCTCTTAAAACCCAACTCTTTGACCAAGCGTTTGGTCACCAGTCCTAATGCCTTAGTGCCTATGGGCTGCATTGTATGGGGAAGGGGGGATTTGGGGTTGGACTGCTCGCCACCCCCACCCTCTGGAAGGAACCAGCAGCTGACATGCTGTAAAGAAGCCCACCCTGCAGCCATCATGTGCTTGGCAGGCTGAGCTAGCCGAGAGTGGGACTTGCGCCCCTCAGTGAGAGGAAGACCCACCCTCAAGAGCTGCTGACCGATCTGAGTGGCCGGCAGCTTGAGCAGCCCTGGCAGTGCCAGAGATCAGTAGCGGGCACAGCTGAGACTGTGGGAAGGAGCATGAAGGAGAGAAATGGCTGCTGCAGAAAGGTAAGTCCCAGGCTTTTAGGGCGGGGAGGAATCTGAGAGTGCAGGGAAGGCGGAGAGGGGGGTGGGGGGGGGGTGGGGGGGGGGGGTGTTTCGAAGGGTAGGCAGTAAGGGAGGTTGACATCTTGTGAGGGTGCCCCCAATGCACACAGGGCAACCCCAAATGAGGTGTCCCCCCCCCACCCCCACTGCCTTCCCACCATTTTCCATCTAGGCTACAAAAACACCTGCCCACTCCTGCCCGCCTGCCAATGCCAACCGTGTTATGGTGTGGGCAGCATCTTATCTGATCAAGAGGCTTGCTAGCAAGCCTAACTGATGTTTAATTATTCATTTAAATATGGTGGATGGGGTACCAATTTCGGCACCCACCAATCTAGCTTTAATGAGGGGTGGGGGGGGTCAGCTCGGGGTTGGACAGGAAGGTGGTGGGCTAGCCATCTGACCTATTTTACATGCTCACCCACCCCTGCAGAAAACACACCTGGTGGGGTCCATAACAACCAGCCCAATGCTTCAATCTGACTGCATTCTTGTGCAGAGCTTTTGAACACTTTACTATGTTAAAGGCGCCATATAATTGAAAGTTGTTATAAATTCCTATGCTAACATTTACAATGGAAGTTTCAGATGTAACCTTTTATGCTGTAAGCGCAGGCTTTCACCGTTGCTTGCACTCCCACTAAAGAAAGAGGTTAACTTGCATTGATAAAGTGCCTTTCACTATGCCCAAAGTTCTTTACAGCCAATGAAGTACTTTTGAATTGTAACCATTGTTGCAATTTAGGAAATGCAGCTTATTTTCACACAGCGATGGGATAATGCACAGATCATCTGTCTTTAGAGATGTTGGCTGGGGGATAAATATTGGTCAGGAGACCAGGGAGACTCCTTGGACCTCCTTTACATGCACCTAAGAAGGCAGATGGACCTCACTTTAACATTTCATCAAAAGGCATGGCCTCCAACAGTGCAGGACTCCTTCAATATCGCACCGAAGGTGCAGCTTAAATTTTGTAGTCAAGTCTCTGGACTGAGGGCTGAAGCTATGACCCTCTGACTCTGAGGCAAGGGGGTTATCCTCTGAGTCACTGCTGGCGCCTCCAGTGGTCAGCTATGGTCACAGTGGGACTGGTTCACATTCACGGCTCCCATGTGGATTCTGGAATTTGTAATGGTAAAATTTGACAGCAAGTGTGGAATGCTGTAAGACTTTATAATGTACTGTAGATTGAATACTGATGACATTGCTGAGGGAATTGACTTGTAGGAGTTACGGCACCCTGTGATGTAAGGGGGCTGAATAATCCCACGCAGCCTTAATGTTGAGGCCATTAAAGCATCAATGCTTCATTGATTTTAGTTCTACTTCGTTGACCCGCTCGTTCACTCTACCTCCCCTGAATGTTTCCACTCGGACTTGATGTTTAAACCATTACTTTTTTCTTCAAAGTTGCGTGGGACAAAAACCCGCCAATCACAAGCCCTGCAGTTCTTAAGGGGGGGATCCTGGTGTTTGTGGTTACTTCTAACTGGAAAGGTTCAAAGACTAAATGCACACTGCTCACTAAAGGAATGGATTAAATCTCCAAGCCTTTATAAATCATAGTCTGTTTTAAATCGCCAGCCCAAGTATATTTTGGGGGGAGGAGGGGAAATTTCCACTGTCAAAAAGACACGAAGGGATATGCGGTTAAATGGAGTTTAGGTACAGATCATCCATGATCTGTATGGCAGAATGGGCTCAAGGGGCTGAATGGCCTCCTTCTGTTCTAATTCCAAGAACGAGAATTCTTCTGCTCCAGCCCAGTCCACAGACCCATTTCAAATCCCAGGGAAGGGGTTGTTTGTGTGACATGGGGCATGTGTAGTGCACACGTGAGGGTGGTTCAGCACAGTCTGGAAGGCAGAGCCACCTGAGGTGTCCCTTCTGAGCAGATTCTGTGATTTGGTCTTACGTGCATCTATAACCATTTGCTTCAACCACTCTCTGCAGGAGTGAGTTCCACATTCTCACCACTCTTTGGGTAAATCAGTTTCTTCTGAATTCCCTATCGGATTTCTTGGTGGCTATCTTATATTGATGGCCTCTTGCCCACATGAGGAAACATTCTCTCTGTCAAAATCTTTCATCACTTTGACGACCTCTATTACGTCTCCCCTCGGCCTTTTCCCCCAAGAAAGGAGAGACCCAGCCTGTCAGTCCTTTCCTGATCTGTAGATCCTGGCAAATCTTCTCCGCGACGCTCTCCAGTGCCTCCACTTTCTGTTTATAATGTGGACACAGTATTCAAACCAAGAGCCAACACAAGCTGAACAAAAGCTCCTTACTTTTCAATCCTATCCCTCTAGAGATAAAACGTAGAGCTCTGTTTGCTTTTTTTTTATGGCTTTGCTGATCCTTGATACACAACTTTTAACGATGCCACAACTTTTCGGGCTGGATTTTACAGCCCCCTCCCCCACCCAGGCTGTTTTCAGCAGTGGTGCAGGGAATGCATAATACAAGTGATGGCTAGCCCACCACCTACTCGCCCACCCCCCGAGCAGGGTGGGCGGGTGCCAAAATCGGCATCCCACCCCGATAATTAATCAAGGTCAATTGAGCCAATTGACCCCCAATATAAAAACAGAAATACCTGGAAAAACTCAGCAGGTCTGGCAGCATCGGCGGAGAAGAGCAAAGTTGACGTTTCGAGTCCTCATGATCCTTCAACAGAACTGACCCCCAATATGACGCTGCCCACAGCATAACACGGTTGGCGTGGGCAGGCAGGTGGGATTGGGCACCTTTCTCATTCAAACAAGTTACTAAAAGGGAAAGTGGGGGGTAGGGGTGTCCTTTGCACATCGGAGGAACCCTCCCCTCCCGAAGATAGCACCCCACCCCCCGTTCCTTCCTCTCCGCCTGCACTGCAAAACCCACACGCCCCCCCGACTCCCTCGACCCCCCTCCCCAAGGTGCCTGATCCCTCCCCTGCCCCACACCCTTGACTTCCCTGAGTCCGGGATCCACTGGGGCCTTAACCCTGGGCCCGCTCGCAGTCCCGGCACCGCCCGCTGCTGAGCTCTAGCATTGCTGGGCGGGCCCAGTCAGATTGACACCGGTAGGCCCCTGAGGGCGGGACCTCCTCTCAGTGAGGGGCCGGAAGCCCCCACGCTTTCGTTGTCGTTACTGCCCCACAGTGCATCATTTCTGTGGGACGGGCTTCTTTTTGTTGGTTGGCTTCCGACCAACTTTTAAGTCGGGAGTGGGTGAGCAGCCTGCCCCACCCACCGCTCGCGCCCCCATGAGATCCAGCCCTTGGTTTTGGAGGAGGCTTTGTCTTGTGCTGAAGCCTAACTTTCATCAGTTCCTGTCAGGTCCTATGCCTCTGAGTGAGTTTTTGAGCCCAGCTTAGATTTAAAATCTACAACTAATACCTTGTCAGTCTTTCCACCCCACCCCACTAGAGCTGTACCTTGAGTGTCCTGCCATCCATTCTTAATTAGCACTTTTCTTAGATAATATCACCACCTTCAACACCTCTTTGATCCTTTTGTCTGTGACATCTTTTGATTATCTGCTCCTATCACTGCTTGCTTGCCCTACAACCACCCCAACCTCAACTTCTCTCTCCCCCACCCCCCACCTTAAACCAGTTTATATTTCACCCCTCTCCTAACTATACTCAGTTCTGTTGAAGGGTCGTGAGGACTCGAAACGTCAACTCTTTTCTTCTCCACCGATGCTGCCAGACCTGCTGAGTTTTTCCAGGTAATTCTGTTATTGTTAAGAAGGCAGCTGTCTAGCACCCAACTAAATGCAAATACTTTGAACTCTGAGACTGTGATTATGAAGAATACAACGTTTCTTTAGCAAACAAATGCTGCGCTAACACAAATTCTATTTTTACTATTTTGAGACAAGGATGACTGTCAATTGGATGACGTCAATTGGGAATTGGTAACCAAGGCTTCGCTCTAAAGAGGAATGGTCTCTTGATGGATTCGGGAAAAGATTTGACCTTAATCACCTGATCACAACAGAAGCTCGCTGAATCTTAGCCAGTGCAGTTTATCTTTAAGAGCTGTGACAAACGCCTTCTCAACTCCTTTAAGCAGATTCCACCCTGCAAATTAGCTCCCCTTATTAGGCCCATTGTTCAATACCCTTCGGGATGATACCTTTTATTTGAGATGTTGAACTGATGCTGCGTCTGCCCTCGCAGGCTGATGTAAAAGATAAAACAAAAACAAAAATACCTGGAAAAACCCAGCAGGCCTGACAGCATCTGCGGAGAGGAACACAGTTAACGTTTTGAGTCCGTATGACTCTTCAACAGAACTAAGGAAAAATAGAAAAGAGGTGAAATATAAGCTGGTTTAAGGGGTGGGGGGTGGGACGGGTAGAGCTGGATAGAGGGCCAGTGATAGGTGGAGATAACCAAAAGATGTCATAGACAAAAGGACAAGGAGGTGTTGAAGCTGGTGATATTATCTAAGGGATGTGATAATAAAGGTACAGATAGCCCTGGTGGGGGTGGGGTGGGGGGAAGGGGTCGAAATAGGCTAAAAGGCAGAGATAAAACAATGGATGGAAATACGTTTAAAAATAATGGAAATAGGTGGGAAAAGAAAAATCTAAATAAATTATTGGAAAAAAGGGGGATCGGAAAGGGGGTGTGGATGGAGGAGAGAGTTCATGATCTGAAGTTGTTGAACTTGATATTCAGTCCGGAAGGCTGTAAAGTGCCTAGTCGGAAGATGAGGTGCTGTTCCTCCAGTTTGCGTTGAGCTTCACTGGAACAATGCAGCAGGCCAAGGACGGACATGTAACAGACACCCTGACAGTACTCTGAAGAAGAGCAGGGGAGATTTTCCTGGTATCCTGGCCAATATTTATACCTCGACCAACATCAATACAAAATGAAAGCCACAACACAGCAGAAATTTAAAATAAAGAACAGAAAATGCTGGAAATGCTCAGCAGGTTTGGCAGCCTCTGCGGACCAAGAAACATAGTTCATGTTTCAGGCCATAAAACTTAAGTGAGTTCTGATGAATGGTCATCAACTTGAAACATTAACTCTGGTTCTCTCTCCGCAAAGGCTTTCAGACCTGCTGAACATTTCCAGTATTTTTTTTTATGTCACCACAAAACAGTTTATCTTGTCATTTATCACACTGCTGTTTATGGGATCTTGCTGTGCGCAAATTGGCCACTGCGTTTCAGACATATGAGCATCCGTACGAATCAAGACCAGGAGCAGGGCAGTCGGCCCCTTGAGGCTGCTCTGCCATTCAATAAGATCATGGTTGTGGCCTCAACACCCCTTTGCCATCTACCCTGGATAGCCTTTGAGTCCCTTGTTAGTGAAGAATTTATCTACCACTGCCTTGAAAATATTCAATGACCTTGATTCTACCACTATCTGGGAAGAGAGTTCCATAGACTCATGGCCCTCTGAGAGAAAGGATTCATCTTTCTTAAATGGGAGACCCCTCATTTTTAAGCTGTGTCCCCTAGTTCTGGTCTCTCCCACAAGGGGAAACATCCTTCCAGCATCTAATAAAAAAATTGCTTTTTACTAAAATGAATTAGTTCCCCATCACTGCTTGAAGTGATTAATTTTCAAAGCAGGGTTCTTTCTTTTTGCTGGTTGCGACCTCTACCTTTGAGGTGCTGGTCCCAGACTAATTTGCTAGGTGGCCCTTGTGGATTAATAAGGTATTGGCTCCCTCTGGAGCCAGTTTCAGTCATGTGATGACAGTATTGATGTATTCCATTGTCCACACAATGGGTCTAAGCTGATGTAATTGATGGGCAATGGGGAAATGTTTGATATCCCATCAGCATTCCAGCTCTCATCATCCTCATGGAATTACAATTATTTGAAATCCCATCTTTGTGGGGCTAGCAAATCTAACAGCCATTGTCATTTTCAGTCTCTTTCATTGAAATGGTGAGGGGTAATCATTCGGCACCTGGGAGGGCCATTTGCATTTTAAGTAACTTCCCAGAGATGTGTTCAGACATGTCTGTACAGAATCCATAAAATAAATCATTTGACTTTCTGGAGCTCATTTTGTGAAAGTACTGTGTCCATATTTTAAAAGCGTCCATCTCCCAATACGCTTTATGGGCATATAACGTGACTGTAATAAGTGTGCAAAAGGAATTGAGTTGACAATTGGTTTTGAGAGAGATAGAAAGAGAAACAGACAGAGATAGAGAGAGAGAGACAATGTTCTGCTGAAGGGTCATGAGGACTCGAAACGTCAACTCTTTTCTTCTCCGCCGATGCTACCAGACCTGCTGAGTTTTTCCAGGTAATTCTGTTTTTGTTTTGGATTTCCAGCATCCGCAGTAGTTTTTTGTTTTTATCTCTGAGACAATGTGTATGTGTGGCAGAGAGAAGCTATGCTATAGGCCCATCAATCTGGATTCACTTAGGACTCAGGTGCTCAAGGTGATAGGCCTGTTTTCTTTCAGACACTCAGCTCAGTTTATTTTTTTGTTTTCTTTGTTCTTGTATTAGACAAAAGGTTAACTATTCCCACTTGCAGTACTTGGTGAATGTGAAGTCATGCCATATCAGCATAACAGGCACCCAGCTATGGAGGAAGTAAAAACTTGTGTTTGGCATGCAAAGGGTTAAATTGGAGATTTGTGACCAGGGTTTTGCTTGCTGCTGCTGGGTGGAAACATTTACTTTGCTGATAGAGAAAGCAGAGTTTACGTTACAGCTGGGAGAGCTAAGGAGTCACGATTCTGGTCGGCCTAACCTATCTGGCAGTGCAACCCCGATGACACATTAAAGACTGCAGACGATTGACAGCTCAGTCTGGTGCCACCATTCACTGCTGCCTCCCCCGCACCCTGGTGCGAACTCTTTCTCTGCCCTCCTTTCCAAAGGAGTAACTGCATTCATCACAGGGCAATGGGCACGTCAAAGGCTGTGTCACCTGTTGTCCCAACTTACAAATAAGCAGGTACTTGAACATCAGACCTTATATCTTATGTTTTTCTTTTCTGTAAGTTAACTGGCAGGGCTGTATCTTTGCAACTTCCAAATGGCTTGCAGGAAATTGTGTGGGACGGCAGTATATTGATGTGTATCCTCTGCCCTGTGGCTAAATGTGCTTCAAACCACGCTGTTAGATTGCTGCCAGTGAGTGCAATAACTACTGTGATAGATTTTGCTGAATAGCAAAAGGGCTACTATAAGGCTCACTAACAAATGCTGCCTAACTTGAAAAGGGATTTTTCCCCAGGGAGGAGTGTTGCCCATTTGATAGAAGTGATCCAAAGCAGTGCGTGTAAGGGGCAGCTGCAAGCTGGTTAAAGACATTGATCTATTGAGAAAGGGGGAATAAAGAGGGGATATTCTATTTATTTAGCATTGTTCTTTATGTGTGAATGTTAGTTTGGGGAAGCGTTGGGGAGGGGGGGCAGTGAGGGGGTTGTAGGAAGTCCTGCGACCTTAGCATTGTACACAGGCAGGCCAGCTCCCCTGTGATTGCTGAATTGTAACTGGCCACAAGGAACAGGTAATTACCCTTCACAATGATGGATGTATCCCTGTGAGGTTGAAGGCTTTCTACCGGTCACTAAGAAACTGTTTCTATGCACCTAACACATGCAGCCAATATTCAGAAAGGGGGAGAAAAACAGCTGGTTTCAGAAGCCTCCTCAAGGAATATTTTAAGGACTGTAGAGAAAGCACTAGGAGTAATAAAACCTCAAACAGTGAGGAGGAGGATGGAGTATAAGCTAGTAATAGTGGGGGATTTCAACTTCCCCAACATTAACTGGGTTAGTCATAGTGTGATAGGTTTAGAGGGAGTGGAATTCTTAAAATGCATCCAGGAGAGCTTTTTAAGCCAGCATGTAGAAGGTCCTACAAGAGGTCCTGGACTTAATTTTAGGGAATGAAGCTGGGCAAGTGGTAGAGGTATCAGTGGGGGAGCATTTTGCAGATAGTGATCATAACTCCATTAGATTCAAGGTTGTTATGGAAAAGGACAAGGATGGGCCAGAAACCAGAGTTCTAAATTGGGGGAAGGCCAATTTTAATAAGATTAGATATGATTTGGCCAGAGTGGACTGGAAGCAGCTACTTTTAGGTAAATCTGCGTCAGGGCAGTGGGACTCATTCAAGAAGGAAATAGGGAGAGTACAGGGCCAACATGTTCCAGTAAAAGCAAAGGGTGGGACCAAAAAATCCATGAAAAAACATTGGAAGGTAAAATAAAGGAAAATCCAAAGTTATTTTACAAGTACATTAAGAGTAAGAGGATAACTAGGGAAAGAATAGGGCCCATTAAGGACCACAGTGGTAATTTGTGTGGGGAACTGGAAGACATAGGTAGGGCTCTAAATGAATACTTTGTGTGGGTGTTCACAAGTGAGAGGGACGACGTGGGTATGGAAATCAGGCAGAAGGACTGTGATATAATTAAAGAAATTAGCATAGAAAGGGAGGAGGTTCTAAGTGGTCTGGCAGGCTTAAAAGTAGATAAATCTCCAGGCCTGGATGAAATGTATCCCATGTTGAGTGAGGCAAGGAAGGAGATAGCAGGGGCCCTGGCAATAATTTTCAATACCTCTCTGGCCACAGGAGAGGTGCCAGAGGACTGGAGGACAGCCAGTGTGGTACCGTTATTCAAGAAGGGAGGAAGGGATAAACCAGGGAACTATAGGCCAGTCAGTCTAACCTCAGTGGTGGGGAAACTATTGGAAGCAGTTCTGAGGGACAGAATTAATCTACACTTGGAGAGGCAGGGATTAATCAAGGTCAGTCAGCATAGTTTTGTTACCAGGTGTGTAGATGAGGGCAATGCATTTGACGTAGTCTACTTGGACTTCAGCAAGGCTTTTGATAAGGTCCCGCATGGGAGACTGATAATGAAGGTAAGAGCCCATGGGATCCAAGTCAATTTGGCAAATTGGATCCAGAATTGGGTGAGTGGCAGGAAGTGGAGGGTGATGGTTGAGGGGTGTTTTTGTGACTGGATGCCTTTGTCCAGTGGGGTTCCACAGGGATCGGTGTTGGGTCCCTTGCTATTTGTGGTATATATAAATGATTTAGACTTGAATGTAAGAGGGTTGATCAGTAAGTTCGCAGACGACACGAAAATTGGTGGGGCAGTAAATAGTGAGGAGGATAGCCTTAGATTACAGGAGGATATAGACGGGCTGGTCAGATGGGCTGATCAGTGGCAAATGGAATTTAATCTGGATAAGCTTGAGATGATGCACTTGGACAGGACAAACAAGGCACGGGAATACATGATGAATGGTAGGACCCTGGGAAGTACTGAGGATCAGAGGGACCTTGGTGTGCATGTCCACCGGTCCCTTAAGTTTGTGGGACAGGTAGATAAGGTGGTTAAGAAGGCATATGGGATACTTGCCTTTATTAGCTGAGGCACAGAATATAAGAGCAGGGAAGTTATGCTGGAACTGTATAAAATGCTGGTTAGGCCACAGCTAGAGTATTGCGTGTAGTTCTGGAATCCACATTATAGGAAGGATGTGATTGCGCTAGAGAGAGTGCAGAGGAGATTTACCAGGATGTTGCCTGGGCTGGAGAGTTTTAGTTATGAGGAGAGATTGGATAGACTGGAGTTATTTTCCCTGGAGCAGAGGAGATTGAGGGGGGGACATGATTGAGGTGTATAAAATTATGAGGGGCATAGATAGAGTAGACAGGAATGAACTTTTCCCCTTGGTGGAGGGATCAATAACCGGGGGCACAGATTTAAGGTAAGGGGCAGGAGGTTCAGAGGGGATGTGAGGAAGAATATTTTCACCCAGTGGGTGGTGGGAATCTGGAATTCACTGCCTGAAAGGATGGTAGAGGCAGAAACCCTCATAACATTTAAGATGTATTTGGATGTGCACTTGCAATGCCATGGCATACAAGGCTGTGGACCCTAGAGCTGGAAAACGGGATTAGAATGGACAAAGAGGCTGCTCCTGAATTGCGTTAATGGGAAGTCCTGGACATTCAGCTAGAAGAAATTCAGCTTCAAAAGGACGAGGTCTTTGGGTGTAAACTTTGTAACAAAGCATTTGATGTTGTGCAGAAAGGAATTACAGCAACCTGATCGTTAATGTAACAACTATGCCAGATTCAACACTAATGATTTAAAAATACATATGCCTTTCCCAAGCTTTGTTAAAAGATCAAAGGATCTACAAGACCAAATGTGTGGAGGTTGAAAACTATTAACCTGTAAAAAGGGAAAATTATAATGGAGGGTTTAATGTGGCTTGGATATGAAGCCACGCCAAACACAAGGAGACTTTTACTTTAAATTGTAGAGTACGTTTCATCTGTGAAAGGTTCATTCACCATATACCTGTTCAAAAAGGTCAGGCACCTCATTCATAGGAAGAATTGAAGCCTTTTAACACTCTCTAATAACAACAACAACAACAACTTCTATTTCCTTAGTCCCTTTAGCATAGTCCCAAGGCACTTCACAGGAATGTTAAGAAACAAAACAAAATTTGACACCAGGACATGTAAGGAGATATTAGGGTTGACAGTTTGGTCGAAGAGGCTGGCTTTAAGGGGCGTCTTAAAGAGAGGCGGAGTGGTTTAGGGAGGGAGTTCCAGAGCTCAGGGTCTTTGCAGTCTGAAGGGATGGTGAAATCAGGGATGTTAAATAGGCCTGAATTGGAGGAGTGTAGAAAGCACCGATAGTTGTAGGGCTGGAGGAGACTACAGAGACAGGGAAAGGTGAGGGTATGGAGAGATTTGAAAACACATACTTGAGAATTTTAAAATTGAGGCATTGCTTTAAAGGGGAGCCAGTGTAGGTCAGCGAGCGCTGGGCTGATGGGTGAGCGGGACCTGATGTGAATTTAGGCCTGGGCAGCAGAGTTTTGTATGACCTGAAGTTTATGGAGGGTAGAATGTGCGAGGCTGACTAGATTTAAGTGAAATGGTTTGCAGATAACAAAGGCATGGGTTGCAACATCAGATGGGCAGAGGCAGGGGTGGAGTTACAGAGGTAGAAATCGCCAGTCATAGTGATGGCACAGATATGTGGTCAGAGGGCATCTCTGGGTCAAATATGACACCAAGGTTGTGAACAGTCTGGCTGAGACAGTTACCAGAGAAAGGGATAGTGTTTGTAGCAGGAACTGGAGACAACGATGTATAGAGAGGGCATGCAATCCAAAAAGAGGTGGAAGGTGTAGATAAACTTTGATTTAATTCACAGAATCACAGAGTTGTTTAAGCGCAGAAGGAGGCCATTCAACCCATCTTGTCTGTACCGGCTCTCTGAATGAGCAATCCCTTGGTGCCATTCTCCTGCCTTCTCCCGTAACCCTGCACATTCTTCCACTTCAGATCAATCTAATTCCCTTCTGAATGCTCCGATTGAACCTGCCTCCACAGAAATGGAAAACGCTGGACAAACTCAGAGCTCTGAAGAAGAGTCGTACGGACTCAAAATGTTAACTCTGCCTTTCTCTCCACAGATGCGGTTTGACTGCTGAGTTTTTCCAGCATTTTCTGTTTTTGCATTGTTTCTATAAGTTTCCCCACCACTGAAGTTAAACTGGCTAGCCTGTTGTTGCTGGGCTTATCTTTACACCTTTTTTTGAACAAGGGTGTAATATTTGCAATTCTCAGTCCTCTAGCACCACCCCTGAGTCTAAGGAAGATTGAAAAATTATGGTCAGTGCCTCCTCAATTTCCACTCTCACTTCCCTCAATATCCTTGGATGCATCTCATCTGGTGCCTTATCAACTTGATGTGCAGGCAGCCTATCCAATACCACCTCCTTATCAATTTTAAACCTTTCTTGTGTCTGAATTACCTCCCCTTTCACCATGGCTTGGGTAGCATCTTTTACCTTGGTAAAGACAGATGCAAAATATTCATTCAATACCTTAGCTATGCCTTCATACATAAATCCACTTATCAGTCCCTAATTGGCCCTACTCCTCCTTTTACCACCCTTCTACTATTTGTATGCCTATAGAAGACTTTTATGTTAGCTGCCAGTCTCTCTTCATGCTCCCTCTTTGCTTCCCTTATCCGCTTTTTCACCTCCCTTCTGGACCTTCTGTATTCTGCCTGGTTCTCGAATGTATTTCCCACCTGACACCTGTTATAAGCATGCTTTTTCTTCTTTATTTTAATTTCTATCTCTTTCTTCATCCAGGGAGCTCTGGGTTTGGTTGCCATACCTTTCCCTTTCGAGGAAATATACCTTGAATGCTGGAACTGGCTCGAGGGGTTGAAGGGCCTACTTCTGTTCCAATGTAAGCTGCAATGCCAATAACATATGTATAAATATATTTGTTTTTTTTATTAATTTATGGGATGTGGGCTTCACTGGCTGGGCCAGCATTTATTGCCCATCCCTAATTGCCTTTGAGAAGGTGGTAGTGAGCTGCCTTCTTGAACCGCTGCAGTCCATGTGGTGTAGGTACACCCACAGTGCTGTTAGGGAGGGAGTTCCAGGATTTTGACCCAGTGACAGTGAAGGAACGATGATATATTTCCAAGTCAGGATGGTGCGTGACCTGGAGGAGAACTTCCAGGTGTTGGCGTTCCTATGTGTCTGCTGCCCTTGTCCTTCTGGATGGTAGCGGTCGTGGGTTTGGTAGATGCTGTTACTAAAAATGAAACTGACTATTGTTAATTGGTCAAAACCTTCATTCTATAACAATGTCACATGAACTGTCAACATGCTCGGTACAAATATACCAGTGTGATTCCAGCTTTAGTTTTCGCTCGATCACTGAAAGTAAATTCCTGTACAGCAGCTTCAGCTGCACTCTTAACCCCATATGCTTATAGCCGGACTTTCAAACACTAACCAAAGAGTCCCAGCGTATAATGTGAAGAGGTTCTCTAGTGAAGTAAGAAATCTTTTAAAGAAAATAATTCAAAACAAAAGTCAGTCCCTTTTAATGCTACACAGAACGGTCCTGTGTCAGCGTTGAAGGTTACAGCAGAGCTGCATGTTTTGCCTACATTTCAGCTTTGCTCAGCATCAAAATGAAAATATTGTTTGTGACATTGAGTTTCTAAAAAATGAAATATTTAGGCCTCAACGCAGGAGATCTTCTAACAGTTAGAACTGCACCTCTAATACCAGCGAGCCATATCTCAATTGCCAAGGCCTAGAAAGCCAGACAATCCTTAGACTTGTTATGTTTTGCTGCAGAAGTCTTAACGGAATAATGCTAGACTCATTTAAGAAACAATTTGCATTATTATAGCTCCTTTCACAATCGCACAATTTCCCGAAGCATTTTACAACCAATGTGGTATTTTTGAAGTGTGGTCGCTGTTGTAAAGTAGAAAATGCAGCAGGAAATTTGTGCACAGCAAACTCCTACAAACAATAATTAAATAAACAATCAGTTGTTACTTTTTGATGTTGGTTGAAGGAGAAACGTTGACCAAAAGTATTTCTCGGTTTTTCTTTCCAAATGCTGTCATACAATTCTGACT
The DNA here is from genome assembly GCF_964194155.1 of Cetorhinus maximus. Classification (NCBI taxonomy): domain Eukaryota; kingdom Metazoa; phylum Chordata; class Chondrichthyes; order Lamniformes; family Cetorhinidae; genus Cetorhinus; species Cetorhinus maximus. The sequence goes on along the minus strand of NC_135884.1, from coordinate 10,918,313 downwards.
CCCCCTGTATCTTCATTAAGAGTTTCAATTTAGGTTACGTGTTTGAAGTCTCTGATGTGGGACTTGAACCCAGCACCATCTAACTCAGAGCTGGTGAGAGTGCTACCCACTGAACCCAGATAACATCTGAAGGCCTCACCGCTTACTTTCTCAATGGCACAGAGCCCCTTTTCAAAACTCACCAAATTGGCCATTCTGCATCTGCTCGCCCACATAGGGCGAAAGTTACAAAAAAATGGATTGGGGGAGCGCGGATTTTAGTAAAATAAGGCAGGATCTGGCCAAGGTAGACTGGGAATAGCTACTTGTGGGGAAATCTACAGAGGAGCAGTGGGGGGTGTTCAAAAAGGAAATGGGAAGGGTACAGGCTCAACATGTTCCCTCTAGGGTGATAGGAAGGAGTAACAAGCCCGGAGAACCATGGATGACCAGAAATATTCAGGATACGATGAGAAGGAAAAGAAAGGCTTTTAGCAGGTACAAGGGAAGCAAATCAGCGGAGGCATTAGTGGAGTACAGAAAGTGCAGGGTGGAGCTCAAGAAAGCAATTAGGAGAGCAAAGAGGGGATATGAGAGATCTCTGGCTGGTAAAAGTAGGGAAAATCCCAAGATGTTCTATAAGTATATCAATGGGAAGAGGATAACCGGGGAAAGAGTAGGGCCCATAAGGGACCAAGGGGGCAATCTATGGGTGGAGCCAGAGGACATAGGTAGAGTGTTGAACGAATACTTCACATCTGTCTTCACCCAAGAGAATGAAGATGAAGGTATGGAACTCGGGGAGAGAGACTGCGAGGTTCTTGAGCAAATTGACATAGGGAGTGATAAGGTATTGGAGGTGTTGGCAGGCTTAAAAGTGGACAAATCTCCAAGTCCGGATGATTTGTGTCCCAGGCTGCTGAGGGAGGCAAGGGAGGAGATCGCAGGGGCTCTGACCCAAATTTTTAATTCCTCTCTGGCCACAGGGTAGGTGCCAGAGGACTGAAGAACAGCTAATGTAGTTCCGCTAGTTAAGAAGGGTTGTAGAGGGAAGCCAGGGAACTACAGGCCAGTGAGTCTCATGTCAGTGGTAGGGAAATTATTGGAGAAAATTCTGAAGGAGAGAATCTATCTCCACTTGGAGAGGCAAGGTTTGATCAGGGATAGTCAGCATGGCTTTGTCAGAGGGAGGTCATGCCTAACAAATTTGATTGAATTTTTTGAGGAGGTGACCAGGTGTGTAGATGAGGGTAGTGCAGTTGATGTAGGTTATATGGATTTCAGCAAAGCCTTTGACAAGGTCCCACATGGGAGACTTATAAAGAAGGCAAATGCACATGGGATACAGGGTAATTTGATAAGGTGGATTCAAAATTGGCTTAGTTGTAGGAGACAGAGGGTGATGACAGAAGGATGCTTAAGTGACTGGAAGCCAGAGTCCAGTGGCGTACCACAGGGATCTGTGCTGGGTCCCCTATTATTTGTCATTTATATAAACGACATAGATGAATATGTGGGGTGTAGGATTAGTAAGTTTGTGGATGACGCAAAGATTGGCCAGGTGGTTAACAGTGAGGTTGAGTGTCTTGGGCTACAAAAAGATATAGATGGGATGGTCAAATGGGCAGATAAGTGGCAAATGGAATTTAACCCTGAAAAGTGTGAGGTGATACACTTAGGAAGGAGTAATTTGACAAGAAATTATTCAATGAACGGCATGACACTAGGAAGTTGTGAGGAACAAAGGAACCTTGGCGTGTGTGTCCATAGATCTCTGAAGGCGGAGGGGCATGTTAGTGGCGTGGTGAAAAAAGCATATGGGACGCTTGCCTTTATCAATCGAGGCATAGATTACAAAAGTAGGGAGATCATGTTGGAGTTGTATAGAACCTTGGTGAGGCTACAGCTGGAGTACTGTGTGCAGTTCTGGTCGCCACATTACAGGAAGGATGTGATTGCACTGGAGGGGGTGCAGAGGAGATTCACCAGGATGTTGCTTGGGATGAAACATTTAAGTTATGAAGAGAGGTTGGATAGACTTGGATTGTCTTCGTTGGAGCAGAGAAGATTGAGGTGTACAAAATTATGAGGGGCATGGGCAAGGTGGATAGGGAGCAGCTGTTCCCCTTAGTTGAAAGGTCAGTCACGAGGGGACATAAGTTCAAGGTGAGGGGCAGTAGGTTTAGGGGGATGTGAGGAAAAACTTTTTTACCCAGAGGGTGGTGACGGTCTGGAATGAGCTGCCTGGGAGGGTGGTGGAGGCGGGTTGCCTCACATCCTTTAAAAAGTACCTGGATGAGCACTTGGCACGTCATAACATTCAAGGCTATGGGCCAAGTGCTGGTAAATGGGATTAGGTAGGTAGGTCAGGTTTTCTCACGTGTCGGTGCAGACTCGATGGGCTGAAGGGCCTCTTCTGCACTGTGTGATTCTGTGAAATCTTGTGCCCTCCCCAACCCTGTGGCGAGTTTGTGGCAGGGGGGCATTTAATTGAGAGGGAGAGTGGTGGGTGTGGACCACATACATTCCTGCCTCCACCTCTATAAGGATGCCTTTCCCACTGCCAATTGAGGGCATTAACCCAGTGGTGGGCGGGATGCTTACAGTGCATGTTTGTTTGCAGGCTCCTGGGTTTGTGGTGGGTGGGAGTGATTGACCCGGCATCGGGAAGGGGGTGGCCCATTGAAAACCACCTCCCTGCCCTTGCTGCTGACCCCCTCCATCGTGACACCACGTGCGACCCACCCCCATCCCGCCAGCGCTCACCTGTGTCTGAGTCCCCTCCTCGGTTGGAAGCCTTGGGTGGGTGCAGTACCGGCACCAACCACCACTCTCCCGATGACACTGCCGGCTTTCAGAAGAGCTGCTGACCTCTGGCCAGGAGTTCTCGGCGGCTCGGACTGGGGGGCCTTGATCCCGGGGGAAGGCCCACCTCTGGCCTCTTAAGTGCCTGAGTGACACAAGATGCAGCGGGCCTTCCCAGAAAGAGGTGATGCAGGGCTCTTGCTGGCTTTCCAGTCGGTGGCTAAAGCCCCCTGTCACTTCCACAAGATTCCCACCCATTGTGAACAGTGTTAAGGAAGTGGAAGTAGGCGGTTGTTGTGATGGGGAGAGTAAGGGATCGGAAGCTCAGCTAACCCATTTTAGGCAAGCCTGTGCTCAAAACACATCTTAAGAGAGTCCCTGTATTTTCCATAAAAAAATGGCCTAAGAAGCAGGAGCCATGTCTGAGGCTCACTCCAGGATTTGAGTGTTTAATCTAGCTGACCCACCAGCACAGTCCAGACGACTGTTGCCTTGTGTGAGGTGCCATCCATTGGATAAGATGTTAACCTGCTCCAGTGTTAAAAGAACGTTATTGGTGTGATATTCAAAGAAGGCCATTCTTCTGATTCACGGCTGTTTCCCTGGAGAACAAAGCAAGGGGCCTCCCTGAAGGCAACCAGCCCACTTTTCATGGGAAGGGAAGTGAGAGAAGTTCAACAGAAGATGGAGCTGAGAGGAAGCAGCTTTCTGCTTGGTTTGAAACAGTGAATTGCATTTGCCACTGTATTTTTGCAAGGATGCGATGTTAATGTCAGTGCCATGTGGCGTTGATCACATCTGGTTAAACTGATGGAACAAGTGTGCTGAACTTGACTGAGAGCCAGACTGTGGATCATAACTGAGTTGTGAAGTAATGAGCATGAATGAACTGTGTGTGTGAGCCGGGGGTTGGTTAGGCCTGCTTTAAAAGCAAAGGAGCAATCTTATTCCGGGACCCTGGCTTTTTCTGAAATGTGGCAGTGCCCACTGCCAGCATGTACCTCCAATGTCTTCATTAACCTACTGCATTAGAGGGGTTTTGCAGTAATTATAGTTCTGATAAACGTAGGACTGTACCTTTAAGAATAGTCCTGTGTTGTAAGATCACATGATCTGTGTAAACCAATGAGTTAGCAGCACAGTGCACCCCGAGGGGAGAGTTCTTCTTTATTTTCGAGTTAGGTGCACACATGTAGATGCTGTCTTGTAAATAAAGTTCAATGCTTCCACCAAGAAAAGTTGCCTGGAAAATCAACACTATAACAAACTGGCGATGATGATAAATCAGATCCGGTGCTGTTCCTTACCCAGCGATTGTGAATATCTAAGATAATCAAAAGAAAGGAAGATATAATCATCTGAGATGCCACAGTTTGACAGAATCAATCCCTTTGAACCGGCCATAGATGACTGGTCTTAATATATGTTTTTTAAATCACTGGACGAAACCTCATCACGCCCTTAGATGAGGTTTCGCCAAAAATGCAAAGACCGCTTGGCCTTTTCGCCTGCCCACCGACTGAACGGTTGGGCAGGCAGCGAAAAATTCCAAACAATTAGTTCCTTAAGGGCCTTAATAGACCGCTTAATTGCTAGCCAGCACGCTGCTGACTCCCATGAGCGCTTGCCGACCGAAATATCACACAAGTGCGCGATGACGCCAGGACGCTTGCCCAACATCATCGTGCGTCATTTTACACTTGTTCAGGTCGGGCGCACACCCGCCCGAAGAGCACAATATTCTGCCCGTAGTGTGGAAGAGCCAGAAACAACCAATTCTGACATTTATTCCTTATTCAACATGAAAGTTGGGAAGACGGAGCCAATTACTGTCACGTTGCAAGCGAATGGTGAACCATAAAAATGGAAGTAGACACAGGTGCTTCTACCACTGGAGTAGGAGAACACATTTTCAGATATTTGAATAAAGGTGCTCAACAATTAAATTTGGAACAAACCTCTGCCAAGTTGAAAATGTACACAGGTGAAGAAATCCAGGTAAAAGGTATCACCAAAGTAATTGTTTATTATACACAACTACTAGTGATGGTGGCAGAAGGTGAAGGACCAAGCCTTCTAGGTCATGATTGGTTGAGAACAATTAAACTGGTCCGAAATCTTCCAATTGCGAGCAGGGGGACTGCCAGAGCTGCTAAAAATAAATGACATCATCTTCAAGGATGAACTGGGAAAAACCAAGGCCTACAGGCCAAGATTTACGTGGACTCAGAATCAACTCCTCACTTCTTGAAAGCAAGACCGTTGCCATGCGCCCTGAGAGAGGAGGTTGACGCTGAGTTGAACAGGCTAGAGAGGCTGGGTGTTATAAAAGCAGCTCAGTTGTCAGAGTGGGCACCACCCATAGTCCCTGTCCTAAAACTGGATCAGATTGTCCGGATCTGTGGGGACTATAAGCTAACGATCAACAAAGCAGCCAAATATTCCCAAGATTGAAGACCTCTATGCCAAACTAGCAGGAGGGACAACGTATACAAAGCTTGACATGAGTCATGCGTATCAGCAACTGGAGCTGGATGATGCCTCCTGAGAAATTGTGACCATAAACACCCACAAAGGGTTATATCAACACACACGCCTGCCCTTTGGTGTTTCTTTGGCCCGTGCCATTTTTCAGAAGATGATGGAGAGTTTGCTATAAGAGCTATCTCAAGTTGTGGTCTACCTGGACAAGGCACTAACAACTGGATTGACGGAAAATAAACACTTGGCTAAGTCCTGAAATGATTTTTAGAAGCAGGAGTGTGCCTGAAGAAGGAAAAATGCACTTTTCAGGCAAATGAAGTTCATTTATTTGGGCCACCGGGTAGATGTCCAAGGGTTATACACCCTGTTAAAGAGAAGGTTAAAGCAATCAGAGAGGCACCTGCACGTCTCTGAACTTAAATCATTTTTAGGGATGGTAAATTATTATGGCCGATTTCAGTTCTAGCCCCCCCTACATTCACTGCTAAAGGAAAATCAGCGTTGGGTTTGGAAGTCACCCCAAGAAGTAAGCCTTTATGAAAGTAATACAGCTCTTGCACTCTTCAAATTTGTTAGTGCGTTATGACCTGACAAAGAAATTGGTGCTAACCTGTGATGCGTCCCATTATGGAACGGGAGCGGTACTATCTCACAAGACGGACGATGGTACAGAGAGGCCAATAGGCTATGTATCCAGGACACTTACCACAGCTGAAGAAGGATATTCTCAGAATGTAAAGGAAGGTCCGTTGATTATTTTTGGTGTAAAAAAATTCCACCAACATGGCAACACTTCACGACAGTATCCGATCACAAACCACTTTTGGGTCTGTTTAGCGAGGAAAAGGCTATACATCCCATAGCTTCTGCACGAATTCAAAGATGGGCCCTAATTTTCGTGGCATATGAATGCACCTTTGTGCATAGACCAGGGATTCACATTTCCAATGCCAATGCCCTAAGTCGCCTTCTTTTGCAAGAGAACAATGACCATGTCCCAATTCCCCAAGAGCTCGAATTAATGATGAATTTCCCGAATTCCTCACCAGTCTGTGCCAGACAGATAAGCCAGCCAGACAGACTGGATGAATCGTGATCCAGCCTGTTTCGAGTGAGAGACCAAGTGTTATATGGATGGTCCCAGGAACCTGTCTCTGACGAATTGAAGCCATTTTTCAACTGAAGGTACGAAATGAGCAAGCAAGATGGTATTTTATTATGGGGGGCACGAGTAATAGTTTCTTCACAAGGAAGGGAACCACTCTTGGTAGAGTTACACAGTGTCCATCCTGGAGTTTCAAGAATGAAGACGATAGTGCAAAGTTACCTTTGGTGGCTGGGATTGGAAAGTGATATTGAGAAGGTGGTAAAACACTATGTGCAATGCCAACAGCGGGGAGTGGCCTGGTGGACCTTGGGTGCGATTGCACATTGATTACGTCGGTCCTTTCCTTGGAACCATGTTTTACTGATTATAGATGCTCATTCCAAGTGGTTAGACGTTTATGAGGTTAAGTCGGCGACATCAAGCGCTGCCATATAAAAACTACGCCAAAGTATTTCTATTCATGGATTGCCAGAGGTAATCATCTCAGATAATGGCACTGCGTTTACTAGCGCTGAATTCCAAAGATTTGTCAGCCTAAATGCTATCAACCACATGAAGACTGCACCATACCATCCGTCATCTAACGGACTGGCAGAAACAGCAGTGCAAACTTTTAAGGCAAGAATGAAAAACTTTACAGGTGAATCATTGGGAACTAAACTTGCTCGTTTCCTATTTCACTACAGAACAACCCCCCCCCCCCCCCCCCCAAACACTACGACAGGTGCAACACCTGCAGAGTTTCTAAGCCTTATACTTCCCAATTTGGAGGGGAAGGTGGAGAAAAGTCAAGGGAGCCAAAAAGCGACTCATGATTTGCATAGTCGAGAGTGACAATTTATGTTTGTGAAGCAGTATATGTAAGGAATTTCATGGAGGATTGAAGCGGTTACCTGGTAAAGTAAGTTCTGTGCCCGGACCATTGTCATACCATGTGGAAGTGGAGGCCAGATCACCCGTAAGCATGTGGATCATTTAAGAAGAAGGGAGATACCCCAACAAAATGATGTTCCACCTGTAACCACAGCTGAACCTGCGGTTCCTGTTGAAGTTGCTCATCCAAGTTTAGACATGCCCGATGTCTCTGTCGGAGTGGTCAACACTGAAATGTCTGTGCCTAATGAGGTACCTGATGTTAATGTGGTTCCAGAGAATGCGGTTCCTGCCAAAGAATCAGAAGTTGTGGAGCTGCGACGTTCCACACAGATCGGGAAACCACCTGATAGACTGAACTTGTAATTTCATGACCTGTGCAAACATTGTAATGTCATGAGGTGAATATCCTTGTAAAGACAAAATGTACAGAAAAGTTAAAGGGGGAGGAATGTAGTAATTATAGTTCCGATAAATGTAGAAACGTAAGAATAATCCTGTGTTGTAAGATCACATGATCTGTGCAAACCAATGAGATAGCAGCATGGGGAACCCCTAGGAGAGAGCTCTTCTTTAATTGTAGCGTTAGATGCACACATGTAGCTGCATTTCTTTAGCCCCTTTCACGGCCTTGGCACTTCTCAAAGTGCTTTACAGCCAATGAAGAACTTTTTAAAATGTAGTTGCTGTTGTGATGCAGGAAACGAGGCAAGCAATTTACACACAGCAAGCTCCCACAAACATCATTGTGATAATGACCAGATAATTTGTTTTGGTGATATACGTTGGGGGATAAATATTCATCACGACATTGGGGTGCATTTCTTCCAATAGTGCAATGGCACCTTTTACGTCCACTTGAGAAGGTTTAGCATCTCATCCGACAGACATCAGGAAGACAAGTAAGTAGTTCATCTGTTTTCTCTTGGTGATATTGATGTGGGGGATAAACAAACTGTTCGAGAAAATGGTAAACATTTGGAATGGAGGTAATCTTGAACTGTGTCACTTTCGTAATGATAAACTGATTGGATTTGAATTGGACTTTTGGCTTTATTAGATTTGACCACTCAAGAGTTTGGAACCTGTTTAAATACCACTTCCTTTGTATAAATTTCCCACACACAATTGTTGATAGCATGATGCTGAAAATGTGCCCAAACGTAAATAAGCTTTCAGTCAGTGGTCTAATTCCCCTTAAAGTTACAGGACTGGCCAAGATTTTTCATTTGTCCCCTTTCCAAATCTGGGGAGAGTGGTGTTAGTTTGACTTTCAGTATTGAGTGCTGCCCCTGATCCAGGGGTTGTCCTTTATCGTTAGACTCTGCGTGTGAACTGCCCAAAGAATATCTTTTCAGAGGTTACAAATTATCCCAGTCAAAAACAGTTAACAGCGCATGGAAATCCAGCAAGTGTTGCTAAACAAAAACAGAATTACCTGGAAAAACTCAGCGGGTCTGGCAGCATCGGTGGAGAAGAAAAGAGTTGACGTTTCGGGTCCACATGACCCTTCAACAGGTGTTGCTAAAACCTATTGCGCCGTGATCTTCAACTAGCCCATTCCGTTAACATAAATGTCGCACCATCATCCCACTTGACACCATTTAAAGGGGCAAGTGACTCTTTGCTAACATCTCCAGGGCCCATGGTGCTGTGGTTAGAGATGTGATGGACATACTACAAATTTGTTTTGAAAATAGTTTAAACAAAAATGGGAGCGAATCAATAAAAGCACTTGCAAAAGTTAACAATGTGTTTCTCTGGAGTGGGAGGTGGGAATGGGGAGAATGCTGAGTGCTGACAGAACTGGTTGGACATTACTAGAAGCACTAAGAATTGATCTGCATCGGTGGACGTGGGCGTCGTTGTGAAGATGTCTCCAGTTGCATCATGTTCCCCTTAGTATTCAAAAGTGGCAGAATGTCTGAAATAAAAACAGCAAATGCTGGAAAAACTCAGCAGGTCCGGCAACATCTTTGGAGAGTGAATCAGTGTTAAAGTTTCAAGTCGCATAACATGTTGGACTCGAAACGTTAACTCTGTTTCTCTCTCCACAGATACTGCCAGACCGGCTGAGTTTTTCCAGCATTTCCTGTGTTTATTTCAGATTTCCAGCATCTGCAGTATTTTGCTTTTAGTTGAGTGTCTGAGCGACACTGTTCCTTTCAAAAATTGGAATAATAGGGATTTTTACACGGCTGACCCAATTTTGGGAGTATAAGGGGAGAGTTAATTGAGGTATTCAGAATCATGCTCCCTGAGCGGGAGAGAGGGTGCTGGGATCCCTCATTCAAAGGTACTCAGTGACTGATTGAGGGGACCCAGCATTGGGAAGGGGGCCTCTCTGAAAGCCACCCCCCCTCTCTTACTGCCAGTCCCACATCTCTGTGACCCTACCCTGAAAGCCTTCCTTCCACCATCACTCACCCGTATCTGGGTCCCTCGGCGATCCTAGGGACTGGGGTGGGGTGGCCGCCTCCCGAGTGGCACTGCCGAGCAACGAAGAGCCTCTGATTGGTCTGCAGCTCTCAATGGGCGGGACCTCCACCCCAGGGGTCCTTGAGCCTAGGGGAGGCCCGCCAATGCCCAGTCAAGTGCCTAGTTTGGCATTTAAGTCAGTGAGCCTTCCTGAAGCGAGGTGACACGCGGGGCTCTTGCGAGCTGTCCGGCCAGCAGGTGAAACCCACATCACCTCCATTAAATATCACCCTATGATTCTATTCTCGCCTTTTCCCCCATTTATATCTCATCAATTACCAGCCAAAATGGAGGAGCTAAATCCAGCTGCTTTTGACAAAAACTGCACAGGGATCTACTGTAGTAATGATGGAGATATCCCTTTGTTTAAAAAAAAAAGACTTATTTACATTTATCAAGTGTCCTTCATGACCTCAGGATGTCCCAAAGCACTATGCAGGAGCAAATTAAAACATTATGTAATGCTGATTGCTTTATTAAGATGTAACACAACTACTTTACACAACTTGGTTTTGCTGTCTTTGGTCCCTCGACAGTGTGTTACATGGCCTCCGTGTAACCTCAATCTGGTACTTTATTATTACGGTGATAACATTCCCATTAACTAATTCCTGGTAGCACTTACTCACATGGTCTTCAGCATGTCTTTGTATTGACTCGAAACTGAATTTACTTAATTACTTGAGACGCAGTATGAGTTTGATTATTGGTGAGGCAATTCAGGTCGTTCATACGGATAGAATATTCTGGAAAATTGTAACAGAAAAAAATAAAGAGTGGCTCCGTCAGAACATTACAGTGCTGAAAAAGAGGCACCCAAAACGCCAACCTGCCATCCCTCTCTCACTGCATCCAAAATTTCCTGTTTTGAATCCAGATTGTTAGCACTTGTTAAGACAGTTTTCCATCTGCCTTCCACTCCTGGACGTGGGTGCAGTCAGAGGCCAGGGATAGAAATTCAGATTTGGTAGTCAGGTGGGCTACTTAATCGCCTTCCAGCTTGGCATAGTTGGTAGCACAGAGACAGAGGAAAGCCTGAACTCTTAAACAATGGACGTTACGTTAAGGTATGGGATTGGAGAGATGGTGGCATAGTGGACTACTAACCCAGAAGCCCCAGCCACAGTAGCTGGTGGAATTTAAATTCAATTAATAATCTGGAATAGAAAGCTAGCCTTGGTAAAAGTGACCATGAAACTATCATTGACATTTGTAAAAACCCATCTGGTTCACTAATGCCCTTTAGGGAAGGAAATCTACTACCCTTACCTGGTCTGACTCCAGATCCACAGCGATGTGGTTGGCTCTTAACTGCCCTCTGAAATGGCCTAGCTAGCAAGCCAATCAGTTCAAGGGCAATGACGGATGGGCAACAAATGCTGGCCTTGTCAGCAACACTCAGATCCCATGAAAGAATAAATACAAAAAAACATCCACCATGATACATAATAGAATGATGGAGCAAGCTCAAGAAGCCATATGGTCTACGCAAGCAACAGTTCTTATCTCCTTATATCTACCTGAGAGTCCTTAAGAAGAGGTGAGACAGGTGCTGTCTGAGACCCCTGTCCACATTTTTAACGGCTCCCTGGAGTCTGCGACTGCTCCCTTAGGACTGGAAGAAGGCTAACGTTGTTCCAACTTGTAAACAGGAGGATATGACAGAGCTTGACGTTAGTAATTGGTAAGATGCTCGAGGGAATCATTAAGGATGCCCCATGCGACCACAAGGTGACACAAGGCCAAACAGGGACACATAACATGGTTTCCGGATAAGACGGCCTTGTCTAAACAATTTGATTGAAGAGGTCACCAGGTTAACAGATGAGGGTAGACGTTGTCCTTCTGAAAGATAAGATACCTCATGAGAGGTTTTAGTACAGGGTAGAATCTAATGGAATTAATGGTAATTGATAGGCTGAATGATGGAATGATTGAATGGGTGCCTCCTTCAAAGACTCCATTTTGGAACTGTTCTGGTGGCATATCTAGCTTGATATTTGGCCACAGGTGTGCACTTTACAGTGGGCGTCACTGACTGGAATTCAGAAGTGGGAATCAAAGCTGGCATCTGGAGAAGAGTCATATTGGACTCGAAATGTTAACCCTTGTTTCTCTCTCCACAGATGCTGTCAGACCTGCTGAATTTTTCCTGCATTTTCTGTTTTCCTTTCTGGCATCCCACGTGCTGTGGCTGACTGAGATCAGCTAACTCAGCACAGATGAGGGATCCCTCTGGCTTGGATAGCTAAATATAATACCAGGTGGTGCCTTTACATAGTAAGGTTTTGGACGAACTTCTAATAAAGAAATGACCCATTAGCAATCATTTAAGTCATAATCATTTTTCTGGGTCAAGGTACAGCTGATCCATCAATGAGGTGTTTTCCCAGTACTAACTGTTTTGTCTCTCTTCTGTTTCACTCTGGGGCACACTCTTGTTCCTAATTGTACTTCAGTCTATCTATAATGCCACAGGCTATTTCCATCCAATTTATTCCAATTTCTTCTTAATGAAGGCTGAAGGTATTTGACGGCCAGTGTAAACAGTACTGGGTTCAGTAGAATGTCACAACTGCCTTGAAGCAGCAGAAGTCAAGGGGTGGATCTGATCCCCTGTTTAAAATCTCCTGTTGGCAAGTGCATTGCACAGGGCTCACCTCATTAGTAATAGAGATATATGCTGCTAGTTGAGGAAATGAACACCAATTTTGGAGATACAAAGAGCTTATGTAAGGGGTGTGGGAGATGGAGCTAATGCTTGGCATTAATGCGCTAATTGGGTGTGTAAAGCTATGCAGGTTTTCTGATTGTTCATTTTACAGAATTTTACAGCACAGGCCAATCAGCCCATTGTGGCGATGCTGGCTGTTTGAAACAGCTGCCCAATTTCTTTGTTAGGGAAGACTGTGCCTGACTAACTTGATTGAATTTTTTGAGGAGGTAACAAGGAGGTTGATGAGGGTGGCGCGTTTGATGTAGTCTGTATGGATTTTAGCAAGGCTTTTGACAAGGTCCCATATGACAGATTCGAAAAGTAGGAGCCCATGGGTTCTAAGGGCAAGTGGCAAGTTGGATCCAGAACTGGCTCAGTAGCAGGGAGCAAAGGATAATTGTCGATGGGTGTTTTTGAGATTGGAACATTGTTTCCAATAGGAGTTAGGACTAGATCATAGCCATGAAAGGCCAGCGACAGCTTGTTGTCTTCAGTATATAAACGTCCCAAGGTGTTTCACAGGAGCATTATCAAACAAGGGACATTAGTGAATCAAATGGGTTTTTACAATAATCTGGTTATTTTATGGGGCTGGGTAAGTTGGGGATGGTGAGGGGACAGATGACGCACCGCGCCCCCTCCCCTCGCCCCACCCACCCCCCGGAAGCAGAGTTGGCGAGGAGCCAACATGCTCCATACTGACCCGCCCCGCAGCTATTACACGCTGCAGAGCGGCTAAACAAGGGCCACCTCCGCCCCTCACTGCAGAGGAAATCCCACCCTCTGGAGCTGCTGGCCAATCCGATTGGCCGGCAACTCCACCAGTCCCGGCAGTGGCAAGAGCGTGTCAGTGGCCGCTGTTCGGACTGCAGGAGAAGAAGGAGGAAGGCCCATGGGATCCCCGGAGCAGGTAAGTCCGGGGTCTTGGGCAGGAAGGGTTTGGATAGGTCAGGAAAGGAGGCAAGGGCGGTGGGTTTAAAGCTGCAGGCGGATAGGAAGGAAGGTGGTGTTCGATTTTAGGTGGACCGCCCCACATCTCAGACCATTTTACACATTCTGAGATATAAAATCAACAGGAGATGGATTTTTGGATGACTGATGATATGTGGGAATCAGTCTCCATTGTCTTCACAAACACAGAAAATCAAAAGCCCAGAATCTTGCATTTTCCATATCTTCCTTTCAAGTGTCTCTGTTTGAAGTGGGCCTTGATACCTCTTCAGGTGTCATGTTCTCTCAGGAAAGTCTGTCAGTATAATCCACATAGGAATTTTCCAGAAAGTTGTTTCTTTACATTATCAGCTATCTTTTGATTAGTCTTCACTTGTATTTTTTTTTGGAAACACAGGCCTTCCTTAAAAAAAGCTCAGTATGCCCAGAGGTAGTTGGTAGCTGCAGTCCCCTGTCGTGACAATACAATTGAAGCAAGACTTCGTGACTCCTGTACTTAAATCCTCTTGCGACAAAGGCCAACATACCATGAGCTTTCCTAATTGCTTTGTACATCCCTTTGCAAATGTGACATGAGAGAAAAGCTTTTTCACACAATGAGTGGTTCAGGTCAGGAATGCACTGCCTGTAAGTGTGGTGGAGGCAGGCTCAATGAAGCATTCAAGGGGGCATTAGATGATTATTTGAATAGAAACAATTTGTGCAGGGGTACGGGAGGGGAAAAGGCAGGGCAATGGCACTAGGCTATAATGCTCACTTGGAGAGCCGGTGTAGACACGATGGGCCGAATGGCCTCCTTTTGTGCTGCTAAAATTCTGTGATTCTGATTGGCAAAGGGCAGCCCCCAAAGAGCGGATCCTCCTCCTTCCAACCTTTGAAGAACTGTTAAAGAAAAAACTGGGCTGCCTACTCCTGCCCAGCTACCCAAGCCAAACATTTTATGGCGTGGGCAGCGTATTAACAGGTCAATTGTCTTGATAACAAGTCTAATTGATCTTTGATTATTGAATTGAATATGGTGGGCGGGCTGCCGATTTTGGTGCTCCCCGTATTATTGGGGGTGAGCTCGCTGGGTGGTGGTGGGAAGGTAATGGGGTGGGCACCTGCCCTATTTTACATGCCACCCCCCCCACCCAAGACACATCTGGCAGGGGCATATAAAATACAGCCCATGGTCACCATCACTGATACTAGTTCTTTTAATTTCAGATTTATTTATTAACTGAATTTAAATTCCCCCTAGCTGCTGTGGATTTGAACTCTCTGGGCAGAATTTTGCCGTCGGCCAGCAGGGGGCGGGGCCCGCTCGCCGACGTGTGAAATGACGCAGGATGATGTCAGGCAGAACCCCCCATGTCACCCCGCCCCATTAAATTTTCAGGAAGGCGGGGGCACAGCAAAATCAGCTGTGCGCCCGCCGACCTGTCAATGGTCAATTGAGGCCATTGACAGGATCAATTATACATTTAAAGGACCTGCCCGTCCAACCTTGAGGTTGATGGGCAGGCCAGGAGCCCTGGCGGGGAATAGATAAATCCCAGCAGCGGGATGAGGTTTCATGTAGGGATTTAAACAGTTTAATAAAGTTTTTGTGTAATTTATGAACATGTCCCATCTCGTGTGACATTGTCACATGAGGGGGACATGTTAAGGATTTTTTTTTTTCTATTTTTAATCTTTATAAAAGTGGAAGCGATCTCCCTGAGGCAGCACTTAGCCTCGGGGAGATGTACGCTCTTTCATGCACATGTGCGAAAGAGCGCACTCTCGCTTTTGGGAAATCCCCACCCACCCACACAGGGAGCGCATAGCTCTTCCTGCTGGATGTCACGCTGGGCGTGCCTTAATTGGCCCTCCCACTTAAAATGGTGGCGGGGCCCACTTCTCCGGCGGGGATCGGCTCCCCACCCGCCGGAGATTGGGTCAGGCCCGCCCGCCCGACAGGCAGAAAATTCTGCCCATAGTTTCCTGATGATTAGTCCAAGCCTCTAGTTTACTCGGCTGGTAACACAACTATTCTGCTATCATTCCCTGGAACTGTCAACTGCGCATGAGATTTTCTACCAACGTTTCCTGCCAACCTTCTCAGCTACAATCAATGCTCCTCTTTTGCCGGGCTCATGGATTATTCTTATACGGAGATAAATAAATTCTCTGCACTGAATATAGCACGTCTATTTAATCAACTGTGTGCTCAGTGAATGTGATTTGCTGTGTTCCTTCCCCTTGATGTTTGGTGGTTTGTTTTGTGGCTTGCCACCTTATCAGCCATTCTTTCTGAGTGGATAGGCACCCCCTAGGGGGATCGGCATAAAATCAATGGGATGAAAATTGGGGCGATTTTCCCTGTTTTGTCTTGTGCTTGGGTCTGGACGGGGCTCTTCAGGGTTTGGTTGGCTGCTTAAGACTGTAGTTTGTAAAACCAATGTCTCTATTTACAGCTGCTATGTTCATGTTGGGAACTCTGCACAAGGCTGCAACTTCCCTTCCCCCCCCAGGTCTCTGTTACTCAACCATGTGATGTCATATCATCATTGCATCAGCATCAGGGCGCTTCTGATGTTAACCCTTTCCATTCACAGCTGGCAGGTGAGCCACTCTGCCAGGAATACGGCTGAGGCGGTGAAATGGACAATTTAGTCCCCCAGTTGTTCTGCAATTTTGGCTGTTATTGAGACATGACAGAGGTTTGGCTGTGTTTCTCCATTCCTAAGACAAAATGCTGCCTCAGATGACAACCTTAGCGCACAGCTCATTATGTGACCGTCTGTGATGTTACTCAAGCTGTGCATATCATAGAATCACAGAAACAGGCCATTTACCCCAAGGATATGCTGATGTTTATGCTCCAAATGAACCTCCTCCAACCTTACTTCATCTAACGCTGTCAGCATAATCTTCTATTCCTTTCTACCTCATTTTCCAGCTTCCCCTTAAAGGAAATACTATGCACCTCAAGTATTTCATGTGATATTGAGTTCCACATTCTGACTACTACACTGGGTAAAGAAGTTTCTCTAGAATTCCCATTCAGATTTATCAGTGATTATCTTATATTTACAGCCTCTAGTTTTGGACTCTTCCACAAGTGGGAACATAGGGCAGAACCTTCCCGGTCCCTTGGAGGCAAGGAAGCCAGGAAGGTATTAGAGGACCCTGTCAGGAGGGTACTCAGTGCTATCCTGTCTCTGGGGGACGATTCCATTCTGCCATGAGAATCAGCCACTCAGTCCATGGAGGAGAGCAGCCAATCAAACCGAATTATGCCCGAATTAAGGGCCATTTGCCACACTGATGGAACTTTTCCAGCGCCAGACGAGCCCCCTGCTGAGTCCGGAGTCCAGCGACAATTAGGATGCAGCCTCCTAGCAACAGGTCAAAGGGAGCCTGCTCTCAAACCCCTGCTGACAGAGCTGCAAGGCTGAAATGGCCTCAGCTGCAATCATTCCTGTGGAGGGGCTCTTCCTGCACACTGATAGCCCCAACACCTTTGGGATCTTTGCTTTTGATATGTTCCGCAGCCTCCATTTTGAGATGCCCTTGCACTCAACTTCCTCCCTCAGCAGCACCCATCTCTCCTGTGGCCGTCTGCTGCAGGCGCTTTGCAGGCCCAACCACCATCCTTAATTGGATGCGAACGAGGAGGTAGCTTGTTAATTGGCCGCCTCCCGTAAAATCGTGACACCATGTGGAAGGCAGACTCCTGAGGGGTCGGGACACAGAAGTTGCTCTGGCCCTTAGTTATTTTCTATGTTGGGAGGATTCTGTCTATGTTTTCCATGTTGGGCACCTGGAAGACAAGATAGGATATACAGCCCAGAAACAGGCCATTCAGCCCAACCAGCCTATATCAGCATTTATGCTCCACTCAAGACTCAAATCCTCTTGCAGTAAAGGCCAACATACCATTTGCCTTCCAAATTGCTTGCGACACCTACATGTTAGCTTCCTGTGACTAATGAACAAGAGCACCGAGGACCTTTTGGACATCCACACTTCCCAATTTCCCACCATTTAAGAAATACTCTGTATTTCTGTTTTTCCTGCCAAAGTGGATAATTTCAGATTTTTACACATTATTTTCCATCTGCCATTTTCTTGCCCACTCACTTGGCCTGTCTAAGCCTCCTTGAAGCCTTTTTGCATCCACCTCACAACTTATGCAACCACCTTGTTTTGTGTCATCAGCAAACTTGGAAGTATTCCATTTGGTCCACACACATCTAAATCATTGATCTAGATTGTGAATAGCTGGGGCCCAAGCACTGATTCTTGTGGTGCCCCACTGGTCACAGTCTGCCATCCTGAGAATGCCCCGTTTATTCCGACTGCCTGTTTCCTGTCTGTTAACCAATTCTCAATCCACGCCAGTAAATTACCCCTGATCCCATGGGCTCTAATTTTATTTACTAACCTCCTGTGTGGGACCTTATCAAAAGCCTTCTGAAAATCCAAATACACCACATCCACTGGTTCTCCTTTATCTATTCTGCTAGTTACATGCCCACGAAACTCCAAAAGGTTCGCTAAACATGATTTCCCTTTCGTAAATCCATGTTGACTCTGCCCAATCCTACCATTATTTTCTAAGTGTCCTGTTATCACATCCTTTAGAATAGATTCTACTATTATTACTACTGATGTCAGGCCAAAAGGACTGTAGTTCCCCATTTTCTTTCTCCCTCCTTTCTTAAATAGTGGGGTTACATTTGCTACCTTTCAATCCGTAGGAATCTCTAGAATTTTGGAAGGTGACCACCGATGCATCCACTATCTTTACAGCCACCTCTTCCGATACTCTGGGACATAGATCATCAGGTCCTGGGGATTTACCTACCTTCAGTCCCATTAATTTCTCCAGTACTACTTTTTTGCTAATACTAATTTCTTCCAGTTCCTCATTCTCACTAGTCCCTTGGTTCTCTAGTATTTCTGAGATTTTTAAAAAATCTTCCTCTGTAAAGACAGACACACAGTATTTGTTTAGTTTCTCTACCATTTCTTTATTCCCCATTCTAAATTCTCTTGTCTCTGCCTGTAATGGGATCAGACTTGTCTTTGCTAATCTTTTTATTTTACATACCTATAGAAGCTTTTACAGTCCATTGTTATGTTTCACGCTAGTTTACTTTCATACTCTATTTCCTCTTCTTCCATCGGTTTCTTGGTCCTCCTTTGTTGAATTCTAAAATGCTCCCAATCCTCAGGCTTAATTTGGCAAATTTATAAGCAACTACCCCATGATAGATGTTAGGCTACCTGGGCTGTAGTTCCCTGTTTTTGTCTCCCTCCTTCCTTGAATAAAGGTATTCCATTTGCCATTTTCCAATTCACTGGGGCCCTTCCAGAATCTAAGGAATCTCGGAAGATGATAACCAATGCCTCTACTATCTCTGCAGCCACTTCTTTTAAGACCCTAGGGTGCAGGCCATCTAGTCTTGGGAACTTGTCAGCCTTTAGGTTTAATGGTTTTCCCAGCACCTTTTCCCTGCTGCTGGTCATTGCTTTAAGTTCCTCCCTCCCTTTTACCTCTTGATTTTCAAGTATCTTTGGAAACTTTTCTAAGTCTTCCACAGTGAGAGACAGACCCAAAATTCCTGTTGAATGCCTCTGTCATTTCCTTGTTTTCCATAATCAATTCCCAAGGCTCACTCTCTAGAGGACCAATACTGGCTTAAATTACTCTTTTCTCAAAGTACATGAGCTCCTCACACAGCTGTTATAACCCCAGCTGATGTTACTACTGGGAAAGCCAGATCCCAGGGTGGAACCCAGCTTGATAGATCCTAACTTTTACTTTTTGTTTCGAAACGTGGAGAGTGGCTACTGAACAGATTCACAGGAGTCAGCTAATGAACTTTTAACAAAAGAATGAAACATTTATTAAAGAAGAAAAGATGAACTAAATTACAATACTCCTTCACCCACAACTATACCTTTACAGACATATGCAAATTTGTGAGGATAACACAAGTTACAAAAGCTATCTTATACTCTAATGTTCACTTTAAGCGCATCGTCCATGTAAACCAATAGATGAGCTGTGGTCAGGCACACCACACTCTGAAACCAAGTGACACCCCAAACAAATGTTATGTATATCTCATCGACTTCCCCCCAGACGCTTGTCACACTGTGAGCCAATCGGTCTCACTGAACTCCGTCCTTCACACAACGGTTTCCAACCTCCACTCTTGAAGAACTCGCTTTCTCTCAGATACCTTCCACAAGGGTCCACCTCCAGGGTTTTGAACTCTCCTTCCAATGTCCTGCAGCTTTCTCCCTTTAAGCTTGGAGCCTTTCTCTGCTCCTCATTCTTAACTTCACTTAACGGGACCTTTTCCAGGTTCCTGTTCTTTCCCTTTGACTAGAAGGTCTTCTCGGGACCCCACTTCTTCTGTTCTTTGGGGAAACCTGCTTCCTGTAGCTCCCATCTGTCAAGCTTCTTCTAGCTCCTGTTTCCAATTTTAGTTTGGGACTTGCTATCTGTCCCTCTCCTATGCTGCTTCTGCTGGCAACTCCTTTCACTGACCAACTGAGCTCAAACTGCTTTCAGTTTCTTTAGGCGGAATTGCCCAAGGTTTGCAGTGAGTGCAGTAGTCGGAGGGGAAGGGAATGTTTTACCCAGGGACTGCAATGGCGGCTTTTCACGCTGTATCATCCCAATCCCGCCTCATTAATCATGCATTCCTTGGAAACACTGTGTTTAGCTGGCGAGTGGCCTCCGATTCTCCCGCCATGCCATCACCTCACCACTTCTTCACACCGGGCGCCATATGTAAAGTGCAGCCTTGCACACACCTCTCAGAGCTTCCAGCCCAGGACTGCTGGACAGAAGACACGGCCCCCGGAAGGTAAGAAGTTCTGCAGCCTCCCGATTCAGTGACGCATCCCTGGGATGCCTTCTGGATACCGTTGGAGCCCACCGTGACATCCTCTACCCCCACTCTGGCTGTAGGAGGCCCATCAGTATCATCACTCTGACTTGGGAGGTGGTGGCAGTGGTGGTCAATGCCAACAGAAGAGGTTCACCATCCAGTGCAGCAATAGGATGAATGATCTCATCCGTGCTGCCAGGGTAAGGCAACCATCTCATCACTCTCAGCTCACACACTCACAAGCCCATCACACATTCACTGGCATCTCACTCACTGACAGCTCAAGGGTCATCACCACTCACTCTCTCACACACCCTCACATCTCCATCTGGCCTCATCTCCTCTGGAGACTGCCTCCTCAGCCCTCACTTTCTTGAGACCACATGCACAGACCAACATGTGCCCCCACACACATTTTGGGATACCCTCCTTCCCCAGTAATGCCCTAGCCCTGCAGCCTCTTCCCTTGCCTAAGGCCAATTCTCCCCCTTCCCCAAGCAAGCCCTAGCCCTGCAGCCATTGAAAAGCCACCTCCACCTTATGGCTGGCCTGGTAAATAGAGACCTGCCCATGAGCCCCCCTGAAAGTGATGTGGTGCTGATGACTGCGAGAGCTGCCCGAAGCAAGGTAGACAAACAAACCTCTAAGACCCGAGTGAAGTGTAGCTCGCCAGGTGCACATTGCTTATGTACAGTTGTGAAACACTTCGGTGACGTGCTGGGATGATCCAGCCTAGGGGGATGATTCTGGCGAGCTGGGCTTTTAATGATTTGTAGATGTATTACAGTGAAGTTCCTGACGTGTGGCAGTGGGAAACGAGGCCTGCCTATTCACTTCTCCCTCATGTGCTTCTCTAGCATCCCCTTAAATGCGCCCACACTATCCACTTCAACTTGTGATGGCAAGTTCCACATTCTTGTTAAATGGATCCCAAGCCAGATGGTGAAGTATGAAACTGGGCTTGAATCCTTGTCTTGAAAGTTGGTTTATTTGCAGCATTATATATGTCTGCCTCTTCCCTACCAACCATTCAGTAGTCCAGCAGTGCCTTTTTATATTACTTTGAGTATCAAATAAACAAACTAATTAACAGCCCCTTAACAGGGTGCTGCATTGAAAACAAAAATTACAAAGGAAATTCATCAAATTAAAATAACCTTCCCAGAGCTTGTGTTGTGCTCCAGCCCCTGCAGTGCTGGAGGGCCGCCAGTGTACTGGTGGACACCACTTGCTTCATCTCCAAGGACATCTGGGTGCGGACGCAACCACGGAAGACAGACAGGCGGTGAGGATGAATGACTCCCTCAACTTGCCTGCTGCCTGAACCTGTTAGTCGTTTCTTTGCCAGGTTCAGGAGCAGACCCATGAGGAGGCCCTTCCCCATCCCCACCCCCATCCCCCCCTTTGGACTCTCAGCCTTCAAACTCAGAGGTGAGAGTGCTTTCCCACTGAGTCATAGCTGATATATGGATATGTTCCTTTTATATTCTTTTTAGTAAATCACTTAAACAAATGAACTAATTAGCTAACAGCCCTAACCTCTCTTATATGTGCTCAAAATGCGTAATCAATCAATTCCTCTCACCTATTTATCTTTACCCTTAACAATATTAACATATAAAATTAACAATTCGCACCACCCTTTGGGTCTGTTTTGAATTTGTATCCTCCTAGCCTAAAGGCAATTCAGCCTCTACAAGAATGCATTTGACCAAACTTAAGGATTTCTTTTGTTCCTGCTTACTGGGGGTGACTGTTTACATTGCACTGGTTAAAGACGATAGTTTGATGATTACCAACACTTGGGATAGATCCTCGATAGATGAGGGATGCGTTATGAGCCTTTTTTAATCGATCCACTATTGGTGCCTGTGTCTTCAGCTGCCTAGTCCCTACCTCCCTAAACCTCTCTCCACCTCCTTTAAAATGCTCCTTAAAACCTACCTCTTTGAACTTTTGGTCACTGATTTCTCTTTGTGTGGCTGGAGTCAAAGTTTGTTTGATGATACTCCTTTTTATTCGCTCATGGGATGTGGGCATCCCTGGCTAGGCCAGCATTTATTGCCCAATTGCCCTTGCCCAGAGGGCATTTAAAAGTCAACCACATTAGAAACCATAGAAAATTTACAGCTCAGAAAGTGGCCATTCAGCCCATCATGACTGTGCCAGTCAGAAAAAGATGAAAAAGAAACTAGCCACTCATTTTAATCCCACTTTCCAGTACCTGGTCCGTAGCCGTGCAGGTTGCAATGCTTCAGATGCAGATCCAAGCACCTTTTAAATGAGTTGAGCGTTTCAGCCTCAACCACCAATTTAGGCAGTTAACTCCAGACGCCCACCACCCTCTGCGTGAAAAGGTTTTTCCTCGTGTCTCTTCTACCTTCTACCAATCACCTTAAATCTATGCCCCCTGGTAATTGTCCCCCACACCTAGGGGCAACAAGTCTTCCCTGTCTACCCTATCTAGGCCCCTCATAATTTTACACGCCTCAATTAGGTCACCCCTCAGACTCCTCTGCTCTAAGGAAAACAACCCTATCAATCTTTCCTCATAGCTGCAATTTTCAAGCCCTGGCAGCATTCTTGTAAATCTCCTCTGTATTCCCTCCAGAGGAATTATGTCCTTTCTGTAATGGTGACCAGAACTGTAAACAAAACTCCAGTGCCCTAACGAGTGTTTTATACAATTCCAGCATTACATCCCTTCTTGTGTATACAATACCTCATCCAATATAGGAAAGCATTCCATATACTTTCTTCACCACCTTAAGGGTCCTGTGGACTTGGACCCTTTACCCCTCTCAATATCCTCCCATTTATTGAGTATTCCCTTGCTTTGTTTGTCCTCCCCAAATGCATTACCTCTCACTGTTCTGGATTGAATTCCATTTGCCACTTTTCTGTCAGCTCATTGACATGGGTCTGGAGTGACATGTAGACCAGAAGATTTCCTTCCATAAAGGGCATTAATGAACTAGATGGGTTTTTACAACAATCTCATGGTCACAATCAGACTTTTGATGCCAGATTTTTATTGGATTTAAATTTCACTATCTGCTGTGGTGGGATTTGAACCCAGGTCCTCAGAGCATTACCCTGGGTCTTTAGAATACTAGTCTAGTGACAATACCACTATGCCGTACCACTGCCTCGCCTGTGAGGTCCCTTGAGACGGGTTTGCTATGGAGTGCTGTATAAATGCACGTTTTTGTTTTTCTGTGCCTCGTCCCCTGTGCGTGGGAAGAGCAATAGGTCACTCAGCCTCCTTGAGCCTGCCCCAACATTCAGTTAGATCATGGCATAGATCTGTACCCACTTAACTCCATATCTCTTCCTGCCCTTACCCGGGTCGAAAAGCAATGGAACACTGCCAACCTGTGCTGCTGATCTCTGTTTACTTCCTTGCCCAGTGTTGTCTGGCAGGAGCAATTCCATTTTGCAGCATGAATTCTGTTAAAATGCAGCTGTACATCTCAAAAAGGTTCCATAGTGGCTTGAAGGTTTACCTAAGTGTCAGCTGTGACTCTGTGGGTCGTATGCTCACCTCTGAGTCACAGGGCTCCAGGTTGAAGCCCTGCTCCAGGGCTTGAGCAGCAACATTTAGGCTGATATTCCAGTGCAGTACTGAGGGGATGCTGCCTTTTGCATGAGATGCTAAAGCCAAGGGCCCCATCTTCCTGCTCGGGTGGTTATAAAAGATCCCAGGGCACTATTTTGAAGGGCAGGGAGGTTGTCCCCAGCGTCCTGGTCAATATTCATCCCTCAATCAACATCACACACATAAACAGATTCCTGGCCCTTATCACGTTGCTTGTGGGAGCTTGCTGTGCGCAGTTTGGAAACTGCAATTCCTCCCTTACAACAATGGCTGCACTTCAAAATGTACTTAATTAACTTAAAGCACTTTGAGATGTCTGCTGGTCATGAGAAGTGCTATATAAATGCAAGTCTTTCTCTTGTCCTACAGGAGCTCTTCTGTACTACCATGCAAGCTGATCGGAGTTAAGGGCAGTTTGACTGGCTATCTTCAGTTGAGGGTTACCACCTCAATCAGGGGGCTGAATCTTGCTGAGGCATTGGGATTCTTGCAGGTGGGCTGGAGAGCCAGGGAGAGATCAGCAGTGCCTCTTTTCGAGAAGGTCCACGAGAAGGGCCACGGACCAATCAGAGTGGCTTGGCCACCAATGGTCCTTCGCCTGGAAACAAGACCCCGGGGGCAAAAGTCCCGCCTAGCGAGAGCTGCCGACCAATTAGAGGCTGGTAGCTTTTGTGCTCAGCAGCATCACTGAGGGGGTCAGGCGGCTGCTGGAAGGACAGCACCGCCCCCCCACCCCTCCCCCTCCTCCTTACTGGGGAGTGCGGGAGGGGGTGGGTTTCGCTGGATGAGAGTCATGGGGAGAGGTGGGACAGGGGGGTTGGCAGCAAAGACAAGGTGTGGCTCTCAGCAGGACACCCTTCCCAATGTCTAGTTGCTCGATCAGGCACTTAGTGCCTTTAATCCCTCCCAAGTTGACAAGCGGCCTGCAAGAGTTAACCTGTCACACCACATGGCAACAGGCCCACCTGCAGCTGGGTTAATACCAGCGGTGGTGGGACGAGGCCCTTAAGTGGCCACTTGCGAGCCTCATTTAGCAACGGGGTGGGAAGGCTGACCCTGGGCCTTCCCCCCAGAATATAATTCTGGTGGAGGCGGAAAGGTGGCTGGGTTCCACTATGCCACCACCCTGCCTAATTCCATGCCCTTCCTTCCCACCTCCAAGCTCACCACCAGCGAGAGCAGGGACTCTGTCCAATGTCTCTCAAGAACCGCTCTCAGAAAATTGTTATGGCACAGCGGATGATAAATGCTGAGCTGTTCAAATCCCAGAGGGAAACTTGAAACAACTGCCACAACTATTTTACAATGTGTATTTATTTCGAGATGTGTGCCTTGAATTCAATATTAATAAGGCCGCTGAGTCATATAGGTTTCTTACAAAACTAAATTAAACCTTTATTAAACCTTTATTACTACCATGATAACTCCTAGCTTCCCTAGTTAATCCAACTCCCAGTTACATGTCCATTAAGGCAACAGTAAAACACGTAGATTTTAAAAGACCCATGTTAAGTAAAACAACACCCTGAACAGTCGAATTCAAAGTGCGTTCTCTTCACTTCAGTTCGTGTAGACAGCAACCTGGGGCTTAGAGGCTGGAGGCTTTTCACACTTCTTAGATCTTAGAATGCCTTCTTCTTACACATTATCTCATCTCCTTTATACAGGTCTTTCCCTTTTTAATGTAAATCCCATTGTCCCAATGTGTCTTTTCAATTCTACTTTTCCAATAATAAAAATCTTTCATAGTACCAATTTTATCAGTGAGCTTTGGGGAAAAATAAACACACTGTTTGGCTAAGTGTAACATTTCACCACCTCTTTTGAAACTCAAATTATCTAAAAATGCAAATTTTCCCTTTACACCTCCCATTCTAAAACTTCAGCCATGTTTACCTATTTAACATTTCAAAGCTAGTTTCTCAACTGAGACATCAAAGCCTTTAGGCCAGCTGTTTTTAATTCAATTAAGTCACACACGCACGCACACATAAACCCTGCTATTCCTACCTTAAATAAATTCCAATGATATTATGAAAAGTATTATATTTCCCTGTCAAAATGCTGAATCTATTGCATCACAAAGGGATGGGATGACAATCTGTGCCTGTCAGCTCTTCGTGTGGTCCTGATTTTAATCATTCCCCAGCAGGCCATTACCAAGTGAGGTGGGGGGGGGGGAAGGGGCGTCAATTATTTAGAAAACAAATGAGGCCATTCAGCCCCTCAAGTCTATTCTGCCATTCAATTAGATCCTGGCTGATCAGCATCTTAACTGCATTTGCCTGCTTTGTTTCTATAATCCTTAATACCTTTGTTTGAAAGAAATCTATCAATGTCAGTTGTGAAATTTTCAATTGACTTCTCAGTCTCAACTGGAGGAGGGTGCTCCAGATTTCAGCTACCTTTTTGTGTGAAGAAGCCCTTGCTGATCTCACCCCTGATTGACCCATCTTTAATCCTGACGTTATGCCCCCTTGTTCTGGATCCCTCCAGCACCAGAGGAAACAGTTTCTGTCGATCTATGCTATCAAGTCCAATATCATCTTAAACACCTCAATTAGAATACTGATGAAAAGAGAGACATGCTTCCAAAGCTTTTAGTCTTGTACTCACCAGGACAAGTGCATAAACATTGCCATGGAAAAAGCAATGGGGAACTTTAGGCTCAGGAAATTCAAAAAAAGGTGCAAGGTTTGGGCATATTCCTTTTGTTTGTAGAGGATGGGTCCCTGCGTATGAATGTATGTCGCTTCTAGCAAGCGTAAATGAGCTACAAAAACACAAGAAACAGGAGTAGACAACATGACCCATTGAATCTTCTTCACCATTCAATACGATCATGATTGATGTTGGGCTTCAACTCCACCTTCCTGCTCATTCCCCATATCCCTTAATTCCCTGAGAGACCAAAAATGCGTCCATCCCAGCCTTAATGGAATTCAGCTATACAGCATCCACAACCCTCTGGAGCAGAGAATTCCAAAGGTCTACAACCCATCGAGTGAAGTAACTTCTCCTCATCTCAGCCCAAAATGATTGGGTCCTTGTCCTGAGATTGTGTCCCCATGTTTTAGACTCCCCGACCAGCAGAAACAATCTCTCAGCATCTACCCTATCAGACCCCTTCAGAGGTTTCAATGAGATCACCTCTCATTCTTCTAAAAGTCAGAGAATATAAGCTCAATTTACTTGGCCTCTTATCACATTGTGAGCTCCATTGATGAATCTTAAATTGGTTGCTAGTGTAGCTAATAGCACGCTTAGGATTGTTCAGAAAGTGCTGCCCAATCCTGGAATCACATCCAACAGTCGACATTTTGGGTTTCATAGCAATGCCTCGGCTAATCAGAATCGGCCTGCCAACCAATCAGCACCCTTTTCTCCTGTAGTATAAATTGTTGTGATTGTTTGAAAGTTGGCATTCTTGCATTTGTCCTGATGAGTGCAAGATGAAAAGCATCAGTAACATGTCTCTCCTTTTAGCAATGTTCATCCCTTAATCTTCTGTATTCAAAAGAATACAAGCTTAGTGTCTTATCATGCTTTAATCCTTTTAGCCCGGGTATTATTCTGGTGCTGCACATCTTCTAAGGCCAATGTATCCTTTCTGCAATATCCTTCAACAACAGCAACAACTTGCATTTATATCTCTCTTTATTCTTTCATGGGATGTGGGTGTTTGTTGCCCATCCCTAATCGACCTTGAACTGAATAGCTTACTAGGCCATTTCAGAGGGCAGTTAAGCCTCAATTATATTTCTGTGGGTGTGGAGTCACGTGGCAAATTTCCTTCCCTAAAGGACTCTCGTGAACGAGATGGGGTTTTCACGACCATCGATGATAGATTCATGGTAACCATTACTGAGACTAGCTTTATATTCCAGATTTATTAACTGAATTCAAAGTCCACTAGCTGCCCATGATGGGATTTGAAACCCAAATCCCCAGAACATTAGCCTAGGCCTCTGATTTCTAGTCCAACTACATTATCACTACATCACCGTCTCCCCGCTTAGGGCCTTTTAACATTTCTCAGGAATGTCATCAATCTAAATTTGATATTGAGCCATGTAAGAATGTACTAGGGCATCAATGGCTTGGTCAAAGAGGTGGGTCAAAGCAGGAGAGCGAGATGCAGAGAGATTAGGGGAAGGAATTCCAGAGCTTGGGACCTAGGCTGCTGATAGATCCTTCCTGTGTACCTCTAGAAAGAGGGTAAAATACTTAGATGGAATAATTAGCTTTAAAGGATAATTTCCTTTTATATTTGAGTGCCGAGATCAGCCAGTCTGCCATTCTCCGGCCTGTTTCTGTTAGACACCATCAGAGGAATTTTGACGAGTTGCTGCCACATATGCTGTAGATCATATGTTTTGCTGTTATAGTGGGTATTGAGTGGTGGTGAAGCTCAAGGTGGTGACCAGTGTCTGTGGAACAGTCTCCCAATGAGGAGTGCATCCCTTCAGGAGAGACAGAGATGGAAAGACATTGAGTAGAAGGGAAAAGAGAAAACAATATTTGAAAAAAAAATTATCTGCCCCTACTCTTTGGGCCTCACTGTGATCCCCAGACCAATTATGTTTTGCTTTCTCCTTGAAAATGACCCCCTGCTCTGTAAGGTGCCCTTCACTTTAACACAGCTTTTCTTTATCAATTTTAGTTAAAAAAAATGCTAGGACCCCAAAGGAGAGTCCGGTGCACGGACAGACCTAAAGTTGTTACGGCTGGAGCTGAAACCATTTACTACCCTGCATTATTTAGCAAGCAATTTCCTGACAAGTTCAAGGAGTGATTGGAGACCAAATGAAACGTTTGATACCCATGGTTTCATAGAACCAGCCCTTGGGCTTCAGTATATTGTTTAAAAAGTACAATCCCCTCCATTGTGCATGGGGAGCCAGCAATGTAACGTAATAATGTACTGTTTGAAGAGGCCCTGAGGCTCTTGATTGACCATGGGAAAATCCACGGAATTATCCTGTGCGACCGCTATTCTGCTTCTGGTTTTCCTGAAAATCAGCAG
The DNA here is from genome assembly GCF_964194155.1 of Cetorhinus maximus. NCBI lineage: Eukaryota > Metazoa > Chordata > Chondrichthyes > Lamniformes > Cetorhinidae > Cetorhinus > Cetorhinus maximus. Next base: position 10,889,417 of record NC_135884.1, on the reverse strand, counting down.
AGGCTCAATAATTAACCTGGGCTGCTTCGTTTCTACTGGCTGTGTCCCCGTTACTGGAATCGGTGACTCCTCCACCCTCCAAACTCATGTGCCCGGCAGAGTCATCAACAAAAGGGTCTCTTGAAAAAACTGGGAATGCTTGGAAATCTAAAATGAGAGCAGAAAATGTGGGAAAAATAGGAGGGTTAGTCACCTTGCATTCTCTAGGTTGGCTTATATGAGGGTCATTTAGATGGTGATTGACCTGCAAATTGTCTCCTGCATTTTATGTTTTTATTACTGTTGTGGAAGAGATGACCCACATTATATTGATCTTCATTGCAAGGGGGATGGAGTATAAAAGTAGAGATGTCTGGCTACGACTTTACAGGGCATTGGAGAGACCATACATGGGGCAAATTTTTCCCTCGGGTGGATGCAGTGGGTGGTCCTGGGAGCGGCCGTGAATACAACTGCCAACCACAATCAGGCTCTGTCCACGATTTCATGCTGGCTGGCCAATTAACAGCCAGTGTGAAACGGGCGCTGGGCTAGGTGGGGGCAGGAGGAGCGGGAGCACTGAAGTGTGCACATGCACAGGGGATCGCGTACTGACAGCTCCCTGAAGGCACAGAGCTGCCTCAGGGAGTGGATGGATTTTAAGTACAAAAATAAACTTTTAACATATGAGATAATCATGTCCACACACATGTGACTCAGTCACATGAAGAGGGACATGTGAAAAAGGATGTTAAAAATTTTTTATTGTTTCCCGCCATGTGGATGAGGTTTCGTTAAAAATGCGAAGGCCTCCTGGCCTATTTCCCGCCCGCCAACTGAACGGTTGAGTGAGCAGCGAAAAGTGCAGCTTAATCAATTACTTAAGGGCCTTAATAGGCCTCTTAATTGTCGATGGGCGTGTGACCTAAAGGTCGCGAGAGTGCGCAATGGTGTCGGGATGCTTTTCCAACATCATGGCACGCTATTTTTCTCCCTTTCGGGCCAGCCCGCCCGCTCACAGGACACAAAATTCTGCCCATGACCATGGGGTGCTGCGCACAGTTTTGATTTCCTTATGTAAGGAGGGATTTACTTGCAGTGGAGGCAGTCCAGAGAAGGTTCACTAGGTTTATTCTTGGGATGAAGGGATCGCTTTATGAGGAAAGGCTGGGCCAGTACTCAGTGGTGTTTAGAAGAGTGAGAGGTCATCTTGTTGAAACACATAAGATTGTGAGAAGGCTTGACAAGGTGGATGCTGAGAGGATGTTTCCCCTCGTGGGGGAATCTAGAACAATGGGACACAGTTTAAAAGTAAGGGGTCTCCCAGTTAAGATAGAGATGAGGAGGAATTTATCCCCTGATGTTCATTAACATTTGGAATTCTCTACGCAGAGAGCAGTGGAGACTGGGTCATTGACTATATTCAAGGCTGAGTTGGACAGATTTTTGATCTACAAGGGAGTCGAGGGTTATGTGGGGCAGGCAGGAAAGTGGAATTAAGGCCGTGATCTTATTGACTTGCAGAACAGGCTCGAGGAGCCAATTGGCCTTCCTGCTCCTATTTCTTATGTTCTTATATTGGCTCAGTGCAACAGAATGGATTCGTCATGCAAAGGGTCTCTGAGCACCCTGCACTAAGTCCAGCATGTTACCACACACGCAAATGAAATTCAAATACTTATTGCTGCGCTGGTATAATACTATCTCAATGGAAAGATTCAGGCTGGGGTTGCCAACCCACCAGTATTGTCCTGAAGTCTCCAGTAATCTCAAGACACTGCTGTGAGCAAAACCCTGGGGGAAACTCATAGAGGCATAAAACAAAAATTGGCATGTTGTTTTTTCATTTCCTTTAGACACCTCTGTTTATTAAGTTGTAAAAATATTATTGATGGGAATAAAACATCTGTTGGAATGAGAGTCAGTAATTGTACAATTGTGATGTGAAAGAGACTGTTTCCTTTCTGATTGGCGTGGGTCGACCAATGGCAGGAGGCTTGGGCGGGGCAGTTGAAGGGAGGTTGTCATGAGGAGAATAATGCCCCAAGAATCCCATTCAACCAGAGTTGGCAACGCTAGTCAGTGGTAACTATGTTAGCCTTTATGCACGGTTCTTTCTAGCATTCCTCCATTCATTCCTTTCTAAAGTATTAATTGGGTGTAACTTTCTTCCTGAAATAACTCTTTCCCAACCTGTCATGACGTGCTTGAAATTCCAGTGCTTCAAGCTGATGCTTGATTTGCTAAATGTTGCATTGATAGTATTCACCGTGCCTCCGGATTAGCCAACTGAAGAGATAGGAAAAGAGAATGTATGGATTCCTGGATTGGGGAAGGAATAAGAGAATAGAAAGGTTACAGCCGAGGAGGCCATTCAGCCCACCTTATCTGTGCTGGCCCTCCCCAAGAGCAACTCAGCTAGCTCCACTCCCCCATCTTTTCCCCGTAGCCGCACAAATTTTTTTTTTTTCTTTAGATTATTATCCAACTCCCTTTGGAAATCCATAACTGAATCTGACTCTGAGAGTAGGGAGGAGTAAGATCCATGCAGAGGAACCAGATGATGAGGATGGGCTGTGTAGGTTGAATCATCATTTCGGTTCATGGCCTTTTTTTGATGAGACATTAAACTAAGGCCTTATCGGTTCAGGTGGGTAATAAAGGCCTCACCAAGGTAGGTTTCCTTCTCCTAACAACACTTTTAAAGCAGTTGAGCTGTTACCACAATCCAACAGCCCCAAAATCAAAGCATAATACTGCTGATGGCGGAAACCTGAAATAAAATACAAAAATAAAAACAGAAAATGCTGGTAAAGCTCAGCAGGTCTGGCAGCCTCTGTAGAGAGAGAAACAGGGTTAATGTTTGAAGTCGAATATGACGCTTCTTCAGAACTGTCCTGAGCTCCAGTTCTGAGGGAACAAGGAAGGAGTGTGATGGAATACTCCCCACTTGCCTGGATGAGTGCAGCTCCAACAACTTTGAAGAAGCTGGACAACATCCAGGACAAAGCAGCCCGCTTGATTGGCACCCCATCCACAAATGTTCACTCCCTCCAAAACCAACGCACAGTGGCAGCAGTGTGTGTACCATCTACAAAATGCACTGCAGCAACTCATCAAACATCCTAAGACAGCACCTTCCAAAGCCACAACTGCTGGCATCTAGAAAGACAAGGGCAACAGACACATGGGAACACCACCGTTTGGAAATCCACCGCCAAGTCACTCACCATCCTGATTTGGAACTATATCGCCATTCCTTCATTGTCACTGGGTCAATAACCTGGAACTCCCTCCCTAACAGCACTGTGGGTGTACCTACACCACATGGACTGCAGTGGCTCAAGAAGGCAGCTCACCACCACCTTCTCAAGGGCAATCAGGGATGGGCAATAAATGCTGGCCCAACCAGTGACGCACACACCCCATGAACAAATATCAAAATGTCATATTCGACTTGAAACGTTAACTCTGTTTCTCGCTCCACAGATACCCCCAGACCTGCTGAGCATTTCCAGCATTTTCTTTTTCTATATTAGCTCCGAAATCACTCTCACACTCTCACCCGTTTTTTTATTTCCACATGTTTAAAAAACAGAATTCCAATTCTCAAGCTGACATGGTGGGAGATGAACTCGTGTCCTCTGGATTATTAGTACTGGGGAGTGTGCCACGGAGGGTATCTGTTACATCCCAGAACTGACCAGATGCTGTTCAGCCTTTCCCACCTGAGATCCATGAGAAAATTCCACCAAATCCTCATCAGAGAGTCCCTCTACACTGACGATGCCGCACTAACATTCCATACCGAGTAACTATTTAGCGGAAAATGGACAGACACTCTCACGCCGGTAAAGAGTTTGGTTTGACCGTCAGCACCAGGAAGACAATTGTCATGGTCCAGGATGTTGCCATGCCGCCATCTATCAGCATTGACAATGTGACGCTGGAGGTTGTTAATAGCTTCACATATCTAAACTCCACAATCACCAACAATCTGTCACTTGATGCTGAAATCAACACACGCATTGCAAAAGCTGCAGCTGTTATGTCCAAGCTGAGTAAGAGAGTGTGAACAACAGCAACCTGACTGATAACACCAAACTGTGAATCTATCAAGCCTGCATCCTCAGCATGCCCCTCTACAGTGGTGACACCTGGACAACATATGTTTGTGGATGTGGTGCCAATCAAGTGGGCTGCTTTGTCCTGGACGGTGTCCAGCTTCTTCAGTGTTGTAGGAGCTGCACTCATCCAGGCAAGTGGGGAGTATTCCATAACACTCCTGACTTGTGCCTTGTAGATGGCGGACAGGCTTTGGTTAGTCAGGAGGTGCGTTACTCGTCGCACAATTCCTAGCCTCTGACCTGCTCTTGTAGCCACAGTATCTATATGGCTAGTCCAGTTCAATTTCTGGTCAATGATAACCCCCAGGATGTTGATAGTGGGGGATTCAGTTATGGTAATGCCATTGAACATCAAGGGGCGATGATTGTATTCTCTCTTGTTGAAGATGGTCATTGCCTGACACCTGTGTGGTGCGAATATTACTTGCCACTTGTCAGCCCAAGCCTGGATATTGTCCAGGTCTTGCTGCATCTGGACAGGGACTGCTTCAGTATCTGAGGAGTTGTGAATGGTGCTGAACATTGTGCAATCATCAGCGAACATCCCCTCTTCTGACCTTATGATGGAAGGAAAGTCATTGATGAAGCAGCTGAAGATGGTTGGGTTGAGGATACTACCCTGAGGAACTCCTGCAGTGATGTCCTGGAGATGAGATGACTGACCTCCAACTACCACAACCATCTTCCTTTGTGCTAGGTATGACTCCAACCAGCTGAGAGTTTTCCCTCTGATTTCCATTGACTTCAGTTTTGCTAGGGCTCCTTGATGCCACACTCTGTCAAATGCTGCCTTGATGTCAAGGGCAGTTACTCTCACCTCACCTTGGGAGTTCAGCTCTTTTGTCCATGTTTGAGACAAGGCTGTAATGAGGTCAGGAGCTGAGTGGCCCTGGCAGAACCCAAACTGGACATCAGTGAGCAGGGCTTGTTGCTAAGCAAGTGTCGCTTGAAAGCACTGTTGATGACTGCTTCCATTACTTTACTGATGATCGAGAGTAGACTGATGGGGCAGTAATTGGCCAGGTTGGATTTGTCCTGCTTTTTGTTTACAGGACATACCTGGCCATTTTTCACATAGCCGGGTAGATGCCAGTGTTGTAGCTGTACCGGAACAGCTTGGCTAGGGGCGCAGCAAATTCTGGAGCACAAGTCTTCACAAGTCCTGGAGCACAAGTGAATTGAATTGGCTGAAGACTGGCATCTGTGATGCTGGGGACCTCCGGAGGAGGTCGAGATGGATCATCCACTCGGCACTCCTGGCTGAAGATTGTTGCAAATGCTTCAGCCTTATCTTTTGCACTGATGTGCTGGGCTCCTCCATCATTGAGGATGGGGATATTTGTGGAGCCTCCTCCTCCAGTGAGTTGTTTAATTGTCCACTACTATTCATGACTGGATGTGACAGGACTGCAGAGCTTAGATCTGATCCATTGATTGTGGGGTCGCTTAGTTCTGTCTATCACTTGCTGCTTATGCTGTTTGGCAGGCAAGTAGTCCTGTGTTATAGCTTCACCAGGTTGACACCTCATTTTTAGGTGTGCCTGGTGCTGCTCCTGGCATGCCCTTCTGCACTCTTCATTGAACCAAGGTTGATCCCCTGTCTTGATGGTAATGGTAGAGTGGGGGATATGCCGGACCATGAGGTTACAGCTTGTGTTCGAGTACAATTCTGCTGCTGCTGCTGATGGCCCACAGCGCCTCACGGCTGCCCAGTCTTGAGTTGCTAGATCTGTTCAAAATCTGTTCCATTTAGCATACCATTTATCTCTCCCAGGTAGTGCCACACAACACTTCGTCTCCACAATGACTGTGCAGTGGTCACTCCCATCAATACTGTCATGGACAGATGCATCAGTGGCAGGCCGGCCGGTTGGTGAGGATGAGTACATTTGTCACTCACCACCTGCCGCAGACCCAGTCTAGCAGCTATGTCATTTAGGACTCGGCCAGCTCGGTCAATAGTGGTGCTACTGAGCCACTCTCGGTGATGGATATTGAAGTCCCCACCCAGAGTACATTCTGCGTCCTTGTCACCCTCAGTGCTCCCTCCAAGTGATGTTCAACATGGAGGAGCACTGATTCATGGTAGTCAGTGGGAGGTTTCCTTGCCCATATTTGGCCTGATGCCATGAGACTTCATTGGATCCAGAGTCGATGTTGAGGACTCCCAGGGCAACTCCCTCCCGACTGTATACCACTGTGCTGAGTCTGTCCTGCCGACTGGACAGACCCAGCACAGTTCTGGAGCACAAGTCTTCAGTACTATTGCCGGAATGTTGTCAGAGTCCGTAGCCTTTGCAGTATCCAGTGCCTTCAGCCATTTCTTGATATCGTGTGGAGTGAATTAAATTGGCATTTGCATTTTTGGTGTCTGGGACATTATCTATAAGGTATGATTCCATGAGTATGACTATGTCAGGCTGTTGCTTGACTAGCCTGTAAGGCAGCTCTCCCAATTTTGGCACTGGCCCCAGATGTTAGCAAGGAGGACTTTGCAGGGTCGACAGGGCTGCGATTGCAGTTCCAGTGCCTAGGTCGATGCTGGGTGCTCTGCCCGGTTTTATTTCTTTTTTGTGTCTTTATAGCGGTTTGGTACAACTGAGTGGCTTGCTGGGCCATTTCAGAATCAACCGCATTGCTGTGGGCCTGGAGTCACATGTAGGCCAGACTAGGTAAGGACAACAGATTTCCTTCCTTAAGGGGCATTAGTGAATGAACCAGATGGGTTTTTACAACAATCGACAATGGTTTCATGGTCATCATTGGACTTTTAATTCCCTGATTTTTTAAATTGAATTCAAATTCCACCATCGCGGATTCGAACCCGGGCCCCCAGGGCATTACTTTGGGTCTTTGGATTACTCGTCTTACTAGTCCAGTGACAATATCGCTACACTATCGCCTCCCCTATTGTAAAGCAGAAATTGTGTGTCTGTGTGTGTGACTTAATTGAATTAGAGGCAGCTGGTCTGAAGGCTTTGATGGTAGTAAGAAGAGAAGCTAGGTTTGAAATGTTCAATAGATGAACATGGCTGGAGTTTTACAATGTGAGGTGTAAAGGGAAAATTTGCATTTTTGGATAAATTAGAGTAGTGAATTTCAAAGAGATGGTAAGGTGTTACACCTAGCCAACAGAGACTGAGCCAAGCAGTGTGTTTATTTTTCCCAAAGCTTACTGATAAAATTGGTACTATAAAAGATTTTTATCATTAGAAAAATAGAGTTGAAAAGATGAAACAATGGAATTCACATTGAAAATGGAGAAATCTGTATAAAGGAGCTGAGATTATGTGTAAGGGAAGAAGGCATTTTAAGACCTAACACAAGTGTGAAAGCCTCCAGCACCTAAGCTTCAAGCTGCTGTCTATAAGGAACTGAAGCTGAGAAAAACTCATTTTCAATTCGACTGGCCGGGGCGTGTGCTTTGCCTGGGTCTGTTTAAATCTATGGGGAGAATTTTCTCCCCGTCGGGGGCTGCTGAGTGGGAGCGGGCATGGATGGGCACGCAGCCAATCGCCACCCGCGATTGGCTGGGTGCTGCCATTTTACACAGGCGGGCCAATTAAGGCCCGCCCAGCATGACGCACGTACTGGAGCGCTGAGTGCTACCTGTGCGGGTTGGGGGGTGGGGGGTGGTTGCCTGAGTCAGGGAGGGTGCTCTTTCACGCATGCGCGCGGAAGAGCGCAGAAACATCCCTGAGGCACGGAGCTAACTCAGGGAGATTGGTTTGATTATTATTATTTGAAATAAAGAAAAAGAAAACATTCAGATGTGTCCCTTTCATGTGACAGTGTCACATGACCTGGGACATGTCACCGATATTTAATAAAAATTTTCATTTGATTTATAAACCCGTCGAACTGAAGATGTGAATGACGCGTGATGACATCGGGACGCACGCCCCACGTCACCGCGCATCATTTTACACATCGGCGAGCGGGTCCCGTCCCCACACGCCGAGCAGAAGATTCAGGCCTATGTGTTTTAGTGTTGCTTTAACGGAAGTGTAACTGGGAGTTAGATTAACTAGGGGAGCAAAAAGTTATCATAGTAGTAATTTGTAAGCCTATGTACGTGCTGAAAATCATTAAAAAAATTTTTATTAATAAAGGTTTAATTTAGTTTTGTAAGAAATCTGTAAGACTTGGTGGTCTTATTACTACTGAATTCAAGGCATACATCTCAAAATTTATACAAATTATAAAAGAGTTGTGGCAGTTGTTTCAAGTTTCCCTCTGGGATCTGAACAGCTCAGCATTTGCCATCCGCTGTGCCATAACAAAAGGACTAGGGGGCGGCAAGGGAAAAAAGGGGAAATAAGAGGCTTTTAAGGGACGTTGAAGGGTGCTCCTTTCAGGGTCAGACTGAGGTGTGTTGGATGATACAAGAGGGACACTAGAAGGCATTTTATTGCTGGCCCATTCTTTGATGAAAGGTATGGCCCGTGAAGCAATGGGGGAAAACCTAAGGAAGTGCAGGAAGGATTTGTAAGGAATGTGTGTGTTAATGCAGTAATAATAGTGACATTTCCTATGAAATCACCCCTTTCTAATCCTAAACCTTCCCTGGGCTGCCAAACTTCCCACTCTGGCGAACCTGTACGAGGTTCTGATGTAGGTTATTCTCCGGGGAAAATTTGAACCAGTACTGAACCCTGGTGCAGATTTATAAACAGATTTACAATCAAAGATTTGCCGTTCCTCATGACGATGATGAGAGGGGGGAAAAAAAAACTGTTAGTTTTTATATATATATATATATATATATATATAAAAAAAAATCCTCTGCGAAACCTGCACTATTTCTCTCTGTGCCCGAGTCTCCCCACTGGCCCCACGTTAACAGGGCCCGTGTATTCCAAATGCGTCCGGCTGGAGACTGGGAGCGCTGGAACGTGTAGCGCGAGAGGTGAAGAAGTCCAATCTCTCTGGCGGGCAGCCAGCCTTGTAAATTCTTAGCCCCTGGGCTGTGGGGATTTCTCAACAGCTACACACAAAACGATTTTACCAGGAGTTTTGTTTTTCTTTCAAGTTGCTTTGAACATGTTTTTTTTTGGTCAATCATTTTTCCTCCCCCCGCCACCCCCTGCCCCCCTTATTCACCCCCCCCGCCCCGCCACCCCCTGCCCCCCTCATTCACCCCCCCGCCCCGCCACCCCCTGCCCCCCTTATTCACCCCCCCGCCCCGCCACCCCCTGCCCCCCTTATTCACCCCCCCGCCCCGCCAACCCCTGCCCCCCTTATTCACCCCCCCCGCCCCGCCACCCCCTGCCCCCCTCATTCACCCCCCCGCCCCGCCACCCCCTGCCCCCCTTATTCACCCCCCCCGCCCCGCCACCCCCTGCCCCCCTCATTCACCCCCCCGCCCCGCCACCCCCTGCCCCCCTTATTCACCCCCCCCGCCCCGCCACCCCCTGCCCCCCTTATTCACCCCCCGCCCCGCCACCCCCTGCCCCCCTTATTCACCTCCCCGCCCCGCCAACCCCTGCCCCCCTTATTCACCCCCCCGCCCCGCCACCCCCTGCCCCCCTTATTCACCCCCCCGCCCCGCCACCCCCTGCCCCCCTCATTCACCCCCCCGCCCCGCCACCCCCTGCCCCCCTTATTCACCCCCCCCGCCCCGCCACCCCCTGCCCCCCTTATTCACCCCCCCGCCCCGCCACCCCCTGCCCCCCTCATTCACCCCCCCGCCCCGCCACCCCCTGCCCCCCTCATTCACCCCCCCGCCCCGCCACCCCCTGCCCCCCTTATTCACCCCCCCGCCCCGCCACCCCCTGCCCCCCTTATTCACCCCCCCGCCCCGCCAACCCCTGCCCCCCTTATTCACCCCCCCGCCCCGCCACCCCCTGCCCCCCTCATTCACCCCCCCCGCCCCCCTCATTCACCCCCCTGCCCCCCTCATTCACCCCCCCGCCACCCCCCGCCCCCCTCATTCACCCCCCCTCCACCCCCTGCCCCCCTCATTCACCGCCCCCCTCATTCACCCCCCCGCCACCCCCTGCCCCCCTCATTCACCGCCCCCCTCATTCACCCCCCCGCCACCCCCTGCCCCCCTCATTCACCCCCCCGCCCCCCTCATTCACCCCTCCCGCCCCGCCACCCCTGCCCCCCTCATTCACCCCTCCCGCCCCGCCACCCCTGCCCCCCTCATTCACCCACCCCCCGCCCTGCCACCCCCTGCCCCCCTCATTCACCCCCCCCGCCACCCGCCTCATTCACCCCCCCGCCACCCCCTGCCCCCCTCATTCACCCCACCGCCACCCCCTGCCCCCCTCATTCACCCCCCCCACCACCCGCCTCATTCACCCCCCCCCGCCCCCATTCACTCTGATCCTTACCCCGCTCTGTGGATTTCACTGTCCGAGCTGTTCGCTTGGCCGCGCGACTCCTCTTCGCTCCCGAGACTGGGCTGCGGGTTCTCGGCCCCCCACGGTTTTACTCTTGGGGAATTGTAACCCCCGAGGTAGAGTTGGACCCTTCCCCCCCTCCCCCACACCCCACCAACCGCCCCTCGCCGTCCCATTTGACCCTGAGCTGAGCCTCCGAACTCGTAGTTCAAAGGTCACGTCAAAGCGGCAGATGTTGAGAGTCTGACGCTGGAAATATTCAGCAGGCCCGGCAGCGTCTGCGGAGAGGGAGAAAAAAACCAGAGCGAACGTTTTGGCTCTTCATTCGGGTCCTTCAGGGGATCTGATGTTCCTCAACAACACCCTGACCAGCCCGTCGAATGCTTCCGAAGTGTCGGTGCTGTTGTCGTCTTCTCTCCATCGCTGAGGCCGGAATTTTCCGCCCCCCCCCCCCAACCCCCACCATCCCCCACCCCCCCGACCCCCACCATCCCCCACCCCCCCAACCCCCAACCCCCACCATCCCCCACCCGCCCCAACCCCCACCATCCCCAACCCCCACCCCCCCCCACCATCCCCCCCCCACCCAACCCCCACCATCCCCCACCCAACCCCCACCAACCCCCACCATCCCCCACCCAACCCCCACCCCCCCCATCCCCAACCCCCACCCCCCCCCCACCATTCCCCCCCCCACCCAACCATCCCCCACCCCCCCCACCCCTCCCCCATCCCCCATCCCTACCCCTCCCCCAACCCCCACCCCCCCCCCCCCCACCCCCCCCCAGCCGACAGGATCTTTCCGGTCCTGCCGAAGTCAGTGGGCTTTCGAAAGGCTCGCTGCATTTTCCGGCCCCCTCCCCCCACCGCGACAGGGCCGGAAAATTCCGCCCTAAGGCTCTACCCCCCCCCCCCCCCCCCCACCGCCAACTCGTAATGTCACCCGTCTCCACCCCCCTGCCTCAGCCCATCAGCTGCTGGAACCCTCACCTAATGCTTTTCTTACCTCCAGCCCTGGACTTTTCCACCTTCTCCGTCTGCCAGAAACTTCATTTCATTCCAAACTCTGCGGCCCATTTCCTCACACCCGTTCATCCATCACGCTAGTGCTGGTGGGCCCACTCATCCCACCCCCCCCCCCACCCATCCCACCCCCCACCCACCCACCCACCCACACCCCGACACCCCGGGCTCCTCGATTTGAAAATTCTCATCCTCATGCTTAAGTCCCTTCCAGGCGGCCCTCACTATCTCTATACCTTCTTCCATCCTTGCGGCCTTCTGACAGCTCTCTGTTTCTCCATCTCTGGCCTCTTGTCCTTCCCTCACTTTCTTCACAACAACATAGCTGTCTCGGCCCTGAACTCTGGAATTCCCTCCTTACACCTGCCTGATCTCCCTCTCTCTCTCTTTCTCTAAGACCTTTTGTAAAACCTCTCCCTTTGCTTTGGTCCAATGTACTGAAGTCTCCTTCCTTGGCCCGTCATCAATTTTTTACCTGATTAGCCTCCCGTGAATCACACTGGGATGTTAATCGCGCTATAAAAAATGCAGGTTGTCGTTGTTCTCATCTGACACCCATAGCTGAACCCTACTTGCTTATGAGGTCAATGTCTTTTGTGTCCACAGGACATTCCAAAACACTTTCCAGCCAATGGATTTGATGCACAGTCATTGTTACTCAGGCAAACATTGGGTATTAATCTGCAAGTGGGACCCAGGTTGATTTTTACTTTGGTCACTCTCCACAGCCCAGGATTGGGGATTTACATTACAAATAGAACCCATTCGACCCCTCATTCATGTCTGGGCCACCATTCCCAAAGAGCTATCCCGGGCTATCCCTGTCATCCAATGACCCTGCATCATTCATTTATGTCTCGAATTTCTATTTACTTCTCTTTTGTGGATTTGGAATCAAGGTCAGAGGCTGTTAATCCTGCAGCGAATAAATCGCAGGCACGATTGGGAGAGCTATCCAATTAATCCCATTGCCCTGCTCTTTCCCCTTACCCGTGTGTTAAGGTTTCCTTCAAGTATTTCTCCAATTCCCTTTTGAAAGTTACTATTTGAATCTCCTTTCATCTCTGTTCAGGCAGTGCATTCCAGATCACAGCAATCCAGTGTGTGAAAGAAATGGATGCTCTTATGCTCATCTGGTTCTTCTGTGAATTATCTTAAATCTGTGTTTCCTGATTACTGACTCTTTTGCCACTGGGAGTAGTTTGTCACTATTTAACTTGATGAAAAGCATTCATGATTTTGAACGCCTCTCTCTTGGCTAGGACAACCAGGGTGAACTCCCCCGCTCCTCTTAAAGATAATGGCATGCTGAATGTTTTCACATCTGCCTGAGAGGGGTGTCAGGGCCTTGGTTTAATACCCCACCAAAAGACATTGGGCTGAATTTTACCAGGGCAGCAGGCGACCCACCATCGGGGCTGAAAGCAGAGTGCGACCCCACTTCGACGAGTGGTGGGACCCAAGGTTTTTTTTGCCAGTGGCGGCCAATTAAGTGGCTGCTCCGAGGGCTGCCGACCTCATGAAAGGGCCACAGCTCAGCAGCCGCTAGACTCAGCAGTGCCACTGCTGGCGGTGGCCATTCCTGGGACTGCACCTGGAGGATGAGGGCACCTCGATGGTCCATGTGCTCTCAAAGTCAGGTAAGTAGGGAATGGGGTGGTGATGGCACTGGGCCCAGTCAAGTATGCACCGGCGAAGTGGGGAGAGGTGCTGAGGGCAGGCGGCGTTGTTGATTATGGGGGCGGCCGCTACCGTCGGGGTGCCCCTCCATTGGCTGAATGTGCCCAAAAAGGAGGCCCATCTCCCACCCTGGAGCCCACTGGGTGGCTGCCAGGGTTTACCTGAAGGCCTCCCTGTGGAGTGGTCAGCTTCCCCAGCTGCTGGCCAAATGAAAGCGGAGGTGGGGGGCGGGGGAAGGTCAAATTACACCACCTGACACCATTTTGCTGGCCTTCCAAATGGCCCCTGAAGGGCTGGTGTGGTTCAGCACAGCATTACTAACTGTGTAGAACTCACTCAATACTGCGCTGGAGATGAGCCTGGATTTTGCATTTACATCCTGAACCCGCAGCCTTTGGATATAGAGAGATGAGAGTGCTTACCACCTGAACCACAGCTGACAGCTTGGTATGAGAGAGTGGTACTCCTGTCAATGCAAAGGACGACTGAGATGGTGTTTTAATGTCAGATTCTCTGTATGGTCATGATTTGTTTTCCAGGAGGATTATGACAGAGGATTCCTTCCGAAGCACCTTGAGAAAACAGGTTGTGGATCCTGTTTTTTTTTTCTGTTGAAACATAAAATAAATTCTCGTCTCCACAAATATGAGAGGAGGCACTGACTTCAGTGTGCACGTGGCTACAAATCCCAGAAAACAATGTTCCCTCTGTGACTGTTAATCATTAAAGTTCCTCACACGTCATGAGCTCAAAGTTTCAGGCCAAAGAAAACAGGAGAGTGTGCCATAACACTCAAGTATGCTGAAAGATGGTCAAACTCACTCAGTAGTAAGGCAGTGTATTCCCTTGTGCTTCAGAGGTTACACTTGAATTCAGTTGCCACGAATTACAACAGATTTTCCAATAAAATAAGTAGTTTCACAATTGGAAAAACAACCGCGCCATGTGACTATTGAAAAATATAAGGGCCTGCGTTTCACCATATTACAGAAAGGATCTCCTCTTCCTTATATGTTAATCATTATAATTTACAAGGTCTGATATTCATTATAACATGGACAGGGTACAGGAACTTGTATACATATAAACAGCTGTTGACCTCATAATGTATTCATGGTCTAATATCAGTACAATGTATATTTTTATGTGGGCACCACTGGCTAGGCCAGCATTTATTGCCCATCCCTAATTACCCTTGTTCAGAGGGCATTTAAGAGTCAACCACGTTGCTGTGGGCCTGGAGTCACATGCAGGCCAGACCGGGTAAGGACGGCAGATTTCCTTCCCTAAATGACATTAGTGAACGAGATGAGTTTTTCCAACAATCGGCAATAGTTTCACCAGATCTAATTCCGTTGAATGCAGATTTCACCCTCTGCCATGGAAGGTTTTGAACCCCGTCCCCTTGGTCTCTGGAATACTAGTGTAGTGACAATGCCACTACGCCAATGGCAGGGCTGGGGGGGTGGCGGTGGTGGATGTGGGGGGTGGCAATGCAGTGGGATTGAAATCGATTGAAATGACACCTCCTACTGGTCATGGTGGGTCGCCGGTCCTGTTAATGGGGTGCAGATCAAGCCCCAGCCAGAATTGTGCCTCCCCGTCCAATTACCCTCGCTGCCAGCGGGATATCATGCCGGCTCGGAACACGTCTGGACTATCGTGGCGTGGACGTGATGGGCTCACCGGGAAGAAGGCTGGGGCAGCTTGCGGAGGGTGAAAGATGGAGGCCTCCGGCCACCGAGGACCCTGGAACACCATGTGCAGCAGTGGATGGGTGGGTATCTACCACGTGGATCTTTGCGCTGCAGGTGGTATGCAGGCTGTATGAGGTACTGTTGGGTCGCGATGCTCTGTGCTGGAACAGTGAGGGGGGGTATTAGACGGGGAGGAGAGGAATGAAGTGGTGGGGTTCTTGGAGCGGAGTCCAAGAAGGGTGCAGGGGAAGTGGAGGTGGTAGGGGGAAGTGGGAGATGCTGCGGGGATCGTGGAATGGGTGAGGTGGTTTATGGAGTGGGAGGGTGGGCAGGGCCTTGGTGGAGTGTGGGCGGGGTTGCTGTTTGCAGGTGTGAATGAGTGTGGGGGTGTGTGCAGGTGTGAATGGGTGTGGGGGTGTGTGCAGGTGTGAATGGGTGTGGGGGTGTGTGCAGGTGTGAATGGGCGTGTGGGTGGGTGCAGGTGTGAATGAGTGTGGGGGTGTGTGCAGGTGTGAATGGGCGTGGGGGTGTGTGCAGGTGTGAATGGGTGTGGGGGTGTGTGCAGGTGTGAATGGGCGTGGGAGTGTGTGCAGGTTTGAATGGGTGTGGGGGTGTGTGCAGGTGTGAATGGGCGTGGGGGTGTGTGCAGGTGTGAATGGGTGTGGGGGTATGTGCAGGTGTGAATGGGCGGGGTTGCTGTTTGCAAGTGTGAATGGGCGTGTGGGTGTGTGCAGGTGTGAATGGGCATGTGGGTGGGTGCAGGTGTGAATGGGCGTGGGGATGTGTGCAGGTGTGAATGGGTGTGGGGGTGTGTGCAGGTGTGAATGGGTGTGGGGGTGTGTGCAGGTGTGAATGGGTGTGGGGGTGTGTGCAGGTGTGAATGGGTGTGGGGGTGTGTGCAGGTGTGAATGGGTGTGGGGGTGTGTGCAAGTGTGAATGGGTGTGGGGGTGTGTGCAGGTGTGAATGGGTGTGGGGGTGTGCAGGTGTGAATGGGTGTGGGGGTGTGTGCAGGTGTGAATGGGCGTGTGGGTGGGTGCAGGTGTGAATGGGTGT
Organism: Cetorhinus maximus; assembly: GCF_964194155.1. Lineage (NCBI taxonomy): Eukaryota > Metazoa > Chordata > Chondrichthyes > Lamniformes > Cetorhinidae > Cetorhinus > Cetorhinus maximus. The sequence goes on along the minus strand of NC_135884.1, from coordinate 10,873,510 downwards.
GGGGGTGTGTGCAGGTGTGAATGGGTGTGGGGGTGTGTGCAGGTGTGAATGGGCATGGGGGTGTGCAGGTGTGAATGGGTGTGGGGGTGTGTGCAGGTGTGAATGGGTGTGGGGGTGTGTGCAGGTGTGAATGGGTGTGGGGGTGTGTGCAGGTGTGAATGGGTGTGGGGGTGTGTGCAGGTGTGAATGGGCGTGGGGGTGTGTGCAGGTGTGAATGGGTGTGTGGGTGTGTGCAGGTGTGAATGGGCGTGGGGGTGTGTGCAGGTGTGAATGGCGGGATTGCTGTTTGCAGGTGTGAATGGGCGTGTGGGTGGGTGCAGGTGTGAATGTGTGTGTGGGTGGGTGCAGGTGTGAATGGGTGTGGGGGTGTGTGCAGGTGTGAATGGGTGTGGGGGTGTGTGCAGGTGTGAATGGGCGTGGGGGTGTGTGCAGGTGTGAATGGGTGTGGGGGTGTGTGCAGATGTGAATGGGTGTGTGGGTGGGTGCAGGTGTGAATGGGCGTGGGAGCGTGTGCAGGTGTGAATGGGCGTGGGGGCGTGTGCAGGTGTGAATGGGTGTGGGGGTGTGTGCAGGTGTAAATGGGCGTGGGGGTGTGTGCAGGTGTGAATGGGCGTGGGGGTGTGTGCAGGTGTGAATGGGCGTGGGAGCGTGTGCAGGTGTGAATGGGCGTGGGGGCGTGTGCAGGTGTGAATGGGTGTGAGGGTGTGTGCAGGTGTGAATGGGCGTGGGGGTGTGTGCAGGTGTGAATGGGTGTGGGGGTGTGTGCAGGTGTGAATGGGCGTGGGGGTGTGTGCAGGTGTGAATGGGCGTGGGGGTGTGTACAGATGTGAATGGGTGTGGGGGTGTGTGCAGGTGTGAATGGGCGTGGGGGTGTGTGCAGGTGTGAATGGGCGTGTGGGTGGGTGCAGGTGTGAATGGGCGTGTGGGTGGGTGCAGGTGTGAATGGGCGTGTGGGTGTGTGCAGGTGTGAATGGGCATGTGGGTGGGTGCAGGTGTGAATGGGCGTGTGGGTGGGTGCAGGTGTGAATGGGCGTGGGGGTGTGTGCAGATGTGAACTGGCATGGGGGAGAAGAGGGGAAAGGGGTTCAGAGGGAGGGGTCTGTGGTGTCAACTGATGAGTCCTGGCGGGAAAACTGAGGGAATTGGTGAGGTGGGAGACTGAGGGTCCTGAGATGAAGGGTGAAGGGACACTGAGGGTTGTTGGAGGGGACACGGAAGTAAAACCGGATCCTGGGGGTCAGCAAGATGAGGGGGGCGGCATGTCTATTGTCATGGGGGTGGGATCCTCGGGAAGGTAGAGGACGTGGACATTCACCTGCATGGGATGGAGGGTGTGGAGAAGGGCTGTAGGGTGACTGTGGGGGACACACAGGCTCAACAACTACAAATCGCAATTAAGCCAAATCAGTTTGTCCTGTTGTCTTGAATGACCTTGGCAGGCGTCCTCTGGAGACCCGAGACCTGGAGGGCTCCAGCTTTCTTTGGCTGTCCTGCTGTGGGGCAGCTGCTCCCTCTGTGGTCACAGAGGACGGAGGGGTCACAGGCAAGGGGGGGTGGGAAAGGCCGGACACTCTCGGAGAGTCCTGAGTGGAGGTCCCAGAGGTGTCCAACAGCTGCTCGTCCTCCCTTTGGGTGCCCCAGAGCCTCTGCCTGACTCCTTGAGGGGAAGGGGCACCTGGAGGGAGGTCAAGGTGCCCCATCCCCTCTTGCGTAGGCACAGCAAGATCTCACCCATGGCTACAGCAATGGAGTGAAGGTTTGCACACATCTCCGACAGAAACTGGGTGTTCTGCTGGACCAGGGTCTCCATGGCATTCACCATCCTCTCCATGGAGACCTCCATGTGTACACAGGTCAACACCACTTCATCAGAGATCAGAGGTGAATGGGCCTCCGCCTCACCTGCCACTCTGTTGAGGGTCTCCGACACCTCTGCCTGATGTTGCCCCACCTCTTGCTGCATCTCCAGCATCTTGCGCAGGGCACACCCCAGAGGCCCATCATTCCACTCAGGCGTCACAGATGCCTCTTACCCAGCAGTCCTCCGAGTGCCAGTGAGCTTGGCTGACCCTCCTCCTGCTGTGGACACATATCCGTGCGGTGACCACCAGATTGTGAGACCCGGCCTGAACTACACCTGGCACCCGCCGAGGTGTGTGTGTCTCTGGGCTGGTGGAGGGTGAAGGTGACTGCTGTGACAGCTCTACAGGTGCACTTTCTTCCTCCTCCCCAACGTCCTTGGTCCTCTGTGGGCTGGAGGTACTGCTGGACAGGACTTCCTCTTCCTGTCTTCCCCTCTTCCTGCTGGCACCAGTCAGGAGAGAGCGAGTGACTGCATGGAGGAACGCATGACCCTTAGGTTTCTATCTGGCTACATTACGCATGGATCCTTGCTGGGTGGAGGCTGCTCTCTCCATCTGCACAGGCTCGGTCCGCTTCCTCCCTTGCCAACTGGGCTGCCCACTCCTCGAACTCTGTAAAGTTCCTCAGTGCAGGTGGGCCTCCTCCCGTCATCTCCCCCTCTCTCTTGTTGTGCCATAACTTTTCCTGTGCAAATGGGGTGAAAGGTTATTGGGGGTAGGCAGGAATGTGGAGTTGAGGTTAAAATTAGATCATCCGTGATCTTATTGAATGACAGAGCAGACATGGAGGGGCTGAGTGGCCTATTCTTGCTCCTAATTGATATGTTCACATAGTAGATATATTACTGGTCCAGTAATCCAATGGGCTGGACTAATGATCTAGGCACAGGAGTTTAAATCCCATCAAAGCAGCAGCAAAATTTAAAATTTAGCGAATTAAGTAAATCTGGAAGATTGTTGCAAAAAGAGAGATGCTGTCAAAGCTTCTCATCTTGCACTCATCAGGACAGATACAAGAATACTAAATCTCAAAGCAAACTACAATTTATGAGCGAAGGGTGGTGATTGGTTGGCAAGTGGACTCTGTTTGGTTGATGTGTTGCCATGGAGAATGCACCAGGGCACCATTGTCCCCCCCCCATGCTGTTGTTTAATTCATAAATGGGGCAATCCCTGGGCACATTCCTTTTTCCTGTAGCGATCAGGGTCCTGTATCCTTAATACCTGAAAAAAAGGCAGTTCAATCTTTTATTACTGGCATTCACTTTATGCTCGAAACATATTTGCAAAGGACATGATTTTTTTTCAGAAATAATCCTGATTTTCACCTAATTTTCTTTCCTGGTGCCCAGAAACGTTCCTTTACTACATTTTTAAGAAATCTATCCTTAAACTCCAATTGTATAGCAGTTCACTGAGCCTTCTAGCTCCTAGCGAGTGTAAGTGAATCACATGGCAAACCCGACTGATAACCTTGAATTGGTTGTTGGTGTAATTCTGGAATGAAAAGCCAGTCTCAGTCATGGTGACCATGAAACTACTATATTTTTTTTCTTTATTCTTTCATGGGATGTGGGCATCGTTGGCAAGGCCAGCATTTGTTGCCCATCCCAAATTGCCCTTGAACTGAGTGGCTTGCTCAGCTATTTCGGAGGGCAGTTAAGAGTCCACCCCATTGCTAGATTGTCATAAAAATCCATCTGGTTCACTAATGCCCTTTTAGGGAAGGAAATCTGCCACCCTTACCCAGTCTGACCTTTATGTGACCCCAGACCCACAGCAATGTGGTTGACCCTAAATGCCCTTTACCGTGGCCTAGCAAGCCACTAAGTTGTAGGTGGCTCATCACCAGCTACTCAAGGGCAATTAGGAATGGGCAATAAATGCTGGTCTTTCCAGTGATGCTCAAATCCCAAGAGCAAATAAAAAAAGAATTCATGTTACTATATGTAGGGTCTGCAGTCACTTGAATAAAAATAGAGGCTGAACTATTAGTGGACAGAGGCTCCATAACAAACCAGGCCTGTTAGAATCTGGCTTGGAATAGAATGCTTTCCCAGGGGCTCAACAAACAGAGAACCAACAAACCAAACGGGTCCTCCTTAGAGAAAGGGGGAGACACGTTTTCTCAGATGCTGAAAGGAATGGATAATTGCGAATGTGGTTAGTCAACTTGACTTGGACAATGTAAACGACTAGAAAAAAATGGGTTCACAATTAACCAGGCCGAAGAGAAATTAAGAGATTTATTTACTTACTAAGCACAGGAAGGAACAAAATGATTGATGCTGTGTTGATTTAACTCCTTTACAGAGGTGGGTGAAGAATTCTTTGGAAGTAAGACTGAAGCTCAAGGAGATAAATGTAAGCTGCAATGGGGAAATACTGGCTGGGATATGAGGGTTGCTGTGTTGGGGTAGGATTGGAAGCAGAGGGTGGATTGTCTCTGGCGTAAAGCCTAGGGTTGAATAATGGCAATGTAGAAACGATATTTGGGTTTGGGTTAGTCATTTTTGAGAGGCTTGGACTATTCATACCCAGCTTTCTGAAGTGCTGCAGAGTTTGTGAAAGGGAAGACTATACATGGTATTAAATGGGCTTTTCTCATCCCTCATGTCCTGTCCCAGTGATATGGGAGGGGAGCAGAATGGAGAAGGGGGCGGCTCTCAATGAAATGAGACTTGATAGGGTTATTGGAACCAGAGGAAGGAAGGAACAGGAACTGAAGAGTGTCACTGGCTCAGCGAACTGCTACACCACTGGGATTTGTTAAGGATCGATTTCTTTAAGATGCAGCGAAGGAAAGTTTCTGGGCGCCCGGGCTGGGAATTAGCTGAAAATCAAGATTATTTCCGGAAAAAAAATCATGTCCTTTGCAAACATATTTCAAACACACAGAGAACAATAGTATTAAAAAGGTTAAACTGCGTTTATTTTCAGATAATCAGGCTCGCATGCTGAGCAGAAATCTTGATTCTGGCGGCTCGGGGTGAGGTGGAGTAGGTGCAGGGAGGGTTTTTTTTAAGTGTCCCAGGTACCCAGAGACAGAAGGGTGCGTGCAGGTCTCCCTGCAATCGGTGTGGTTAACTGGGAATGTCGCATTTAGGAGCAGGTTTCTTCACATGGCTAAAGTTTCAAAGTGACTGGTCTGTTGGTTGTGAAGCTATTGACTGCAGCACAGTCAGGTACAAGGAGAGACAACTGGGAGATTGGGCTGGGCCTACATAATCAGCACTTTGTTGTGGCCAGTTTGAATTTCAGAGCCCAGTGGCACTCAAGTTAATGAACGCTCGCCAGAGGCTAGAGTTCTCCTGATGGAGTGTGTGGAGACCAGCCATTGAAAGAGCACTGCATCATTGTGGCTGAAGGCAAAAAATGAAAAAGGGAAATTGCTCTTTAGCATTACAAAGGCATGGTTTTCCAATGGATTGCATCAGGCTAAGACCAGCTCTGCTATTGATTCATTGAAAATACAATAGTTATAGCCCTCATCTGATTTTGATCTGGACACTGATCGTTTGAGCAGACTACTTGAGAATTTCTAAATTGTGGTATGTACAATAAAATAGACTTGTTCCCACTGCTACGTGTTAGCAACATTGTAATTTCCTGTAGGTGCAATTGTAGATAAAAGAGCAAGATCCTTCTGCTTGCCACGTGTGTAGTGACATTGTGAACCTAACGGAAAGATTCCCCTGCTCGCTACGTGCTAGTCACATCGTAAGCCTAGTAGAAGGGTTCCCCTGCTCACTATGTGCTAGACACGTTGTAAGCCTAGTTGAAGGGTTCCCCTGCTCACTACGTACTAGACACATCGTAAGCCTAGTTGAAAGATTCCCCTGCTCACTACGTACTAGCCACAACGTAAGCCTAGTTGAAAGATTCCCCTGCTCACTACATGCTAGTCACATCGTAAGCCTAGTGGAAGGGTTCCCCTGCTCACTATGTGCTAGTCACATCGTAAGCCTAGTGGAAGGGTTCCCCTGCTCACTATGTGCTAGTCACATCGTAAGCCTAGTGGAAGGGTTCCCCTGCTGCTATGTATTAGCTACACCATAAATCTCCTCTGGGAATACTCCTCTGCTTGCTATGTGCTGGCAACATCGTGAGCTGAGCAGGGAGATTCTTTTGTCCACACTGAGATGGCAGAAATAATGGGAGGATTTCCTTCGCATTATTTTGTGTTAATTGCATATTAAATGTAGCGAATTAATTGTTGCATTACTCACGTTACAACAGTGACTACATTTCCAAAGTACTTCCTTGGCTGTAAAGCGCTTTGGGATGTCCTGAGGTTATGAAGTGTGCTAAATAAATATGTCATTCTTTCTTCCTCATGGTCTGTCAGTCATTTTGAAGCTGATATTTTGGGCATTGCAGTAGAGGGTTGTTTTTGGAGAGGTGTTCCACATGTGAACTACCGTTGATAGTTTAATACTCCGATTATGATAATCAGTTTAATCAAACCTCTCACCTTGAGTGTTCCTATGATCAGTGAGGAGTGAATTAAAGGGGAAAATGCATGACTGGTTCTAAGGACGGAATGGTCCCAGATCTGCACGAATTGCGGTAGCGGGTGGGAAAATAGCTGTTTTACCCGACAGCCACAATGGCGGCTTTTCGCGCCGTATCGCCCCGTTCCCACCTCATTAATTATGCAGCCGCAGGAAACACGGCGTCTCGCTGGCGGGCGGCCTCCGATTGGCCCGCCATGCCTTTACCTCGCCGCTTCCTCACGCAGAGCGCCGTGTTTAAACTGTAGCCGCCCGCGCACTTCCCAATGCTTGCAGTCCAGCGTGGGGGGGGGGGGATGACTCCAGCGAGCAGGGCTGAAAATCAGATGCTAAAGTATTGAAATTAGGTTCCCGACGTGCGGTGGCGGGAAACGTGGACCCTCCCACTGACGGGCGGAGCGGACAATTGCAAATTGGCTTCCGGCTTAAGTCTAAGATCATGGATTCTGTTTGACCAACAGGGTGATTTAAAAAGTGAAATAAATCATTTGTGTGGACATTTCTAGTCAAGTGAACTTTTTTGGGTACTTACAGTAAGTGGCAGGTAAATAAACTACAAACCCATCTCAGCTTGTGCGGGCCACAATGGGATTTGTGGACTGCTGGTCTACATGACCTTCCTTAACAGAGTAGTAATGTTGTAAACATGACGACAGAGCAATGGTGAATGAACGAGATTCCACCAGAAGTGGTTCTGCAGTAAAATGGTTGGGAGACAAAAAGAATTCTCGTATATCAACGGGCACTTGACTTAATGAACGTGACTGATTGATTATCCCCTTGTAGCACTGACTTTTTTACTCTGGCGCGATGCTGTCTTATCAATATATTGATTTATTGGGCGTTTATCTGATGTAAAAATTCTTGTGTGAACATGTTTGTCTGTGCCAGAGGTAGCAGATGAGCTACATTCTCAAAGTGATGAATGTCTGAGGCACTAACCCATCAGGATTCTTTTGTGCGAGAGTATTCTGGGTGAAACTTAAGGGCCTATCATGATAACGCTTTAGAGGCCCATTAGTAAAGATGACAATACTATATGCAGAGGCATAACTTAAGCCATACCATAGACTCACCTGTGCTTCTGACCTGACACATGAAGCATGACAGTCGGTTTATCACTTTGTATATAGGTGCATCAACTCATATTTCTCGTATTTTCTTTCTCCCTAAACCATGTAGACTTCACCTCAAGAGAATGAATTTGAGCCTCAAGCACAAAACCTTTTGAAATGAATTATTAGCTTGCTGCCTTTCCTGTTGTAAAGTGGAGAGACTGGTTTTTCATTGCGTTGTCAAGGATGTAAAATTGGCATCCGAAGTCTGATTATTAAGACCTAAATCCACGTTTCACCCAATCTTGTGGAGGTATGATTAGACTAATTAAGATTTGCGATGAATTTGCGATGAACCACAAAACGCACCTCTGATCTTACCCTCTGAATTGTCCCCATTGTCCCCACCCCTCCCTTCCTTGACCAGTTTTGTGTTTAGCAGAAGATGGTAACACAAGTGCCTTGTTTTTTTGTACTCCACGCTTCTACTTATAAAGCCAAGAATCCCGCATGCTTTTCTTTTTAACAACCTCCTCAACTTCTCCTGTCACCTTCAAAGACCAGTCCAAGACTCTACTCCTGCACCCGCGTTAAAATTGTACCAGTGAGTTTATATTGCCTCTCCTCATTCTGACATGCTGTCAATTCCTCCTTACTTCCTGTAAGATTGGTTCCGTCTGGACCAACCTTTGGCTATTTTTACATTACAGTTAGCCCTATTTGCATCTGTTTCTGAGCCCACACAATTTAATGAGCATGCATACAAGGGCGGCAGATGCCTGACATACATTTCTCATTTCCTTTTTTTTTTGTGACAGAGGCATGTTGCCAGTTCACACGGCTGTCCCTGGTATTGGAGACTCATCAGTAGGCATTGAATCTTAGTGGCACAAAGGTTGAGCAAATAGCCGCCCATGCCCAGTTTATAATATTTAGCTGAAATAAAATTCTACTTGTTTTTGGAAAAAATATTCTGCTTTGATTCACTGCAATCAAGCCCTCACGGGTTAGGGACTGCAGGATAGACTCAGCATGGAGACTCCCTTGCTTAAACCAGGGGTAGAATGTTCCCCCCGTCGGGGGTGGGGGTGGTTGTGTGGGGGGGGGCAGGGGCTGGCACGGGTGGACGCGGACCCAAACAACACCCCCTTTGGGTCCGCGCCGCCATTTGAAGTGACCCGCACCCGGAAGTGCTGTGCACTCCCTGTGTGGGCGAGGGTGGGGGGTGGGTGGGGTGGTGGTGGTTCCCTGAGTCAGGAGTGCGCTCTTTCTCCCTGAGGCACAGAGGTCACCCCGCTCGTGGATGAAGCTCCATGAACAATGCGAAGGCCGCCTGGGCTCTTCGCCTGCCCCCCGCCAACCATAAGGTTGGACGGGCAGCTTTCTCAATAGGCTTAATTCATTCATTACACAAAAACAAAAATGGCTGGAAAATCTCAGCGGGTCTGACAGCATCTGCGGAGAGGAAGGCAGTTAACGTTTCGAGTCCGTGTGACTCTTCATCAGAACGGATTAATTCATTAATTAATTCGTTAATGGCCTTAACAGGCCTTTGACAGATTGGTGGGCGCGCAGCCAAGTCAGCTGTGTGCCCGCCAAACTGAAAACCTAAATGACACAGGGTGACGTGGGGATGCACGGCTGATGTCACCCCGCGTCATTTTATGCCTCGGTAAGCGGGCCCTGCCCCGGCTCGATGAGCCGAAGATTCAACCCCAGATCTTTGAGATAGCAGAATATATATGGCTGGGGGTGGGGGGCGGAACTGGGGGGGCGCCGTGTTCTCTGGGAGTGTGCCTGCATTTGCAGGGGGTCCTCAGGAGTGTGTGTTAGTATTTGATCCATGGGAGTGTGTCAGTAATTACAGCAGGTCCCTGGGTCTGTGTTAATATTTGAAGAGGGTCTCTGAGAGTGTGACAGGATTTACAGGGGGTCCCCGGGACTGTGTCAGTATTTAAGGTGGACCTCTGAGAGTTTGTCAGTATTTACAGGGGGTCTCTGGGCATGTGTCAGTATTATTTTTTAATTCATTCACGTGATGTGGGCTTCGCTGGCTGGGCCAGCATTTATTGCCCATTCCTAGTTGCCCTTGAGAAGGTGGTGGTGAGCTGCTTTCTTGAACCACTGCAGTCCGTGTGGTGTAGGTACACCCACAGTGCTGTTAGGGAGGGAGTTCCAGGATTTTGACGCAGCGACACTGAAGGAACGGTGGTATATTTCCAAGTCAGGATGTTGAGTGGCTTGGAGGGGAACTTCCAGGTGGTGGAGTTCCCATCTATCTGCTGCCATTGTCCTTCTAGATGGTAGTGGTCGTGAGTTTGGAAGGTGCTGTCAAAGGAACCTTGGTGAATTCCTAAAGTGCATCTTGTAGATGGTACACACACTGCTGCTACTGTGCATCAGTGGTAGAGGAAGTGAATGTTTGTGGATGTGGTGCCAATCGAGTGGGCTGCTTTGTCCTGGATGGTGTCCATCTTCTTCAGTGTTGTGGGAGCTGCACTCATCCAGGCAAGTGGGGAGTATTCCATCACACTCCTGACTTGTGCCTTGTAGATGGTGGACAGGCTTTGGGGAGTCAGGAGATGAGTTACTCGTCACACGGTTCCTAGCCTCTGACCTGCTCTTGTAGCCACAGCATTTATATGGCTAGTCCAATTCAGTTTCTGGTCAATGGTAACCCCCAGGATACTGATAGTGGGGGATTCAGTGATGGTAATGCCATTGAATCCAAAGGAGGATTATTAGTTTCTCTCTTGTTGGACATGGTTATTGCCTGGCACTTGTGTGGCACAAATGTTACTTGCCACTTGTCAGCCGAAGCCTGGATATTGTCCTGGTTTTGCTGCATTTGGACATGGATTGCTTCAATATCTGAGGAGTCGTGAATGGTGCTGAACATTTTGCAATCATCAGCGAACATCCACACATCTGACCTTATGATGGAAGGAAGGTCATTGATGAAGCAGCTGAAGATGGTTGGGTTGAGGATACTACCCTGAGGAACTCCTGCAGTGATGTCCTGGAGCTGAGATGATTGACCTCCAACAACCACAGCCACCTTCCTCTGTGCTAAAATGACTCTAGCCAATGAAGAGTTTTCCCTCTGATTCCCATTGCCTCCAGTTTTGCTAGGGCTCCTTGATGCCATACTCAGGCAAATGCTGCCTTGATATCAAGGGCAGTCGTCTTACCTCACCTCGGGAGTTTAGCTCTTTTGTACATGTTAGAACCAAGGCAGTAATGAGGTCAGGAGCTGAGTGGCAGAACTCAAACTGGGCATCAGTGAGCAGCTTGTTGCTAAGCAAGTGCCTCTTGATAGCACTGTTGATGACTCCTTCCATTACTTTACTGACGATGGAGAGTAGACTGATGGGGCGGTAATTGGCCGGGTTGGATTTGTCCTGTTTTTTGTGTACAGGACATACCTGGGCAATTTTCCACATAGCCGGGTAGATGCCAATGTTATAGCTGTGCTGGAACAGTTTGGCTAGGGGCGCGGCAAGTACTGGAGCCTTCAGTGCTATTGCCGGAATATTGTCAGGGCCCCATAGCCTTCATACTATCCAATGCCTTCAGCCGTTTCTTGATATCACGCGGACTGAATCGAATTGGCTGAAGACTGGCATCTGTGATGCTGGGGACCTCCGGAGATGGCCGAGGTGGATCATCCACTCAACACTTCTGGCTGGGGATTTTAGCAAATACTTCAGCCTTATCTTTTGCACTGATGTGCTGGGCTCCCCCATCATTGAGGATGGGGTATTTGTGGAGCTGCCTCCTCGAGTGAGTTGTTTAATTGTTCACCAGCATTCATGACTGGATATTGCAGGACTGCAGAGCTTAGATCTGATCCGTTGGTTGTGGGATCGCTTAGCTCTGTCTATCACTTGCTGCTTATGCTGTTTGGCATGCAAGTAGTCCCCTGATATAGCTTCACCAGATTGACACCTCATTTTTAGGTATGTCTGGTGCTGCTCCTGGCATGCCCTCCTCACCCTTCATTGAACCAGGGTTAATCCCCTGGCTTAGTGGTAATGGTGGAGTAGGGGATATGCCGGGTCATGAGGTTATAGATTGTGTTCGAGTACAATTCTGCTGCTGCTGATGGCCCACAGCGCCCCATGGATGTCATGGGTGCCCAGACTCGAGTTGCTAGATCGGTTCGAAATCTATCCCATTTAGCACAGTGGTAGTGCCACACAACACGATGGAGGGTATATGGGTGTGTGTCAGTATTTACAGGGGGTCTCTGCATGTGTGTCAGTATTTGAAAGGGGACCTCTGAGAGTGTGTCAGTATTTACAGGGGGTCTCTGGGTGGATGTCAGTATTTACAGGGGGGTCTCTGGGACCGTGTCAGTATTTACAGAGGGTCTCTGGGTGTATGTCAGTATTTACAGGGGGGTCTCTGGGAGTGTGTCAGTATTTACAGAGGGTCTCTGGGTGTATGTCAGTATTTACAGGGGGGTCTCTGGGAGCATGTCAGTATTTACAGAGGGTCTCTGGGAGTGTGTCAGTATTTATGGGGGGTCTCTGGGAGTGTGTCAGTATTTATAGAGGGTCTCTGGGTCTATGTCAGTATTTATGGGGGGTCTCTGGGAGCATGTCAGTATTTACAGGAAGTCTCTGGGAGTGTGTCAGTATTTATGGGGGGTCTCTGGGAGTGTGTCAGCATTTACAGGGGGGTCTCTGGGAGCATGTCAGTATTTATGGGGGGTCTCTGGGTGGATGTCAGTATTTACAGGGGGTCTCTGGGTGGATGTCAGTATTTACAGGGGGGTCTCTGGGAGCGTGTCAGTATTTACAGAGGGTCTCTGGGTGTATGTCAGTATTTACAGGGGGGTCTCTGGGAGTGTGTCAGTATTTACAGAGGGTCTCTGGGTGTATGTCAGTATTTACAGGGGGGTCTCTGGGAGCATGTCAGTATTTACAGAGGGTCTCTGGGAGTGTGTCAGTATTTATGGGGGGTCTCTGGGAGTGTGTCAGTATTTATAGAGGGTCTCTGGGTCTATGTCAGTATTTATAGGGGGTCTCTGGGAGCATGTCAGTATTTACAGGAAGTCTCTGGGAGTGTGTCAGTATTTATGGGGGGTCTCTGGGAGTGTGTCAGCATTTACAGGGGGGTCTCTGGGAGCATGTCAGTATTTATGGGGGGTCTCTGGGAGTGTGTCAGTATTTACAGGGGGGTCTCTGGGAGTGTGTCAGTATTTACAGGGGGGTCTCTGGGTGTATGTCAGTATTTACAGGAAGTCTCTGGGAGTGTGTCAGTACTTATGGGGGGTCTCTGGGAGTGTGTCAGTATTTATGGGGGGTCTCTGGGAGTGTGTCAGTATTTATGGGGGGTCTCTGGGAGTGTGTCCGTATTTATGGGGGGTCTCTGGGAGTGTGTCAGTATTTACAGGGGGTCTCTGGGAGTGTGTCAGTATTTACAGGGGGTCTCTGGGAGTGTGTCAGTATTTACAGGAGGTCTCTGGGTGTATGTCAGTATTTACAGGGGGTCTCTGGGCGTTTGTCAGTATTTACAGGGGGTCTCTGGGAGTGTGTCAGTATTTATAAGGGGTCTCTGGGTGTATGTCAGTATTTACAGGGGGTCTCTGGGCGTTTGTCAGTATTTACAGGGGGTCTCTGGGCGTTTGTCAGTATTTACAGAAAGTCTCTGGGAGTGTGTCAGATTCCTCAAAGGGTTACAATCGAGCGTTTGTGTTTGCAGAGGGAACTATGTCACCATTTCCAGGGCATCTCCTACACAGAGATGTCTGAAAGCACTGCGCTACTAGACTGATGTTGAATTGCGATCAGTGTTTGTGCTGGTGACTCATTCACATCCGATCCTTCGGGGCAGCAGAAGCCTTTGTCTCCCCCGAAGCGTGAGGTGGATTCAAGCCCAGGCTGAAAGAACCAAATTCTAACCTAATGGGCTATACATCTCGGGCGGAATGTTTTGGCGGGGGCGGGGGCCATAAAATGCGACCAGCCGTTCAAAAGCCCATTGACTTCGGCGGGAGCGTAAAATCCCACCAGTGTAAATTTCCGCCCCTCATTATTATTTTTCTTGGTGGCATTCATACTGTTGATGCTCTGAAGAATTTGAAGGCTGGCTAAGTTTTGGGAATGTGCAGTTTGTGCACTTAGTGTCTTGGTCTCCTCACCATCTGTCAGCCAGACAGCTAGATTGTTGGGAGCGCACAGTAGTAGATGCCATGTCTGGCTGCAACATCTGTCCCTGAAACTGGCCTCCTCTGGGAAAAGCTGGGACGTGGGGTCCGCACCTTTAACTCTTAAAAGGGCAACTCTGTACAGATTACCGGCAATTCAAAAACCGACAACAGGAGCCATGCCTCTTGAAATGGCGGCTCCATGCTGATTGCTGCTAGGTTAACACGATTTGAGCAGTGTTTTGGCAGGTTTTCCTACCCTTTAGCATAGGCCTGTTCATTTAAATGGACAGGAAATCATGTGAATCTCCCCACGTGTGATATTCCTCTGCATGCTGCTCCCAATTCACCCAAGGTGTCGGAGCAAAAGCTTCATATAATCATTTAGAATTCACAGCAACAGACTCGGGTAGTGACAAGAGGCAAAGCACCTTTTCATTGTGCCCTATATTTACAACCTGACAAGACTGCTTTTGAAGATCCTGAAAGCTAAACTAAAGTACCGCAGCTTTAAAGATTAATCACTCTCCGGGTAAAGAGCTTTCTCCTGAATTCTCTATTGGGTTCATTAGTGACTATTATGTTTCTGATTCCTAATCTTGGTCTTCTTCACCAGTGGAAACATCTTCGCTATGCCTAGCCTGGTAAACCCTTTCTCAATCTTAAAGATTTATATCAGGTCACGACTTCTAGAGCAGAATTTTGCCCTTGTCGGGCAGGCTTGGCGGGGGGGCGGGGGGGCGGGACCGTGATTTCACGCTAGTGGGCCAATTAAGGCCGGCCCAGTGTGAAACGTGTGCTACAGCGCCCAGTGCTGCCTGTGCATTGTTGGGGGGGTGGGGGGGGGTGGCGGGGGGGTGAAGGTGGGGTGAGTTGGATGAGTGAGGCGAGCAGGGAACTTCGTGGGTGCGGGCTGTAAAAGCTCCCTGAGGCACTGAGCTGCCTCAGGGAGAGGAAGAGTTCTGAAAAGCAAAAATAAAGAATTTTTAAATGTTAAAAGAAACACGTCCCCTTCATATGACCCTGTCACATGAGCAGGGACATGTTATGAATGAGATGTAAAACTTTTTATTTTGTTTTTTATTTGCTGTTGGAAACCTCATCCGGCCCCGTGGATGAGGTTTCCTAAAGAAGTTCAAAGGCCGCTTGGCCTTTTCGCCTGTCCGCCAACGGTAAGGTTGGACGGGCAGTGAAATATGTAAGTTAATTAATACTTTAATGGCCTTAATAGGCCTTCTAATTGTCAGCGGGCGCGCTGCTGATTCCGAAATATCGCATGACTGCACATTGACATCGGATCGCTTGCCCGACATCATCGTGCGTCAGTTCATGCTCGAGGGGGTTGGGCACGTGCCCACCCGCCAAGGTGAAAACTCTGCCCCTAATTTCTAAAGAGCTCCAGTCCATTCAGTCTGTTCTGTTAAGTATCTCCTCCCAAGACAGAGATGAGGAAAAATTCTTACTCCCTGAGGGCCGTGAGTGTTTGGGGAACTCTCTTCCTCAAAAGGCGGTGGAAGCAGAATCTTTGAATATTTTAAAGGCGGAGCTAGATAGATTCTCAATTAACAAGGGGGTGAAAGGTTATCGGGGGGTAGGTGGGAATGTGGGGTTGAGGTTACAATCAGATCAGCCACGACCTTATTGAATGATGGAGCAGGCTCGAGGGGCTGAGTGACCTGCTCCTGCTCCTAATTCGTGTGTTCGTATGTATGTTCATATGTTCAGTTCTGCTGTCCTCCATGTAAATACCTTGTTCCACCCCTCTATATCTTTTTTAGGATATGGAGACCGGAGCTGATCATCATATAAGTGTGGTCTAACCTAAGCTCTGTGCAAGTTTAGCACTGATCCCTTGCACTCCTCGTGCTATGTCACCATCTGACATCAGGTTAAGTTCTTCACCTTGGCATTTTCACCATTGCAAAGACTTGGTTATCATAGAACGCCATATGCTTCATTTCTTCTCTTGACTAATACTCTATTCCAGGCTCCATAGACTCACTCTAGTCTTTCGCCACTTAATTAACACAGGTAAGTCCTCCTCTGCCCTGCCTTCTTCCATGGCTCACAGTACACCGTCCTACCTGCTCTTCCTCCTCCTCGTGCTCAGTTTGTTGAAAATGAAGACATGTTAGGAACACAGAAAGTGGAGTAGGCCATTCAGCCCCTCAAGCCTAGAGCAAAAAAAGATCACTCAACTAGATCATGACTGACCCTTATCTTAGCTCCATCTTAGTTCTATAACTTTAATCCCCTTGCCGAACAAAAACCTATCAACCTCTGTTTTGAAATTCTCAATTGAGCCAGCTAGGCTCAACATCTTACTAGGGGAGAGAGTTCCAGATTTCCACTACCCCTGTGGGTGAACAAGTGCCTCTTGAAACCATCGCTGAACGGCCTAGCTCGAACTTAAAGGCTTTGCCCTCTTGTTTTGAACTGCTCCCCCCCAGAAGAAACAGTTTCTCTCCATCGGCCCTATCAACCTCTTTAATCATATTAAACACTTCATTTAGATCGTCCTTATTCTCCTATGCTCAAGGGAATACATACCAGCCTATGTGACCTGTCCTCGTTATTTAACTCTTTTAGCCTGGTGCCATTCTGGTGGCACTAGTTGCTCTTATTCATTCTCCATAAAATGTGTAATCCCTTACCCCCCTTAATCACCTCTGTGCTCGCTGACCTACCTTGGCTCCCGCTCAAGCAATGTCCTGTTTTTAAAATTCTCATCCTTGTTTTCAAATCCCTCCATGGCCTCAACCCCTCTGTAATCTCCTCTACCCCCACAACCTTCCGCCGCTATAATTCTGGTCTCTTGTGCGTTCCCAATTATAATGACTCCACCAATGGTGGCTGTGCTTTCATTTGCCTAGTTCCCAAGCGCTGTAATGCCCTCCCTACACCCCTCCACCTCCCTATCACAGTTCCCTCCTTTTCTTAAAGCTTACCTCCTCCTCCAAGCTTTTGGGCACTGACCTAATACCTGCTTAAGTGGCTCGGTGTCCTGCTTTATTTTCATGATTCTCCAGGGATGTTTCATTATGTTAAAGGTGCTATAGAAATACAAGTTGTTGTTGTTATTCATGTACCGGCTTTTAAAACCCAAGTTGAGTGCCATCCTGCCACGCGTTCTTAATTTGTGCTGTCTTCTGCAGCCGAATGACCAGATGAGGCATGAACAGCAAATTTACCTGCATCTTAAATGTTGAGAGTAGTCCTGTTCAGTGGGCAACTGCGATATGGCCTTTAAACGCAGATGTGACTCCCCAAGTAATATCCTGCTGGTGATGCAATGATTACCCAGATGCACTTTGAAATGCGTTGCATGTCACTGAGTCACAGTTAAATTAATTTTCACCTCAAGTCTCTAGTTCCTGGGCTTTGAAGATGGCACAAAAACCCATGCAAGGTGACTTTATAGCTTTGGTCAGAGGTTTTTAATGATCTAGCTTTAGGGCTGCCACGCAATGCTATCATCTTCATGGGGCAGAATTTTCATGGTGACGTGTGGGGGGGTGGGACCCGCACGTCAGTGCATAAAATGGGGGGGTGGGCCCCACACGTCAGTGCGTAAAATGGCGTGTGGTGATGTCGGGCGAGTGTCCCGACGTCACCGCGCGCCATCGCGATATTTTGTTGGGCGGGCGGGCGATGAAGTGCGACGCGCGCCCGCCATTAATTAACGGGCTAGTTAAGGCTCTTAACTCGGCAATCGACGCCGATTTTCTGGCGCCCGTGCGATCTTCGGCTCGGCGTACGGGCGCAACGGGCAGGCGGGTAAGAGACTTTTTAATAAAACTCATCTGCGGGCGGGATGAGAGGGCTCCGTGGGGTTGTCAATCTGATCTGTGAAGTATTTATTGCAGGAAGTGTTTTAAACTTGCCTGTGTGATCTGTAGCAGGTCAGAACAAATTCCAGCCGCTTTCTCAGTACTTTGAACCTTCAGCTCAGCACTCTGCAGTCAGGAATCTTTATCGGGCCTGCAGCTTTCCGGAGGCCTCCCCTTAGCCTGGGTATGGGTTCTGACATGTCTACTGGACACTCCTCTGAAGAGGAAGGGAGGGATAGAATGAGGAGGAGGCCAGGAGTGCACAATCAGCCTCCAGGGGAGCCACCTTTGGGAGGACAGGCGCAGTCACAAGGGGCGCAGGGCCAAAAGGTAGTCCAAGGTGGAAGGGGCTGCAGAAGATGCCACTATCCTGCTGCCAGGGTATACAGGTGGCAAAGCAGCTACCTCAGTATGACTGAGGTGCAGTGCCGAAGGAGGCTCCAACTCTCAAGGAAGACAGTCAATTATATCTGTCAAATGATTGGCCCTGAGATCTCCCCTAACTGTGTGGGTGGACACCCCATGCCAGCGGCTCTGAAGGTCACAGTTGCCCTCCACTTCTATGTCTCTGGCTCTTTCCAGGGCTCGGTGGGTGATCTTCGCGGTGTCTCCCAATCAGCTGTCCACACTTGTGTCAAGCAGGTTACAGACGCTCTGTTCAGACGGGCGTTGACCTTCATCCATTTCCACTGGGACCAAGCAAGTCCGATACAGTGAGTCAGAGGCTTCGTGGCCATTGCTGGCTTCCCCCGTGTCCAGGGTGCTATAGACTGTACACATGTGGCCATCAAGGCGCCAGCAGGTGAGCCCGGTGCCTTCATCAACAGGAAGGGCTTCCACTCCATGAACGTGCAGATAGTGTGTGATCAGAGGATGCAGATTCTGCAAGTGTGTGCAAGGTACCCAGGCAGCTCCCACAATGCCTACATCCTCAGACACTCCCAGGTGCCGGGGCTCTTCAGTGCTCCAGCCCGGCTGGATGGTTGGCTGCTGGGTGTCAAGGTCTATCCCCTCAGAAGGTGACTCATGACGCCTCTCCGCCATCCAAGAACAGAGGCTGAGCAGCGGTACAATAGGAGCCACTCCTCCACAAGGGCTGTGGTGGAGAGAACCATCGGTCTTCTCAAGATGTGCTTCCAATGCCTGGACCGCTCAGGGGGTGCACTCCAGTACACCCCAGATTGCGTCTCGGTGATAGTGGTTGCATGTTGCGCTCTGCACAATCTTGCGCTGGAAAGGGGGGACGCAGTGGACGATGAAGACGTTGACGCAGTGGATGAGGCTGCACATGATGAATCCAGCAGTGGCTCAGAGGATGAGGAAGCACAGGGCGATGATGAGGGGCAGCACGCCGACCCGCTATTACACCAAGGAGGCAGGGACACCCGGGAGACTTTAATCCAACGAACCTTCAGCTAGACCCACACTCATGGATCAGGAGGACTAGCCTTGCCTGGCGCTTCCAGATGCAGCACTTAAGTGCTAAATCTGCCACTTCATCAGCTGCAACTAAGGGCTTTGGACATAAACCTCAGTGTCCACTCACTCATGACATGTCTGTAAATCATACAAATGCAGCACCAAGGAGCCACCCTCAGCCTTGGTAACACATCTAGATTTAATTTCATCCATGTTATGGTGCAATAAAATGAAAGAAAAATGTTTTTACAACAGCAATAAATAATAATTCCCTAATCTAGGGCCTACACAAAAACACCAGTGAGAAACCCATGGAGTGCCTAACGTGCCTGATGCTTTCGTTTTCGGGTGCTACGTCTAGATGCCGCCCTGTCGCTCGGAGTGGCTTGTGAGCCAGCCTGCTGACTCTGCTGTCCTGTTGGCCTCGATGACCTTGGCGGCCGTCCTCTGGCCCTTGGGGCCTGTGCTGGCCCCACCTGGGAGGGAGTGGCCAGTTCCAGAACTGGCACCTCCCCAGTTGTCACAGTCTCATCAGATGCAACAGTCACTGGCAGAGGGGTGGAGGAGCTGCTGCCCTCATCCAGAGTGCCCTGAGAGGAGCCCGCAGAGACGACAAGCAGCTGCTGCACCGACGTGAGGTCGCTTCGGACCTCCCTGCTCACCATGGATGGATGGGCACTGAGCTGGGAAACCATCTTCCACATTGCCAATGACCAGCTGTGGCCACCGGTGTTGTGAGGGCTGCAGGTCCGAGCGTATCCCCAGGAGAAGCTGCTTGTTCTCCTGGAAGCCCCTCTCCAGGAGAGGCGCCACTCTTTCCATGGAGGAAGCCTGACGCTCTGACATGAGGCTCATGGCATCACTCATGCTCAGTGTGGACTCCTCCACCATGGACACCAAGCGACACACAGCCTCATGCAACACTCCCAGATGCTCCCGCGCACCCGGCCGCATTTCCTGCAGCTGCTGCGTTGCGGACGACTCCAGAGGCACATCATCCCGCCCCAACTCAGCATGTGCCTAGTCCCCTGCAGTCCTCCGGCTGCTGGCGCCATCTGCACTCTCTGTCTCTGCCATCTCCTCCAGCGATTGTGAAGTGCCCTCTCCACTGTGCCCCGGGACACTAACCGATGTTCCAATGCCCACTGAGGTGCTAGTATCTGCGCTGGTGCCTGCCTCACTGAAATGGTGTGACACTGGTGACAGTTCAGGGCCCTCAGGTATGAGAGGGGGCATCTGTAATGGAGCCTGGTCGGCAGCCTCTGATGATGCTGAAATGAACAACAAGGACAGTGGATCAGTTAGCGTCCACACAGTGACACACTTCATCCCTTTCCCCCAGGCTCATTATGCGCTCAACCTTCCAGAACCTATGGACACGAATATTGGTGGAGTGGCAGATAGTCAGGAGGAGACGCAAACATTACAGGCGGATACAGACAGGCTGGTCAGATGGCCTAAGGAATGCCAAATAGAATGTTATGTGGATAGGTGTGAGGTGATGCACTTGGGCAGGACAAACAAGGTACGGGAATACACGAGGAATGGTAGGACCGTGGAAAGTAATGAGGATCAGAGGGACCTTGCTGGGGATGTCGACAGGCCCGTTAAGGTAGCGGGACAGGAACATAAGGCGTTTAAGAAGGTAAATGCCATACTTGCCTTTATTAGCCGAGGAACAGAATGTAGGAACCGGAAGGCCATGTTGCAAGTGCAGAAAATGCTACCTAGGCCACAGCTACACTTCTGTGTTCAGTTGTGATCAGCGCTTCACGGGAGGGATGTGATTGGAGTGGAGAGAGTGCAGAGGTCGCTGACCAGGATGCATGCTGGGCTGGAGAGTTGGAGTTATGAGGACACATAGCATAGACTGGGGATATTTGCTGTGGAGCACAGGAGATTGAGGGGTGACATTATTGAGCTTCATAACATTATGAGGGACATAGGTAGAGTGGACAGAAAGGAACTTTTCCCCTTGGTGGAGGGATGACTAACCTGGTGGCATTGATTTAAGGCAAGGGGCATGAGGTTGACAGGCGAGGTGATGAGGAACTCTTGTACACAGTAATGTGGCACACACTGGCTGAAAGGGTGGTGGATGCAGAAACCCTCCTAAGATGTAATAAGTATTTGGATGTGCAGTTGCGATGCCATGGCATACAAGGCCATGGGGATAGTGGTCGGAAATGGGGTAAGGCGACTTTGGAAGGTGGTTGACACGCGCATCTTCGAAGGGCTGAGGGACCTTTGACTATGACCCACACCTCTGACTCCATCAGTCTGTGAATGAGCAGTGTTGCTACATTAATGATTCCAATAATCATCAGTGCTATGGATGGTGGGAAGACAGAGCGGATGTAACTGTGGACCTCAAATACCTGGCCATTCCACCCCAGCCTTACCGACACCTGTGGACCTGGGCTCATGGCGCCTTTCAAGCTCCAGGGCCTCCTGCTCAAAACGGCTCAATATCACCAGCTGGGCCTGGCCGCCTCCAGTGCGCAAACGCTCATAAGCATTATGCGCATTTTTCTCCTGCAAAACAGAGAAGGCCATTCATTGCAGCTAATCGCACATGTACTCTGCACGTGCACGCCGCACCCCAACCACAGTGGCCCATCTGAGGCCTCCAGTGCCTCCTGTCCACGCTACTGCTGATCGGTCACAAAAATATAGTACAACTGCTCCCAAACCACCCCCCCCACCCAACGGCCACCTTGGACACATTCTGCGTCCATCACTTTCAGAAACACACGGGTCTTAGCTCCCATGGCAAGGAGGCACAACTAGGTGCGGTGTCGAGGGCACCAGATGGATCTTGGCCACGAGACCTTGAGGCTCCCCTTCCCACAATCTCATCACCGTGAATAGGACATGTGTGGGAGTTCTGAGTATGTGCCTAGCTGCATCTCCTGCAGGTTGCCCCCAGACTACTCATGTGCAATTAAGACCAACACATGGTGCGGGGAGAACCCATCTTCTCATGAACCACTGAGGCTGATGTAAGCATAGGCACTATCTGTTTGCCCACCCAGCGTGGGACAAATGCTCAACATGAATCAATGCAGTCATGACAGTAAGACTTGGGGGTGGGGGAGTGGGAGGGTCCTCAAAGGTTAAGGCTACCTGCTGGGTTAAATGCCCAACACCAACATGGCACTCACCCTTCCAGAGCGCAACAAATCATTGAAGCGCTTACGGCACTGGACCCAGGTGTGCCGCACCACGTCGCGGGAGCTCACCACCTCCGCCACCCTCCTCCCAGGCACGTTTCATCATGTCGGTGGGGGGGGCCTCCTCCTTCTGTCCTGGGGAACCAGCACCTCCTGCTGTGTTGCCACCTCCTCGAGGAGGGTAGCAAGGCAGTCGTCCGAAAAGCGAGGGGCGCATTGGCCCGTGGATGAGATTTGCTAAAAAATCGAAAGGCCTCCTGGCCGACTTGCCCACCTGCCAACTGTAAGGTTGGACGGGCAGTGAAAAATAGCTTTTAATTAATACATTAGTGGCCTTAATAGGCCTCTTAATTGTCGGCAGGCTTGCTGCCAACCCTTGCGCACGCCTGTCAACCGAAATATTGCACGAATGCGCCATGACGTTGGGACGCCCGCCTGACATCATCGCGTACTATTTTACGCCTGATCGGGTCAAGCGCTCGCCTGCCCACAGGACATAAAATCCTGCCCATACTCTAGTATGTGCGTGCATGTGTGTGTTTATGCATCTATGCATGGCTGCATGCATGTGTGTATGTGTGTATATGTCCCTGCATGTATGTATGCTTGTGCGCATGGGTGTCGATGTACACATATGGCCGTGCATGTACGTGTGTATGTTGTGCGCGGCCCACAGGTCTAAACTAAGGTAACTGTTGTAAAGACCCCTTATAATTTGTACCTGAGCCCAAATGCCAAAGGATATTCTAAATGCCTTTTAAAAAGTGGAATTGTAATACTACTTTGAGTGGACTCTGCTGTTGCAGAGGAGCTACATGTGTTTTGAATTTTGGTTTGATTTGTTGCATAATGCTATTCTCATCTTTCTGCCTGTAGGCTCCAATTAATGGCTCTGCCCAGTGTAATAGTGGACACAAAGTCTTGAGTAATATATTACAGGGAGTTTCTTAGTATTATATTAACAAGAATCTGCTGAGTCTAAAGAAAAGCTCCTTCCTGTTGCAATTAGGGGAACATTCGGAACAATTTTCCTTTAATGCTCAGCTGAGTTCCCTCAAGGTCAAGAACACGATTAGATTATTTGCATCATTGAGCTAAGCTGTGAGAATTGATGCTGCAAGCAAAATGAGGCCAGAAACAAGCCTTTGGTGGAAACCAACAATCCCTTGTTCTTTATGTAGCTGTTAAAACATTTTTTTCACACTTCCTTAACCACTCTCGCTGTTGACCTAACAGAGCAGAGCCACATGCTGACAATGAGGTTTGTTGAGCTTGCTTGGAACCAAGCCTTCTAGCCATGTTGGAATATTGGCAGTGGCATCCAGGAGCATTAATGTCACTAATCCTTGGGTCGAGCTGAGTTAGAGAAGGGCATGCTTGGGTTGTCAACATGCCAGGATTGCCCCAGGTTTTTACAACTGCAATCGATAATTCCAGATTTTTATTGAATTCAGATTTCACCATCTGCCATGGTGGGATTTGAATGTGGGTCTCTGGAATACTAGCCCAGTGACCGCTATGCCACCATCTCCCCAGTTACATCCTAATGTCCTGGACACTGATATATGAGCATCCCCCAGAGGACAATCATTGAGGCAATGAAGAATTTGGTTTACTTTTTCGAGTTTCCTTCCATGCTTTTGTTCATTAGTCGTACAAACATTGGGCAAGGGGTTGATTGACTGACAATCAAGAATCATACAATCAGGTAATGAGGAGCCTATGCGCTTTCCGATTGGCCCCGGGTAGGTGGTGTACCATGAGTGCGGACATGTTTGGCGACCAATGGCGGGAGTGTGGGAGTGAGGCAGGGCAGTGGCAGGACATCCTGTGAGGACGCCTCCAGGAATAGGTCCAGAGGAGAGTTGGCAACCCTAGCTGGTGCATGAGGACCACCAAATGGAGGTTGCAGTGGTGATTCTTTTCCATCCAAGAAGGAGAGTTTGGGGTGGGTTTGCATCTTCATTTCCCAGCCCAAAGTTCAGCATCATCTGGGCAGAATGCAGAGCGGAATGTTACTTGGGCAGGATTGCACACCCTATAGTGGATTCTGCCTGATCTTTGAGACCAAGGTGATGCTTCATGTCCAGACAGTAAAGATTAAAATTACCATCTCTCGGGGAGGAGACTATCTAAGTTATTTATATCAGAATATTTATAGGGGAAGGTACAAGAGTTTTAAAACATTTCCTGACATTGAAATGTGCCCCATAAATACTGCCTGTGATTCCTATCCCAAGAGTCCACATCCCGGAAATTACTGTTCGTGATGTTGGAAGATTTCATATCCCACCCCAGGATTTGATGGCTAAGGAAATTGTAACATGGCCAAACAGGTGGAATATCAACCTATAAATCCTTCCAACACATGCCAATGGCAGGTGGTAAGAGTGGGAGAGATTCCTGGGCAGTCCTGCGATGAAAAGACAGTTGAAGACATAGCTCCGAATTACATAATGAATGTCAAAGTTCATGTTGCTACAGCAACTCAGACTCCTTGGGGGTGCCAGTTAGCTGGATGGGCAGTGTGGATCAGATTGGCACAAGCAGCAGCGAGTTCAACCCCTGTTCCGGCTGGAGTGGATCCAGGACCTGCCTCCTTGCCCTACCCAGATGGAGGTCACACTGCTCTGGGCCAGACCCACCCTCCGGCAGAGGACTGAAGAAGATAATGATGTTCTTCTGTTCCCTATTTTAATGAAGGCATTTATTTTAAATGAACCTGCAACTCCACTGAAATAATGAAATATTTTAAAAAGGCTACCAAGGTACTGGAGAAGGTGCAAAAATGATTTACAAGGATGATACCAGAAAAGAGAGTTTATAGCTATCTGCATCCCACCTACCGCCAATAGCCTATCACTCACTTGCTTACCAAGAATCTATCCACCTCTGTCTTAAAAATATTCAAAGACTCTGCTTCCACCACCTTTTCAGGAAGGGAGTTCCAAAGACTCACGACCCTCTGAGTGAAAAAATTTCGCCTCATCTCTGTTTAAATGGGCAACCCCTTATTTTTACACAGTGACCCCTAGTTCTAGATTCTTCCACAATGGAAACATCATCTCCACATCCACCCTGTCAAGGTCCATTAGAATCTTATATGTTTCAATTAAGTCGTCTCTTACTTTTCTAAACTCCAGCGGATACAAGCCTAGTCTGTCCAACCTTCCCTGTTAAGACAACCCACCCATTCCTGGTATTAGTCTGGTAAACCTTCTCTGAACTGCTTCCAACGCATTTACATCCTTCCTTAAATAAGGTACAATACTGTACACAGTACTCCAGATGTGGTCTCACTAGTGCCCTGTACAACTGAAGCATAAGGGTGTAGGGAAGAGACCAAAATTAGGGAACCGGAAGTATGATAGTTACAAATAAATCCAATGGGGAATTCACGATGAATCTTTTATCCAAAGAGATTCTAGAAAATGGATAAAAACAAAAAACTACTGTGGATGCAGGAAATCCAAAACAAAAACAAAATTACCTGGAAAAACTCAGCAGGTCTGGCAGCATCGGTGGAGAAGAAAAGAGTTGACGTTTCGAGTCCTCACGACCCTTGAAGGGTCGTGAGGACTCGAAACGTCAACTCTTTTCTTCTCCGCCGATGCTGCCAGACCTGCTGAGTTTTTCCAGGTAATTTTGTTCTAGAAAATGGAGCTCCTTACAACAAGGAGTTATTGAGGCAGATAGAATAAGTATATTTAAGGGAAAGCTAGACAAGTACATGTGGACAAAGGAATAGAAAGATATCCGAATGAGGTTAGGTGATGAAGGCAGGGAGGTAGTTTGTTGGGAGCATAAACTCCAGCATAGTTTAGTTGGATCAGGTGGCCTGCTTATGAACTGTACATTCTATATAATTTGATATGGAGGGGAATAGAATACTAAAGTTGGTAACAAACTCACATCTGAGTTATGAGGTTCTGGGTTCAAGTTCCACTCCAGGGTTTGAGCACAAAAGTCTACACTGACACGGCCCTGCAGTGCTGAGGGAGAGCTTTACTCTTAGAGGTGCTGTCTTTTGGATGAGATGTTAAACCAAGGCCCCATCTGCCTACCTGGGTGGATGTAAAAGAGTCCATAGCACCCTTTTGAAGAAGATCAGGGGAGTTATCCCCAGTGTCCTGGCCAATATTTATTCCTCAATCGATATCGCAAAAACAGATGATCTGGTCATTATCACATGGCTGTTTGTGGGAGCTTGCTGTGCGTAAATTGGCTGCCACGTTTCCTACATTATGACAGTGACTACACTTCAAAAAGTGCTTTGTTGGCTGTAAAGCACAATATAAATACAAGTCCTATTTTTTTTTTAAAGTGTTTGACCATTAATACTAGCAACAATAATTCTCAGGCATGTATTTTCATCTCCTGCCTTTGAAAATCTAGCATTCTTACCGATTTGACATTGTCCACAAACTTAGATATTTGAGGACGATTATTTTGCAGGTATTTTGAAGCCACAAGCATAGGCTGGGCATGGGTCCAGGTGCAGAATCGGCGGCATAAATTTGTAGCCCGCCCTCCGATTGTTGTCCACGTGTAGCGAGGTCCATACCAGCTGTGGAAACTTACAATTCCTCTCCTTTCATTTCAGTACCTCCAGGTGAATCTTACAGATATTGTGAATAGTAGCGATTGCAGGATTAATCCACGGATGAATGTAATCCAGTGGCTCTTGTCACAAAAACCTCAATATAAAAGCTCAATTAATCAAAAAGGAAAGGATTTGCATCTGAATTATTATGTTCTTGATATTTATAGAAACTGCCATTGTCCACCAGTCCTATTTTAATTTGGCTAATTTATTAACATGATTTGCAACTTCCAGATTTGTCATAAAGAGCTCTCACTTTAACCAGACATTCCTTCAGGGGCAACTTAGCTGCTTTATGAACATTAAGACACATATTTGCTACATAACCCATAATTCGTCATTATCCCCAGTTCTGCTAAATCTTCACGGAACTCTGATAAATCTGTTGGGCATGATTCGCCTTTTATGAAACTCTGTTGGCCTGGGATTGTTGCCTTCAGTCTTACTAAATGTGCTTGTATTAGCATTGCTTATAATGAACTACTTTCACTACCTTCTTTGATAGACATAAAATTAATCCATTAATAATTATGGATCTGACGTTTGTATTAACAAGAAGATATTTTGAAAGATGTGTTAACATCAAGAAAACGCAAGCTCGGAAAAAACTCATATGTGACATTCTGTCCACTTTTCTGCGTGACTCAGAGACCTGGGCACTAAGTAAAGATCTGCGGAAGAAAATAGGGGCCTTTGAAATGTGAACGCTGAGACGCTTGCTAAAAATTCCAATCACAGACCATAAGACAAATGAAGAGGTACTTGAAAGAGCGAGAGCGAAAAGAACTCTTAAGAAGTGACATCCAGAAAAGATAATGTCAGTATTTCAACCATTTATTCAGAGCTGAAAAGCTATGGAGATCTTTTCCGGATGGCAAAGTGGAGGGCAGCAGGAAGAGGGGTCAACCTAGGCGTGGTTGGATGAAGGACATCATGGAATGGTGGCAGATAAGCTACAGTGGATGTGTAGGGATGGTGCAAGACAGACCAGTTTGACATGCCATAACAGCAGACCTCCTGTAGGAGTAGCTACAAGCAAGATAGGACAGGATCTTGTCATCCATTCCCTCAGCACTTAGCTTCGGTGAGCTGCTCCAGCTCCTCAACTTCTGCTTCCATTTCTTTAAATACAGTAGGTTGTACTCCATCCCTTCCTGATGCCCAACAAACACAGAAATACTTTAGTCTTATATGGGTGTCAGCTGAGGCTTAGTGGTACATGGCAGCCTTGTCTCTGAATCTTCAGGTTTCAGATTCAATCCCACTTCAGAGACTTGAGCACAAAATCCAGGTTGGCACTGAGGGGACTGCTGCACTGGTGGAGGTGCCATCTTTCGGATGAAACATTAAATCGAGGCCTCACCTGCCCTGAAGGACCCACGGCACTATTTCGAAGCGGAACAGGGGAGTTATCCCCAGAGTCCTCAGCCAATATCACTTAAAAAAGATGATCTGGTGATTATCTCATTGCTCTTTGTGGGAGCTTGCTGTGTACGCATTGGCTACCTTTTTTCTTTATTACAACAGTCACTGCACTTCCAAAGTACCTCATTGGTCGGAAAGTGCTTTGTGACATTTTGAGTTGTGCAAGGCTGTATAGAAATGTAAGATTTTCTTTTCTTTCAATGGTTTAAACATATATTCTAATAGGGGGAGTTGAATGTAGGGGTTCCTGTGCTCCTGTTAGGACTAACAAACGGTTATTTTAGGGAATGGCTGAACATTTCAGGTTGGTAATTCAATCAGTAATTTGGAGAAATTTTCTTGATCACCTTCAGGGGTCAAAGGGAAATTCGATAGTGTTTTAGCTTCTTGAAAGTTGTATCTTTTACAGGGAAAAAAAATTAGTTGGCTAAGAGTCCATGACAGAGCAAGTTATACATGGTTGGTCGGGAGTAATGGATTCAAAAGCCATATGGGCCTTTTTTTTTGCATTCCACAGTTTATGGCCTTGAAATTATGTTGTGAGGTACGACGTCTGAACACATAACACATTCATCTCAACTTCCTCTCTGCGCAATTGTAGCAGAGATGGATTAATGCTTCCGACTTCAGACAATGTTTAAATCCCTAGCCATAATTTCAAGGGCTCTGTGATACAGCTGTCGCTGTTGGAGTGAGGACACTAGGTGTTTTATACATCAGAGTTCTTCTGGCAGACCCAATCGCTTCATTGTTCAGGTGCAGTTTGGGACTGCTGTGCATTTCTAACACGTCCTGTTTTCATTTTAGGGACTTTATACATCATTTCTGTAGTTGTGAGGCTTAAGGTGTAAGTTTGAGTAGTAAACAGACAGGGAATGATCTGCAGTAGGTCCAGATTATCTCGTTGCTGCATGTGGGAGCTTGCTGTGCACAAATTGGCTGCCATGTTTCCTACATTACAAGAGTGGCAGACACTTCACCAACAACAATATACTTTGTTAGTTGTGGAGAGTTCCTTAAGAAATCCTGAGGCTGTGAAAGGTGCAATATAAACCCCAATCTTTTTTCATTCTTTCCTTCTTTCTTTCTTAACCATTTTCAAGTCTTTGAAAATCCAGGTCATGATCCTAGCATTCACTCCCAGGTGGACCCCATTTGTCAGAATTGCACCCATTATCTGGCCATACACAGGCCACTCTGTAGGCCCGGAGTATGGGAACTACCTAACTAGGGATTGTCCACACTTTGGACCGTTTCCCTCTTCCCCCGACCCCATTTCAAAGAAGGACATGTTCAGAGAGGCCAGGGGCTGTGTTTTTTAATACATCCTTGGGATGTGGGCATCGCTGACAAGGGCACATTTATTGCCCATTACTTATTGCCCTTGAAAAGGTGGTGATGAGTACTTTCTTGAACTGCTGCAGTCTAAGTGGTGTGGATACATCCAGCAGTGCTGTTAAGGAGTTTCAGGATTTTGACCCAGCAACAATGAAGGAATGGTGATATACAGTAAAATCTCTGTCATTTGGCACTCTACCAATTGGAATTCTCTATTAATCAGAATTCTGGTGCTGGGTCTGTCAGGTCTGTTTTTTGACTGAAGATGTCTCTCGTCCTTCAGAAATCGGCGCTAACACTTGTTCCCCATCAGTCCAACTATCACAGAACTGCTAATAATTGTCGAACTCACAGGTAGTTGTTAACCATGGCCTGTGCTCCAGTCTCAGCCTCCCACTATTCTGCAGCTCCATGTTCCCTCAGCGCCATTCACTAGATTCGCATGCTCCCAAGCCTCTTGTGACACCCCGATACCCGCATTACCGTGACATCACCCTGGAGTTTCCTGATCAGATGAAAACGCGGGACTCACCTTACATCTTAGTTAACTGGCATTATTTGATAAATCAGCAGCTCCCATTCCCAGAGCATGCCAGATAACAGAGATTTTACCGTGGCAAGTCAGGATGGTGTGTGGCTTGGAGGGGAACTTGCAGGTGGTGGTGTTCCCATGCACCTGCTGCCCTTGACCTTCCAGGTGGTAGTGGCTTTGGGTTTTGGAAGGTGCTGTTGAAGGAGCCTTGGTGAGTTGCTGCAGTGCATCTTGTAGATGGTACACACTGCAGCCACTGCTCGTCAGTGTTGGAGGGAGTGAATGTTTAAGGTGGTGGGTGGGGTGCCAGTCAAGCGGGGCTGCTTTGTCCTGGATGGTGTCGAGCTTCTTGAGTGTTGTTGGAGCTGCACGCATCCAGGCAAGTGGGGAGGAACTTGCAGGTGAAGCGTTTGCTCCCCACAAACAGACCATCTTGCAATCCTAGGACTTGCTGTAACCAGGTTTTGGCCAAGCTTCCAGTTTCCAGCAAGCTACAGAATCAAATCTCCTATCTGCAGCTCACAACAACTTAGCCCCCTGTAACAAAAACAGAAAATGCTGGAAAAACTCAGCAGTTCTAACAGCATCTGTGGAGAGATAAAAAACAGAGTCAACATTTCGAGTCTATATGACTCTTTTTCAGAGCCCTCTGTGGGCTGTGCAGAGATTTGTTTGGATTGTTTCTATCTTATATAGAATTTACAAGGCAGAGGTGGCTGTGCTGGTGTTTATACTCCACACAAGCCACCTCGCACCCTACCCCATCTAACGCTATCGGCATATTCTTGATAGCCTTCCGCCTCATGTGCTTATCGAGCTTCCCCTTCAATTCATCATGCTATTCACTCGAACTTGAGGAAATTTTTTTCACCCAGAGGGTGGTTGGAGCCTGGAAACGAACTTCCTGAAAGGGTGGTGGAGGCAGGTTCGATCGAGGTGTTCAAAAGGGAATTGGATTGCTACCTGAAAAGGGAGAATGTGCAAGGTTACGGGGATAAGACAGGGGAATGGGACTAGGCGGAATGCTCTTTCTGAGAGCCAGTGCGGACTCGAGGGGCTGAATGGCCTCCTTCTGCCCTGTAGAGATACTGTGATATTGTGAACTATTTCTTATGACAGCTGGCACCATGTTCTGGCCACCATCCAGGTGAAGAAATTTCTCCAGAATTCCTCAGTGGTTTACTTCTGATCCCTAGTTTTGGGATTTCCCCTCGAGTAGAAACATTTTCTCTCATAATTTTAAAGACCTCTAGCAGGTCACCCTCTCAGTCTTCTCTTTTCTAGGGAAAGGAATCCGTGGCCTATTCAGTCTTTCTCAACTGCTTTATCCTTTCAGTTCATCCTTTGTAAATCTCCTTTTTAACTTTTTCAATATCCCTTTTGTAATGTGGAGACTAGAGCTGTTATTGGTACTCTTAGATAAGAATATCCAACACCCTTAAGCATTTTAAGGCGGATAGCTAATTGACTAATTAGAAAGAAAAATCCTATTATGACTTTGATACCTTTGAATAGAGTGTTCTCCCAGAATGAGTTATTGTAAACAGAAAGTGCTGGAAAAGCTCAGCTAGTCTGGCAGCATCTGTGGAGAGAGAGAGAAACAGAGTTAACATTTCAAGCCCAAACTGACTCTTCTTCAGACCCGACTCCCTGCTGAGTTTTTCCAGCACTTTGTGTTTTTAGTTCAGATCGCCAGCATCCACAGTAATTTGCTTTTATTTTAGTGAGTTATTATAAGAATTTATTTTCCCGTAAACTCAACATTTGATTAATGGGCACCTCCCATGCCTGGAACATGCTGGATAACAGGGATTTTACCGCAGCTCCAAGTCAGGACGGTGTGCGGCTGGGAGGGGAACTTGCAGGTGGTGGTGTTCCCATGCATCGACTGCCCTTGGCCCCCTAGATTGTAAAGGTCAGGGGTCTGCAAGGTGCTGTCAAAGGAGCCTTGGTGAATTGCTCCAGTACATCTTGTAGATGCTACACATTACAACCACTGCGCATTGCTGGTGGAGGGAGTGAATGTTTCAGGTGATGGATGGGGCGCCAAATAAGCGGGCTGCTTTATCCTGGATTGTGCTGAGCTTCCTACATGTTGTTGGATCTGCAATCGCCCAGGAGAACGGCAAATGCTACCATTTACACAGGGGTTTTTAACTTTTGAATAGAATGAGGATTTATAACCATGTTGTATATACGGCTCTAGTTTCAAACTGCCCGGAGAACTGGACATTCCTCAGACTCTTAAGGGTGGTAAATGAACTGGGTATTAAATGTATCAGTCTCATCTAAATAGCATTGTTGAAAGTCCAGGCAGTTAAATTGTAAAAGACCGCGAGTCAGTGCCCCACAATAAAGGCGAATTCCTAAACGAGCTCTTTTTAACAGCAGAAAAAACAGCGCAGAGTGGATTTTTTTTCCCTTTTGAGTTTCTTCAGCAGGATTTTTTTTTTTGAAAGAGAGGTCTGTATGCAAGATTATGTTATTTCAAAGAGTTTGAAAATGTAATGCAATAGTCAGACATTACAGGATATGAAAGAGCACTTCCGGCATAAACAGATGTATGATAGCCCAGAATTGCCTTTATTTGTTGTAAATCACCAGATGGGACTTGAGGGAAAATGTTTCATGAAGTGAGTCGTTAGGATCTGGAATGCGCTGCCTGAGATAGTGGCGGAAGCAGATTCAGCAGCGACGTTCAAAAGGGGGTTGGATAGATATGTGAAGGGGGAGAAAATTGTAGAGCTCCGGGGAAAGAGGGACTGACTGGACAGATCTTTCAAAGAGAGCTGACTCAGGCATGATGGGCAGAAGGGCCACCTTCAGTGGCGCGTCGTTCCACAATTTTAACTGTATGATCTTCAGTGCTTTTCCTGACCATGTGGAGCCAATGTGTTCGGTGACTGAGCAGATTTATGTTTGAGTGCTGTCTTGCAAAGAGCCTCAGGAAAAGGGGGCACTGCAGGCGGAATATTGTGGAAGTGGCGGGGGTCTTGGCCACCAGCTGGAGAGCTGGCAAAGCCCCCCCCCCCCGGTGTCTCCTCTCTTTGGGAAGGCCCGCTGCACCTTGTGCCACTCAGGCACTTGACAAGCCAGCACTGGGCCTTACCCCGGGGATCAAAGGCCCTGTGGGTGGAAACCCCGCCAGCCCAGGGCTGACGGCCAGTCAGAGCCCAGCAGCTCTTCGCTACTCAGCAGCGCCACTGGGGTGATGGTGGCCACTGTTGGTACAACATCCACTCAAGGTCTTGGATCGAAGAGGGACCCAGGCACAGGTGAGTGATGGCGGGAAAGAGTTGCGGGTGGGGGGGGGGGCCGTAGGGAACAAGGAGGGGGCTTGGCAGCAAGGGCAGGGGGGGTGCGGTTTTCTCTCAGCGTGCCCTCCCTTCTCAATGGAAGGTCCCTCCAGCAGGCACCAAGTGCCTTTGAACGAGGGACCCTCCTTCCCCAGCGCCCCCCCAGGACGCCTGCCTGCCGCTGGGTTAACACCAGACATTAGTTGCCCATTGAAGGGCCTCAGTTGGTGGCAAGGCAGGAAGATTGTCCATGGGCTTTCCTACCTTGGACTTAATCAGGGGTGGACTTGGGAAGGTGGTGGGCTCCCCACCTGGCCCACCCTCCCGTTTGATTAAATGCCCCCTGCCACCAAACTCACAACGGGGGGAATGCACAAGGTATCGCCCACTGGCACGCTCGGTGGTTGATTGAGCACGTCTAGGAGCAGCTCAGTGTTAGTGCTTTGGTCAGTTGGTTACCATGACGACACAGGGACACTTTGATAATCCCAGTAAGGAGTGAAGGTTTGGCTCGAACTGATGGCCCTTGTATGAATCAAATAGTCCTTCGTTTCCAGGTTTCTGTGTATGGGGTAGTCACACTGCATTCTCTACGTGCTGGATGGTCCCACCCTGGTATGTAGGAAAGCAGAATGAATGCTATTAGCTGCCTTGTACCTTTTGACCTGAGTACAGACAGCCTGTGATTAGGAGCAGGTGCAATTTTGACTTGCAGGACACAGTTCACTCGTTTACATTAGCTTGGAGGATTTTCTGGTAGGTTTGACTATTCCCCCGCACTTTTGACCTCAGCATTACCCAGGCTGTGGATCAGGCCAGGTGGTCCCTTAGCTCCTTGTCCTCCCCTTCCACCACCCCCCCCCACCCCCCTCAAGGCTTATTGATAATGTGAGACGCGTGCTGACATGAAAAAGGGAGTAAATTCCTGGTTGCTTTGTTTAAGAGCATGCTGAGGATTCGCAGAACTGTTTACTAGTTAGCAGCTCCTTGACTTGCTCCATTGCAGATGATTGAGATTACGAAAGGGGTTTGATGTAGGGTAGGGAAGATGTTTCCACTTGAGGGAGAGACCAAAACTGTGGGCCATAAATATCAGATAGTCACCTATACATCCAGCAGGGAGTTCAGGAGAAACTTCTCAACCTGAAACGTGATAAGAATGTGGAACTTGCTACCAAACGGAGTGGCTGAGGTGAATATCTTAAAGGGGAAGCACATGAGGGAGAAAGGAATGGAAGAAGAGGTTGTTAGGGTGAGATGAGGAGGGGTGGGAGAAGGCTCATGTGCAGCATAAAGCTCAGCATATGAATGGCCTGTTTGCTGTACATTCTATGTAACTCTCCATGATTCATGCTGTTTGTGTCAATAGTTGCACTTCACAGGACCTTTCATAGATTTTGCTGAGGAGTGTCACAGATCCCAAATGCACTCGTTCAAAGCAGACCATAGACTAGCAGCTCGAAAAGGATCTCTGCTGGTCCTGGAAAAACTCAGCAGGTCTGGCAGCATCGGCGGAGGAGAGCACAGTTGACGTTTCGAGCCCTCATGACCCTTGGTTCTGTTGAAGGGTCATGAGGACTCGAAACGTCAACTGTGCTCTCCTCCGCTGATGCTGCCAGACCTGCTGAGTTTTTCCAGGTATTTCTGTTTCTGTTTTTGTTTTGGATTTCCAGCATCCGCAGTTTTTTGCTTTTATCTCTGCTGGTCCTGTTTGGAAGCAGAGTTGTCAATTTTTGTGAGGTCCAAACTGGACAAGGAGGGGTGGGGGCAAGGCGTTGAATTACGGTCATACTTCTGACGCTTGCCCTGCTGTGGAAAATTCTGGTACATTCCACGTTTAACTGACTAATTCTGCTTTAGAATTTGTTTCTGGCTCTTAGATTTCAGAACTATTAGGGACGCCCCCATTTCAAAGCCGAACAGGTAGCAACCCGGACCAGAAAGTTACATACGTTGCTTTCCCTGTTGCGGGGGCGAGATGGTGGCCTCGTGATCATGTCATTGGATTAGTTAATGCCCTGGGGGCACGGGTTCAAATCCCAGCTGGGGGGAATGTAAATTCAATTAATAAAAGCTGGAATTGAAATCTAGTCTCAGTCATGGTGATCATGACAACTATCATCAATTGTTGTAAAAACCCACCTGGTTCACAAATGCCCCTTTAGGAGAAGGAAATCTGCCATCCTTACCTGGTCTGGCCTACATGTGACTCCAAACCCACAGCGACATGGTCGACTCTTAAATGCCCTCTGAAATGGCCTAGCAAATGGCTCAGTTCAAGGGCAATTAGGGATGGGCCACAAATGCTGAACCAGCCAGCGACGCCCACATCCCCTGAAAGAACAAACAAAAATGGGAACTGTTGGCGGGTCGGAGCAAGACAAAACTGACAAACAGTTCATGACCATTTTTTTTGTCCGGTACGCTGCTTCGGAAGATTTCTCCTCTCCCCCAGAAACCTGCCACACTCCCTTCACAGACCATGGGAACTGCACAGAACAGAAAGACGTACTGGCATTTCTATGGCGCCTTTCACGACCACAGGACGTTCCGGAGGGCTTGACAGCCAGAGAAACGCTCTTTTAAAGGGTAGCCGCTGTTCGAAGCAGGAAACGCAGCAGCCAAAGTGTGCACAGCAAGCTCCCACAAACTGACGTGCGATAAGGGTTTTTAGGGGCAGAATCTTTCGTCCCACGGCCGAGCGTCCTCACCTCATCGCGCACTCTCGCCGTCTTTCGGTTGGCAGGCCGAGCGCGAGAGGCGGCGGCGTGCCCGCTGATGATGAAGAGGCCTATTGGCCAGTTGGTGGTTGGGCCAAATAGGCCAGGTGGCCTTCACAGTTTTAATGAAACCTCATCCACGGGCAGGATGAGGTTTCCAACAGTAACTAAAAAAAACAATAGACATTCTTTAGCATCGTTTTTTTTACACGTCTCTCTTCATGTGACTGAGCCAAGTGCGGAGACGTGTTTATATAACATATGAAGAGTTTATTTTTCATTTTAAAATCCGTCAGCTCCCTGAGGCAGCCCTGTGCCTCCAGCGAGCTGTCAGTGCGTGCTCACCCCCCCACCCCCACCCCCCCCCCCTCCCCCCCGGGCGCATGCACACACTTCAGCGCTCGTGCTCCTCCCGCCTCCCACCCCGGCAGCGCTGAGGCTCTTAGCGCGCCTCTCACACTGTCTGGCCGTTAATTGGTCAGCCAACGTGAAATCGCGGTCGAAGGCCGATTGCGGGCGGCGGTCGGGTCTCGTGGCTGTTCCCGAGCCTGCCCACCGCGCCCACCCGGTGAGGGCAAAACCGTGCCTCAGGTGTTGACTGAGGGGTAAATATTAGCTGGGCCACTGAGGAAGAACTCCCTTGCCCCGTTTTTGAAAGAGGGCCGTGAGATGCTTTGCGTCCACCTGTGTGGGCAGCCAGGCCCTTGGTTTAATGTCTCATCTGAAAACTGGTACTTCGTCTCTGTGTTAATCAAGAATTATTTCCACCATTTTGTGTTTTGAAAGGCTGTATTCACCGTTGGTTGGAGGTCTGATTACATTTCCAATTTTCTGTCATAAGGGCGTTGACGCTTGCTGTGCAGTGATTATCCTGGCAGTTCCCCAACCCACCCCCACCCCCACCCCCACCCCTCCTCCAGTACTTGTGATCGTTCTCCCTGTGTAACAAGTGTCGGTGACTGGACCCCTGAAGTAAAAGAAGACCTGAGTGTGTCTTTTGACCTGATAAGATGCATGAGCTGCAGGTAGCATTCTTCCCTCTGAGTCAGTTGGTCGTTGGTTCGAATTCCGCTCCTGAGCACAAAATGCTGGCTGGCGCTCCAGTACGGCACTGAGAGGCTGCGGCACGACTGGAGGTGCCATCTTTATGACGGGATGGCAAACCGAGTTCTGATGAAAGGCCACAGACTGGAAGCATTAACTTGGTTTCTCGCTTCGTCGACTTTGCCAGACCTGCACAGCTTTTACCGGCAAATTTTTTATATTTTGTCGTGGTAAAACCCGGGCCCTTTTCACCCTTTCAGGTGGGCATAGGGAGAGCGAAGGAGTTCTCCTGTGTCCTGGCCAGTATTCCTCAACCCATGCCTAAAAGTCCACGATCTGGTTATTATGACATTACTCTTCGTGGGAGCTTGCTGTGCACAAATTGGCTGGCGTGCTTCCTACATCATAGCAGTGACTACAGTGGCCTCTGGGCGCACTGGCACCATTCGTGGCCCCACCGCCTTCATTCCTGGCACACGGGCTGTCGTTGCTGCCTTTTGAATTTGCAGTTCCCCTTTAAGGGGCTGCCGTTTGATTGGTCCCCGTTTTTGTTAATTTAGTTTATTTGTCTGTAACACAAAAGAGTTACATTTCATAAAGCACTAAAGTGCTTTGGGATGCCCTGTGCTGGCAAAAGGTGCAAACGAAACGCAAGTCTCTTTCTTATAACAGC
The DNA here is from genome assembly GCF_964194155.1 of Cetorhinus maximus. Classification (NCBI taxonomy): domain Eukaryota; kingdom Metazoa; phylum Chordata; class Chondrichthyes; order Lamniformes; family Cetorhinidae; genus Cetorhinus; species Cetorhinus maximus. The sequence continues at coordinate 10,835,872 of NC_135884.1, read as the reverse complement.
AAAGGGAAAAGGACAGGAATTCAAAGCATATATTTCTTTCCATTTTCTCCACAAGCAATACATCTGTTAATAGCATTATTATATCTATCATTTAAAAAACAATAAAGTGATTTGCCATTGCATTTTAGGTAATTACTTTATTTATTGTTGACTTAAGACATTCCATTATCCGTCCGTTCTCACCTTTGATCTGGGACCCAGCCTGCTGAGCAGTTTGTGATTATGTTGAGTGTTTGACTATAAAATACCACTTAGACACCATCGATCACCAGCTATCACATCACAGCTGGAACTGGTTTGCTGACTCCATTCCAGTAAGGTGAGCCAGTGCATATTCCCCCCACTACCTGTCTCTAAGGTATGTCAGGGAATTACCTTGTTAAAAGGCCTGACCTTTCAAGATGTTTCCAAAGTATCGTACACCCCAACAAGTGCCCGAGGGGTGCACTGTTTTCTCAGCCTTGCACAGCTAGTAACTCAGGACTCTCTTTTGGGTGTTTCTGTTTGTCTATCACCTCTTATCTAGAATAAGTGTCCAATCATCCTCTTAATGGTGACTCAAGAATTATGAATCTTGTATTTGCAGGACATCCCTCACTCAGGGGGCAAGGTTACACAGTTCAAATTTATAGCGAGAGAAAGACTTGCATTTATATAGCGCCTCTCACAACTTCAGGACATCTCAAAATGCTTTAGAGGCAATGACTTTTGTTTTGCTTTTCAAGTGTAGTCTCTGTTGTAATGTAGGAAACATGACAATCAATGTGTGCGCAGCAAAGTCCCACAAACAACAATGAGATAAAGGCCAGATTATCTGTGTTTTTTATCTAAGTGATGCTGGTTGAGGGACAATTAAGCAATAGAACACTGGCATTTCTCAAAAACAGTGCCATTGGATCGTCTTATGTGGCAGGTCACCATCCCCTTTGAAAGACAGCATCTCCAACAGTGCAGCACTCCTTTAGTACTGCACAGGAGTGTCAGCCTAGATTTTGTGCTCGGGTCCGTGCAGTGGGGCTTGAACCCACAACTTTCCGACTCTGAGGTGAGAGTGCTGACTTATGGGGGAACCAGCTGATCAAGGGCCCAGGGATCGGGGGAACCACTCCATGAAGAGCACTGCTTAGCTGATCGGGAAAGAAGGGTTGGGCAAGATTTCTCAAGGAGAGCTCAGCCGAGGACAAAAGACGCAGTTGGGAATATTGCAAGGATAACAGAGAAAGGAGCAGCTAGAATAGGCAACAAGGAAGGAATCGGGAAGGGGAAGGGGGAGAATAATTGAGATCAGGAAAAGAGTAACCAAGAAAGAGATAAGGAGAGTGACAAGAGCGAGGAGAGGTGACCTGAGGGAGTAGTGTAACAAAGGAAGTGTTAGGAAAGAAAAGTAGAGACAGAAAAACAGAAACAATTGGGGAAATTCCCTGTTCAAATAAAGATAGTCACATCAACCTTTCTTCTAAGATGAACATGGAAAGAAATATCAGCTGCAGAGTGTAAGGAGGGTATTTGAGATACAGGAAAGGTGGGATGACTTTTTCCATAAACTATAAGCATGCAAGAATGGGTTTACAGTGTTCCTACACACCGGGTGCAGATGAAACCTTTCCTGACCCAGAGTACAAGGAGAGATTCCATTCAAACTGAGATTAATGTCTTTTGCCTACCATTCTGCCAGACCTATTTAACTTGTCTCATTGTAGTTGGGTTCCTGAAACAAAAATAAAATAGGGTCTGGAGGTAAATTGGACTATATGTAAACTTCTGAATATATACCCAGAGCTCTCCAGAATAACAGCCCAGACCTTCAGCACTTTACAACAATAACGTCTTGCATTTATGCAGCACCTTTAACATAGTCCAAGGTGCTACATGGATGTTGTCAAAGGAAATTTGACACCCAGACACATGAGGAGATATTAGGGCCGATGATCAGAAACTTGCTCAATGGGGCAGGTTTTAAAGTATCTTAAAGGGGGGGTCTCTTTGGCTTTTGCAGAGTCCAAAGCTTTCTCCTTTTTCTGTCCGATGTCTTTCTCTTGCAACAGATATAAAGTAAACAGTCTGCACTTTGTGTTTAACCGACTGCATGTTCAACAACTTTACGGGCTGTATTTTCCATTAGCCAATGAGTCCAAAGTTGTTCACATGTTCCTGTTCCTCCCATGGGGAGAAAGCCAAGATTGCAACAGACCAGTCATGCTGTTGCGGCCCTCCATCAATCCCTGTGTGCATACAGTCTGGCTGTGACATTTTGGCCAACATGTGAGCGCAGAGCAGTGACATCATATCATCTGATGCCTTCAATCCAACGCAGCAGCAATAACATGCTCACTAACCCCATTGTGGCTGGCAAGAGCCAACAAAGAATCAACCATAAACTGACCTTCCTGGCATTATCATCAAACTTTCTGTCAGGTCTATCTTCAGGTGACCAGAGCATCTGGGGAGGCCCATGCTACTGGGGTCCCCTAGCCAAAGAGAAGTATAAAAGCACCTTGTGATCCACAGAGGCCAGTATAGCTGCACATTGCTCAGGATCATTTCAACTCTTCACAGTACCAAATATTGTTTCCTGCTTTGTCAGAGCTTCTTTTACAATTGCAGAGCATCTTAAAAGCATCGTTGATGCCAAAAAAGCTTCAGTCGACCCTGACCTTTATATGTCATCCATTATTTATGACTTCCTCAAGAGAGACCAAGTATAACACATTTTAAGTCAATCATCACTATTACACGGTGAAATACAAATGGCTCCCTCACTGATGACAGAACTTTTTTCCCCCCCCAACAAACACATTTTTAAAGCTCCTTTCATGTTGGGTTTAGTGCTGTGCTATTACCACTAGATTCTAACTCACGGGCCAAAATTTTACGTCCTGCGGGCTTGAAATAGCGCGAGATGATGTCAGGCGAGCGTCCCAACATCATCATGCGCTCGCGCGATGTTTTCGGTAAGCGGGCAATTAAGCCCATTAGCGATGCAATGAACAGCGACTTTTTTGTGGCCCGTCCACACTCAGGGTTGGCGGACGGGTCAGTCTCCCAGGCAGCCTCACATTTTTGCTTAAACCTCGATCCAGGGCGGGATGAAACCTCCGTGGGGAAATAAAATAAAAAGAGATGTCTGGGGGGACTGTTTTCTTTTTTATGAGGTATGCTTTCCGGTGCTTGATGGTGCTGCATGGATATGTTTTGCAGCATTTTTTTTGTCGTGGCCTTTAGCCTGTGGGGGGGGTCTGGAGCTCCCCGGGGGGCAGCCGTCTGCCTTCAAGGAGCTCTCTCGAAGCGCTCTCACCTGCACCCTTGGTTACGTCAGTGCTGGCCCTCTACCCGCCCCCTACCCCGGGCAGCGCTGAGCATTCCAGCATGCTTTGCACGCTGGCCAGCTGTTAGTTGGTGGTTGGGGATGGATCACAGCTGGTGGCCCATTTCCAGTCCACTCCCGGGCCTGCTGATCACGCGCGCCCAATGACTGAAAAACTCAGGCCGTGATTTCCAGGAAGGTAATGGCAACACTGTGATAAATTTAACAGATTTGCTGAGGCCTACTGGAGAAGCTTCCTATCTGCTAGCCTTAATGAACCTGGCTAGATTACTCTGCCACTGCCTGTATTTTTTAGATATTTATTCATTCACGGGATGTGGGCGTCACTGGCTGGGCCAGCATTTATTGCCCATCCCTAGTTGCCCTTGAGAAGGTGGTGGTGAGCTTCCTTCTTGAACCGCTGCAGTCCATGTGGTGTAGGTACACCCACAGTGCTGTTAGGGACAGAGTTCCAGGATCTTGGCCCAGCGACAGTGAAGAAACGGTGATATATTTCCAAGTCAGGATGGTGAGTGGTTTGGAGGGGAACTTCCAGGTGATGGTGTTCCCTTGTCCTTGCTGCCCTTGTCCTTCTAGGTTGTAGAGGTCGTGGGTTTGGAAGATGTTGTCCAAGGAGCCTTGGTGAGTTGCTGCAGTGCATCTTGGGATGGTACACACTGCTGCCACTGTGTGTTGGTGGTGAAGGAACTGAATGTTTAAGGTGGTGGATGGGGTGCCAATCAAGCGGGCTGCTTTGTCCTGGATGGTGTCGAGCTTCTTGAGTGTTGTTGGAGCTGCACTCATCCAGGCAAGTGGGGAGTATTCCATCACTCTCCTGAGTTGTGTTTTGTAGATGGTGGACAAGCTTTGGGGAGTCGGGAGGTGTGTTACTCTCCACAGAATTTCCAGCCTCTGACCTGCTCTTGTAGCCACAGTATTTATATGGCTGGTCCAGTTCAGATTCTGGTTAATGGTAACCCGCACGATGTTGATAGTGGGGGATTAAGCGATGGTCATGCCATTGAATGGTAAGAGGAGATGGTTAGATTCCCTCTTGTTGGAGATGGCACTTGTGTAGCATGAATGTTACTTGCCACTCATCAGTCCAAACCTGAATATTGTCCAGGTCTTGCTGCATGTGGACACAGACTGCTTCAGTATCTGGGGAGTAGTGAATGGTGCTGCACATTGTGCATTCAACCGTGAACACCCCCACTTCTGACCTTATGAGGGAAGGAAGGTCATTGATGAAACAGCTGAAGATGGTTGGGTCTAGGACACCACCCTGAGGAACTCCTGCAGTGATGTCCTGGAGCTGAGATGACTGACCTCCAACAACCACAACTATCTTCCTTTGTGCTAGGTACAGCCCCAACCAGTGGGGCTGTACTGATTCCTGTTGACTCCAGTTTTGCCAGGGCTCCTTGATGCCACACATGTCAAATGCTGCCTTGATGTTAAGGTCAGTCAGTCTCACTTCACCTCAGGAATTCAGCTCTTTTGTCCATGTTTGGACCAAGGCTGTAATGAGGTCAGGAGCTGAGTGGCCCTGGCGGAACCCAAGCTGAGTATCAGTGAGCAGGTTATTGCTGCAGGCTATTGGGCTGCATGTGAACCTGAAGACTGTCTGTTCTTTTATTCCTTTTGCAGTTGTTAGGCTTCCTCCTAAAAGTATCCCCTCAGCATTCGCTGCATTATATTCATTCATCTCTATGTCTTCCTGCAGTCGCCAACAGCTCTCTCTACAGTTAACCATGATCGTATGGGACAGAAAGAGGCCATTTGGCCCATTATGCCAGTGCTGACCATTTTAAGTAGATAGCTAATGAGTTCCACTTCCCCTCCTTTATTGCCCATAGTCCTGGAAATGCTCCTTTTTTAAGTATATGTGCAATTCCTTTTTTTGAAAGTTAATGTTACATCTGCTTTCAGGCAGTACATTCTTGATCATGCGGAGTGTGTCCATTCCAGTCGGATCTTACCCTTCCAGTTTCTCCATCATGGATAGAGGCTTCCGGTCCTCAAGTTGTATCTCGCCCACACCGTGATGAAGATATCTAGCTTGTGCTAGGCTTCCCGGAGGTTACATAACCAGCAGCCACTCAGAACAGGTCTTCTTCTTGGTGCATGTGATGCCTAACAAGTCGAAGGGCGGAATTTTCCTGTGCCCGCTGGCATTGGGCATCATGGTGGGCATGAGTAGACAATATGGTGGGGTGGCCCAAAATGGGTTTCACGACGTCGTGAAACCTGTTTACAGTCGGACGCTCCGCCTGTCAATGGCAGGCTGTGTTTCCCACCTTCTGCATGTGGGGAACTTCATTGTAATACGTCTGTATATCATTGTAAGCCCAGCTCACCAGAATCATCCCCCCCCTTGCCGACCTGGGATCATCCTGGCAATCACGCTGATGTGCTTCACAACTGGACATCAGCGCCAGGCTTCGCAGGCAGCACCACATCAGGGAGGCTCACGGGCAGGTCTGTATCTACCAGACCAGTCATAAGGCTGGGACAGCTCTTCAATATCTGCAGGGCCAGGGCTTGCTTGGGGAAGGGGGAGAAGTGGCCTCAGGCAAGGGAAGAGGCTGCAGGGCGAGGGAAGGGGGTATCCCAGGGTGAGTGGGTGATACATGTTGGTCTGTGCAAGCGGCCTCAAGATGGTGAGGTGTTGGGGAGGCAGCCTCCAGAGGAGATGAGGCCAGATGGAGATGTGAGAGTGTGTGTGAGAGAGTGAGTGGTGATGTCCCTTGAGCTGGCAGTGAGTGAGATGCCAGTTAATGTGTGATGGGCTTGTGAGTGTGTGAGTTTAGAGTGATGAGATGGTTGCCTTACCCTGGCTACACAGATGAGATCATTAATCCTCTTTCTGCACTGGATGGTGAACCTCTTATGTGCAGCATTGGCACTGACCAACTCTGCCACTGCCTCCCAAGCAGAGTGGTGACACGGATGGGCCTCCTGCGGCCAGAGCTGGGGTAGAGAACATCGCAGCAGGGCCCAGCAGTGTTCAAAAGGCATTCCAGGGGCACGTCCCTGAATCGGAGGACTGCAGTCTTCTTGCCTTTCGAGGCCATGTCTTCCATGCAGCAGTCCTGGGCTGGAAGCGTTGAGATGCATGCATAGGGCTGCACTTTAAATATGGCACCCGTCGTGAGGAAGGGGCGAGGTGACGGTGTGGCGAGCGAATCGGAGGCCACCCATCCAGCGAGACGACGTATTTCCAGGGAATGCATGATTAATGAGGCGGGATTGGGATGGAAACGGCATGAAAAGCTGCCATCGAGACCAGCGGGTAAAACGTTCTTTTCCCCACCCGCTACGGCACTTAGTGCAAATCTGGGACGGTTCCGCCCTAAGTCCGAGTTGGGCAGCCAAGTCGCAGCCCTGTGTGTTGTTAGGCAGATTGCTTTGAATTCTGCGGTAAATCTTCATAGGCCACATCCATTCACAATGTGGTGAACAGTCAGATCCGGGTGACCACAGTCACATTGCTGGGCTGTCCCTGAAATTCCATTTGCGGAAGAGTGCGATCTCCTTGTGAGGAGAGTGGCGATCCTGTTGAGTGTAGGCCACTGTTTTTGAGGGAGTCGAACCATGAAGGCCCTACTATTGAACCTAATTGCCAATACTGACATCTAGCCCAGTGGTTGCGCTATTTGTCCTTTTTGGCCAAAACCTGCAATGCTCAGAGCTTGCTATCAGCTTCAGGAAAGACCCTGGGGAGACAAAGAAAATGGGGGAGACTGGGGGAAAAAATGGATTAAAACAATAATTACAAACTAGAGATAGCAATTTGAGTTGTGCCTTGGACCACATCTTTGACCGGGCACTTTATAGCCTTCTGGACTCAGCATTTGAGTTCAACAATTTTAGATCATAATCCCTGTCCCCATTTTGTTCCATGTATTTTTTTGCTGGTTATTTTTTTCTCTTGATCCTTTGTTAATTCCTTTACATTGCATTTGGACAGCTGCTATCCTGTCATTCACACCTCATCGAGGCAAATCTTTTGTTTCTTTACTTGTCTCATTACCACATTGCATCATGAAACCTCTTGTCATTTAATCTCTCCTTCCCTCAAAGACTTTCCCTTTAGTTCCCCTTCCCACTCCCCCCGCCACCGACCCCGCCCCCCGCAACCCCACCCCACAATGTTGCCTGACCTGCTGAGTATTTCCAACATTTTCTGCTTTTATTTCAGATTTTTAGCTTCTGAATAATACTAGTACCACCCTCCTGAGAAAGTTGAAGTCCAGAGCATTATTGTGCAATGAATGTCATATGTGTCTCGCTTCAGAACTGTTATGATGCAGACTGTGTGTGTGACAGGGAAGAGAGGGATGAATCAAGATGTGCATGGAGCGCAGAATAGACAGTGCATTTTTCAGCTGAGCGCAAAGTCACCCCTCAAGCGGTGCATGGTGGGGAGACCAGGCTAGAGAGGGGAGAAAAATAATGACTTAATAATGTTTGTTGGGAGCAAACACCTGCTTTAAGGGTTACGTTTTCAAAGCGACAGCGAGAACGAGGAATTAGAATTCCTTATTTGTTGATGGGACACACACTGCCTATTGGGTTTCCGCAGCGAAAATGTCCTTCGACAGAAGTTTCCCCAAAACCTGCCTCAGATTCTATTGTCTGGCTGTAGAATATCCATGAGGCGCAATGGCATTCAGGAGATTTCTACCCTAAATCCTGGGACAATAGAAGCACTAATTCGCAGCATTACCAGCTTTATGTTCCGAAATTCCTGTTCGAAGACTTTAGCTGCCTGAATGGCTTGCATTGTAAATGGAGTGCTTTGATTGTCCAGAAGCTGCTGGCTTTCAGCACTATGTGATTCGGAACAAGGAATAGAAATGTTTGCAAATAATCTGAATGAATTTATTGGTCAACCAAAACTGGTGACTGTTTGCATCTCCAGAAGAGTGGGAAAAAAGACAGGGATTTGGAGAAAAGATGAATGATTAAAGAAGGAGGGCTGGCATTTATTTAACACTTTTCATGACCGTTGGATGTCTCAAAGTGCTTTACAGCCAATGAAATACTTTTTGAAGTACTGTTGTACTGTTTAGGAAAGGCAACATCCAGTGTGCACACTCCAAACTCCCATAAACAGCAGTGTGATAATGACCAGATAATCTGTTTTTTGTGAGGTTTATTGAGCAATATATAAGGGCCAGGACACTGGAATTAATTTCCCTACTCTTTTTTGAAGTAGTGCCATGGGATCTTTTACCTCCAGCTGAGCAGGCAGATGGGGCCCCGGTTTAATGCCTCGTCTGAATGACAGCACCTCCGACAATGCAGCACTCCCTCAGGACTGCGCTGGAGTGTCAGTCTGGATTCTTGTGCTCAAGCCCTGGACTGCAATTTAAACCCTGAAACTTTGACTCAGGGGCAAGGATGCTACAAACCGAGCCACGTTCGACACTCATTGGGAATGCATTCATCTCCCTAGTGTTTTTGTTGACTGAGCTAGGGGAGAAAGCAGGTTAGCTGGATTGGCACCTCATTTTCTGTATGTGGGATCTTGCTGTGCATCGATTGGTTCCAACATTTGCCTAAAAATGCCCCAGTCACGGTCCTTTATGAACAATTCATTGGCTGTCCTGAGGTTGTGGTAACTTGCTTTCGAATAGATTCTTTAATTAATAAAACATCCTAAAGTACTTCACACAAGCATTATCAACCAAATTTGTACAATCTGAAAAGGTGCAATATTATTGCAAATTGTTTTCTCTTAACCATTGTTCAGCTCATGAGAAATAGGAGAACGTGCTTAACCAATAGAAACTGTATCCCCAGTCCTAGTGTAATGATGTGTTAGTGTAGAATCAGTGTCAGCTATAGTGGTAGCACTTTCATTTCTGATTAGTAAGGTTGTGGGTTTAAGCCCCACTCGAGAGTCTCGAGCACATAATCTAGGCTGACACTCCAGCGCAGTACTGAGGAAGTGCTGCACTGTTGGAGGAGCTGGCTTAGAATCATTGAAAGTTTACGGCACAGAAGGAGGCTATTGCCCCATTGTGTCCATGCCAGCTGTTTGCAAGAGCAACTCAGCTAGTCACACCCTCCAGGGTTTGCCCCATAACCCTGAAAACCTTTTCTCTTTAATAATCCAATTCCTTTTGAAAGACATGATTAAACCTGTTTCCACCAGAGCCTGAGGCAGCGCATTGTAGATCCTAACCACTTGCTGCATTAAGAAGTTTTTCCTCATATTGCCTCTGGTTCTTTTGCCAATCCCCTTAAATCACCTTCCTCTGGTTCTCAACCTTTCCACCAATGGGAAAAGCTGCTCCCTATCTACTTTGTCAGCTCCCTTCATGATTTTGAACACCTCCATCAAGCCTCCTCTCAACTTTCTCTTCTCTCAGGAGAACAGCCCCTGTGGCAGTCAGTCTATCCACAGAGCTGACGCCGCTCACCCCCAGAGCCGTTCTTTCTCATCAGCTTCTCCTGCACCATCTACAAAGCCTTCACCATTCACATCCTTCTTGTTTCGATCGTAGGGACAGGGGGTGAGGCTGTGGAAGGATTCAGACTCAAGAGCACGAATTTTAAGTGTGAGCTTATGGGAGACCTGAATCCTGCAGCTCAGTGTGAATAGGAGTGATGGGCTAGGATCGGGCCAGCAAAAGGTAAGACAAAATGAAGCTTTGAGTGATGGGAAGTCAAGGAGGAGAGAATTGGAGTGCTCCAGTCTAGAGGCATAAAGTAATGGATACCCAATTCTTTACAAAGCATTGATACACTCGATGGCATCATCAAGTGACAAAATGGACCAGGTGAAGCTTGAAGTTTATATTCTATAAGAGATTCTGTGATCCAATGCTCCCCACTGAGGGTGGCACTCATCGGGAGCATATCTTGGAGAAAATGGTGGAACCACCCTTAACATTTAATCAGAGTTAGCCTGATTAGGTAGCTTCTCAGCTCTGAGTCAGAAGGAAATGGGTCCAAGCCCCATGCACTCCAGAGAATTAAGCACTAGATCCAGGCTGACCCTCCAGTGCAGCGCTGAGGGAGTCCTAGCCCAGACCGGAGGGCGACTGGAGTCAGTGAGCGGAGCGTGAGTGAGGTCACGGGGCAGTGAATGGAGCTGGGGTGATGAATGGCGGATGGCCCGAGTTTAGGGTCAGTGGACTGGAGTCGAGGCAGGGTGGAGTTCAGTGAATGGAGGGTGGCCAAAGTTGTGACCAGGGGAGAGTGACCTGGGACGGGGTCGGCGAGTGAAGTGTGATCAGAGGCACGTGGCTAAGTGGGATCAGTGGTTGAAGAGTGATCAGAGTCAGGGGCAGCTCTGCACCAGGGCTGGTGGTGCTTTGCCTCATGGGGATGAGGAGAGGGGCAGCACTGTAATAAAAATGAGCCTCGGGACATGGGCTGTTTGCTGCCATTCAGTGGCCTAAACTTCCAATGAACATTAGAAACTCATGTCACTGGAGTCTGGAGGGAATGTTGGTTCCTCCAAGGGGTTAATGGATGAGAAGCAGTTTTCTCTCTCTCTCTCTCTCTATTTACGCTTTGCTAATCTCCAGTGACTGTGCAGGTGATTTCAAAATACAAGAGTCAAAAGGCAGTAATAGTTCACCTCTGGACCATCCCCACCCGAAGGCATTCCTACTTATGTGTGTGTGTGTGTGTTGTTATCTCAATGCCTCTGGCTTAAACCCAAGCCAGGATCCCTTCAGATTCGGCTGTTTATTGAGGATATGGTTTGGGATCTCTGCCCAGACAAGGCATCGGGCTCAGCTTTTGCCCGGGAGTGTGTGGCTCTTTATTCTGCTAAGGGTCTGTTTTCAAAATAAGAAAAAGCTGATTCCTTCCCCTCCCTGTCCCACCCCACCCCACCCCCACCGCTACCGGCACAAAGTAAAGCTTCTCTCCCTCGCCCATCTGCCCCAGTCCCCTGTGCATACTGGAAGAAGGAGTGTGCTTGGAGAGGGCCAGCAATATTGATGGATCTTCCTATACAGTTAAGTGAATATTATTGTTACTTTTTTTAATCTTTAAGTCAATCATGTTTTGACAATCTTGGAGGACGTATTTACATTTTGCAGCTCATGTATTAAAGTCGAGTGTCTGATTTGCCACTGAAATGAGCTGGAGGCTGGCATACTCTTGCCTGTCAGTCTTTTTAAGTTTGATCCAAAGATAAAGAAAAATTGGAAGTGTGTTATGTGGGTCCTGGAATTATTTACTCTCAATTCTGCTTCTTAAGAGAGCTGCAGCATTTGTTAGATGTGGGTCTGTTTGCTGATTACACAGAGATGGGGGGGAATTGGTTCAGACTGAAGTGCACATATGCACGGTGTGGGATTTGCTTTGCCCGGCAATGTTGAGAACAGTACAGCAATTGAATCGGGAGCTGCCGGTTATCCATGTTTAATCATTTGTCAAGAGGTCCGTGTAAAGACATAAAGGCAGTGTGGCGGAATCGTGAACTGCCCCAGAGGTGGGAGCTGGTGGAAGGGAATTTTGCGCTAGGAGGGGTATCACCTGCGGCTGACACTGCTCTCTGGGACCTCTGTGTTGACCTAGTGCAACGACGCAGGAAGAGGCCACTTCCCAAATACTTAACTAAAGCGGATAAGGGCTCAGCAACACCTTAGATAAAAGCGAAAAACTGCGGATGCTGGAAATCCAAAACAAAAACAAAAATACCTGGAAAAACTCAGCAGGTCTGGCAGCATCTGCGGAGAGGAGCACAGTTAACGTTTCGAGTCCGGACCGGACTCGAAAGGTTAACTGTGCTCCTCTCCGCAGATGCTGCCAGACCTGCTGAGTTTTTCCAGGTATTTTTGTTTTTTGCTCAGCAACACCTTGATGGGTCCACGATCCCATCGCCTGTCTGGACTTCAGGCGGTTTGCTGCATCCAGAGAGTGGTTCGACTGTCCCTGAGCTGCTGAGCTTCAGTTACAAGAGGGGACACAGTATGCATGGCTCTGATTCTAAAATTACTGAGACGCTGAATGAATGAAAGTCGCTATTTTCTTCACGGATCATGGTAATAAAATAACCGCCCGCTTTGTAGTTAAAACGTCAGTGTGAATATTCCGTGATTCAGGTCAGGAGGAATAGCAGAACACGCTCAATCAACCAGAAGACTTGAAATGTAGCATTTCCACTCCAGCTACCTTGTTTAAAGGAAGCCCTCTGTACCATTGTATATACCACACCCGTATACTGTACATCTGCTAGGATTTGGATCCCTGCATCTCAGCTAGAGGACTGACATTAACAGTGAGCTCTTTGCTCTCTCTGGCTCTGAATCCCACAGGCTGCCTCAGGATAGGACAGTGCTGGACTGCAGTCTGTTTAGCCTCACTCAAGGACTGGTGCTGATTACCATTGGAACTCAGCCAATCCATTGACAGTGTGCCACTCCTGCCAGGGCTGGTGCCCAGCTGTATTAAGGAGGTACAGCTGCACTCCTGGCAGCTTGGGGTGACCTAAGAGTTGAGGTCTGAGGGGCCTGCAGCCTACTGGGCCTCTAGCCTGCTGACTCTCCAGCCTTTGGCTCCTTCAATCTGTTGATCCTCCAGCCTATTGGTCCTTCTCCAGCTTGTTGACCCCCCCCAGCCTATTGACCTCCCAGCCTATTGGATCTCCAGCCAGCCCAATGAAAACTGGTAGCACCCTATGAAAGAGTGATAGACAGAGTAACATTGGGAGATATCCCCTCCCTTGATAACACAATATTATGTGTTGCGGCTGCAGAATGTGGTAGGTCCTGGATGCCAGTGAGATCCAGGGCAAACACGTCTGCGGTAAGTGTCGGCATCTTGAGGAGCTTCAGCCCGCAGCCACTGAGCTAGAGACCAGGCTGCGGGCACTGGGATGCATCAGTTACCTGGACACTTTATTCCAGGAGGTGGTCACACTTACTAAGGATAGGGTCATCTGATTTGCTCAGTGGTTAGGGAAGCAGGATCTGACTGAGAGTGAGGCAGGTAAGGGGATCGAGGAGGTACAAGTGGAGGAGCCTCAGCCCTTGCAATTTCCCAATTGGTTCAAGGTCCTTACAGTTTGCATGGATGGAAGCAAGGATTGCAAAGTGGGTGAGCAAACTGACCATGGCACTGTGGTACAGGAAGCCATTCAAGCGAGAGGAGTTAATAGGAATGTAGTGGTAGTAAGAGACCATATAGTCAGAGGGATAGGCACAGTTCTCTGCAGTCCATGAGCGTGAGAGCAGACTGTGTTGCCCGCCAGGGTTCGGGACATCTGCCTGGAGTTGGAGAGGAATTTTCAGTGGGAGGGGGAGGATCCAGTTATCGAGGTGCACACAGGTAGCAATGACATAGGTAAGACTAGGAAACAGGTTCTGCTTAGGGATTAGGAGCAGCTAGGGGCCAAATTAAAAGGTAGAACAGTATCACAGTATCTTTACAGTGCAGAAGGAGGCCATTCAGCCCATTGAGTCTGCACTGGCTCTCTGAAAGAGCATTCCACTTAGTCTCACTCCCCTGCCTTATCCCTGTAACCTTGCACATTCTCTCTTCTCAGGTAGCAATCTAACTCCCTTTTGAATACCTTGATCTGCCTGCACCACCCTTTCAGGAAGTTTGTTCCAGGGTGAAAATTTTTTTCCTCACGTTAGATTTACTCCTTTTGCCAATTAATTTGATTCTGTGCCCTGAAAGGTAACCTCAAAGCTAAAAATCTACCTGAGATATGAGTCACGTAGTGTAGAGTAAATAAGATTAGAGAGATGAATGCACGGCTGAGAGACTGGTGTGGGAGAATTCATTTCAATTCATGGGGCACTGGCGCTAGTACCGGGGAAAGCGGGAGCTGTAGCGTTGGGTCAGTCTTCACCTGAACTGTGCTGGGACCAGTGTTCTGGTGAGTCACATAACTAGGGTGGTAGAGAGGGCTTTAAACTAAATATGGGAAGAGATAATGCGAGAGGAGATGTAATGGGCATTTAAGTGCCCCTGATGGGTGTGTTTCTGGCAGGGGGTGGTGTAAAATAGAGTGGGTGTCCACCCCACCACCTTCCCATGCACCCCCCAAGCTCACCACCATAACATGGAGCCTGAACAGACATTGAAATTGGCAGTCCGCCCATCATATTCAAATCAGTAATCAAAGGTCAATTAGGCTTGTCACCAAGCCAATTGACACTGAGAATACACTAACCACCCATCAAATGTTCAGCGTGGGCAAATGGATTGGAGCCCAATTTCTTAACTACCTCCTTCAAAGGGTGGGAAGGAAGGGCGGTGGGGGGGGGGTTGATTTTTGGGGGCTGCTCTTTGCAGACCAGGGGGTGGCCCCCGTAGATCAAACCCTCCCTTTCTTCCTAAACCCCTCCCCAGCCTGAAACCCAACACCCTCCCTGACTATCTGAAACCCTCCCTGCCCAAGACCCCGGATTTACCCCAGCTCCGTGGACCCATTACTCCTGACTCCTCGTCTTGCAGTTCCGGCAGCGGCCACTAATGCATCCTTGGTGCTGCGCCGGGGCCGACGGAGCTGCCGGCCAATCGGGTTGTCTGGCAGCTCCAGAGGGTGGGACTTCCTACCCTCGTGAGAGCAGAAGACCCTGTTAAGCCCGCCCACAACACATTATGGCTGAGGGGTGGGCCGGCGTGGAGTGGGTCGGTACTACACCCACATTACTCCTGGAAGGGGGGGGGGGTGGTGGGGCTGCCCCCCTCACCCCCCCATAAAACCCACCCCTCCCCCCCCCCCCCCCAGTAAATCAAAGGGAAACAACAACGTCTTAGAGCAAGGTAGCGATTTGGTTAATGATAACCAGAGTGTGGCAGGAAGGCACAGAGAGTACAACCTTGAGAGTGCACCAACAGATAAGGCCCGAGATTGTAAAAATGGCAGAAAGACAGAGTTAAAGGCTCTGTGCCTGAACCACAACCAAATGGATTAACGAATAGAAATAAATACGTACGACCTGATAGCAATTACAGAGACAGGGGGCGGAATTTTACGGCCTCGTCGCGGTGGGGGCGGGGCCATAAAATGCCGCGAGCCATTCCGAAGCCCATTGACTTAGGCGGGACCAGAAAACCCCGCCAGCGGGAGGGGCCTGTAAAATTCCGCCCGTGATGGCAGGCTGACCAAGTCTGGGGATGTGAATATTGAAGGCGGTTTGACATTTTGAAAAGACGGAAAGCTAGGAAAAAGTGGGTGGCTCTTTGCATTAAGGATGCCGCTCGTCCAGTAGTGAGGGATGACCTTAGCTCGAAAAAGCAGGATGTAGAATCGGTTTGGGTAGAGACAAGAAATAGGAAAGGTAACCTGTAGGTGTAGTGTATAGGCCCCCTCATAGTAGTTATACGGTAGGACAGATATTACAGAAGAAATAAATGGGGCATGTCAGAAAGATATTGCAATAATCGTGGGCGACTTTAATCTACCTGTAGATTGGGTGAATCAGATTAGCAAAGGTAGCCTGGAAAATGAGTTCATAGAATGCATTCAGGACAATTTCTTCGAGCAGTACGTTCGAGAGCAAACCAAGGAGCAGGCTATTCTGGACTTGATAATGAGAAATAAAATGGGGCTAGTCAATAACTTTAGGGTAAAGGAGCCTCTTGGAGACAGCAATCATAACATGATAGAAGTTCATGTTCAGTATGAAGGGGAGAAGCATGGGACTAAGACTAGTGTTTTATACTTAAATAAAGGTATGGAAGCAGATCTAGCTAAAGTGAATAGGAATCTAGGTTAAAAGGTAGGACAGTAGAGGTGTTGTGGCAGGAGATATTTCATAACGCTCGGCAAAGATTTATCCCAGTGAGAAAGAAAGACTGTTTGAGAAAAGTGCATCATGATGGCCGAATAAGGAAGTTAAGGATAGCATCAAATTGAAAGAAACACTCTACAAATCTGCAAAGATTAGTGGTGGGTCAGAAGATTGGTCAGATTTTAAAAAACAGCAAAGAATGACTAAAATAATGATAAGGAGGGGGAAAGTAGAGTATGAGAGAAAGCTAGCAAGCAATATAAACTCAGCTAGTAAGAGTTTCTATAAGTATTTAAATAGGAAAAGAGTAACTAAAGCTCATGTTGGTCCCCCAAGAGAGTGAGTCTAGGAATTGATAATGGTAAACAAGGAAATGGCGGAGGCATTGGACAGGTATTTTGTGACTGCCTTCACTGTAAAAATACAGAGGTGAATGGGAGGGAGGAACCTAAAACAATCACCATCGTTAGGGAAAACTATTAGGCCCAAAGGCTGACAAGTCCCAGGACCAAGTGGTCTGCACCCTGGGGTCTTAAAAGAAATGGCTGCAGAGATATAGATACATAGATTATAATCTTCCAAGGTTCCTTAGATTCTGGAAAGGTCCCAGTGGATTGGAAAATAGCAAATGTAACACCTTTATTCAAGAAAGGAGGAAGAGAGAAAGCAGGAAACTACAGGCCGGTTAGCCTAGTATCTGTCATAGGAAATTGCTGGAATCCATTATTAAGGAGTTTATGGCAGGGATGCCCAGAAAATCATAAATTAATCAGAGTCAACATATCTGTTTTATTAGCTTATCATTGTTTTGAAGTAGTAACAAGCAAGGCTGATAAAGGGGAACTTGTAGGTGTGGTGAGTTTGGATTTCCAGAAGGCATTTGATAAGGTGCACATCAAAGGTTACCGCACAAGATAAGGTTACAAGGTGTAAGGGGTAACATATTAGCATGGATAAAGGATCGGTTAGCTAACAGGAAACAGAGAGTAGAAATAAATGGGCCTTTTTCAGGTTGTCCAGCAGTAACCAGTGGAGTGCCACAGGGACTCAACTATTTACAATCTACATCAATGATTTGGATGAAGGGGTGAATGGATGGTAGCCAAATTTGCCTGTTACACCAAGGAGAGTAAGTTGTCAAGAGGAGGTAGAGAGCTTGCAAAGGGATATAGACGGCTAAATGAGTGGGCAATGAGTGGGAGTATAATGTGGGGAAATGTGAACTTGTCCACTTAGGCAGGAAGAATAGTAAAAAACAGTATATTATTTAAATGGAGAGAGATTGCAGAACCCAGTAATACGGAGGGATCTGGGTGTCCTGGGACATGAATCACAAAAAGTTAGTCTGCAGGTACAGCAAGTGGTCAGGAAGGCAAATGGAATGTTGGTGTTTATTGCAAGGGGAATGGAATATAAAAGTAGGGAAGTTTTACTGCAGCTGTACAGGGTGCTGGTGAGACCACATCTGGAATACCGTGTACAGTTTTGGTCTCCTTACTTGAAAAAAAGGTATAATTGCTTTAGAAGCAGTTCAGAGAAGGTTCATTGGACTCATTCCTGGGATGAGGGGCTTATCTCATGAAGAAAGATTGAACAGGTTGGGCCTCTGCCCACTGGAGTTTAGAAGGATGAGAGGTGATCTTATGGAAACATATAAGATCCTAAGGGGACTTGATAGGGTGGATACCAGGAGGGATGTTT
The DNA here is from genome assembly GCF_964194155.1 of Cetorhinus maximus. Lineage (NCBI taxonomy): Eukaryota > Metazoa > Chordata > Chondrichthyes > Lamniformes > Cetorhinidae > Cetorhinus > Cetorhinus maximus. The sequence continues at coordinate 10,818,145 of NC_135884.1, read as the reverse complement.
CCACTTGTGGGAGAGACTAGAACCAGGGCACACAGCTTAAGAATAAGAGGTCTCCTTTTAAGACGGAGTTGAGGAGAATTTTTTTCTCTCAGGGGGTGGTCAGTACGTGAAATTCTCTTCCCCACACAGCGGTGCAGACTGGGCCTTTGCATTTATCCAAGGCCGAGTTAGACAGATTTTTGACGGACAAGGAGCGGGATTTTCCAGGCCCACGTGCCGTCGGGATCATTCGGTCCCACCGAAGGTCAACGGACTTTGGCTGAGCCGTTGAATTTCCCGTGGCGGCTCCCGCCACAACAGGACCGGGAAATCCCAGCCAAGGGGGTCAAGGGTTATGGGGGTGGGTGCAGACAGGAAAGTGGAGTTGAGACCACAGCCGGATCAGCCATGATCTTATTGAATGGCGGAGCAGG